>NW_026043758.1:0-600000 GCF_937001465.1 Orcinus orca
TTTTCTGTGTGACTTATTTCAGTGAGAATCATCATACCTGAATCCAGTCTATGCTGCTACGGGCCTGATGACATAGATTTCATTGCTGAGTGATATTGCATTGTACGTAACTACCACAACTTCTTTATCCATTTTTCACTTTCTGCAATATTGAACTTCTACCGTAAATGAGGTTCTTGTAAACAGAGAGGTCCCAAACTTTGGGGTGGCTGTGTCTTTTTGATTTTAATTTCCCTAAGCTATAGGACTATAAGTGGAAGTGCCCTAGGCTCTGTTGCTTTGTTTTTTAGATGTTTCATGAAACACCATACACTTCTCCTGAGTGGCTGTTTGCAATTTTCATCCCGCCCATCAGCATAACAAGGCTCTCAGTTCTCCATGGCCTGTCCTGCCTTTCTGGATTTTACACTTTTTTCACATGGCCCTTTTGACTGGGGGGAAGTGAGACTTCATTGTAGTGCAGATTTCCTTTGCAAGCTTGCTTGGTTGGCCAAAAAGGGCGTATGCGTTTTTTCCTGAATATATTCAGGAAAAAACGCATACGCCCTTTTTGGTCAAGTGCATCATTGTGGACTTTCTGCCTCTTTTCCTATGCTTTAAATGCAATTCCAGTCTACCTCCTGAAATCGGTTTCCTGCAATTCTGCCCGGCTTTCAAGTCCTCTTGGCAGCCTACTTCAGTATACTTTTGGACGATAGCTGTCATTTATAACTCTGCAGGTTTGTGAATTACAGTGCCCCTGAGCTCCTTTCTTCAACTCGATTTCTTGTGAGCTGGCCACAACACCGCAGGATTGCTTCAGACCCTAATCTGTTTCCGGCACGGCACACTGAGCCTTTGGTTAATTCCTCTTCCTGGTGGGAAATGAGAGTTAAATTTGCCCGTCCAGACACCTCCAGCTAGTCTCTCATTGGTTCTCCCTATTCCTGTTCATCTTCCGCGGAAATTGCAAACTGGGCCAAACAGGAGGTTAAAGGCACTGACTCTCCAAATCGGGAGGGTGTTACTAAAGCGTGTGGAATGTTGCACCCGAGTACCAGGGGAGGAGAACTGAGACATATTTGAACACGTCTTCCGATCACACGGTTCATCATACTCTGGTTTTCACATGCATGTTTTAGCTGAAGGAAGAATCCCTTAAACCTGGAGAGTTGAGACCCGTGGAATGGGTACCATGCAATATGACTTCAAAGGGTCTTCGTTTGCTCACCGAACCTCTCCAATCCTATCACTGCTGCGTTTATGCCCCTGTACACACGCTTGATTCTCTTTCAGAGACATAGCAATCCATAGGTTTTAAGATACTTACTAGTCAGGTACATTCTTAGGCGTTTAATATGGGGTGTTGAGTCCATTTCGTTGAGCAAGGAGTAGGTCTTGTCTATTACATATTTGGCTTAAGGAACTTTATCTGTGCTCATTTCAATCTCTGGTTTTATGCAGCACCCCAACTCACCTTTCCCCTTAAGCAAGCATAAGTTGGTTTTCTAAATTTGAGACCCTGTTCTGTTTTGTAATCCAGTTCCTGTGTAGCCAAGTTTACATTCCGTGTATTAGTGATACCTTATGATGTTTCTTTTTCTGTGTGACTTATTTCAGTTAGAATCATCCTACCTGTATCCACTCATTATGCTGTTACGGGCCTGATGACATAGATTTCATTGCTGAGTGATATTGAATTGTACGTAAGTACCACAACTTCTTTATCCATTTTTCACTCTTTGCGATATTGAACTTGTAGTGTAAAGGAGGTTCTTGTAAACAGAGCCGTCCCAAACTTTGGGGTGGCTGTGTCTTTTTTATTTTAATTTCCCTAAGCTATAGGACCATAAGTGGAAGTGCCCTAGGCTCTGTTGCTTTGTTTTTTAGATGTTTCAGGAAACACCATACATTTCTCCAGAGTGGCTGTTGGCAATTTACATCCCGCCCATCAGCATAACAAGGCTCCCAGTTCTCCATGGCCTGTCCTGCCTTTCTGGATTTTACACTTTTTTCAGATGGCCCTTTTGACCGGGGGGAAGTGAGACTTCATTGTAGTGCAGATTTCCTTTCCAAGCTTGCTTGGTTGGACAAAAAGGGCGTATGCGTTTTTTCCTGAATATATTCAGGAAAAAACGCATACGCCCTTTTTGGCCAAGTGCATCATTGTCGACGTTCTGCCTCTTTTCCTATGCTTTAAATGCAATTCCAGTCTACCTCCTGAAATCGGGTTCCTGCCATTCTGCCCCGCATTCTAGTCCTCTTGGCAGCCTTACTTCAGTATATTTTTGGATGATAGCTGTCATTTATAACTCTGCAGGTTTGTGAATTACAGTGCCCCTGAGCTCCTTTCTTCAACTCGCTTTCTTGTGAGCTGTCCGCAACACCGCAGGATTGCTTCAGGCCCTAATCTGGTTCCAGCACGGCACGCTGAGCCTTTGGTTAATTCCTCTTCCTGGTGGGAAATGAGAGTTAAATTTGCCCATCCAGACACCTCCAGCTTGTCTCTCATCGGTTCTCCCTATTCCTGTTCATCTTTTGCAGAAATTTCAAACTGGGCCAAACAGGAGGTTAAAGGCAATGACTCTCCAAGTTGGCAGAGTGTTAGTAAAGCGTCTGGAATGTTGCACCCGAGTACCAGGGGACGAGAACTGAGACATATTTGAACACGTCTCCCCATCACATGGTTGATCATACTCTGGGATCCACATGCATGTTTTAGCTGAAGGAAGAATCCCTTAAACCTGGAGAGTTGAGACCCGTGGAATGGGTACCATGCAATATGCCTTCAAAGGGTCTTCATTTGCTTACCAAACTTCTCCAATCCTATCACTGCTGCGTTTATGCCCCTGTACACACGCTTGTTTCTCTTTTGGAGACATAGCAATCCATAGGTTTTAAGATACTTACTAGTCAGATACATTCTTAGGCGTTTAATATGGGTTGTTGAGTCCATTTCGTTGAGCAAGGAGTAGCTCTTGTCTATTACATATTTGGCTTAAGGAACTTTATCTATGCTCATTTCAATCTCTGGTTTTATGCAGCACCCCAACTCACCTTTCCACTTAAGCAAGCATAAGTTGGTTTTCTAAATTTGAGACCATGTTCTGTTTTGTAATTCAGTTCCTGTGTAGCCAAGTTTACATTCCGTGTATTGGTGATATCTTAAGACGTTTCTTTTTCTGTTTTACATATTGTAGTTAGAATCATCATACCTGAATCCACTCATTATGCTGCTATGGGCCTGATGACATAGATTTCATTGCTGAGTGATATTGCATTGTACGTAAGTACCACAACTTCTTTATCCATTTTTCACTTTCTGCGATATTGAACATATACCGTAAACGAGATTCTTGTAAACAGAGCCGTCCCAAACTTTTGGGTGGTTCTGCTTTTTGATTTTAATTTCCCTAAGCTATAGGACCATAAGTGGAAGTGCCCTAGGCTCTGTTCCTCTGTTTTTTAGATGTTTCAGGAAACACCATACACTTCTAACCAGTGGCTGTTGGCAATTTACATCCCGCCCATCAGCATAACAAGGCTCCCAGTTCTCCATGGCCTGTCCTGCCTTTCTGGATTTTACACTTTTTTCACATGGCCCTTTTGACTGGGGGGAAGTGAGACTTCATTGTAGTGCAGATTTCCTTTGCAAGCTTGCTTGGTTGGCCAAAAAGGGCGTATGCGTTTTTTCCTGAATATATTCAGGAAAAAACGCATACGCCCTTTTTGGCCAAGTGCATCATTGTGGACGTTCTGCCTCTTCTCCTATGCTTTAAATGCAATTCCAGTCTACCTCCTGAAATCGGTTTACTGCATTTCTGGCCCGCTTTCAAGTCCTCTTGGCAGCCTTACTTCAGTATACTTTTGGATGATAGCTGCCATTTATAACTCTGCATGTTTGTGAATTACAGTGCCCCTGAGCTCCTTTCTTCAACTCGCTTTCTTGTGAGCTGGCCACAACACCGCAGGATTGCTTCAGACCCTAATCTGTTTCCGGCGCGGCACACTGAGCCTTTGGTTAATTCCTCTTCCTGGTGGGAAATGAGAGTTAAATTTGCCCGTCCAGACACCTCCAGCTAGTCTCTCATTGGTTCTCCCTATTCCTGTTCATCTTCCGCGGAAATTGCAAACTGGGCCAAACAGGAGGTTAAAGGCACTGACTCTCCAAATCGGGAGGGTGTTACTAAAGCGTGTGGAATGTTGCACCCGAGTACCAGGGGAGGAGAACTGAGACATATTTGAACACGTCTTCCGATCACACGGTTGATCATACTCTGGTTTTCACATGCATGTTTTAGCTGAAGGAAGAATCCCTTAAACCTGGAGAGTTGAGACCCGTGGAATGGGTACCATGCAATATGACTTCAAAGGGTCTTCGTTTGCTCACCGAACCTCTCCAATCCTATCACTGCTGCGTTTATGCCCCTGTACACATGCTTGATTCTCTTTCAGAGACATAGCAATCCATAGGTTTTAAGATACTTACTAGTCAGGTACATTCTTAGGCGTTTAATATGGGGTGTTGAGTCCATTTCGTTGAGCAAGGAGTAGGTCTTGTCTATTACATATTTGGCTTAAGGAACTTTATCTGTGCTCATTTCAATCTCTGGTTTTATGCAGCACCCCAACTCACCTTTCCCCTTAAGCAAGCATAAGTTGGTTTTCTAAATTTGAGACCCTCTTCTGTTTTGTAATCCAGTTCCTGTGTAGCCAAGTTTACATTCCGTGTATTAGTGATACCTTATGATGTTTCTTTTTCTGTGTGACTTATTTCAGTTAGAATCATCCTACCTGTATCCACTCATTATGCTGTTACGGGCCTGATGACATAGATTTCATTGCTGAGTGATATTGAATTGTACGTAAGTACCACAACTTCTTTATCCATTTTTCACTCTTTGCGATATTGAACTTGTACTGTAAAGGAGGTTCTTGTAAACAGAGCCGTCCCAAACTTTGGGGTGGCTGTGTCTTTTTGATTTTAATTTCCCTAAGCTATAGGACCATAAGTGGAAGTGCCCTAGGCTCTGTTGCTTTGTTTTTTAGATGTTTCAGGAAACACCATACATTTCTCCAGAGTGGCTGTTGGCAATTTACATCCTGCCCATCAGCATAACAAGGCTCCCAGTTCTCCATGGCCTGTCCTGCCTTTCTGGATTTTACACTTTTTTCAGATGGCCCTTTTGACCGGGGGGAAGTGAGACTTCATTGTAGTGCAGATTTCCTTTGCAAGCTTGCTTGGTTGGCCAAAAAGGGCGTATGCGTTTTTTCCTGAATATATTCAGGAAAAAACGCATACGCCCTTTTTGACCAAGTGCATCATTGTGGACGTTCTGCCTCTTTTCCTATGCTTTAAATGCAATTCCAGTCTACCTCCTGAAATCGGGTTCCTGCCATTCTGCCCCGCATTCTAGTCCTCTTGGCAGCCTTACTTCAGTATATTTTTGGAGGATAGCTGTCATTTATAACTCTGCAGGTTTGTGAATTACAGTGCCCCTGAGCTCCTTTCTTCAATTCGCTTTCTTGTGAGCTGTCCGCAACACCGCAGGATTGCTTCAGGCCCTAATCTGGTTCCAGCACGGCACGCTGAGCCTTTGGTTAATTCCTCTTCCTGGTGGGAAATGAGAGTTAAATTTGCCCGTCCAGACACCTCCAGCTTGTCTCTCATCGGTTCTCCCTATTCCTGTTCATCTTTTGCAGAAATTTCAAACTGGGCCAAACAGGAGGTTAAAGGCAATGACTCTCCAAGTTGGCAGAGTGTTAGTAAAGCGTCTGGAATGTTGCACCCGAGTACCAGGGGACGAGAACTGAGACATATTTGAACACGTCTCCCCATCACATGGTTGATCATACTCTGGGATCCACATGCATGTTTTAGCTGAAGGAAGAATCCCTTAAACCTGGAGAGTTGAGACCCGTGGAATGGGTACCATGCAATATGCCTTCAAATGGTCTTCATTTGCTTACCAAACTTCTCCAATCCTATCACTGCTGCGTTTATGCCCCTGTACACACGCTTGTTTCTCTTTTGGAGACATAGCAATCCATAGGTTTTAAGATACTTACTAGTCAGATACATTCTTAGGCGTTTAATATGGGTTGTTGAGTCCATTTCGTTGAGCAAGGAGTAGCTCTTGTCTATTACATATTTGGCTTAAGGAACTTTATATATGCTCATTTCAATCTCTGGTTTTATGCAGCACCCCAACTCACCTTTCCACTTAAGCAAGCATAAGTTGGTTTTCTAAATTTGAGACCATGTTCTGTTTTGTAATTCAGTTCCTGTGTAGCCAAGTTTACATTCTGTGTATTGGTGATATCTTAAGACGTTTCTTTTTCTGTTTTACATATTGTAGTTAGAATCATGATACCTGAATCCACTCATTATGCTGCTATGGGCCTGATGACATAGATTTCATTGCTGAGTGATATTGCATTGTACGTAAGTACCACAACTTCTTTATCCATTTTTCACTTTCTGCGATATTGAACTTCTACCGTAAACGAGGTTCTTGTAAACAGAGCCATCAAAAACTTTTGGGTGGTTCTGCTTTTTGATTTTAATTTCCCTAAGCTATAGGACCATAATTGGAAGTGCCCTAGGCTCTGTTCCTCTGTTTTTTAGATGTTTCAGGAAACACCATACACTTCTAACCAGTGGCTGTTGGCAATTTACATCCCGCCCATCAGCATAACAAGGCTCCCAGTTCTCCATGGCCTGTCCTGCCTTTCTGGATTTTACACTTTTTTCACATGGCCCTTTTGACCAGGGGGAAGTGAGACTTCATTGTAGTGCAGATTTCCTTTGCAAGCTTGCTTGGTTGGCCAAAATGGGTGTATGCGTTTTTTCCTGAATATATTCAGGAAAAAACGCATACGCCCTTTTTGGCCAAGTGCATCATTGTCGACGTTCTGCCTCTTTTCCTATGCTTTAAATGCAATTCCAGTCTACCTCCTGAAATCGGTTTCCTCCAATTCTGCCCCGCTTTCAAGTCCTCTTGGCAGCCTTACTTCAGTATATTTTTGGACGATAGCTGTCATTTATAACTCTATAGGTATGTGAATTACAGTGCCCCTGAGCTCCTTTCTTCAACTCGCTTTCTTGTGAGCTGGCCGCAACACCGCAGGATTGCTTCAGGCCCTAATCTGGTTCCGGCACGGCACGCTGAGCCTTTGCTTAATTCCTCTTCCTGGTGGGAAATGAGAGTTAAATTTTCCCGTCCAGACACCTCCAGCTAGTCTCTCATTTGTCCTCCCTATCCCTGTTCATCTTCCGCAGAAATTGCAAACTGAGCCAAACAGGAGGTTAAAGGCACTGACTCTCCAAGTCGGGAGATTGTTAGTAAAGTGTCAAGAATGTTGCACCCGAGTACCAGGCGACGAGAACTGAGACATATTTGAACATGACTCACGATCACACGGTTGATCATAGTCTGGGTTCCAAATGCATGTTTAGCTGAAGGAAGAATCCCTTAAACCTGGAGAGTTGAGACCCGTGGAATGGGTACCATGCAATATGACTTCAAAGGGGCTTCATTTGCTCACCGAACCTCTCCAATCCTATCACTGCTGCGTTTATGCCCCTGTTCTCACGCTTGATTCTCTTTCAGAGACATAGCAATCCATAGTTTTTAAGATACTTACTAGTCAGCTACATTATTAGGCGTTTAATATGGGGTTTTGAGTCCATTTCGTTGAGCAACAAGTAGCTCTTCTCTGTTACATATTTGGCTTAAGGAACTTTATCTGTGCTCATTTCAATCTCTGGTTTTTTGCAGCACCCCAACTAACCTTTCCCCTTAAGCAAGCATATGTTGGTTTTCTACATTTGAGACACTGTTCTGTTTTGTAATCCAGTTCCTGTGTAGCCAAGTTTACATTCCGTGTATTAGTGATATCTTATGATGTTTCTTTTTCTGTGTGACTTATTTCAGTTAGAATCATCATACCTGAATCCACTCATTATGCTGCTACGGGCCTGATGACATAGATTTCATTGCTGAGTGATATTGCATTGTAGGTAAGTACCACAACTTCTTTATCCATTTTTCACTTTCTGCGATATTGAACTTGTACTGTAAACGAGGTTCTTATAAACAGAGCCTTCCCTAACTTTTGGGTGGCTGTGTCTTTTTGATTTTAATTTCCCTACACTGTAGGACCATAAGTGGAAGTGCCCTAGGCTCTGTTGCTTTGTTTTTTAGATGTTTCAGGAAACACCATACAATTATCCCGAGTGGCTGTTGGAAATTTACATCCTGAACATCAGCATAACAAGGCTCCCAGTTCTCCATGGCCTGTCCTGCCTTTCTGGATTTTACACATTTTACAGGTGGCCCTTTTGACCCGGGGGAATTGAGACTTCATTGTAGTGCAGATTTCCTTTGCAAGCTTGCTTGGTTGGCCAAAAAGGGCGTATGCGTTTTTTCCTGAATATATGCAGGAAAAAAAGCATACGCCCTTTTTGGCCAAGTGCATCATTGTCGACGTTCTGCCTCTTTTCCTATGCTTAAATGCAATTCCAGTCTACCTCCTGAAATCGGATTCCTGCAATTCTGCTCCGCTTTCAAGTCCTCTTGACAGCCTTACTTCAGTATATTTTTGGACGATAGCTGTCATTCATAACTCTGCAGGTTTGTGATAACAGTGCCCCTGAGCTCCTTTCTTCAACTCGCTTTCTTGTGAGCTGGCCGCAACACCGCAGGATTACTTCAGGCCCTAATCTGGTTCCGGCACGGCACGCTGAGCCTTTGCTTAATTCCTCTTCCTGGTGGGAAATGAGAGTTAAATTTGCCCGTCCAGACACCTCCAGCTAGTCTCTCATTGGTTCTCCCTATTCCTGTTCATCTTCTGCGGAATTTGCAAACTTGGCCAAACAGGAGGTTAAAGGCACTGACTCTCCAAGTCGGGAGAGTGTTAGTAAAGCATCTGGAATGTTGCACCCGAGTACCAGGGGATGAGAACTGAGACATATTTGAACACGTCTCCCGATCACATGGTTGATCATACTCTGGGTTCCACATGCATGTTTTAGCTGAAGGAAGAATCCCTTAAACCTGGAGAGTTGAGACCCGTGGAATGGGTACCATGCAATATGACTTCAAAGGGTCTTCATTTGCTCACCGAACCTCTCCAATCCTATCACTGCTGCGTTTATGTCCCTGTACTCACGCTTGATTCTCTTTCAGAGACATAGCAATCCATAGGTTTTAAGATACTTACTAGTCAGGTACATTATTAGGCATTTAATTTGGAGTTTTGAGTCCATTTCGTTGAGCAAGGAGTAGCTCTTGTCTATTCCATATTTGGCTTAAGGAACTTTATCTGTGCTCATTTCAATCTCTGGTTTTATGCAGCACCCCAACTCACCTTTCCCCTTAAGCAAGCATACGTTGCTTTTCTACATTTGAGACCCTGTTCTGTTTTGTAATCCAGTTCCTGGGTAGCCAAGTTTACATTCCGTGTATTAGTGATATCTTATGATGTTTCTTTTTCTGTGTGACTTATTTCAGTTAGAATCATCATACCTGAATCCACTCTATGCTGCTACGGGCCTGATGACATAGATTTCATTGCTGAGTGATATTGCATTGTACGTAAGTACCACAACTTCTTTATCCATTTTTCACTTTCTGCGATATTGAACTTGTACCGTAAATGAGGTTCTTGTAAACAGAGCCATCCCATACTTTGGGGTGGCTGTGTCTTTTTGATTTTAATTTCCCTAAGCTATAGGACTATAAGTGGAAGTGCCCTAGGCTCTGTTGCTTTGTTTTTTAGATGTTTCAGGAAACACCATACACTTCTCCCCAGTCGCTGTAAGCAATTTACATCCCGCCCATCAGCATAACAAGGCTCCCAGTTCTCCATGGCCTGTCCTGCCTTTCTGGATTTTACACTTTTTTCAGATGGCCCTTTTGACCGGGGGGAAGTGAGACTTCATTGTAGTGCAGATTTCCTTTGCAAGCTTGCTTGTTTGGCCAAAAAGGGCGTATGCGTTTTTTCCTGAATATATTCAGGAATAAACGCATACGCCCTTTTTGGCCAAGTGCATCATTTTGGACGTTCTGCCTCTTTTCCTATGCTTTAAATGCAATTCCAGTCTACCTCCTGAAATCGGTTTACTGCATTTCTGGCCCGCTTTCAAGTCCTCTTGGCAGCCTTACTTCAGTATACTTTTGGACGATAGCTGTCATTTATAACTCTGCATGTTTGTGAATTACAGTGCCCCTGAGCTCCTTTCTTCAACTCGCTTTCTTGTGAGCTGGCCACAACACCGCAGGATTGCTTCAGGCCCTAATCTGGTTCCGGCACGGCACGCTGAGCCTTTGGTTAATTCCTCTTCCTGGTGGGAAATGAGAGTTAAATTTGCCCGTCCAGACACCTCCAGCTAGTCTCTCATTGGTTCTCCCTATTCCTGTTCATCTTCCGCGGAAATTGCAAACTGGGCCAAACAGGAGGTTAAAGGCACTGACTCTCCAAATCGGGAGTGTGTTACTAAAGCGTGTGGAATGTTGCACCCGAGTACCAGGGGAGGAGAACTGAGACATATTTGAACACGTTTTCCGATCACATGGTTGATCATACTCTGGGTTTCACATGCATGTTTCAGCTGAAGGAAGAATCCCTTAAACCTGGAGAGTTCAGACCCATGGAATGGGTACCATGCAATATGACTTCAAATGGTGTTCGCTTGCTCACCGAACCTCTCCAATCCTATCACTGCTGCGTTTATGCCCCTGTACACACGCTTGATTCTCTTTCGGAGACATAGCAATCCATAGGTTTTAAGATACTTACTAGTCAGGTACATTCTTAGGCGTTTAATATGGGGTGTTGAGTCCATTTCGTTGAGCAAGGAGTAGCTCTTGTCTATTACATATTTGGCTTAAGGAACTTTATCTGTGCTCATTTCAATCTCTGGTTTTATGCAGCACCCCAACTCACCTTTCCCCTTAAGCAAGCATAAGTTGGTTTTCTAAATTTGAGACCCTGTTCTCTTTTGTAATCCAGTTCCTGTGTAGCCAAGTTTACATTCCGTGTATTAGTGATATCTTATGATGTTTCTTTTTCTGTGTGACTTATTTCAGTTAGAATCATCATACCTGAATCCACTCATTATGCTGTTACGGGCCTGATGACATAGATTTCATTGCTGAGTGATATTGAATTGTACGTAAGTACCACAACATCTTTATCCATTTTTCGCTTTCTGCAATATTAAACTTGCACTGTAAAGGAGGTTCTTGTAAACACAGCCGTCCCAAACTTTAGGTTGGCTGTGTCTTTTTGATTTTAATTTCCCTAAGCTATAGGACCATAAGTGGAAGTGCCCTAGGCTCTGTTGCTTTGTTTTTTAGATGTTTCAGGAAACACCATACACTTCTCCAGAGTGGCTGTTGGCAATTTACATCCCGTCCATCAGCATAACAAGGCTCCCAGTTCTCCATGGCCTGTCCTGCCTTTCTGGATTTTACACTTTTTTCAGATGGCCCTTTTGACCGGGGGGTAGTGAGACTTCATTGTAGTGCAGATTTCCTTTGCAAGCTTGCTTGGTTGGCCAAAAAGGGCGTATGCGTTTTTTCCTGAATATATTCAGGAAACAACGCATACGCCCTTTTTGGCCAAGTGCATGATTGTGGACGTTCTGCCTCTTTTCCTATGCTTTAAATGCAATTCCAGTCTACCTCCTGAAATCGGTTTCCTGCAATTCTGCCCCGCTTTCAAGTCCTCTTGGCAGCCTCACTTCAGTATATTTTTGGACGATAGCTGTCATTTATAACTCTGCAGGTTTGTGAATTACAGTGCCCCTGAGCTCCTTTCTTCAACTCGCTTTCTTGTGAGCTGGCCGCAACACCGCAGGATTGCTTCGGGCCCTAATCTGGTTCCGGCACGGCACGCTGAGCCTTTGGTTAATTCCTCTTCCTGGTGGGAAATGAGAGTTAAATTTGCCCGTCCAGACACCTCCAGCTAGTCTCTCATTGGTTCTCCCTATTCCTGTTCATCTTCCGCAGAAATTGCAAACTGGGCCAAACAGGAGGTTAAAGGCACTGACTCTCCAAGTCGGGAGAGTGTTAGTAAAGCGTCTGGAATGTTGCACCCGAGTACCAGGGGACGAGAACTGAGACATATTGGAACACGTCTCCCGATCACACGGTTGATCATACTCTGGGTTCCACATGCATGCTTTAGCTGAAGGAAGAATCCCTTAAACGTGGAGAGTTGAGACCCGTGGAATGGGTACCATGCAATATGACTTCCAAGGGTCTTCATTTGCTCACCGAACCTCTCCAATCCTATCACTGCTGCGTTTATGCCCTTGTACACACACTTGCTTCTCTTTTGGAGACATAGCAATCCATAGGTTTTAAGATACTAACTAGTTAGGTACATTCTTAAGCGTTTCATATGGGGTGTTGAGTCCATTTCGTTGAGCAAGGAATAGCTCTTGTCTATTACATGTTTGGCTTAAGGAACTTTATCTGTGCTCATTTTAATCTCTGGTTTTATGCAGCACCCCAACTCACCTTTCCCCTTAAGCAAGCATAAGTTGGTTTTCTAAATTTGAGACCCTGTTCTCTTTTGTAATCCTGTTCCTGTGTAGCCAAGTTTACATTCCGTGTATTAGTGATATCTTATGATGTTTCTTTTTCTGTGTGACTTATTTCAGACAGAATCATCATACCTGAATCCACTCATTATGCTGCTACGGGCCTGATGACATAGATTTCATTGCTGAGTGATATTGCATTGTACGTAAGTACCACAACTGCTTTATCCATTTTTCACTTTCTGCGATATTGAACTTGTCCCGTAAACGAGATTCTTGTAAACAGAGCCGTTCCAAACTTAGGGGTGGCTGTGTCTTTTTGATTTTAATTTCCCTAAGCTATAGGACCATATGTGGAAGTGCCCTAGGCTCTGTTGCTTTGTTTTTTAGATGTTTCAGGAAACACCATACACTTCTCCCCAGTGGCTGTTGGCAATTTACATTCCGCCCATCAGCATAACAATGCTCCCAGTTCTCCATGGCCTGTCCTGCCTTTCTGGATTTTACACTTTTTTCAGATGGCCCTTTTGACCGGGGGGAAGTGAGACTTCATTGTAGTGCAGATTTCCTTTGCAAGCTTGCTTGGTTGGCCAAAAAGGGCGTATGCGTTTTTTCCTGAATATATTCAGGAAACAACGCATACGCCCTTTTTGGCCAAGTGCATCATTGTCGATGTTCTGCCTCTTTTCCTATGCTTTAAATGCAATTCCAGTCTACCTCTTGAAATCGGTTTCCTGCAATTCTGCCCCGCTTTCAAGTCCTCTTGGCAGCCTTACTTCAGTATATTTTTGGACGATAGCTGTCATTTATAACTCTGCATGTCTGTGAATTACAGTGCCCCTGAGATCCTTTCTTCAACTCGCTTTCTTGTGAGCTGGCCGCAACACCGCAGGATTGCTTCAGGCCCTAATCTGTTTCCGGCACGGCACACTGAGCCTTTGGTTAATTCCTCTTCCTGGTGGGAAATGAGAGTTAAATTTGCACGTCCAGACACCTCCAGCTAGTCTCTCATTGGTTCTCCCTATTCCTGTTCATCTTCCGCAGAAATTGCAAACTGGGGCAAACAGGAGGTTAAAGGCATTGACTCTCCAAGTCGGGAGAGTGTTAGTAAAGCGTCTGGAATGTTGCACCCGAGTACCAGGGGATGAAAACTGAGACATATTTGAACACGTCCCCCGATCACATGGTTGATCATACCCTGGTTTCCACATGCATGTTTTAGCTGAAGGAAGAATCCCTTAAACCTGGAGAGTTGAGACCCGTGGAATGGGTACCATGCAATATGACTTCAAAGGGTCTTTATTTGCTCACTGAACCTCTCCAATCCTATCACAGCTGCGTTTATGCCCCTGTACACACGCTTGATTCTATTTCGGAGACATAGCAATCCATAGGTTTTAAGATACTTACTAGTCAGGTACATTTTTAGGCGTTTAATATGGGGTGTTGAGTCCATTTCGTTGAGCAAGGAGTAGCTCTTCTCTGTAACATATTTGGCTTAAGGAACTTTATCTGTGCTCATTTCAATCTCTGGTTTTATGCAGCTCCCCAACTCACCTTTCCCCTTAAGCAAGCATAAGTTGGTTTTCTGAATTTGAGACCCTGTTCTGTTTTGTAATCCAGTTCCTGTGTAGCCAAGTTTACATTCCGTGTATTAGTGATATCTTATGATGTTTCTTTTTCTGTGTGACTTATTTCAGTTAGAATCATCATACCTGAACCCAGTCATTTTCTGCTACAGGCCTGATGACATAGATTTCATTGCTGAGTGATATTACATTGTATGTAAGTACCACAACTTCTTTATCCATTTTTCACTTTCTGTGATATTGAACTTGTACCATAAACGAGGTTCTTGTAAACAGAGCCGTCCCAAACTTTGGGGTGGCTGTGTGTTTTTGATTTTAATTTCCCTAAGCTATAGGACCATAAGTGTAAGTGCCCTAGGCTCTGTTGCTTTGTTTTTTAGATGTTTCAGGAAACACCATACACTTCTCCCAAGTGGCTGTTGGCAATTTACATCCCGCCCATCAGCATAGCAAGGCTCCCAGTTCTCCATTGCCTTTCCTGCCTTTCTGGATTTTACACTTTTTTCAGATGGTCCTTTTGACCAGGGGGGAAGTGAGACTTCAGTGTAGTGCAGATTTCCTTTGCAAGCTTGCTTGTTTGGCCAAAAAGGGCGTATGCGTTTTTTCCTGAATATATTCAGGAAAAAACGCATACGCCCTTTTTGGCCAAGTGCATCATTTTCGACGTTTTGCCTCTTTTCTTATGCTTTAAATGCAATTCCAGTCTACCTTCTGAAATCGGTTTCCTGCAATTCTGCCCCGCTTTCAAGTCCTCTTGGCAGCGTTACTTCAGTATATTTTTGGATGATAGCTGTCATTTATAACTCTGCAGGTTTGTGAATTACAGTGCCACTGAGCTCCTATCTTCAACTCGCTTTCTTGTGAGCTGGCCGCAACACCGCCGGATTGCTTCGGGCCCTAATCTGGTTCCGGCACGGCATGCTGAGCCTTTGGTTAATTCCTCTTCCTGGTGGGAAATGAGAGTTAAATTTGCCCGTCCAGACACCTCCAGCTAGTCTCTCATTGGTTCTCCCTATTCCTGTTCATCTTCCACAGAAATTGCAAACTGGGCCAAACAGGAGATTAAAGGCACTGACTTTCCAATTCGGGAGAGTGTTAATAAAGCGTTTGGAATGTTGCACCCGAGTAACAGGGTACGAGAACTGAGACATATTTGAACACGTCTCCCGATCACACGGTTGATCATACTCTGGGTTCCACATGCATGTTTTAGCTGAAGGAAGAATCCCTTAAACCTGGAGAGTTGAGACCCGTGGAATGGGTACCATGCAGTGTGACTTCAAAGGGTCTTCATTTGCTCACCGAACCTCTGCAATCCTATCACTGCTGCGTTTATGCCCCTGTACACACGCTTGGTTCTCTTTCGGAGACATAGCAATCCATAGGTTTTAAGATACTTACTAGTCAGCTACATTTTTAGGCGTTTAATATGGGGTGTTGAGTCCATTTCGTTGAGCAAGGAGTAGCTCTTGTCTATTACATATTTGGCTTAAGGAACTTTATCTGTGCTCATTTCAATCTCTGGTTTTATGCAGCACCCCAACTCACCTTTCCCCTTAAACAAGCATAAGTTGGTTTTCTAAATTTGAGACCCTGTTCTGTTTTGTAATTCAGTGCCTGTGTAGCCAAGTTTACATTCCGTGTATTAGTGATATCTTATGACGTTTCTTTTTCTGTGTGACTTATTTCAGTTAGAATCATCATACCTGAATCCACTCATTATGCTGCTACGGGAATGATGACATAGATTTCATTGCTGAGTGATATTGCATTGTACGTAAGTACCACAACTTCTTTATCCATTTTTCACTTTCTGCGATATTGAACTTGTCCCGTAAACGAGGTTCTTGTAAACAGAGCCGTCCCAAACTTTGGGGTGGCTGTGTCTTTTTGATTTTAATTTCCCTAAGCTATATGACAATAAGTGGAAGTGCCCTAGGCTCTGTTGCTTTGTTTTTTAGATGTTTCAGGAAACACCATACACTTCTCCCCAGTGACTGTTGGCAATTTACATCCCGCCCATCAGCATAACAAGACTCCCAGTTCTCCATGGCCTGTCCTGCCTTTCTGGATTTTACACTTTTTTCAGATGGTCCTTTTGACCGGGAGGGAAGTGAGACTTCAATGTAGTGCAGATTTCCTTTGCAAGCTTGCTTGGTTGGCCAAAAAGGGCGTATGCGTTTTTTCCTGAATATATTCAGGAAAAAACGCATACGCCCTTTTTGTCCAAGTGCATCATTGTGGACGTTCTGCCTCTTTTCCTATGCTTTAAATGCAATTCCAGTCTACCTCCTGAAATCGGTTTACTGCATTTCTGGCCCGCTTTCAAGTCCTCTTGGCAGGCTTACTTCAGTATACTTTTGGACGATAGCTGTCATTTATAACTCTGCATGTTTGTGAATTACAGTGCCCCTGAGCTCCTTTCTTCAACTCGCTTTCTTGTGAGCTGGCCACAACACCGCAGGATTGTTTCAGGCCCTAATCTTGTTCCGGCACGGCACGCTGAGCCTTTGGTTAATCCTCTTCCTTGTGGGAAATGAGAGTTAAATTTGCCCGTCCAGACACCTCCAGCTAGTCTCTCATTGGTTCTCCCTATTCCTGTTCATCTTCCGCGGAAATTGCAAACTGGGCCAAACAGGAGGTTAAAGGCACTGACTCTCCAAATCGGGAGTGTGTTACTAAAGCGTGTGGAATGTTACTCCCGAGTACCAGGGGAGGAGAACTCAGACATATTTGAACACGTCTTCCGATCACACGGTTGATCATACTCTGGGTTTCACATGCATGTTTCAGCTGAAGGAAGAATCCCTTAAACCTGGAGAGTTGAGACCCTTGGAATGGGTACCATGCAATATGACTTCAAAGGGTCTTCATTTGCTCACCGAACCTCTCCAATCCTACCACTGCTGCGTTTATGTCCCTGTACTCACGCTTGATTCTCTTTCAGAGACATAGCAATCCATAGGTTTTAAGATACTTACTAGTCAGGTACATTATTAGGCATTTAATATGGTGTTTTGAGTCCATTTCGTTGAGCAAGGAGTAGCTCTTCTCTATTCCATATTTGGCTTAAGGAACTTTATCTGTGCTCATTTCAATCTCTGGTTTTATGCAGCACCCCAACTCACCTTTCCCCTTAAGCAAGCATACGTTGCTTTTCTACATTTGAGACCCTGTTCTGTTTTGTAATCCAGTTCCTGGGTAGCCAAGTTTACATTCCGTGTATTAGTGATATCTTATGATGTTTCTTTTTCTGTGTGACTTATTTCAGTTAGAATCATCATACCTGAACCCAGTCATTTTCTGCTACAGGCCTGATGACATAGATTTCATTGCTGAGTGATATTGCATTGTATGTAAGTACCACAACTTCTTTATCCATTTTTCACTTTCTGTGATATTGAACTTGTACCATAAACGAGGTTCTTGTAAACAGAGCCGTCCCAAACTTTGGGGTGGCTGTGTGTTTTTGATTTTAATTTCCCTGAGCTCTAGGACCATAAGTGTAAGTGCCCTAGGCTCTGTTGCTTTGTTTTTTAGATGTTTCAGGAAACACCATACACTTCTCCCGAGTGGCTGTTGGCAATTTACATCCCGCCCATCAGCATAACAAGGCTCCCAGTTCTCCATGGCCTGTCCTGCCTTTCTGGATTTTACACTTTCTTCAGATGGCCCTTTTCACCTAGGGGAAGTGAGACTTCATTGTAGTGCAGATTTCCTTTGCAAGCTTGCTTGGTTGGTCAAAAAGTGCGTATGCGTTTTTTCCTGAATATATTCAGGAAAAAACGCATACGCCCTTTTTGGCCAAGTGCATCATTGTCGACGTTCTGCCTCTTTTCCTATGCTTTAAATGCAATTCCAGTCTACCTCCTGAAATCGGTTTCCTGCAATTCTGCCCCGCTTTCAAGTCCGCTTGGCAGCCTTACTTCAGTATATTTTTAGACGATAGCTGTCATTTATAACTCTGCAGGTTTGTGAATTACAGTGCCCCTGAGCTCCTTTCTTCAACTTGCTTTCTTGTGAGCTGGCCGCAACACCGCATGATTGCTTTAGGCCCTAATCTTGTTCTGGTGCGGCCCGCTGAGCCTTTGGTTAATTCCTCTTCCTGGTGGGAGATGAGAGTTAAATTTGCCCGTCCAGACACCTCCAGCTAGTCTCTCATCGGTTCTCCCTCTTCCTGTTCATCTTCCGCAGAAATTGCAAACTGGGCCAAACAGGAGGTTAAAGGCACTGACTCTCCAAGTCGGGAGAGTGTTAGTAAAGCGTCTGGAATGTTGCACCTGAGTACCAGGGGACGAGAACTGAGACATATTGGAACACGTCTCCCGATCACACGGTTGATCATACTCTGGGTTCCACGTGCATGCTTTAGCTGAAGGAAGAAACCTTTAAACCTTGAGAATTGAGACCCGTGGAATGGGTACCATGCAATATGACTTCAAAGGGTCTTCATTTGCTCACCGAACCTCTCCAATCCTATCACAACTGCATTTACGCCCCTGTACACATGCTTGATTCTCTTTCGGAGACATAGCAATCCATAGGTTTTAAGATACTTACTAGTCAGGTACATACTTAGGCGTTTAATATGGGGTGTTGAGTCCATTTCGTTGAGCAAGGAGTAGCTCTTGTCTATTATATATTTGGCTTAAGGAACTTTATCTGTGCTCATTTCAATCTCTGGTTTTATGCAGCACCCCAACTCACCTTTCCCCTTAAGCAAGCATAAGTTGGTTTTCTAAATTTGAGACCCTCTTTTTTTTGTAATCCAGTTCCTGTGTAGCCAAGTTTACATTCCGTGTATTAGTGATATCTTATGATGTTTCTTTTTCTGTGTGACTTATTTCAGTTAGAATCATCATACCTGAATCCACTCATTATGCTGCTACGGGCCTGATGACATAGATTTCATTGCGGAGTGATATTGTATTGTACGTAAGTACCAAAACTTTTTTATCCATTTTTCACTTTCTGCGGTATTGAACTTGTCCCGTAAACGAGGTTCTTGTAAACAGAACCGTCCCAAACTTTGGGGTGGCTGTGTGTTTTTGACTTTAATTTCCCTAAGCTATAGGACCATAAGTGGAAGTGCCCTAGGCTCTGTTGCTTTGTTTTTTAGATGTTTCAGGAAGCACCGTACACTTCTCCCCAGTGGCTGTTGGCAATTTACATCCTGCCCATCAGCATAAAAGTCTCCCAGTTCTCCATGGCCTGTCCTGCCTTTCTGGATTTTACACTTTTTTCAGATGGCACTTTTGACCGGGGGGAAGTGAGACTTGATTGTAGTGCAGATTTCCTTTGCAAGCTTGCTTGGTTGGCCAAAAAGGGCGTATGTGTTTTTTCCTGAATATATTCAGGAAAAAACGCATACGCCCTTTTTGGCTAAGTGCATCATTGTGGACGTTCTGCCTCTTTTCCTATGCTTTAAATGCAATTCCAGTCTACCTCCTGAAATCGGTTTCCTGCAATTCTGCCCCGCTTTCAAGTCCTCTTGGCAGGCTTACTTCAGTATATTTTTGGACGATAGCTGTCATTTATAACTCTGCAGGTTTGTGAATTACAGTGCCCCTGAGCTCCATTCTTCAACTTGCTTTCTTGTGAGCTGGCCGCAACACCGCAGGATTGCTACAGGCCCTAATCTGGTTCCGGCACGGCACGCTGAGCCTTTGGTTAATTCCTCTTCCTGGTGGGAAATGAGAGTTAAATTTGCACGTCCAGACACCTCCAGGTAGTCTCTCATTGGTTCTCCCTATTCCTGTTCATCTTCCTCAGAAATTGCAAACTGGGCCAAACAGGAGGTTAAAGGCACTGACTCTCCAAGTTGGGAGAGAGTTAGTAAAGCGTCTGGAATGTTGCACCCGAGTACCAGGGGACGAGAACTGAGACATATTGGAACACGTCTCCGGATCACACGGTTGATCATACTCTGGGTTCCACATGCATGCTTTAGCTGAAGGAAGAATCCCTTAAACCTGGAGAGTTGAGACCCGTGGAACGGGTACCATGCAATATGACTTCAAAGGGTATTCATTTGCTCACCGCACCTCTCCAATCCTATCACTGCTGCGTTTATGCCCGTGTACACAAGCTTGATTCTCTTTCGGAGACATAGCAATCCATAGGTTTTAAGATACTTACTAGTCAGGTACATTGTTAGGCGTTTAATATGGGGTGTTGAGTCCATTTCGTTGAGCAAGGAGTAGCTCTTGTCTATTACATATTTGGCTTAAGGAACTTTATCTGTGCTCATTTCAATCTCTGGTTTTATGCAGCACCCCAACTCACCTTTCCCCTTAAGCAAGCATAAGTTGATTTTCTAAATTTGGGACCATGTTCTGTTTTGAAATTCAGTTCCTGTGTAGCCAAGTTTACATTCCGTGTATTAGTGATATCTTATGATGTTTCTTTTTCTGTGTGACTTATTTCAGTTAGAATCATCATACCTGAATCCACTCATTATGCTGCTATGGGCCTGATGACATAGATGTCATTGCTGAGTGATATTGCATTGTACGTAAGTACCACAATTTCTTTATCCATTTTTCGCTTTATGCGATATTGAACTTGTACCGTAAACGAGTTTCTTGTAAACAGAGCCATCCCAAACTTTGGGGTGGCTGTGTCTTTTTGATTTTAATTTCCCTAAGCTGCAGGACCATAAGTGGAAGTGCCCTAGGCTCTGTTGCTTTGTTTTTTAGATGTTTCAGGAAACACCATACACTTCTCCCGAGTGGCTGTTGGCAATTTACATCCCGCCCATCAGCATAACAAGGCTCCCAGTTCTCCATGGCCTGTCCTGCCTTTCTGGATTTTACACTTTTTTCAGATGGCCCTTTTGACGGGGGGGAAGTGAGACTTCATTGTAGTGCAGATTTCCTTTGCAAGCTTGCTTGGTTGGCCAAAAAGGGCGTATGCGTTTTTTCCTGAATATATTCAGGAAAAAACGCATACGCCCTTTTTGGCCAAGTGCATCATTGTCGACCTTCTGCCTCTTTTCCTATGCTTTAAATGCAATTCCAGTCTACCTCCTGAAATCGGTTTCCTGCAATTCTGCCCGGCTTTCAAGTCCTCTTGGCAGCCTTACTTCAGTATATTTTTGGATGATAGCTGTCATTTATAACTCTGCAGGTTTGTGAATTACAGTGCCCCTGAGCTCCTTTCTTCAACTCGCTTTCTTGTGAGCTGGCCGCAACACCACAGGATTGCTTCAGGCCCTAATCTGGTTCCGGCATGGCACGCTGAGCCTTTGGTTAATTCCTCTTCCTGGTGGGAAATGAGAGTTAAATTTTCCCGTCCAGACACCTCCAGCTAGTCTCTCATTGTTTCTCCCTATTCCTGTTCATCTTCCGCGGAATTTGCAAACTGGGCCAAACAGGAGGTTAAAGGCACTGACTCTCCAAGTCGGGAGAGTGTTAGTAAAGCATCTGGAATGTTGCACCCGAGTACCAGGGGACGAGAACTGAGACATATTTCAACACGTCTCCCGATCACACGGTTGATCATACTCTGGGTTCCACATGCATGCTTTAGCTGAAGGAAGAATCCCTTAAACCTGGAGAGTTGAGACCCGTGGAATGGGTACCATGCAATATGACTTCAAAGGGTCTACATTTGCTCACCAAAACTCTCCAATCCTATCACTGCTGCGTTTTTGCCCCTGTACTCACGATTGATTCACTTTCAGAGACATAGCAATCCATAGGTTTTAAGATACTTACTAGTCAGGTACATTATTAGGCGTTTAATATGGGGTTTTGAGTCCATTTCGTTGAGCAAGGAGTAGCTCTTGTCTATTACATATTTGGCTTAAGGAACTTTATCTGTGCTCATTTCAATCTCTGGTTTTATGCAGCACCCCAACTCACCTTTCCCCTTAAGCAAGCATAAGTTGGTTTTCTAAATTTGGGACCATGTTCTGTTTTGAAATTCAGTTCCTGTGTAGCCAAGTTTACATTCCGTGTATTAGTGATATCTTATGATGTTTCTTTTTCTGTGTGACTTATTTCAGTTAGAATCATCATACCTGAATCCACTCATTATGCTGCTATGGGCCTGATGACATAGATGTCATTGCTGAGTGATATTGCATTGTACGTAAGTACCACAACTTCTTTATCCATTTTTCGCTTTATGCGATATTGAACTTGTACCGTAAACGAGTTTCTTGTAAACAGAGCCATCCCAAACTTTGGGGTGGATGTGTCTTTTTGATTTTAATTTCCCTAAGCTGCAGGACCATAAGTGGAAGTGCCCTAGGCTCTGTTGCTTTGTTTTTTAGATGTTTCAGGAAACACCATACACTTCTCCCGAGTGGCTGTTGGCAATTTACATCCCGCCCATCAGCATAACAAGGCTCCCAGTTCTCCATGGCCTGTCCTGCCTTTCTGGATTTTACACTTTTTTCAGATGGCCCTTTTGACGGGGGGGAAGTGAGACTTCATTGTAGTGCAGATTTCCTTTGCAAGCTTGCTTGGTTGGCCAAAAAGGGCGTATGCGTTTTTTCCTGAATATATTCAGGAAAAAACGCATACGCCCTTTTTGGCCAAGTGCATCATTGTCGACCTTCTGCCTCTTTTCCTATGCTTTAAATGCAATTCCAGTCTACCTCCTGAAATCGGTTTCCTGCAATTCTGCCCGGCTTTCAAGTCCTCTTGGCAGCCTTACTTCAGTATATTTTTGGATGATAGCTGTCATTTATAACTCTGCAGGTTTGTGAATTACAGTGCCCCTGAGCTCCTTTCTTCAACTCGCTTTCTTGTGAGCTGGGCGCAACACCGCAGGATTGCTTCAGGCCCTAATCTGGTTCCGGCATGGCACGCTGAGCCTTTGGTTAATTCCTCTTCCTGGTGGGAAATGAGAGTTAAATTTTCCCGTCCAGACACCTCCAGCTAGTCTCTCATTGGTTCTCCCTATTCCTGTTCATCTTCCGCGGAATTTGCAAACTGGGCCAAACAGGAGGTTAAAGGCACTGACTCTCCAAGTCGGGAGAGTGTTAGTAAAGCATCTGGAATGTTGCACCCGAGTACCAGGGGACGAGAACTGAGACATATTTCAACACGTCTCCCGATCACACGGTTGATCATACTCTGGGTTCCACATGCATGTTTTAGCTGAAGGAAGAATCCCTTAAACCTGGAGAGTTGAGACCCGTGGAATGGGTACCATGCAATATGACTTCAAAGGGTCTTCATTTGCTCACCAAAACTCTCCAATCCTATCACTGCTGCGTTTTTGCCCCTGTACTCACGATTGATTCACTTTCAGAGACATAGCAATCCATAGGTTTTAAGATACTTACTAGTCAGGTACATTATTAGGCGTTTAATATGGGGTTTTGAGTCCAT
Organism: Orcinus orca; assembly: GCF_937001465.1. Classification (NCBI taxonomy): domain Eukaryota; kingdom Metazoa; phylum Chordata; class Mammalia; order Artiodactyla; family Delphinidae; genus Orcinus; species Orcinus orca. The sequence continues at coordinate 23,466 of NW_026043758.1, forward strand.
TTCGTTGAGCAAGGAGTAGCTCTTGTCTATTACATATTTGGCTTAAGGAACTTTATCTGTGCTCATTTCAATCTCTGGTTTTATGCAGCACCCCAACTCACCTTTCCCCTTAAGCAAGCATAAGTTGGTTTTCTAAATTTGGGACCATGTTCTGTTTTGAAATTCAGTTCCTGTGTAGCCAAGTTTACATTCCGTGTATTAGTGATATCTTATGATGTTTCTTTTTCTGTGTGACTTATTTCAGTTAGAATCATCATACCTGAATCCACTCATTATGCTGCTATGGGCCTGATGACATAGATGTCATTGCTGAGTGATATTGCATTGTACGTAAGTACCACAACTTCTTTATCCATTTTTCGCTTTATGCGATATTGAACTTGTACCGTAAACGAGTTTCTTGTAAACAGAGCCATCCCAAACTTTGGGGTGGCTGTGTCTTTTTGATTTTAATTTCCCTAAGCTGCAGGACCATAAGTGGAAGTGCCCTAGGCTCTGTTGCTTTGTTTTTTAGATGTTTCAGGAAACACCATACACTTCTCCCGAGTGGCTGTTGGCAAGTTACATCCCGCCCATCAGCATAACAAGGCTCCCAGTTCTCCATGGCCTGTCCTGCCTTTCTGGATTTTACACTTTTTTCAGATGGCCCTTTTGACGGGGGGGAAGTGAGACTTCATTGTGGTGCAGATTTCCTTTGCAAGCTTGCTTGGTTGGCCAAAAAGGGCGTATGCTTTTTTTCCTGAATATATTCAGGAAAAAACGCATACGCCCTTTTTGGCCAAGTGCATCATTGTCGACCTTCTGCCTCTTTTCCTATGCTTTAAATGCAATTCCAGTCTACCTCCTGAAATCGGTTTCCTGCAATTCTGCCCGGCTTTCAAGTCCTCTTGGCAGCCTTACTTCAGTATATTTTTGGATGATAGCTGTCATTTATAACTCTGCAGGTTTGTGAATTACAGTGCCCCTGAGCTCCTTTCTTCAACTCGCTTTCTTATGAGCTGGCCGCAACACCGCAGGATTGCTTCAGGCCCTAATCTGGTTCCGGCATGGCACGCTGAGCCTTTGGTTAATTCCTCTTCCTGGTGGGAAATGAGAGTTAAATTTTCCCGTCCAGACACCTCCAGCTAGTCTCTCATTGGTTCTCCCTATTCCTGTTCATCTTCCGCGGAATTTGCAAACTGGGCCAAACAGGAGGTTAAAGGCACTGACTCTCCAAGTCGGGAGAGTGTTAGTAAAGCATCTGGAATGTTGCACCCGAGTACCAGGGGACGAGAACTGAGACATATTTCAACACGTCTCCCGATCACACGGTTGATCATACTCTGGGTTCCACATGCATGTTTTAGCTGAAGGAAGAATCCCTTAAACCTGGAGAGTTGAGACCCGTGGAATGGGTACCATGCAATATGACTTCAAAGGGTCTTCATTTGCTCACCAAAACTCTCCAATCCTATCACTGCTGCGTTTTTGCCCCTGTACTCACGATTGATTCACTTTCAGAGACATAGCAATCCATAGGTTTTAAGATACTTACTAGTCAGGTACATTATTAGGCGTTTAATATGGGGTTTTGAGTCCATTTCGTTGAGCAAGGAGTAGCTCTTGTCTATTACATATTTGGCTTAAGGAACTTTATCTGTGCTCATTTCAATCTCTGGTTTTATGCAGCACCCCAACTCACCTTTCCCCTTAAGCAAGCATAAGTTGGTTTTCTAAATTTGGGACCATGTTCTGTTTTGAAATTCAGCTCCTGTGTAGCCAAGTTTACATTCCGTGTATTAGTGATATCTTATGATGTTTCTTTTTCTGTGTGACTTATTTCAGTTAGAATCATCATACCTGAATCCACTCATTATGCTGCTATGGGCCTGATGACATAGATGTCATTGCTGAGTGATATTGCATTGTACGTAAGTACCACAACTTCTTTATCCATTTTTCGCTTTATGCGATATTGAACTTGTACCGTAAACGAGTTTCTTGTAAACAGAGCCATCCCAAACTTTGGGGTGGCTGTGTCTTTTTGATTTTAATTTCCCTAAGCTGCAGGACCATAAGTGGAAGTGCCCTAGGCTCTGTTGCTTTGTTTTTTAGATGTTTCAGGAAACACCATACACTTCTCCCGAGTGGCTGTTGGCAATTTACATCCCGCCCATCAGCATAACAAGGCTCCCAGTTCTCCATGGCCTGTCCTGCCTTTCTGGATTTTACACTTTTTTCAGATGGCCCTTTTGACGGGGGGGAAGTGAGACTTCATTGTGGTGCAGATTACCTTTGCAAGCTTGCTTGGTTGGCCAAAAAGGGCGTATGCGTTTTTTCCTGAATATATTCAGGAAAAAACGCATACGCCCTTTTTGGCCAAGTGCATCATTGTCGACCTTCTGCCTCTTTTCCTATGCTTTAAATGCAATTCCAGTCTACCTCCTGAAATCGGTTTCCTGCAATTCTGCCCGGCTTTCAAGTCCTCTTGGCAGCCTTACTTCAGTATATTTTTGGATGATAGCTGTCATTTATAACTCTGCAGGTTTGTGAATTACAGTGCCCCTGAGCTCCTTTCTTCAACTCGCTTTCTTGTGAGCTGGGCGCAACACCGCAGGATTGCTTCAGGCCCTAATCTGGTTCCGGCATGGCACGCTGAGCCTTTGGTTAATTCCTCTTCCTGGTGGGAAATGAGAGTTAAATTTTCCCGTCCAGACACCTCCAGCTAGTCTCTCATTGGTTCTCCCTATTCCTGTTCATCTTCCGCGGAATTTGCAAACTGGGCCAAACAGGAGGTTAAAGGCACTGACTCTCCAAGTCGGGAGAGTGTTAGTAAAGCATCTGGAATGTTGCACCCGAGTACCAGGGGACGAGAACTGAGACATATTTCAACACGTCTCCCGATCACACGGTTGATCATACTCTGGGTTCCACATGCATGTTTTAGCTGAAGGAAGAATCCCTTAAACCTGGAGAGTTGAGACCCGTGGAATGGGTACCATGCAATATGACTTCAAAGGGTCTTCATTTGCTCACCAAAACTCTCCAATCCTATCACTGCTGCGTTTTTGCCCCTGTACTCACGATTGATTCACTTTCAGAGACATAGCAATCCATAGGTTTTAAGATACTTACTAGTCAGGTACATTATTAGGCGTTTAATATGGGGTTTTGAGTCCATTTCGTTGAGCAAGGAGTAGCTCTTGTCTATTACATATTTGGCTTAAGGAACTTTATCTGTGCTCATTTCAATCTCTGGTTTTATGCAGCACCCCAACTCACCTTTCCCCTTAAGCAAGCATAAGTTGGTTTTCTAAATTTGGGACCATGTTCTGTTTTGAAATTCAGTTCCTGTGTAGCCAAGTTTACATTCCGTGTATTAGTGATATCTTATGATGTTTCTTTTTCTGTGTGACTTATTTCAGTTAGAATCATCATACCTGAATCCACTCATTATGCTGCTATGGGCCTGATGACATAGATGTCATTGCTGAGTGATATTGCATTGTACGTAAGTACCACAACTTCTTTATCCATTTTTCGCTTTATGCGATATTGAACTTGTACCGTAAACGAGTTTCTTGTAAACAGAGCCATCCCAAACTTTGGGGTGGCTGTGTCTTTTTGATTTTAATTTCCCTAAGCTGCAGGACCATAAGTGGAAGTGCCCTAGGCTCTGTTGCTTTGTTTTTTAGATGTTTCAGGAAACACCATACACTTCTCCCGAGTGGCTGTTGGCAAGTTACATCCCGCCCATCAGCATAACAAGGCTCCCAGTTCTCCATGGCCTGTCCTGCCTTTCTGGATTTTACACTTTTTTCAGATGGCCCTTTTGACGGGGGGGAAGTGAGACTTCATTGTGGTGCAGATTTCCTTTGCAAGCTTGCTTGGTTGGCCAAAAAGGGCGTATGCTTTTTTTCCTGAATATATTCAGGAAAAAACGCATACGCCCTTTTTGGCCAAGTGCATCATTGTCGACCTTCTGCCTCTTTTCCTATGCTTTAAATGCAATTCCAGTCTACCTCCTGAAATCGGTTTCCTGCAATTCTGCCCGGCTTTCAAGTCCTCTTGGCAGCCTTACTTCAGTATATTTTTGGATGATAGCTGTCATTTATAACTCTGCAGGTTTGTGAATTACAGTGCCCCTGAGCTCCTTTCTTCAACTCGCTTTCTTATGAGCTGGCCGCAACACCGCAGGATTGCTTCAGGCCCTAATCTGGTTCCGGCATGGCACGCTGAGCCTTTGGTTAATTCCTCTTCCTGGTGGGAAATGAGAGTTAAATTTTCCCGTCCAGACACCTCCAGCTAGTCTCTCATTGGTTCTCCCTATTCCTGTTCATCTTCCGCGGAATTTGCAAACTGGGCCAAACAGGAGGTTAAAGGCACTGACTCTCCAAGTCGGGAGAGTGTTAGTAAAGCATCTGGAATGTTGCACCCGAGTACCAGGGGACGAGAACTGAGACATATTTCAACACGTCTCCCGATCACACGGTTGATCATACTCTGGGTTCCACATGCATGTTTTAGCTGAAGGAAGAATCCCTTAAACCTGGAGAGTTGAGACCCGTGGAATGGGTACCATGCAATATGACTTCAAAGGGTCTTCATTTGCTCACCAAAACTCTCCAATCCTATCACTGCTGCGTTTTTGCCCCTGTACTCACGATTGATTCACTTTCAGAGACATAGCAATCCATAGGTTTTAAGATACTTACTAGTCAGGTACATTATTAGGCGTTTAATATGGGGTTTTGAGTCCATTTCGTTGAGCAAGGAGTAGCTCTTGTCTATTACATATTTGGCTTAAGGAACTTTATCTGTGCTCATTTCAATCTCTGGTTTTATGCAGCACCCCAACTCACCTTTCCCCTTAAGCAAGCATAAGTTGGTTTTCTAAATTTGGGACCATGTTCTGTTTTGAAATTCAGCTCCTGTGTAGCCAAGTTTACATTCCGTGTATTAGTGATATCTTATGATGTTTCTTTTTCTGTGTGACTTATTTCAGTTAGAATCATCATACCTGAATCCACTCATTATGCTGCTATGGGCCTGATGACATAGATGTCATTGCTGAGTGATATTGCATTGTACGTAAGTACCACAACTTCTTTATCCATTTTTCGCTTTATGCGATATTGAACTTGTACCGTAAACGAGTTTCTTGTAAACAGAGCCATCCCAAACTTTGGGGTGGCTGTGTCTTTTTGATTTTAATTTCCCTAAGCTGCAGGACCATAAGTGGAAGTGCCCTAGGCTCTGTTGCTTTGTTTTTTAGATGTTTCAGGAAACACCATACACTTCTCCCGAGTGGCTGTTGGCAATTTACATCCCGCCCATCAGCATAACAAGGCTCCCAGTTCTCCATGGCCTGTCCTGCCTTTCTGGATTTTACACTTTTTTCAGATGGCCCTTTTGACGGGGGGGAAGTGAGACTTCATTGTGGTGCAGATTACCTTTGCAAGCTTGCTTGGTTGGCCAAAAAGGGCGTATGCGTTTTTTCCTGAATATATTCAGGAAAAAACGCATACGCCCTTTTTGGCCAAGTGCATCATTGTCGACCTTCTGCCTCTTTTCCTATGCTTTAAATGCAATTCCAGTCTACCTCCTGAAATCGGTTTCCTGCAATTCTGCCCGGCTTTCAAGTCCTCTTGGCAGCCTTACTTCAGTATATTTTTGGATGATAGCTGTCATTTATAACTCTGCAGGTTTGTGAATTACAGTGCCCCTGAGCTCCTTTCTTCAACTCGCTTTCTTGTGAGCTGGGCGCAACACCGCAGGATTGCTTCAGGCCCTAATCTGGTTCCGGCATGGCACGCTGAGCCTTTGGTTAATTCCTCTTCCTGGTGGGAAATGAGAGTTAAATTTTCCCGTCCAGACACCTCCAGCTAGTCTCTCATTGGTTCTCCCTATTCCTGTTCATCTTCCGCGGAATTTGCAAACTGGGCCAAACAGGAGGTTAAAGGCACTGACTCTCCAAGTCGGGAGAGTGTTAGTAAAGCATCTGGAATGTTGCACCCGAGTACCAGGGGACGAGAACTGAGACATATTTCAACACGTCTCCCGATCACACGGTTGATCATACTCTGGGTTCCACATGCATGTTTTAGCTGAAGGAAGAATCCCTTAAACCTGGAGAGTTGAGACCCGTGGAATGGGTACCATGCAATATGACTTCAAAGGGTCTTCATTTGCTCACCAAAACTCTCCAATCCTATCACTGCTGCGTTTTTGCCCCTGTACTCACGATTGATTCACTTTCAGAGACATAGCAATCCATAGGTTTTAAGATACTTACTAGTCAGGTACATTATTAGGCGTTTAATATGGGGTTTTGAGTCCATTTCGTTGAGCAAGGAGTAGCTCTTGTCTATTACATATTTGGCTTAAGGAACTTTATCTGTGCTCATTTCAATCTCTGGTTTTATGCAGCACCCCAACTCACCTTTCCCCTTAAGCAAGCATAAGTTGGTTTTCTAAATTTGGGACCATGTTCTGTTTTGAAATTCAGTTCCTGTGTAGCCAAGTTTACATTCCGTGTATTAGTGATATCTTATGATGTTTCTTTTTCTGTGTGACTTATTTCAGTTAGAATCATCATACCTGAATCCACTCATTATGCTGCTATGGGCCTGATGACATAGATGTCATTGCTGAGTGATATTGCATTGTACGTAAGTACCACAACTTCTTTATCCATTTTTCGCTTTATGCGATATTGAACTTGTACCGTAAACGAGTTTCTTGTAAACAGAGCCATCCCAAACTTTGGGGTGGCTGTGTCTTTTTGATTTTAATTTCCCTAAGCTGCAGGACCATAAGTGGAAGTGCCCTAGGCTCTGTTGCTTTGTTTTTTAGATGTTTCAGGAAACACCATACACTTCTCCCGAGTGGCTGTTGGCAATTTACATCCCGCCCATCAGCATAACAAGGCTCCCAGTTCTCCATGGCCTGTCCTGCCTTTCTGGATTTTACACTTTTTTCAGATGGCCCTTTTGATGGGGGGGAAGTGAGACTTCATTGTAGTGCAGATTTCCTTTGCAAGCTTGCTTGGTTGGCCAAAAAGGGCGTATGCGTTTTTTCCTGAATATATTCAGGAAAAAACGCATACGCCCTTTTTGGCCAAGTGCATCATTGTCGACCTTCTGCCTCTTTTCCTATGCTTTAAATGCAATTCCAGTCTACCTCCTGAAATCGGTTTCCTGCAATTCTGCCCGGCTTTCAAGTCCTCTTGGCAGCCTTACTTCAGTATATTTTTGGATGATAGCTGTCATTTATAACTCTGCAGGTTTGTGAATTACAGTGCCCCTGAGCTCCTTTCTTCAACTCGCTTTCTTGTGAGCTGGCCGCAACACCGCAGGATTGCTTCAGGCCCTAATCTGGTTCCGGCATGGCACGCTGAGCCTTTGGTTAATTCCTCTTCCTGGTGGGAAATGAGAGTTAAATTTTCCCGTCCAGACACCTCCAGCTAGTCTCTCATTGGTTCTCCCTATTCCTGTTCATCTTCCGCGGAATTTGCAAACTGGGCCAAACAGGAGGTTAAAGGCACTGACTCTCCAAGTCGGGAGAGTGTTAGTAAAGCATCTGGAATGTTGCACCCGAGTACCAGGGGACGAGAACTGAGACATATTTCAACACGTCTCCCGATCACACGGTTGATCATACTCTGGGTTCCACATGCATGTTTTAGCTGAAGGAAGAATCCCTTAAACCTGGAGAGTTGAGACCCGTGGAATGGGTACCATGCAATATGACTTCAAAGGGTCTTCATTTGCTCACCAAAACTCTCCAATCCTATCACTGCTGCGTTTTTGCCCCTGTACTCACGATTGATTCACTTTCAGAGACATAGCAATCCATAGGTTTTAAGATACTTACTAGTCAGGTACATTATTAGGCGTTTAATATGGGGTTTTGAGTCCATTTCGTTGAGCAAGGAGTAGCTCTTGTCTATTACATATTTGGCTTAAGGAACTTTATCTGTGCTCATTTCAATCTCTGGTTTTATGCAGCACCCCAACTCACCTTTCCCCTTAAGCAAGCATAAGTTGGTTTTCTAAATTTGGGACCATGTTCTGTTTTGAAATTCAGTTCCTGTGTAGCCAAGTTTACATTCCGTGTATTAGTGATATCTTATGATGTTTCTTTTTCTGTGTGACTTATTTCAGTTAGAATCATCATACCTGAATCCACTCATTATGCTGCTATGGGCCTGATGACATAGATGTCATTGCTGAGTGATATTGCATTGTACGTAAGTACCACAACTTCTTTATCCATTTTTCGCTTTATGCGATATTGAACTTGTACCGTAAACGAGTTTCTTGTAAACAGAGCCATCCCAAACTTTGGGGTGGCTGTGTCTTTTTGATTTTAATTTCCCTAAGCTGCAGGACCATAAGTGGAAGTGCCCTAGGCTCTGTTGCTTTGGTTTTTAGATGTTTCAGGAAACACCATACACTTCTCCCGAGTGGCTGTTGGCAATTTACATCCCGCCCATCAGCATAACAAGGCTCCCAGTTCTCCATGGCCTGTCCTGCCTTTCTGGATTTTACACTTTTTTCAGATGGCCCTTTTGATGGGGGGGAAGTGAGACTTCATTGTAGTGCAGATTTCCTTTTCAAGCTTGCTTGGTTGGCCAAAAAGGGCGTATGCGTTTTTTCCTGAATATATTCAGGAAAAAACGCATACGCCCTTTTTGGCCAAGTGCATCATTGTCGACCTTCTGCCTCTTTTCCTATGCTTTAAATGCAATTCCAGTCTACCTCCTGAAATCGGTTTCCTGCAATTCTGCCCGGCTTTCAAGTCCTCTTGGCAGCCTTACTTCAGTATATTTTTGGATGATAGCTGTCATTTATAACTCTGCAGGTTTGTGAATTACAGTGCCCCTGAGCTCCTTTCTTCAACTCGCTTTCTTGTGAGCTGGCCGCAACACCGCAGGATTGCTTCAGGCCCTAATCTTGTTCCGGCATGGCACGCTGAGCCTTTGGTTAATTCCTCTTCCTGGTGGGAAATGAGAGTTAAATTTTCCCGTCCAGACACCTCCAGCTAGTCTCTCATTGGTTCTCCCTATTCCTGTTCATCTTCCACGGAATTTGCAAACTGGGCCAAACAGGAGGTTAAAGGCACTGACTCTCCAAGTCGGGAGAGTGTTAGTAAAGCATCTGGAATGTTGCACCCGAGTACCAGGGGACGAGAACTGAGACATATTTCAACACGTCTCCCGATCACACGGTTGATCATACTCTGGGTTCCACATGCATGTTTTAGCTGAAGGAAGAATCCCTTAAACCTGGAGAGTTGAGACCCGTGGAATGGGTACCATGCAATATGACTTCAAAGGGTCTTCATTTGCTCACCAAAACTCTCCAATCCTATCACTGCTGCGTTTTTGCCCCTGTACTCACGATTGATTCACTTTCAGAGACATAGCAATCCATAGGTTTTAAGATACTTACTAGTCAGGTACATTATTAGGCGTTTAATATGGGGTTTTGAGTCCATTTCGTTGAGCAAGGAGTAGCTCTTGTCTATTACATATTTGGCTTAAGGAACTTTATCTGTGCTCATTTCAATCTCTGGTTTTATGCAGCACCCCAACTCACCTTTCCCCTTAAGCAAGCATAAGTTGGTTTTCTAAATTTGGGACCATGTTCTGTTTTGAAATTCAGCTCCTGTGTAGCCAAGTTTACATTCCGTGTATTAGTGATATCTTATGATGTTTCTTTTTCTGTGTGACTTATTTCAGTTAGAATCATCATACCTGAATCCACTCATTATGCTGGTATGGGCCTGATGACATAGATGTCATTGCTGAGTGATATTGCATTGTACGTAAGTACCACAACTTCTTTATCCATTTTTCGCTTTATGCGATATTGAACTTGTACCGTAAACGAGTTTCTTGTAAACAGAGCCATCCCAAACTTTGGGGTGGCTGTGTCTTTTTGATTTTAATTTCCCTAAGCTGCAGGACCATAAGTGGAAGTGCCCTAGGCTCTGTTGCTTTGTTTTTTAGATGTTTCAGGAAACACCATACACTTCTCCCGAGTGGCTGTTGGCAATTTACATCCCGCCCATCAGCATAACAAGGCTCCCAGTTCTCCATGGCCTGTCCTGCCTTTCTGGATTTTACACTTTTTTCAGATGGCCCTTTTGACGGGGGGGAAGTGAGACTTCATTGTGGTGCAGATTACCTTTGCAAGCTTGCTTGGTTGGCCAAAAAGGGCGTATGCGTTTTTTCCTGAATATATTCAGGAAAAAACGCATACGCCCTTTTTGGCCAAGTGCATCATTGTCGACCTTCTGCCTCTTTTCGTATGCTTTAAATGCAATTCCAGTCTACCTCCTGAAATCGGTTTCCTGCAATTCTGCCCGGCTTTCAAGTCCTCTTGGCAGCCTTACTTCAGTATATTTTTGGATGATAGCTGTCATTTATAACTCTGCAGGTTTGTGAATTACAGTGCCCCTGAGCTCCTTTCTTCAACTCGCTTTCTTGTGAGCTGGCCGCAACACCGCAGGATTGCTTCAGGCCCTAAACTGGTTCCGGCATGGCATGCTGAGCCTTTGGTTAATTCCTCTTCCTGGTGGGAAATGAGAGTTAAATTTTCCCGTCCAGACACCTCCAGCTAGTCTCTCATTGGTTCTCCCTATTCCTGTTCATCTTCCGCGGAATTTGCAAACTGGGCCAAACAGGAGGTTAAAGGCACTGACTCTCCAAGTCGGGAGAGTGTTAGTAAAGCATCTGGAATGTTGCACCCGAGTACCAGGGGACGAGAACTGAGACATATTTCAACACGTCTCCCGATCACACGGTTGATCATACTCTGGGTTCCACATGCATGCTTTAGCTGAAGGAAGAATCCCTTAAACCTGGAGAGTTGAGACCCGTGGAATGGGTACCATGCAATATGACTTCAAAGGGTCTTCATTTGCTCACCAAAACTCTCCAATCCTATCACTGCTGCGTTTTTGCCCCTGTACTCACGATTGATTCACTTTCAGAGACATAGCAATCCATAGGTTTTAAGATACTTACTAGTCAGGTACATTATTAGGCGTTTAATATGGGGTTTTGAGTCCATTTCGTTGAGCAAGGAGTAGCTCTTGTCTATTACATATTTGGCTTAAGGAACTTTATCTGTGCTCATTTCAATCTCTGGTTTTATGCAGCACCCCAACTCACCTTTCCCCTTAAGCAAGCATAAGTTGATTTTCTAAATTTGGGACCATGTTCTGTTTTGAAATTCAGTTCCTGTGTAGCCAAGTTTACATTCCATGTATTAGTGATATCTTATGATGTTTCTTTTTCTGTGTGACTTATTTCAGTTAGAATCATCATACCTGAATCCACTCATTATGCTGCTATGGGCCTGATGACATAGATGTCATTGCTGAGTGATATTGCATTTTACGTAAGTACCACAACTTCTTTATCCATTTTTCGCTTTATGCGATATTGAACTTGTACTGTAAACGAGTTTCTTGTAAACAGAGCCATCCCAAACTTTGGGGTGGCTGTGTCTTTTTGATTTTAATTTCCCTAAGCTGCAGGACCATAAGTGGAAGTGCCCTAGGCTCTGTTGCTTTGTTTTTTAGATGTTTCAGGAAACACCATACACTTCTCCCGAGTGGCTGTTGGCAATTTACATCCCGCCCATCAGCATAACAAGGCTCCCAGTTCTCCATGGCCTGTCCTGCCTTTCTGGATTTTACACTTTTTTCAGATGGCCCTTTTGACGGGGGGGAAGTGAGACTTCATTGTGGTGCAGATTTCCTTTGCAAGCTTGCTTGGTTGGCCAAAAAGGGCGTATGCGTTTTTTCCTGAATATATTCAGGAAGAAACGCATACGCCCTTTTTGGCCAAGTGCATCATTGTCGACGTTCTGCCTCTTTTCCTATGCTTTAAATGCAATTCCAGTCTACCTCCTGAAATCGGTTTCCTGCAATTCTGCCCGGCTTTCAAGTCCTCTTGGCAGCCTTACTTCAGTATATTTTTGGATGATAGCTGTCATTTATAACTCTGCAGGTTTGTGAATTACAGTGTCCCTGAGCTCCTTTCTTCAACTCGCTTTCTTGTGAGCTGGGCGCAACACCGCAGGATTGCTTCAGGCCCTAATCTGGTCCCGGCATGGCACGCTGAGCCTTTGGTTAATTCCTCTTCCTGGTGGGAAATGAGAGTTAAATTTTCCCGTCCAGACACCTCCAGCTAGTCTCTCATTGGTTCTCCCTATTCCTGTTCATCTTCCGCGGAATTTGCAAACTGGGCCAAACAGGAGGTTAAAGGCACTGACTCTCCAAGTCGGGAGAGTGTTAGTAAAGCATCTGGAATGTTGCACCCGAGTACCAGGGGACGAGAACTGAGACATATTTCAACACGTCTCCCGATCACACGGTTGATCATACTCTGGGTTCCACATGCATGCTTTAGCTGAAGGAAGAATCCCTTAAACCTGGAGAGTTGAGACCCGTGGAATGGGTACCATGCAATATGACTTCAAAGGGTCTTCATTTGCTCACCAAAACTCTCCAATCCTATCACTGCTGCGTTTTTGCCCCTGTACTCACGATTGATTCACTTTCAGAGACATAGCAATCCATAGGTTTTAAGATACTTACTAGTCAGGTACATTATTAGGCGTTTAATATGGGGTTTTGAGTCCATTTCGTTGAGCAAGGAGTAGCTCTTGTCTATTACATATTTGGCTTAAGGAACTTTATCTGTGCTCATTTCAATCTCTGGTTTTATGCAGCACCCCAACTCACCTTTCCCCTTAAGCAAGCATAAGTTGATTTTCTAAATTTGGGACCATGTTCTGTTTTGAAATTCAGTTCCTGTGTAGCCAAGTTTACATTCCGTGTATTAGTGATATCTTATGATGTTTCTTTTTCTGTGTGACTTATTTCAGTTAGAATCATCATACCTGAATCCACTCATTATGCTGCTATGGGCCTGATGACATAGATGTCATTGCTGAGTGATATTGCATTGTACGTAAGTACCACAACTTCTTTATCCATTTTTCGCTTTATGCGATATTGAACTTGTACCATAAACGAGTTTCTTGTAAACAGAGCCATCCCAAATTTTGGGGTGGCTGTGTCTTTTTGATTTTAATTTCCCTAAGCTGCAGGACCATAAGTGGAAGTGCCCTAGGCTCTGTTGCTTTGTTTTTTAGATGTTTCAGGAAACACCATACACTTCTCCCGAGTGGCTGTTGGCAATTTACATCCCGCCCATCAGCATAACAAGGCTCCCAGTTCTCCATGGCCTGTCCTGCCTTTCTGGATTTTACACTTTTTTCAGATGGCCCTTTTGATGGGGGGGAAGTGAGACTTCATTGTAGTGCAGATTTCCTTTGCAAGCTTGCTTGGTTGGCCAAAAAGGGCGTATGCGTTTTTTCCTGAATATATTCAGGAAAAAACGCATACGCCCTTTTTGGCCAAGTGCATCATTGTCGACCTTCTGCCTCTTTTCCTATGCTTTAAATGCAATTCCAGTCTACCTCCTGAAATCGGTTTCCTGCAATTCTGCCCGGCTTTCAAGTCCTCTTGGCAGCCTTACTTCAGTATATTTTTGGATGATAGCTGTCATTTATAACTCTGCAGGTTTGTGAATTACAGTGCCCCTGAGCTCCTTTCTTCAACTCGCTTTCTTGTGAGCTGGCCGCAACACCGCAGGATTGCTTCAGGCCCTAATCTGGTTCCGGCATGGCACGCTGAGCCTTTGGTTAATTCCTCTTCCTGGTGGGAAATGAGAGTTAAATTTTCCCGTCCAGACACCTCCAGCTAGTCTCTCATTGGTTCTCCCTATTCCTGTTCATCTTCCGCGGAATTTGCAAACTGGGCCAAACAGGAGGTTAAAGGCACTGACTCTCCAAGTCGGGAGAGTGTTAGTAAAGCATCTGGAATGTTGCACCCGAGTACCAGGGGACGAGAACTGAGACATATTTCAACACGTCTCCCGATCACACGGTTGATCATACTCTGGGTTCCTCATGCATGTTTTAGCTGAAGGAAGAATCCCTTAAACCTGGAGAGTTGAGACCCGTGGAATGGGTACCATGCAATATGACTTCAAAGGGTCTTCATTTGCTCACCAAAACTCTCCAATCCTATCACTGCTGCGTTTTTGCCCCTGTACTCACGATTGATTCACTTTCAGAGACATAGCAATCCATAGGTTTTAAGATACTTACTAGTCAGGTACATTATTAGGCGTTTAATATGGGGTTTTGAGTCCATTTCGTTGAGCAAGGAGTAGCTCTTGTCTATTACATATTTGGCTTAAGGAACTTTATCTGTGCTCATTTCAATCTCTGGTTTTATGCAGCACCCCAACTCACCTTTCCCCTTAAGCAAGCATAAGTTGGTTTTCTAAATTTGGGACCATGTTCTGTTTTGAAATTCAGTTCCTGTGTAGCCAAGTTTACATTCCGTGTATTAGTGATATCTTATGATGTTTCTTTTTCTGTGTGACTTATTTCAGTTAGAATCATCATACCTGAATCCACTCATTATGCTGCTATGGGCCTGATGACATAGATGTCATTGCTGAGTGATATTGCATTGTACGTAAGTACCACAACTTCTTTATCCATTTTTCGCTTTATGCGATATTGAACTTGTACCGTAAACGAGGTTCTTGTAAACAGAGCCATCCCAAACTTTGGGGTGGCTGTGTCTTTTTGATTTTAATTTCCCTAAGCTGCAGGACCATAAGTGGAAGTGCCCTAGGCTCTGTTGCTTTGGTTTTTAGATGTTTCAGGAAACACCATACACTTCTCCCGAGTGGCTGTTGGCAATTTACATCCCGCCCATCAGCATAACAAGGCTCCCAGTTCTCCATGGCCTGTCCTGCCTTTCTGGATTTTACACTTTTTTCAGATGGCCCTTTTGATGGGGGGGAAGTGAGACTTCATTGTAGTGCAGATTTCCTTTGCAAGCTTGCTTGGTTGGCCAAAAAGGGCGTATGCGTTTTTTCCTGAATATATTCAGGAAAAAACGCATACGCCCTTTTTGGCCAAGTGCATCATTGTCGACCTTCTGCCTCTTTTCCTATGCTTTAAATGCAATTCCAGTCTACCTCCTGAAATCGGTTTCCTGCAATTCTGCCCGGCTTTCAAGTCCTCTTGGCAGCCTTACTTCAGTATATTTTTGGATGATAGCTGTCATTTATAACTCTGCAGGTTTGTGAATTACAGTGCCCCTGAGCTCCTTTCTTCAACTCGCTTTCTTGTGAGCTGGCCGCAACACCGCAGGATTGCTTCAGGCCCTAATCTGGTTCCGGCATGGCACGCTGAGCCTTTGGTTAATTCCTCTTCCTGGTGGGAAATGAGAGTTAAATTTTCCCGTCCAGACACCTCCAGCTAGTCTCTCATTGGTTCTCCCTATTCCTGTTCATCTTCCGTGGAATTTGCAAACTGGGCCAAAGAGGAGGTTAAAGGCACTGACTCTCCAAGTCGGGAGAGTGTTAGTAAAGCATCTGGAATGTTGCACCCGAGTACCAGGGGACGAGAACTGAGACATATTTCAACACGTCTCCCGATCACACGGTTGATCATACTCTGGGTTCCACATGCATGTTTTAGCTGAAGGAAGAATCCCTTAAACCTGGAGAGTTGAGACCCGTGGAATGGGTACCATGCAATATGACTTCAAAGGGTCTTCATTTGCTCACCAAAACTCTCCAATCCTATCACTGCTGCGTTTTTGCCCCTGTACTCACGATTGATTCACTTTCAGAGACATAGCAATCCATAGGTTTTAAGATACTTACTAGTCAGGTACATTATTAGGCGTTTAATATGGGGTTTTGAGTCCATTTCGTTGAGCAAGGAGTAGCTCTTGTCTATTACATATTTGGCTTAAGGAACTTTATCTGTGCTCATTTCAATCTCTGGTTTTATGCAGCACCCCAACTCACCTTTCCCCTTAAGCAAGCATAAGTTGGTTTTCTAAATTTGGGACCATGTTCTGTTTTGAAATTCAGTTCCTGTGTAGCCAAGTTTACATTCCGTGTATTAGTGATATCTTATGATGTTTCTTTTTCTGTGTGACTTATTTCAGTTAGAATCATCATACCTGAATCCACTCATTATGCTGCTATGGGCCTGATGACATAGATGTCATTGCTGAGTGATATTGCATTGTACGTAAGTACCACAACTTCTTTATCCATTTTTCGCTTTATGCGATATTGAACTTGTACCGTAAACGAGTTTCTTGTAAACAGAGCCATCCCAAACTTTGGGGTGGCTGTGTCTTTTTGATTTTAATTTCCCTAAGCTGCAGGACCATAAGTGGAAGTGCCCTAGGCTCTGTTGCTTTGGTTTTTAGATGTTTCAGGAAACACCATACACTTCTCCCGAGTGGCTGTTGGCAATTTACATCCCGCCCATCAGCATAACAAGGCTCCCAGTTCTCCATGGCCTGTCCTGCCTTTCTGGATTTTACACTTTTTTCAGATGGCCCTTTTGATGGGGGGGAAGTGAGACTTCATTGTAGTGCAGATTTCCTTTGCAAGCTTGCTTGGTTGGCCAAAAAGTGCGTATGCGTTTTTTCCTGAATATATTCAGGAAAAAACGCATACGCCCTTTTTGGCCAAGTGCATCATTGTCGACCTTCTGCCTCTTTTCCTATGCTTTAAATGCAATTCCAGTCTACCTCCTGAAATCGGTTTCCTGCAATTCTGCCCGGCTTTCAAGTCCTCTTGGCAGCCTTACTTCAGTATATTTTTGGATGATAGCTGTCATTTATAACTCTGCAGGTTTGTGAATTACAGTGCCCCTGAGCTCCTTTCTTCAACTCGCTTTCTTATGAGCTGGCCGCAACACCGCAGGATTGCTTCAGGCCCTAATCTGGTTCCGGCATGGCACGCTGAGCCTTTGGTTAATTCCTCTTCCTGGTGGGAAATGAGAGTTAAATTTTCCCGTCCAGACACCTCCAGCTAGTCTCTCATTGGTTCTCCCTATTCCTGTTCATCTTCCGCGGAATTTGCAAACTGGGCCAAACAGGAGGTTAAAGGCACTGACTCTCCAAGTCGGGAGAGTGTTAGTAAAGCATCTGGAATGTTGCACCCGAGTACCAGGGGACGAGAAGTGAGACATATTTCAACACGTCTCCCGATCACACGGTTGATCATACTCTGGGTTCCACATGCATGTTTTAGCTGAAGGAAGAATCCCTTAAACCTGGAGAGTTGAGACCCGTGGAATGGGTACCATGCAATATGACTTCAAAGGGTCTTCATTTGCTCACCAAAACTCTCCAATCCTATCACTGCTGCGTTTTTGCCCCTGTACTCACGATTGATTCACTTTCAGAGACATAGCAATCCATAGGTTTTAAGATACTTACTAGTCAGGTACATTATTAGGCGTTTAATATGGGGTTTTGAGTCCATTTCGTTGAGCAAGGAGTAGCTCTTGTCTATTACATATTTGGCTTAAGGAACTTTATCTGTGCTCATTTCAATCTCTGGTTTTATGCAGCACCCCAACTCACCTTTCCCCTTAAGCAAGCATAAGTTGGTTTTCTAAATTTGGGACCATGTTCTGTTTTGAAATTCAGTTCCTGTGTAGCCAAGTTTACATTCCGTGTATTAGTGATATCTTATGATGTTTCTTTTTCTGTGTGACTTATTTCAGTTAGAATCATCATACCTGAATCCACTCATTATGCTGCTATGGGCCTGATGACATAGATGTCATTGCTGAGTGATATTGCATTGTACGTAAGTACCACAACTTCTTTATCCATTTTTCGCTTTATGCGATATTGAACTTGTACCGTAAACGAGTTTCTTGTAAACAGAGCCATCCCAAACTTTGGGGTGGCTGTGTCTTTTTGATTTTAATTTCCCTAAGCTGCAGGACCATAAGTGGAAGTGCCCTAGGCTCTGTTGCTTTGGTTTTTAGATGTTTCAGGAAACACCATACACTTCTCCCGAGTGGCTGTTGGCAATTTACATCCCGCCCATCAGCATAACAAGGCTCCCAGTTCTCCATGGCCTGTCCTGCCTTCCTGGATTTTACACTTTTTTCAGATGGCCCTTTTGATGGGGTGGAAGTGAGACTTCATTGTAGTGCAGATTTCCTTTGCAAGCTTGCTTGGTTGGCCAAAAAGGGCGTATGCGTTTTTTCCTGAATATATTCAGGAAAAAACGCATATGCCCTTTTTGGCCAAGTGCATCATTGTCGACCTTCTGCCTCTTTTCCTATGCTTTAAATGCAATTCCAGTCTACCTCCTGAAATCGGTTTCCTGCAATTCTGCCCGGCTTTCAAGTCCTCTTGGCAGCCTTACTTCAGTATATTTTTGGATGATAGCTGTCATTTATAACTCTGCAGGTTTGTGAATTACAGTGCCCCTGAGCTCCTTTCTTCAACTCGCTTTCTTGTGAGCTGGCCGCAACACCGCAGGATTGCTTCAGGCCCTAATCTGGTTCCGGCATGGCACGCTGAGCCTTTGGTTAATTCCTCTTCCTGGTGGGAAATGAGAGTTAAATTTTCCCGTCCAGACACCTCCAGCTAGTCTCTCATTGGTTCTCCCTATTCCTGTTCATCTTCCGCGGAATTTGCAAACTGGGCCAAACAGGAGGTTAAAGGCACTGACTCTCCAAGTCGGGAGAGTGTTAGTAAAGCATCTGGAATGTTGCACCCGAGTACCAGGGGACGAGAACTGAGACATATTTCAACACGTCTCCCGATCACACGGTTGATCATACTCTGGGTTCCACATGCATGTTTTAGCTGAAGGAAGAATCCCTTAAACCTGGAGAGTTGAGACCCGTGGAATGGGTACCATGCAATATGACTTCAAAGGGTCTTCATTTGCTCACCAAAACTCTCCAATCCTATCACTGCTGCGTTTTTGCCCCTGTACTCACGATTGATTCACTTTCAGAGACATAGCAATCCATAGGTTTTAAGATACTTACTAGTCAGGTACATTATTAGGCGTTTAATATGGGGTTTTGAGTCCATTTCGTTGAGCAAGGAGTAGCTCTTGTCTATTACATATTTGGCTTAAGGAACTTTATCTGTGCTCATTTCAATCTCTGGTTTTATGCAGCACCCCAACTCACCTTTCCCCTTAAGCAAGCATAAGTTGATTTTCTAAATTTGGGACCATGTTCTGTTTTGAAATTCAGTTCCTGTGTAGCCAAGTTTACATTCCGTGTATTAGTGATATCTTATGATGTTTCTTTTTCTGTGTGACTTATTTCAGTTAGAATCATCATACCTGAATCCACTCATTATGCTGCTATGGGCCTGATGACATAGATGTCATTGCTGAGTGATATTGCATTGTACGTAAGTACCACAACTTCTTTATCCATTTTTCGCTTTATGCGATATTGAACTTGTACCGTAAACGAGTTTCTTGTAAACAGAGCCATCCCAAACTTTGGGGTGGCTGTGTCTTTTTGATTTTAATTTCCCTAAGCTGCAGGACCATAAGTGGAAGTGCCCTAGGCTCTGTTGCTTTGTTTTTTAGATGTTTCAGGAAACACCATACACTTCTCCCGAGTGGCTGTTGGCAATTTACATCCCGCCCATCAGCATAACAAGGCTCCCAGTTCTCCATGGCCTGTCCTGCCTTTCTGGATTTTACACTTTTTTCAGATGGCCCTTTTGACGGGGGGGAAGTGAGACTTCATTGTAGTGCAGATTTCCTTTGCAAGCTTGCTTGGTTGGCCAAAAAGGGCGTATGCGTTTTTTCCTGAATATATTCAGGAAAAAACGCATACGCCCTTTTTGGCCAAGTGCATCATTGTCGACCTTCTGCCTCTTTTCCTATGCTTTAAATGCAATTCCAGTCTACCTCCTGAAATCGGTTTCCTGCAATTCTGCCCGGCTTTCAAGTCCTCTTGGCAGCCTTACTTCAGTATATTTTTGGATGATAGCTGTCATTTATAACTCTGCAGGTTTGTGAATTACAGTGCCCCTGAGCTCCTTTCTTCAACTCGCTTTCTTGTGAGCTGGCCGCAACACCGCAGGATTGCTTCAGGCCCTAATCTGGTTCCGGCATGGCACGCTGAGCCTTTGGTTAATTCCTCTTCCTGGTGGGAAATGAGAGTTAAATTTTCCCGTCCAGACACCTCCAGCTAGTCTCTCATTGGTTCTCCCTATTCCTGTTCATCTTCCGTGGAATTTGCAAACTGGGCCAAAGAGGAGGTTAAAGGCACTGACTCTCCAAGTCGGGAGAGTGTTAGTAAAGCATCTGGAATGTTGCACCCGAGTACCAGGGGACGAGTACTGAGACATATTTCAACACGTCTCCCGATCACACGGTTGATCATACTCTGGGTTCCACATGCATGTTTTAGCTGAAGGAAGAATCCCTTAAACCTGGAGAGTTGAGACCCGTGGAATGGGTACCATGCAATATGACTTCAAAGGGTCTTCATTTGCTCACCAAAACTCTCCAATCCGATCACTGCTGCGTTTTTGCCCCTGTACTCACGATTGATTCACTTTCAGAGACATAGCAATCCATAGGTTTTAAGATACTTACTAGTCAGGTACATTATTAGGCGTTTAATATGGGGTTTTGAGTCCATTTCGTTGAGCAAGGAGTAGCTCTTGTCTATTACATATTTGGCTTAAGGAACTTTATCTGTGCTCATTTCAATCTCTGGTTTTATGCAGCACCCCAACTCACCTTTCCCCTTAAGCAAGCATAAGTTGATTTTCTAAATTTGGGACCATGTTCTGTTTTGAAATTCAGTTCCTGTGTAGCCAAGTTTACATTCCGTGTATTAGTGATATCTTATGATGTTTCTTTTTCTGTGTGACTTATTTCAGTTAGAATCATCATACCTGAATCCACTCATTATGCTGCTATGGGCCTGATGACATAGATGTCATTGCTGAGTGATATTGCATTGTACGTAAGTACCACAACTTCTTTATCCATTTTTCGCTTTATGCGATATTGAACTTGTACCGTAAACGAGTTTCTTGTAAACAGAGCCATCCCAAACTTTGGGGTGGCTGTGTCTTTTTGATTTTAATTTCCCTAAGCTGCAGGACCATAAGTGGAAGTGCCCTAGGCTCTGTTGCTTTGTTTTTTAGATGTTTCAGGAAACACCATACACTTCTCCCGAGTGGCTGTTGGCAAGTTACATCCCGCCCATCAGCATAACAAGGCTCCCAGTTCTCCATGGCCTGTCCTGCCTTTCTGGATTTTACACTTTTTTCAGATGGCCCTTTTGACGGGGGGGAAGTGAGACTTCATTGTAGTGCAGATTTCCTTTGCAAGCTTGCTTGGTTGGCCAAAAAGGGCGTATGCGTTTTTTCCTGAATATATTCAGGAAAAAACGCATACGCCCTTTTTGGCCAAGTGCATCATTGTCGACCTTCTGCCTCTTTTCCTATGCTTTAAATGCAATTCCAGTCTACCTCCTGAAATCGGTTTCCTGCAATTCTGCCCGGCTTTCAAGTCCTCTTGGCAGCCTTACTTCAGTATATTTTTGGATGATAGCTGTCATTTATAACTCTGCAGGTTTGTGAATTACAGTGCCCCTGAGCTCCTTTCTTCAACTCGCTTTCTTGTGAGCTGGCCGCAACACCGCAGGATTGCTTCAGGCCCTAATCTGGTTCCGGCATGGCACGCTGAGCCTTTGGTTAATTCCTCTTCCTGGTGGGAAATGAGAGTTAAATTTTCCCGTCCAGACACCTCCAGCTAGTCTCTCATTGGTTCTCCCTATTCCTGTTCATCTTCCGTGGAATTTGCAAACTGGGCCAAAGAGGAGGTTAAAGGCACTGACTCTCCAAGTCGGGAGAGTGTTAGTAAAGCATCTGGAATGTTGCACCCGAGTACCAGGGGACGAGTACTGAGACATATTTCAACACGTCTCCCGATCACACGGTTGATCATACTCTGGGTTCCACATGCATGTTTTAGCTGAAGGAAGAATCCCTTAAACCTGGAGAGTTGAGACCCGTGGAATGGGTACCATGCAATATGACTTCAAAGGGTCTTCATTTGCTCACCAAAACTCTCCAATCCGATCACTGCTGCGTTTTTGCCCCTGTACTCACGATTGATTCACTTTCAGAGACATAGCAATCCATAGGTTTTAAGATACTTACTAGTCAGGTACATTATTAGGCGTTTAATATGGGGTTTTGAGTCCATTTCGTTGAGCAAGGAGTAGCTCTTGTCTATTACATATTTGGCTTAAGGAACTTTATCTGTGCTCATTTCAATCTCTGGTTTTATGCAGCACCCCAACTCACCTTTCCCCTTAAGCAAGCATAAGTTGATTTTCTAAATTTGGGACCATGTTCTGTTTTGAAATTCAGTTCCTGTGTAGCCAAGTTTACATTCCGTGTATTAGTGATATCTTATGATGTTTCTTTTTCTGTGTGACTTATTTCAGTTAGAATCATCATACCTGAATCCACTCATTATGCTGCTATGGGCCTGATGACATAGATGTCATTGCTGAGTGATATTGCATTGTACGTAAGTACCACAACTTCTTTATCCATTTTTCGCTTTATGCGATATTGAACTTGTACCGTAAACGAGTTTCTTGTAAACAGAGCCATCCCAAACTTTGGGGTGGCTGTGTCTTTTTGATTTTAATTTCCCTAAGCTGCAGGACCATAAGTGGAAGTGCCCTAGGCTCTGTTGCTTTGTTTTTTAGATGTTTCAGGAAACACCATACACTTCTCCCGAGTGGCTGTTGGCAAGTTACATCCCGCCCATCAGCATAACAAGGCTCCCAGTTCTCCATGGCCTGTCCTGCCTTTCTGGATTTTACACTTTTTTCAGATGGCCCTTTTGACGGGGGGGAAGTGAGACTTCATTGTAGTGCAGATTTCCTTTGCAAGCTTGCTTGGTTGGCCAAAAAGGGCGTATGCGTTTTTTCCTGAATATATTCAGGAAAAAACGCATACGCCCTTTTTGGCCAAGTGCATCATTGTCGACCTTCTGCCTCTTTTCCTATGCTTTAAATGCAATTCCAGTCTACCTCCTGAAATCGGTTTCCTGCAATTCTGCCCGGCTTTCAAGTCCTCTTGGCAGCCTTACTTCAGTATATTTTTGGATGATAGCTGTCATTTATAACTCTGCAGGTTTGTGAATTACAGTGCCCCTGAGCTCCTTTCTTCAACTCGCTTTCTTGTGAGCTGGCCGCAACACCGCAGGATTGCTTCAGGCCCTAATCTGGTTCCGGCATGGCACGCTGAGCCTTTGGTTAATTCCTCTTCCTGGTGGGAAATGAGAGTTAAATTTTCCCGTCCAGACACCTCCAGCTAGTCTCTCATTGGTTCTCCCTATTCCTGTTCATCTTCCGCGGAATTTGCAAACTGGGCCAAACAGGAGGTTAACAGCACTGACTCTCCAAGTCGGGAGAGTGTTAGTAAAGCATCTGGAATGTTGCACCCGAGTACCAGGGGACGAGAACTGAGACATATTGGAACACGTCTCCCGATCACACGGTTGATCATACTCTGGGTTCCACATGCATGTTTTAGCTGAAGGAAGAATCCCTTAAACCTGGAGAGTTGAGACCCGTGGAATGGGTACCATGCAATATGACTTCAAAGGGTCTTCATTTGCTCACCAAAACTCTCCAATCCTATCACTGCTGCGTTTTTGCCCCTGTACTCACGATTGATTCACTTTCAGAGACATAGCAATCCATAGGTTTTAAGATACTTACTAGTCAGGTACATTATTAGGCGTTTAATATGGGGTTTTGAGTCCATTTCGTTGAGCAAGGAGTAGCTCTTGTCTATTACATATTTGGCTTAAGGAACTTTATCTGTGCTCATTTCAATCTCTGGTTTTATGCAGCACCCCAACTCACCTTTCCCCTTAAGCAAGCATAAGTTGATTTTCTAAATTTGGGACCATGTTCTGTTTTGAAATTCAGTTCCTGTGTAGCCAAGTTTACATTCCGTGTATTAGTGATATCTTATGATGTTTCTTTTTCTGTGTGACTTATTTCAGTTAGAATCATCATACCTGAATCCACTCATTATGCTGCTATGGGCCTGATGACATAGATGTCATTGCTGAGTGATATTGCATTGTACGTAAGTACCACAACTTCTTTATCCATTTTTCGCTTTATGCGATATTGAACTTGTACCGTAAACGAGTTTCTTGTAAACAGAGCCATCCCAAACTTTGGGGTGGCTGTGTCTTTTTGATTTTAATTTCCCTAAGCTGCAGGACCATAAGTGGAAGTGCCCTAGGCTCTGTTGCTTTGTTTTTTAGATGTTTCAGGAAACACCATACACTTCTCCCGAGTGGCTGTTGGCAATTTACATCCCGCCCATCAGCATAACAAGGCTCCCAGTTCTCCATGGCCTGTCCTGCCTTTCTGGATTTTACACTTTTTTCAGATGGCCCTTTTGATGGGGGGGAAGTGGGACTTCATTGTAGTGCAGATTTCCTTTGCAAGCTTGCTTGGTTGGCCAAAAAGGGCGTATGCGTTTTTTCCTGAATATATTCAGGAAAAAACGCATACGCCCTTTTTGGCCAAGTGCATCATTGTCGACCTTCTGCCTCTTTTCCTATGCTTTAAATGCAATTCCAGTCTACCTCCTGAAATCGGTTTCCTGCAATTCTGCCCGGCTTTCAAGTCCTCTTGGCAGCCTTACTTCAGTATATTTTTGGATGATAGCTGTCATTTATAACTCTGCAGGTTTGTGAATTACAGTGCCCCTGAGCTCCTTTCTTCAACTCGCTTTCTTGTGAGCTGGCCGCAACACCGCAGGATTGCTTCAGGCCCTAACCTGGGTCCGGCACGGCACACTGAGCCTTTGGCTAATCCTCTTCCTCGGGTGAAATATGAGTTAAATTTGCCCGTCCAGACACCTCCAGCTAGTCTCTCATTGGTTCTCCCTATTCCTGTTCATCTTCCGCAGAAATTGCAAACTGGGCCAAACAGGAGGTTAAAGGCACTGACTCTCCAAGTCGGCAGAGCGTTACTAAAGCGTCTGGAATTTTGCACCTGAGTACCAGGGGACGAGAACTGAGACATATTGGAACACGTCTCCCGATCACACGGTTGATCATACTCTGGGTTCCACAAGCATGTTTTAGCTGAAGGAAGAATCCCTTAAACCTGGAGAATTGAGAACCGTGGAATGGGTACCATGCAATATGACTTCAAAGGGTCTTCATTTGCTCACCAAACCTCTCCAATCCTATCACTGCTGCGTTTTTGCCCCTGTACTCACGATTGATTCACTTTCAGAGACATAGCAATCCATAGGTTTTAAGATACTTACTAGTCAGGTACATTATTAGGCGTTTAATATGGGGTTTTGAGTCCATTTCGTTGAGCAAGGAGTAGCTCTTGTCTATTACATATTTGGCTTAAGGAACTTTATCTGTGCTCATTTCCATCTCTGGTTTTATGCAGCACCCCAACTCACCTTTCCCCTTAAGCAAGCATAAGTTGGTTTTCTAAATTTGGGACCATGTTCTGTTTTGAAATTCAGTTCCTGTGTAGCCAAGTTTACATTCCGTGTATTAGTGATATCTTATGATGTTTCTTTTTCTGTGTGACTTATTTCAGTTAGAATCATCATACCTGAATCCACTCATCATGCTGCTATGGGCCTGATGACATAGATGTCATTGCTGAGTGATATTGCATTGTACGTAAGTACCACAACTTCTTTATCCATTTTTCGCTTTATGCGATATTGAACTTGTACCGTAAACGAGTTTCTTGTAAACAGAGCCATCCCAAACTTTGGGGTGGCTGTGTCTTTTTGATTTTAATTTCCCTAAGCTATAGGACCATAAGTGGAAGTGCCCTAGGCTCTGTTGCTTTGTTTTTTAGATGTTTCAGGAAACACCATACACTTCTCCCGAGTGGCTGTTGGCAAGTTACATCCCGCCCATCAGCATAACAAGGCTCCCAGTTCTCCATGGCCTGTCCTGCCTTTCTGGATTTTACACTTTTTTCAGATGGCCCTTTTGACGGGGGGGAAGTGAGACTTCATTGTAGTGCAGATTTCCTTTGCAAGCTTGCTTGGTTGGCCAAAAAGGGCGTATGCGTTTTTTCCTGAATATATTCAGGAAAAAACGCATACGCCCTTTTTGGCCAAGTGCATCATTGTCGACCTTCTGCCTCTTTTCCTATGCTTTAAATGCAATTCCAGTCTACCTCCTGAAATCGGTTTCCTGCAATTCTGCCCGGCTTTCAAGTCCTCTTGGCAGCCTTACTTCAGTATATTTTTGGATGATAGCTGTCATTTATAACTCTGCAGGTTTGTGAATTACAGTGCCCCTGAGCTCCTTTCTTCAACTCGCTTTCTTGTGAGCTGGCCGCAACACCGCAGGATTGCTTCAGGCCCTAATCTGGTTCCGGCATGGCACGCTGAGCCTTTGGTTAATTCCTCTTCCTGGTGGGAAATGAGAGTTAAATTTTCCCGTCCAGACACCTCCAGCTAGTCTCTCATTGGTTCTCCCTATTCCTGTTCATCTTCCGCGGAATTTGCAAACTGGGCCAAACAGGAGGTTAACAGCACTGACTCTCCAAGTCGGGAGAGTGTTAGTAAAGCATCTGGAATGTTGCACCCGAGTACCAGGGGACGAGAACTGAGACATATTGGAACACGTCTCCCGATCACACGGTTGATCATACTCTGGGTTCCACATGCATGTTTTAGCTGAAGGAAGAATCCCTTAAACCTGGAGAGTTGAGACCCGTGGAATGGGTACCATGCAATATGACTTCAAAGGGTCTTCATTTGCTCACCAAACCTCTCCAATCCTATCACTGCTGCGTTTTTGCCCCTGTACTCACGATTGATTCACTTTCAGAGACATAGCAATCCATAGGTTTTAAGATACTTACTAGTCAGGTACATTATTAGGCGTTTAATATGGGGTTTTGAGTCCATTTCGTTGAGCAAGGAGTAGCTCTTGTCTATTACATATTTGGCTTAAGGAACTTTATCTGTGCTCATTTCAATCTCTGGTTTTATGCAGCACCCCAACTCACCTTTCCCCTTAAGCAAGCATAAGTTGGTTTTCTAAATTTGGGACCATGTTCTGTTTTGAAATTCAGTTCCTGTGTAGCCAAGTTTACATTCCGTGTATTAGTGATATCCTATGATGTTTCTTTTTCTGTGTGACTTATTTCAGTTAGAATCATCATACCTGAATCCACTCATCATGCTGCTATGGGCCTGATGACATAGATTTCATTGCTGAGTGATATTGCATTGTACGTAAGTACCACAACTTCTTTATCCATTTTTCGCTTTATGCGATATTGAACTTGTACTGTAAACGAGTTTCTTGTAAACAGAGCCATCCCAAACATTGGGGTGGCTGTGTCTTTTTGATTTTAATTTCCCTAAGCTATAGGACCATAAGTGGAAGTGCCCTAGGCTCTGTTGCTTTGTTTTTTAGATGTTTCAGGAAACACCATACACTTCTCCCGAGTGGCTGTTGGCAATTTACATCCCGCCCATCAGCATAACAAGGCTCCCAGTTCTCCATAGCCTGTCCTGCCTTTCTGGATTTTACACTTTTTTCAGATGGCCCTTTTGACGGGGGGGAAGTGAGACTTCATTGTAGTGCAGATTTCCTTTGCAAGCTTGCTTGGTTGGCCAAAAAGGGCGTATGCGTTTTTTCCTGAATATATTCAGGAAAAAATGCATACGCCCTTTTTGGCCAAGTGCATCATTGTGGACGTTCTGCCTCTTTTCCTATGCTTTAAATGCAATTCCAGTCTACCTCCTGAAATCGGTTTCCGGCAATTCTGCCCGGCTTTCAAGTCCTCTTGGCAGCCTTACTTCAGTATATTTTTGGATGATAGCTGTCATTTATAACTCTGCAGGTTTGTGAATTACAGTGCCCCTGAGCTCCTTTCTTCAACTCGCTTTCTTGTGAGCTGCCCGCAACACCGCAGGATTGCTTCAGGCCCTAATCTGGGTCCGGCACGGCACGCTGAGCCTTTGGCTAATCCTCTTCCTCGTGTGAAATATGAGTTAAATTTGCCCGTCCAGACACCTCCAGCTAGTCTCTCATTGGTTCTCCCTATTCCTGTTCATCTTCCGCAGAAATTGCAAACTGGGCCAAACAGGAGGTTAAAGGCACTGACTCTCCAAGTCGGCAGAGCGTTACTAAAGCGTCTGGAATTTTGCACCTGAGTACCAGGGGACGAGAACTGAGACATATTGGAACACGTCTCCCGATCACACGGTTGATCATACTCTGGGTTCCACAAGCATGTTTTAGCTGAAGGAAGAATCCCTTAAACCTGGAGAATTGAGAACCGTGGAATGGGTACCATGCAATATGACTTCAAAGGGTCTTCATTTGCTCACCAAACCTCTCCAATCCTATCACTGCTGCATTTACGCCCCTGCACACATGCCTGATTCTCTTTCGGAGACATAGCAATCCATAGGTTTTAAGATATTTACTAGTCAGGTACATTCTTAGGCGTTTAATATGGGGTGTTGAGTCCATTTCGTTGAGCAAGGAGTGGCTCTTGTCTATTACATATTTGGCTTAAGGAACTTTATCTGTGATCATTTCAAACTCTGGTTTTATGCAGCACCCCAACTCACCTTTCCCCTTAAGCAAGCATAAGTTGGTTTTCTAAATTTGAGACCCTGTTCTGTTTTGTAATCCAGTTCCTGTGTCGCCAAGTTTACATTCCGTGGATTAGTGATATCTTATGATGTTTCTTTTTCTGTGTGACTTATTTCAGTTAGAATCATCATGCCTGAATCCACTCATTATGCTGCTACGGTGCTGATGACATAGATGTCATTGCTGAGTGATATTGCATTGTACGTAAGTACCACAACTTCTTTATCCATTTTTCGCTTTCTGCGATATTGAACTTGTACCGTAAATGAGGTTCTTGTAAACAGAGCCGTCCCAAACTTTGGGGTGGCTGTGTCTTTTTGATTTTAATTTCCCTAAGCTACAGGACCATAAGTGGAAGTACCCTAGGCTCTGTTGCTTTCTTTCTTAGATGTTTCAGGAAACACCATACACTTCTCTCGAGTGGCTGTTGGCAATTTACATCCCGCCCATCAGCATAACAAGGCTCCCAGTTCTCCATGGCCTGTCCTGCCTTTCTGGATTTTACAATTATTTCAGAAGGCCCTTTTCACCAGGGGGAAGTGAGACTTCATTGTAGTTCAGATTTCCTTTGCAAGCTTGCTTGGTTGGCCAAAAAGTGCGTATGCGTTTTTTCCTGATTATATTCAGGAAAATACGCATACGCCCTTTTTGGCCAAGTGCATCATTGTCCACGTTCTGCCTCTTTTCCTATGCTTTAAATGCAATTCCAGTCTACCTTCTGAAATCGGTTTCCTGCAATTCTGCCCCGCTTTCAAGTCCTCTTGGCAGCCTTACTTCAGTATATTTTTGGACGATAGCTGTCATTTATAACTCTGCAGGTTTGTGAATTACCGTGCCCCTGAGCTCCTTTCTTCAACTCGCTTTCTTGTGAGCTGGCCGCAACACCGCAGGATTGCTTCAGGCCCTAATCAGGTTCCAGCACGCCACGCTGAGCCTTCGGTTAATTCCTCTTCCTGGTGGGAAATGAGAGTTAAATTTGCCCGTCCAGACACCCCCAGCTAGTCTCTCATTGGTTCTCCCTATTCCTGTTCATCTTCCGCAGAAATTGCAAACTGGGCCAAACAGGAGGTTAAAGGCACTGACTCTCCAAGTCGGGAGAGTGTTAGTAAAGCATCTGTAATGTTGCACCCGAGTACCACGGGATGAGAACTGAGATATATTTGAACACGTCTCCCGATCACACGGTTGATCATACTCTGGGTTCCACATGCATGTTTTAGCTGAAGGAAGAATCCCTTAAACCTGGAGAGTTGAGACCCGTGGAATGGGTACCATGCAATATGACTTCAAAGGGTCTTCATTTGCTCACCGAACCTCTGCAATCCTATCACTGCTGTGTTTATGCCCCTGTACACACGCTTGATTCTCTTTCGGAGACATAGCAATACATAGGTTTTAAGATACTTACTAGTCAGGTACATTCTTAGGCGTTTAATATGGGGTGTTGAGTCCATTTCGTTGAGCAAGGAGTAGCTCTTGTCTGTTACATATTTGGCTTAAGGAAATTTATCTGTGCTCATTTCAATCTCTGGTTTTATGCAGCACCCCAACTCCCCTTTCCCCTTAAGCAAGCATAAGTTGGTTTTCTAAATTTGAGACCCTCTTCTGTTTTGTAATCAGGTTCCTGTGTAGCCAAGTTTACATTCCGTGTATTACTGATATCTTATGATGTTTCTTTTTCTGTGTGACTTATTTCAGTTAGAATCATCATACCTGAATCCACTCATTATGCTTCTACGGGCCTGATGACATAGATTTCATTGCTGAGTGATATTGCTTTGTACGTAAGTACCACAACTTCTTTATCCATTTTTCGCTTTCTGCGATATTGAACTTGTACCATAAACGAGGTTCTTGTAAACAGAGCCATCCCAAATTTTGGGGTGGCTGTGTCTTTTTTATTTTAATTTCCCTAAGCTATAGGACCATAATTGGAAGTGCCCTAGGCTCTGTTGCTTTGTTTTTTAGATGTTTCAGGAAACACCATACACATCTCCCGATTGGCTGTTGGCAATTTACATCCCGCCGATCAGCATAACAACGCTCCCAGTTCTCCGTGGCCTGTCCTGCCTTTCTGGATTTTACAATTTTTTCAGATGGCCCTTTTGACCGGGGGGAAGTGAGACTTCATTATAGTGTAGATTTCCTTTTCAAGCTTCCTTGGTTGGCCTAAAAGGGCGTATGTGTTTTTTCCTGAATATATTCAGGAAAAAACACATACGCCCTTTTTTGCCAAGGGTATCATTGTCGACGTTCTGCCTCTTTTCCTATGCTTTAAATGCAATTGCAGTCTACCTCCTGAAATCGGTTTCCTGCAATTCTGCCCCGCTTGGAAATCCTCTTGGCAGCCATTCTTCAGTATATTTTTGGATGATTGCTGTCCTTTATAACTCTGCAGGTTTGTGAATTACAGTGCCCCTGAGCTCCTTTCTTCAACTCACTTGCTTGTAAGCTGGCCGCAACACCACAGGATTGCTTCAGGCCCTAATCTTGTTCTGGCACGGCAAGCTGAGCCTTTGGTTAATTCCTCTTCCTGGTGGGAAATGAGAGTTAAATTTGCCCATCCAGACACCTCCAGCTAGTCTCTCATTGGTTCTCCCTATTCCCGTTCATCTTCCACTGAAATTGCAAACTGCGCAAAACAAGAGGTTAAAGGCACTGACTCTCCAAGTCGGGAGAGTGTTAGTAAAGCGTCTGGAATGTTGCACCCGAGTACCAGGGGACGAGAACTGAGACATATTGGAACACGTCTCCCGATCACACGGTTGATCATACTCTGGGCTCCACATGCATGTTTTAGCTGAAGGAAGAATCCCTTAAACCTTGAGAGTTGAGACTTGTGGAATGGGTACAATGCAATATGACCTCCAAGGGTCTTCATTTGCTCAGCGAACCTCTCCAATCCTATCACTGCTGCGTTTATGTCCCTGTACACACACTTGATTCTCTTTCGGAGACATAGAAATCCATAGGTTTTCAGATACTTACTAGTCAATTACATTCTTAGGCGTTTAATATGGGGTGTTGAGTCCATTTCGTTGAGCAAGGAGTAGCTCTTGTCTATTCCATATTTGGCTTAAGGAATTTTATCTGTGCTCATTTCAATCTCTGGTTTTATGCAGCACCCCAACTCACCTTTCCCCTTAAGCAAGCGTAAGTTGGTTTTCTAAATTTGAGACCCTCTTCTGTTTTGTAATCCAGTTCCTCTGTAGCCAAGTTTACATTCCGTGTATTAGTGATATCTTATGTTTCTTTTTCTGTGTGACTTATTTCAGTTAGAATCATCATACCTGAATCCACTCATTATGCTGCTACGGGCCTGATGACATAGATTTCATTGCTGAGTGATATTGCATTGTACGTAAGTACCACAACTTCTTTATCCATTTTTCGCTTTCTGCGATATTGAAGTTGTACCGTAAACGAGGTTCTTGTAAACAGAGCCGTCCCAAACATTGGGGTGGCTGTGTCTTTTTGATTTTAATTTCCCTAAGCTATAGGACCATAAGTGGAAGTGCCCTTGGCTCTGTTGCTTTGTTTTTTACATGTTTCAGGAAACACCATACAATTCTCCAGAGTGGCTGTTGGCAATTTACATCCCGCCCATCAGCATAACAAGGCTCCCAGTTCTCCATGGCCTGTCCTGCCTTTCTGCATGTTACACTTTTTTCAGATGGCCCTTTTGACCAGGGGGAAGTGAGACTTCATTGTAGTGCAGATTTCCTTTGCAAGCTTGCTTGGTTGGCCAAAAAGGGCGTATGCGTCTTTTCCTGAATATATTCAGGAGAAAATGCATACGCCCATTTTGGCCAAGTGCATCATTGTCGACGTTCTGCCTCTTTTCCTATGCTTTAAATGCAATTCCAGTCTACCTCCTGAAATCGGATTCCTGCAATTATGGCCCGCTTTCAACTCCTCTTGGCAGCCTTACTTCAGTATATTTTTGGACGATAGCTGTCATTTATAACTCTGCAGGTTTGTGATTACAGTGCCCCTGAGCTCCTTTCCTCAACTCGCTTTCTTGTTAGCTGGCCGCAACACCGCAGGATTTCTTCAGGCCCTAATCTGGCTCCGGCATGGCACGCTGAGCCTTTGGTTAATTCTTCCTCCTGGGGGGAAATGAGAGTTAAATTTGCCCGTCCAGACACCTCCAGCTAGTCTCTCATTGATTCTCCCTATTCCTGTTCATCTTTCGCAGAAATTGCAAACTGGGCCAAACAGGAGGTTAAAGGCACTGACTCTCCAAGTCGGGAGAGTGTTAGTAAAGCATCTGGAATGTTGCACCCAAGTACCAGGGGACGAGAACTGAGACATATTTCAACACGTCTCCCGATCACACGGTTGATCATACTCTGGGTTCCACATGCATGTTTTAGCTGAAGGAAGAATCCCTTAAACCTGGAGAGTTGAGAACCATGGAATGGGTACCATGCAACATGACTTCAAAGGGTCTTCATTTGCTCACCGAACCTCTGCAATCCTATCACTGCTGAGTTTATGCCCCTGTACACACTCTTGATTCTCTTTCGGAGACATAGCAATACATAGGTTTTAAGATACTTACTAGTCAGGTACATTCTTAGGTGTTTAATATGGGGTGTTGAGTCCATTTCGTTGAGCAAGGAGTAGCTCTTGTCTGTTACATATTTGGCTTAAGGAAATTTATCTGTGCTCATTTCAATCTCTGGTTTTATGCAGCACCCCAACTCACCTTTCCCCTTAAGCAAGCATAAGTTGGTTTTCTAAATTTGAGACATTCTTCTGTTTTGTAATCAGGTTCCTGTGTAGCCAAGTTTACATTCCGTGTATTACTGATATCTTATGATGTTTCTTTTTCTGTGTGACTTATTTCAGTTAGAATCATCATACCTGAATCCACTCATTATGCTGCTACGGGCCTGATGACATAGATTTCATTGCTGAGTGATATTGCTTTGTACATAAGTACCACAACTTCTTTATCCATTTTTCGCTTTCTGCGATATTGAACTTGTACCATAAACGAGGTTCTTGTAAACAGAGCCGTCCCAAACTTTGGGGTGGCTGTGTCTTTTTGATTTTAATTTCCCTAAGCTATAGGACCATAATTGGAAGTGCCCTAGGCTCTGTTGCTTTGTTTTTTAGATGTTTCAGGAAATACCATACACTTCTCCCCAGTGGCTGTTGGCAATTTACATCCCGCCCATCAGCATAACAAGGCTCCCAGTTCTCCATGTCCTGTCCTGCCTTTCTGGATTTTACACTTTTATCAGATGGCCCTTTTGACCGGGGGGAACTGAGACTTCATTGTAGTGCAGATTTCCTTTGCAAGCTTGCTTGGTTGGCCAAAAAGGGCGTATGCGTCTTTTCCTGAATATATTCAGGAGAAAATGCATACGCCCATTTTGGCAAAGTGCATCATTGTCGACGTTCTGCCTGTTTTCCTATGCTTTAAATGCAATTCCAGTCTACCTCCTGAAATCGGATTCCTGCAATTATGCGCCGCGTTCAACTTCTCTTGGCAGCCTTACTTCAGTATATTTTTGGACGATAGCTGTCATTTATAACTCTGCAGGTTTGTGAATTACAGTGCCCCTGAGCTCCTTTCTTCAACTCGCTTTCTTGTGAGCTTGCCGCAACACCGCAGGATTTCTTCAGGCCCTAATCTGGCTCCGGCATGGCACGCTGAGCCTTTGGTTAATTCCTCCTCCTGGGGGGAAATGAGAGTTAAATTTGCCCGTCCAGACACCTCCAGCTAGTCTCTCATTGATTCTCCCTATTCCTGTTCATCTTTCGCAGAAATTGCAAACTGGGCCAAACAGGAGGTTAAAGGCACTGACTCTCCAAGTCGGGAGAGTGTTAGTAAAGCATCTGGAATGTTGCACCTGAGTACCAGCGGTCAAAAACTGAGACATATTTGAACACGTCTCCCAATCACACGGTTGATCATACTCTGGGTTCCACATGCATGTTTCAGCTGAAGGAAGAATCCCTTAAAGCTGGAGAGTTGAGACCCGTGGAATGAATACCATGCAATATGACTTAAAAGGGTCTTCATTTGCTCACCGAACCTCTCCAATCCTATCACTGCTGCGTTTATGCCCCTGTACACACGCTTGATTCTCTTTTGGAGACATAGCAATCCATAGGTTTTAAGATACTTTCTAGTCAGGTACATTCTTAGGCGTTTAATATGGGGTGTTGAGTCCATTTCATTGAGCAGGAGTAGCTCTTGTCTATTCCATATTTGGCTTAAGGAAATTTATCTGTGCTCATTTCAATCTCTGGTTTTATGTAGCACCCCAACTCACCTTTCCCCTTAAGCAAGCATAAGTTGGTTTTCTAAATTTGAGACCCTGTTCTGTTTTGTAATCCAGTTCCTGTGTAGCCAAGTTTACATTCCTTGTATTAGTGATATCTTATGATGTTTCTTTTTCTGTGTGACTTATTTCAGTGAGAATCATCATACCTGAATCCAGTCTATGCTGCTACGGGCCTGATGACATACATTTCATTGCTGAGTGATATTGCATTGTACGTAACTACCACAACTTCTTTATCCATTTTTCACTTTCTGCGATATTGAACTTCTACCGTAAATGAGGTTCTTGTAAACAGAGAGGTCCCAAACTTTGGGGTGGCTGTGTCTTTTTGATTTTAATTTCCCTAAGCTATAGGACTATAACTGGAAGTGCCCTAGGCTCTGTTGCTTTGTTTTTTAGATGTTTCATGAAACACCATACACTTCTCCCGAGTGGCTGTTGGCAATTTACATCCCGCCCATCAGCATAACAAGGCTCCCAGTTCTCCATGGCCTGTCCTGCCTTTCTGGATTTTACACTTTTTTCAGATGGCCCTTTTGACCGGGGGGAAGAGAGACTTCATTGTAGTGCAGATTTCCTTTGCAAGCTTGCTTGGTTGGCCAAAAAGGGCGTATGCGTTTTTTCCTGAATATATTCAGGAAAAAACGCATACGCCCTTTTTGGCCAAGTGCATCATTGTCTACGTTCTGCCTCTTTTCCTATGCTTTAAATGCAATTCCAGTCTACCTCCTAAAATCGGTTTCCTGCAATTCTGCCCCGCTTTCAAGTCCTCTTGGCAGCCTTACTTCAGTATATTTTTGGACGATAGCTGTCATTTATAACTCTGCAGGTTTGTGAATTACAGTGCCCCTGAGCTCCTTTCTTCAACTCGCTTTCTTGTGAGCTGGCCGCAACACTGCAGGATTGCTTCAGGCCCTAATCTGGTTCCGGCACGGCACGCTGAGCCTTTGGTTAATTCTTCTTCCTGGTGGGAAATGAGAGTTAAATTTGCCCGTCCAGACACCTCCAGCTAGTCTCTCATTGGTTCTCCCTATTCCTGTTCATCTTCCGCAGAAATTGCAAACTGGGCCAAACAGGAGGTTAAAGGCACTGACTCTCCAAGTCGGGAGAGTGTTAGTAAAGCGTCTGGAAGGTTGCACCCGAGTACCAGGGGACGAGAACTGAGACATATTGGAACACGTCTCCCGATCACACGGTTGATCATACTCTGGGTTCCACATGCATGCTTTAGCTGAAGGAAGAATCCCTTAAACGTGGAGAGTTGAGACCCGTGTAATGGGTACCATGCAATATGACTTCAAAGGGTCTTCATTTGCTCACCGAACCTCTCCAATCCTATCACTGCTGCGTTTATACCCTTGTACACACGCTTGCTTCTCTTTTGGAGACATAGCAATCCATAGGTTTTAAAATACTAACTAGTGAGGTACATTCTTAGGCGTTTCATATGGGGTGTTGAGTCCATTTCGTTGAGCAGGGAGTAGCTCTTGTCTATTATATGTTTGGCTTAAGGAACTTTATCTGTGCTCATTTCAATCTCTGGTTTTATGCAGCACCCCAACTCACCTTTCCCCTTAAGCAAGCATAAGTTGGTTTTCTAAATTTGAGACCCTCTTCTGTTTTGTAATCCAGTTCCTGTGTAGCCAAGTTTACATTCCGTGTATTAGTGATACCTTATGATGTTTCTTTTTCTGTGTGACTTATTTCAGTTAGAATCATCCTACCTGTATCCACTCATTATGCTGTTACGGGCCTGATGACATAGATTTCATTGCTGAGTGATATTGAATTGTACGTAAGTACCACAACTTCTTTATCCATTTTTCACTCTTTGCTATATTGAACTTGTACTGTAAAGGAGGTTCTTGTAAACAGAGCCGTCCCAAACTTTGGGGTGTCTGTGTCTTTTTGATTTTAATTTCCCTAAGCTATAGGACCATAAGTGGAAGTGCCCTAGGCTCTGTTGCTTTGTTTTTTAGATGTTTCAGGAAACACCATACATTTCTCCAGAGTGGCTGTTGGCAATTTACATCCCACCCATCAGCATAACAAGGCTCCCAGTTCTCCATGGCCTGTCCTGCCTTTCTGGATTTTACACTTTTTTCAGATGGCCCTTTTGACCGGGGGGAAGTGAGACTTCATTGTAGTGCAGATTTCCTTTCCAAGCTTGCTTGGTTGGCCAAAAAGGGCGTATGCGTTTTTTCCTGAATATATTCAGGAAAAAACGCATACGCCCTTTTTGGCCAAGTGCATCATTGTGGACGTTCTGCCTCTTTTCCTATGCTTTAAATGCAATTCCAGTCTACCTCCTGAAATCGGGTTCCTGCCATTCTGCCCCGCATTCTAGTCCTCTTGGCAGCCTTACTTCAGTATATTTTTGGAGGATAGCTGTCATTTATAACTCTGCAGGTTTGTGAATTACAGTGCCCCTGAGCTCCTTTCTTCAATTCGCTTTCTTGTGAGCTGTCCGCAACACCGCAGGATTGCTTCAGGCCCTAATCTGGTTCCAGCACGGCACGCTGAGCCTTTGGTTAATTCCTCTTCCTGGTGGGAAATGAGAGTTAAATTTGCCCGTCCAGACACCTCCAGCTTGTCTCTCATCGGTTCTCCCTATTCCTGTTCATCTTTTGCAGAAATTTCAAACTGGGCCAAACAGGAGGTTAAAGGCAATGACTCTCCAAGTTGGCAGAGTGTTAGTAAAGCGTCTGGAATGTTGCACCCGAGTACCAGGGGACGAGAACTGAGACATATTTGAACACGTCTCCCCATCACATGGTTGATCATATTCTGGGATCCACATGCATGTTTTAGCTGAAGGAAGAATCCCTT
The DNA here is from genome assembly GCF_937001465.1 of Orcinus orca. Classification (NCBI taxonomy): domain Eukaryota; kingdom Metazoa; phylum Chordata; class Mammalia; order Artiodactyla; family Delphinidae; genus Orcinus; species Orcinus orca. The sequence continues at coordinate 61,161 of NW_026043758.1, forward strand.
AAACCTGGAGAGTTGAGACCCGTGGAATGGGTACCATGCAATATGCCTTCAAAGGGTCTTCATTTGCTTACCAAACCTCTCCAATCCTATCACTGCTGCGTTTATGCCCCTGTACACACGCTTGTTTCTCTTTTGGAGACATAGCAATCCATAGGTTTTAAGATACTTACTAGTCAGATACATTCTTAGGCGTTTAATATGGGTTGTTGAGTCCATTTCGTTGAGCAAGGAGTAGCTCTTGTCTATTACATATTTGGCTTAAGGAACTTTATATATGCTCATTTCAATCTCTGGTTTTATGCAGCACCCCAACTCACCTTTCCACTTAAGCAAGCATAAGTTGGTTTTCTAAATTTGAGACCATGTTCTGTTTTGTAATTCAGTTCCTCTGTAGCCAAGTTTACATTCTGTGTATTGGTGATATCTTAAGACGTTTCTTTTTCTGTTTTACATATTGTAGTTAGAATCATCATACCTGAATCCACTCATTATGCTGCTATGGGCCTGATGACATAGATTTCATTGCTGAGTGATATTGCATTGTAGGTAAGTACCACAACTTCTTTATCCATTTTTCACTTTCTGCGATATTGAACTTCTATCGTAAACGACGTTCTTGTAAACAGAGCCATCAAAAACTTTTGGGTGGTTCTGCTTTTTGATTTTAATTTCCCTAAGCTATAGGACCATAATTGGAAGTGCCCTAGGCTCTGTTCCTCTGTTTTTTAGATGTTTCAGGAAACACCATACACTTCTAACCAGTGGCTGTTGGCAATTTACATCCCGCCCATCAGCATAACAAGGCTCCCAGTTCTCCATGGCCTGTCCTGCCTTTCTGGATTTTACACTTTTTTCACATGGCCCTTTTGACCGGGGGGAAGTGAGACTTCATTGTAGTGCAGATTTCCTTTGCAAGCTTGCTTGGTTGGCCAAAAAGGGCGTATGCGTTTTTTCCTGAATATATTCAGGAAAAAACGCATACGCCCTTTTTGGCCAAGTGCATCATTGTCGACGTTCTGCCTCTTTTCCTATGCTTTAAATGCAATTCCAGTCTACCTCCTGAAATCGGTTTCCTGCAATTCTGCCCAGCTTTCAAGTCCTCTTGGCAGCCTTACTTCAGTATATTTTTGGACGATAGCTGTCATTTATAACTCTGCAGGTATGTGAATTACAGTGCACCTGAGCTCCTTTCTTCAACTCGCTTTCTTGTGAGCTGGCCGCAACACCGCAGGATTGCTTCAGGCCCTAATCTGGTTCCGGCACGGCACGCTGAGCCTTTGGTTAATTCCTCTTCCTGGTGGGAAATGAGAGTTAAATTTGCCCGTCCAGACACCTCCAGCTAGTGTCTCATTGGTCCTCCCTATCCCTGTTCATCTTCCGTAGAAATTGCAAACTGAGCCAAACAGGAGGTTAAAGGCACTGACTCTCCAAGTCGGGAGAGACTTAGTAAAGCGTGTGGAATGTTGCACCTGAGTACCAGGGGACAAGAACTGAGACATATTTGAACCCATCTCCCGATCACATGGTTGATCATACTCTGGGTTCCACATGCATGTTTTAGCTGAAGGAAGAATCCCTTAAACCTGGAGAGTTGAGACCCGTGGAATGGGTACCATGCAATATGACTTCAAAGGGTCTTCATTTGCTCACCGAACCTCTCCAATCCTATCACTGCTGCGTTTATGCCCCGGTACTCACGCTTGATTCTCTTTCAGAGACATAGCAATCCATAGGTTTTAAGATACTTACTAGTCAGGTACATTATTAGGCGTTTAATATGGGGTTTTGAGTCCATTTCGTTGAGCAAGGAGTAGCTCTTGTCTATTCCATATTTGGCTTAAGGAACTTTATCTGTGCTCATTTCAATCTCTGGTTTTATGCAGCACCCCAACTCACCTTTCCCCTTAAACAAGCATAAGTTTGTTTTTTAAATTTGAGACCCTCTTCTGTTTTGTAATCCAGTTCCTGTGTAGCCAAGTTTACATTCCGTGTATTAGTGATATCTTATGATGTTTCTTTTTCTGTGTGACTTATTTCAGTTAGAATCATCATACCTGAATCCACTCATTATTCTGCTATGGGCCAGATGACATAGATTTCATTGCTGAGTGATATTGCATTGTACGTAAGTACCACAACTTCTTTATCCATTTTTCACTTTCTGTGATATTGAACTTGTACCATAAACAGGGTTCTTGTAAACAGAGCCACCCCAAACTTTGGGGTGGCTGTGCGTTTTTGATTTTAATTTCCCTAAGCTATAGGACCATAAGTGTAAGTGCCCTAGGCTCTGTTGCTTTGTTTTTTTGATATTTCAGGAAACACCATACACTTCTCCCTAGTGGCTGTTGGCAATTTACATCCCGCCAATCAGCATAGCAAGGCTCCCAGTTCTCCATTGCCTTTCCTGCCTTTCTGGATTTTACACTTTTTTCAGATGGTCCTTTTGACCGGGGGGATGTGAGACTTCAATGTAGTGCAGATTTCCTTTGCAAGCTTGCTTGGTTGGCCAAAAAGGGCGTATGCGTTTTTTCCTGAATATATTCAGGAAAAAACGCATACGCCCTTTTTGGCCAAGTGCATCATTGTCGACCTTCTGCCTCTTTTCCTATGCCTTAAATGCAATTCCAGTCTACCTCCTGAAATCGGTTTCCTGCAATTCTGCCCGGCTTTCAAGTCCTCTTGGCAGCCTTACTTCAGTATATTTTTGGATGATAGCTGTCATTTATAACTCTGCAGGTTTGTGAATTACAGTGCCACTGAGCTCCTATCTTCAACTCGCTTTCTTGTGAGCTGGCCGCAACACCGCAGGATTGCTTCGGGCCCTAATCTGGTTCCGGCACGGCATGCTGAGCCTTTGGTTAATTCCTCTTCCTGGTGGGAAATGAGAGTTAAATTTGCCCGTCCAGACACCTCCAGCTAGTCTCTCATTGGTTCTCCCTATTCCTGTTAATCTTCCGCAGAAATTGCAAACTGGGCCAAACAGGAGATTAAAGGCACTGACTTTCCAATTCGGGAGAGTGTTAATAAAGCGTTTGGAATGTTGCACCCGAGTAACAGGGTACGAGAACTGAGACATATTTGAACACGTCTCCCGATCACATGGTTGATCATACTCTGGGTTCCACATGCATGTTTTAGTTGAAGGAAGAATCCCTTAAACCTGGAGAGTTGAGACCCGTGGAATGGGTACCATGCAATGTGACTTCAAAGGGTCTTCATTTGCTCACCGAACCTCTGCAATCCTATCACTGCTGCGTTTATGCCCCTGTACACACGCTTGGTTCTCTTTTGGAGACATAGCAATCCATAGGTTTTAAGATACTTACTAGTCAGGTACATTCTTAGGCGTTTAATATGGGGTGTTGAGTCCATTTCGTTGAGCAAGGAGTAGCTCTTGTATATTACATATTTGGCTTAAGGAACTTTATCTGTGCTCATTTCAATCTCTGGTTTTATGCAGCACCCCAACTCACCTTTCCCCTTAAGCAAGCATAAGTTGGTTTTCTAAATTTGAGACCCTGTTCTGTTTTGTAATTCAGTGCCTGTGTAGCCAAGTTTACATTCCGTGTATTAGTGATATCTTATGACGTTTCTTTTTCTGTGTGACTTATTTCAGTTAGAATCATCATACCTGAATCCACTCATTATGCTGCTACGGGAATGATGACATAGATTTCATTGCTGAGTGATATTGTATTGTACGTAAGTACCACAACTTCTTTATCCATTTTTCGCTTTCTGCGATATTGAACTTGTACCGTAAACGAGGTTCTTGTAAACAGAGCCGTCCCAAACTTTGGGGTGGCTGTGTCTTTTTGATTTTAATTTCCCTAAGCTATATGACAATAAGTGGAAGTGCCCTAGGCTCTGTTGCTTTGTTTCTTAGATGTTTCAGGAAACACCACACACTTCTCCCCAGTGACTGTTGGCAATTTACATCCCGCCCATCAGCATAACAAGGCTCCCAGTTCTCCATGGCCTGTCCTGCCTTTCTGTATTTTACACTTTTTTCAGATGGCCCTTTTGACCGGGAGGGAAGTGAGACTTCAATGTAGTGCAGATTTCCTTTGCAAGCTTGCTTGGTTGGCCAAAAAGGGCGTATGCGTTTTTTCCTGAATAAATTCAGGAAAAAACGCATACGCCCTTTTTGGCCAAGTGCATCATTGTCGACGTTCTGCCTGTTTTCCTATGCTTTAAATGCAATTCCAGTCTACCTCCTGAAATCGGTTTCCTGCAATTCTGCCCCGCTTTCAAGTCCTCTTGGCAGGCTTACTTCAGTATATTTTTGGACGATAGCTGTCATTTATAACTCTGCAGGTTTGTGAATTACAGTGCCCCTGAGCTCCTTTCTTCAACTCGCTTTCTTGTGAGCTGGCCGCAACACCGCAGGATTGCTTCAGGCCCTAATCTGGTTCCGGCACGGCACGCTGATCCTTTGGTTAATTCCTCTTCTTGGTGGGAAATGAGAGTTAAAATTGCCCATCCAGACACCTCCAGCTAGTCTCTCATTGGTTCTCCCTATTCCTGTTCATCTTCCGCAGAAATTGCAAACTGGGCCAAACAGGAGGTTAAAGGCACTATCTCTCCAAGTCGGGAGAGTGTTAGTAAAGCATCTGCAATGTTGCACCCGAGTACCAGGGGACGAGAACTGAGACATATTGGAACACGTCTCCCGATCACATGATTGATCATACTCTGGGTTCCAATGCATGCTTTAGCTGAAGGAAGAATCCCTTAAACCTGGAGAGTTGAGACCCGTGGAATGGGTACCATGCAATATGACTTCCAAGGGTCTTCATTTGCTCACCGAACCTCTCCAATCCTATCACTGCTGCGTTTATGCCCCTGTACACACGCTTGATTCTCTTTTGGAGACATAGCAATCCATAGGTTTTAAGATACTAGTCAGCTACATTCTTAGGCGTTTAATATGGGGTGTTGAGTCCATTTCGTTGAGCAAGGAGTAGCTCTTGTCTATTACATGTTTGGCTTAAGGAACTTTATCTGTGCTCATTTCAATCTCTGGTTTTATGCAGCACCCCAACTCACCTTTCCCCTTAAGCAAGCATAAGTTGGTTTTCTAAATTTGAGACCCTGTTCTGTTTTGTAATCCAGTTCGTGTGTAGCCAAGTTTACATTCCATGTATTAGTGATATCTTATGATGTTTCTTTTTCTGTGTGACTTATTTCAGTTAGAATCATCATACCTGAATCCACTCATTATGCTGCTACGGGCCTGATGACATAGATTTCATTGCTGAGTGATATTGCATTGTACGTAAGCACCACAACTGCTTTATCCATTTTTCACTTTCTGCGATATTGAACTTGTACCGTAAACGAGGTTCTTGTAAACAGAGCCATACCAAACTTTGGGGTAGCTGTGTCTTTTTGATTTTAATTTCCCTAAGCTATAGGACCATAAGTGGAAGTGCCCTAGGCTCTGTTGCTTTGTTTTTTAGATGTTTCAGGAAACACCATACACTTCTCCCGAGTGGCTGTTGGCAATTTACATCCCGCCCATCAGCATAACAAGGCTCCCAGTTCTCCATGGCCTGTCCTGCCTTTCTGCATTTTACATTTTTTTCAGATGGCCCTTTTGACCGGGGGGAAGTGAGACTTCATTGTAGTGCAGATTTCCATTGCAAGCTTGCTTGGTTGGCCAAAAAGGGCGTATGCGTTTTTTCCTGAATATATTCAGGAAAAAACGCATACGCCCTTTTTGGCCAAGTGCATCATTGTGGACGTTCTGCCTCCTTTCCTATGCTTTAAATGCAATTCCAGTCTACCTCCTGAAATTGGTTTCCTGCAATTCTGCCCCGCTTTCAAGTCCTCTTGGCAGCCTTACTTCAGTATATTTTTGGACAATAGCTGTCATTTATAACTCTGCAGGTTTGTGAATTACAGTGCCCCTGAGCTCCTTTCTTCAACTCGCTTTCTTGTGAGCTGGCCGCAACACCGCACGATTGCTTCAGGCCCTAATCTGGTTCCGGCACGGCACGCTGAGCCTTTGCTTAATTGCTATTCCTGGTGGGAAATGAGAGTTAAATTTGCCCGTCCAGACACCTCCAGCTAGTCTCTCATTGGTCCTCCCTATCCCTGTTCATATTCCGCAGAAATTGCAAACTGGGCCAAGCAGGAGGTTAAATGCACTGACTCTCCAAGTCGGGAGAGTGTTAGTAAAGCGTCTGGAATGTTGCACCTGAGTAGCAGCGGACGAAAACTGAGACATATTTGAACACGTCTCCCAATCACACGGTTGATCATACTCTGGGTTCCACATGCATGTTTCAGCTGAAGGAAGAATCCCTTAAAGCTGGAGAGTTGAGACCCGTAGAATGGGTACCATGCAATATGACTTCAAAGGGTGTTCATTTGCTCACCGAACCTCTCCAATCCTATCACTGCTGCGTTTATGCCCCTGTACACACGCTTGATTCTCTTTTGGAGACATAGCAATCCATAGGTTTTAAGATACTTACTAGTCAGGTACATTCTTAGGCGTTTAATATGGGGTGTTGAGTCCATTTCGTTGAGCAAGGAGTAGCTCTTGTCTATTCAATATTTGGCTTAAGGAAATTTATCTGTGCTCATTTCAATCTCTCGTTTTATGTAGCACCCAAACTCACCTTTCCCCTTAAGCAAGCATAAGTTGGTTTTCTAAATTTGAGACCCTGTTCTGTTTTGTAATTCAGTGCCTGTGTAGCCAAGTTTACATTCCGTGTATTAGTGATATCTTATGACGTTTCTTTTTCTGTGTGACTTATTTCAGTTAGAATCATCATACCTGAATCCACTCATTATGCTGCTACGGGAATGATGACATAGATTTCATTGCTGAGTGATATTGTATTGTACGTAAGTACCACAACTTCTTTATCCATTTTTCGCTTTCTGCGATATTGAACTTGTACCGTAAACGAGGTTCTTGTAAACAGAGCCGTCCCAAACTTTGGGGTGGCTGTGTCTTTTTGATTTTAATTTCCCTAAGCTATATGACAATAAGTGGAAGTGCCCTAGGCTCTGTTGCTTTGTTTTTTAGATGTTTCAGGAAACACCATACACTTCTCCCCAGTGACTGTTGGCAATTTACATCCCGCCCATCAGCATAACAAGGCTCCCAGTTCTCCATGGCCTGTCCTGCCTTTCTGGATTTTACACTTTTTTCAGATGGCCCTTTTGACCGGGAGGGAAGTGAGACTTCAATGTAGTGCAGATTTCCTTTGCAAGCTTGCTTGGTTGGCCAAAAAGTGCGTATGCGTTTTTTCCTGAATATATTCAGGAAAAAACGCATACGCCCTTTTTGGCCAAGTGCATCATTGTCGACGTTCTGCCTGTTTTCCTATGCTTTAAATGCAATTCCAGTCTACCTCCTGAAATCGGTTTCCTGCAATTCTGCCCCGCTTTCAAGTCCTCTTGGCAGGCTTACTTCAGTATATTTTTGGACGATAGCTGTCATTTATAACTCTGCAGGTTTGTGAATTACAGTGCCCCTGAGCTCCTTTCTTCAACTCGCTTTCTTGTGAGCTGGCCGCAACACCGCAGGATTGCTTCAGGCCCTAATCTGGTTCCGGCACGGCACGCTGATCCTTTGGTTAATTCCTCTTCTTGGTGGGAAATGAGAGTTAAATTTGCCCATCCAGACACCTCCAGCTAGTCTCTCATTGGTTCTCCCTATTCCTGTTCATCTTCCGCAGAAATTGCAAACTGGGCCAAACAGGAGTTTAAAGGCACTATCTCTCCAAGTCGGGAGAGTGTTAGTAAAGCATCTGCAATGTTGCACCCGAGTACCAGGGGACGAGAACTGAGACATATTGGAACACGTCTCCCGATCACATGATTGATCATACTCTGGGTTCCAATGCATGCTTTAGCTGAAGGAAGAATCCCTTAAACCTGGAGAGTTGAGACCCGTGGAATGGGTACCATGCAATATGACTTCCAAGGGTCTTCATTTGCTCACCGAACCTCTCCAATCCTATCACTGCTGCGTTTATGCCCCTGTACACACGCTTGATTCTCTTTTGGAGACATAGCAATCCATAGGTTTTAAGATACTAGTCAGCTACATTCTTAGGCGTTTAATATGGGGTGTTGAGTCCATTTCGTTGAGCAAGGAGTAGCTCTTGTCTATTACATGTTTGGCTTAAGGAACTTTATCTGTGCTCATTTCAATCTCTGGTTTTATGCAGCACCCCAACTCACCTTTCCCCTTAAGCAAGCATAAGTTGGTTTTCTAAATTTGAGACCCTGTTCTGTTTTGTAATCCAGTTCGTGTGTAGCCAAGTTTACATTCCATGTATTAGTGATATCTTATGATGTTTCTTTTTCTGTGTGACTTATTTCAGTTAGAATCATCATACCTGAATCCACTCATTATGCTGCTACGGGCCTGATGACATAGATTTCATTGCTGAGTGATATTGCATTGTACGTAAGCACCACAACTGCTTTATCCATTTTTCACTTTCTGCGATATTGAACTTGTACCGTAAACGAGGTTCTTGTAAACAGAGCCATACCAAACTTTGGGGTAGCTGTGTCTTTTTGATTTTAATTTCCCTAAGCTATAGGACCATAAGTGGAAGTGCCCTAGGCTCTGTTGCTTTGTTTTTTAGATGTTTCAGGAAACACCATACACTTCTCCCGAGTGGCTGTTGGCAATTTACATCCCGCCCATCAGCATAACAAGGCTCCCAGTTCTCCATGGCCTGTCCTGCCTTTCTGCATTTTACATTTTTTTCAGATGGCCCTTTTGACCGGGGGGAAGTGAGACTTCATTGTAGTGCAGATTTCCATTGCAAGCTTGCTTGGTAGGCCAAAAAGGGCGTATGCGTTTTTTCCTGAATATATTCAGGAAAAAACGCATACGCCCTTTTTGGCCAAGTGCATCATTGTGGACGTTCTGCCTCTTTTCCTATGCTTTAAATGCAATTCCAGTCTACCTCCTGAAATTGGTTTCCTGCAATTCTGCCCCGCTTTCAAGTCCTCTTGGCAGCCTTACTTCAGTATATTTTTGGACGATAGCTGTCATTTATAACTCTGCAGGTTTGTGAATTACAGTGCCCCTGAGCTCCTTTCTTCAACTCGCTTTCTTGTGAGCTGGCCGCAACACCGCACGATTGCTTCAGGCCCTAATCTGGTTCCGGCACGGCACGCTGAGCCTTTGCTTAATTGCTATTCCTGGTGGGAAATGAGAGTTAAATTTGCCCGTCCAGACACCTCCAGCTAGTCTCTCATTGGTCCTCCCTATCCCTGTTCATATTCCGCAGAAATTGCAAACTGGGCCAAGCAGGAGGTTAAATGCACTGACTCTCCAAGTCGGGAGAGTGTTAGTAAAGCGTCTGGAATGTTGCACCTGAGTACCAGCGGACGAAAACTGAGACATATTTGAACACGTCTCCCAATCACACGGTTGATCATACTCTGGGTTCCACATGCATGTTTCAGCTGAAGGAAGAATCCCTTAAAGCTGGAGAGTTGAGACCCGTAGAATGGGTACCATGCAATATGACTTCAAAGGGTGTTCATTTGCTCACCGAACCTCTCCAATCCTATCACTGCTGCGTTTATGCCCCTGTACACACGCTTGATTCTCTTTTGGAGACATAGCAATCCATAGGTTTTAAGATACTTACTAGTCAGGTACATTCTTAGGCGTTTAATATGGGGTGTTGAGTCCATTTCGTTGAGCAAGGAGTAGCTCTTGTCTATTCAATATTTGGCTTAAGGAAATTTATCTGTGCTCATTTCAATCTCTCGTTTTATGTAGCACCCAAACTCACCTTTCCCCTTAAGCAAGCATAAGTTGGTTTTCTAAATTTGAGACCCTGTTCTGTTTTGTAATTCAGTGCCTGTGTAGCCAAGTTTACATTCCGTGTATTAGTGATATCTTATGACGTTTCTTTTTCTGTGTGACTTATTTCAGATAGAATCATCATACCAGAATGCACTCATTATGCTGCTACGGGCCTGATGACATAGATTTCATTGCTCAGTGATATTGCATTGTACGTAAGTACCACAACTGCTTTATCCATTTTTCACTTTCTGCGATATTGAACTTGTACTGTAAACGAGATTCTTGTAAACAGAGCCGTTCCAAACTTAGGGGTGGCTGTGTCTTTTTGATTTTAATTTCCCTAAGCTATAGGACCATATGTGGAAGTGCCCTAGGCTCTGTTGCTTTGTTTTTTAGATGTTTCAGGAAACACCATACACTTCTCCTGAGTGGCTGTTGGCAATTTTCATCCCGCCCATCAGCATAACAAGGCTCCCAGTTCTCCATGGCCTGTCCTGCCTTTCTGCATTTTACACTTTTTTCAGATGGCCCTTTGACCGGGGGAAAGTGAGACTTCATTGTAGTGCAGATTTCCTTTGCAAGCTTGCTTGGTTGGCAAAAAGTGCGTATGCGTTTTTTCCTGAATATATTCAGGAAACAACGCATACACCCTATTTGGCCAAGTGCATCATTGTGGACGTTCTGCCTCTTTTCCTATGCTTTAAATGCAATTCCAGTCTACCTCCTGAAATCGGTTTCCTGCAATTCTGCCCCGCTTTCAACTCCTCTTGGCAGCGTTACTTCAGTATATTTTTGGACGATAGCTGTCATTTATAACTCTGCAGGTTTGTGAATTACAGTTCCCCTGAGCTCCTTTCTTCAACTCACTTTCTTGTGAGCTGGCCGCAACACCACACGATTGCTTCAGGCCCTAATCTGGTTCCGGCACGGTATGCTGAGCCTTTGGTTAATTCCTCTTCCTGGTGGGAAATGAGAGTTAAATTTGTCCGTCCAGAAACCTCCAGCTAGTCTCTCATTGGTTCTCCCTATTCCTGTTCATCTTCCGCAGAAATTGCAAACTGGGGCAAACAGGAGTTTAAAGGCATTGACTCTCCAAGTCGGGAGAGTGTTAGTAAAGCGTCTGGAATGTTGCACCCGAGTACCAGGGGATGAAAACTGAGACATATTTGAACGCGTCTCCCGATCACATGGTTGATCATACCCTGGTTTCCACATGTATGTTTTAGCTGAAGGAAGAATCCCTTAAACCTGGAGAGTTGAGACCCGTGGAATGGGTACCATGCAATATGACTTCAAAGGTTCTTTATTTGCTCACCGAAACTCTCCAATCCTATCACAGCTGCATTTATGCCCCTGTACACACGCTTGATTCTCTTTTGGAGACATAGCAATCCATAGGTTTTAAGATACTTACTAGTCGGGTACATTTTTAGGCATTTAATATGGGGTGTTGAGTCCATTTCGTTGAGCAAGGAGTAGCTCTTGTCTATTACATATTTGGCTTAAGGAACTTTATCTGTGCTCATTTCAATCTCTGGTTTTATGCAGCTCCGCAACTCACCTTTCCCCTTAAGCAAGCATAAGTTGGTTTTCTAAATTTGAGACCCTGTTCTGTTTTGTAATCCAGTTCCTGTGTAGCCAAGTTTACATTCCGTGTATTAGTGATATCTTATGATATTTCTTTTTCTGTGTGACTTATTTCAGTTAGAATCATCATGCCTGAACCCAGTCATTTCCTGCTACAGGCCTGATGACATAGATTTCATTGCTGAGTGATATTGCATTGTATGTAAGTACCACAACTTCTTTATCCATTTTTCACTTTCTGTGATATTGAACTTGTACCATAAACGAGGTTCTTGTAAACAGAGCCGTCCCAAACTTTGGGGTGGCTGTGTGTTTTTGATTTTAATTTCCCTAAGCTATAGGACCATAAGTGTAAGTGCCCTAGGCTCTGTTGCTTTGTTTTTTAGATGTTTCAGGAAACACCATACACTTCTCCCTAGTGGCTGTTGGCAATTTACATCCCGCCCATCAGCATAGCAAGGCTCCCAGTTCTCCATGGCCGGTCCTGCCTTTCTGGATTTTACACTTTTTTCACATGGTCCTTTTGACCAGGGGGGAAGTGAGACTTCAATGTAGTGCAGATTTCCTTTGCAAGCTTGCTTGGTTGGCCAAAAAGGGCGTATGCGTTTTTTCCTGAATATATTCAGGAAACAACGCATACGCACTTTTTGGCCAAGTGCATCATTGTCGACGTTCTCCCTCTTTTCCTATGCTTTAAATGCAATTCCAGTCTACCTTCTGAAATCGGTTTCCTGCAATTCTGCCCCGCTTTCAAGTCCTCTTGGCAGCGTTACTTCAGTATATTTTTGGACGATTGCTGTCATTTATAACTCTGCAGGTTTGTGAATTACAGTGCCACTGAGCTCCTATCTTCAACTCGCTTTCTTGTGAGCTGGCCGCAACACCGCAGGATTGCTTCGGGCCCTAATCTGGTTCCGGCACGACATGCTGAGCCTTTGGTTAATTCCTCTTCCTGGTGGGAAATGAGAGTTAAATTTTCCCGTCCAGACACCTCCAGCTAGTCTCTCATTGGTTCTCCCTATTCCTGTTCATCTTCCGCAGAAATTGCAAACTGGGCCAAACAGGAGATTAAAGGCACTGACTTTCCAATTCGGGAGAGTGTTAATAAAGCGTTTGGAATGTTGCACCCGAATAACAGGGTACGAGAACTGAGACATATTTGAACACGTCTCCCGATCACACGGTTGATCATACTCTGGGTTCCACATGCGTGTTTCAGCTGAAGGAAGAATCCCTTAAAGCTGGAGAGTTGAGACCCGTGGAATGAGTACCATGCAATATGACTTCAAAGGGTCTTCATTTGCTCACCGAACCTCTCCAATCCTATCACTGCTGCGTTTATGCCCCTGTACACACGCTTGATTCTCTTTTGGAGACATAGCAATCCATAGGTTTTAAGATACTTACTAGTCAGGTACATTCTTAGGCGTTTAATATGGGGTGTTGAGTCCATTTCATTGAGCAAGGAGTAGCTCTTGTCTATTCCATATTTGGCTTAAGGAAATTTATCTGTGCTCTTTTCAATCTCTGGTTTTATGTAGCACCCCAACTCACCTTTCCCCTTAAGCAAGCATAAGTTGGTTTTCTAAATTTGAGACCCTGTTCTGTTTTGTAATCCAGTTCCTGTGTAGCCAAGTTTACATTCCGTGTATTAGTGATATCTTATGATGTTTCTTTTTCTGTGTGACTTATTTCAGTGAGAATCATCATACCTGAATCCAGTCTATGCTGCTACGGGCCTGATGACATAGATTTCATTGCTGAGTGATATTGCATTGTACGTAACTACCACAACTTCTTTATCCATTTTTCACTTTCTGCAATATTGAACTTCTACCGTAAATGAGGTTCTTGTAAACAGAGAGGTCCCAAACTTTGGGGTGGCTGTGTCTTTTTGATTTTAATTTCCCTAAGCTATAGGACTATAAGTGGAAGTGCCCTAGGCTCTGTTGCTTTGTTTTTTAGATGTTTCATGAAACACCATACACTTCTCCTGAGTGGCTGTTTGCAATTTTCATCCCGCCCATCAGCATAACAAGGCTCTCAGTTCTCCATGGCCTGTCCTGCCTTTCTGGATTTTACACTTTTTTCACATGGCCCTTTTGACTGGGGGGAAGTGAGACTTCATTGTAGTGCAGATTTCCTTTGCAAGCTTGCTTGGTTGGCCAAAAAGGGCGTATGCGTTTTTTCCTGAATATATTCAGGAAAAAACGCATACGCCCTTTTTGGTCAAGTGCATCATTGTGGACTTTCTGCCTCTTTTCCTATGCTTTAAATGCAATTCCAGTCTACCTCCTGAAATCGGTTTCCTGCAATTCTGCCCGGCTTTCAAGTCCTCTTGGCAGCCTACTTCAGTATACTTTTGGACGATAGCTGTCATTTATAACTCTGCAGGTTTGTGAATTACAGTGCCCCTGAGCTCCTTTCTTCAACTCGATTTCTTGTGAGCTGGCCACAACACCGCAGGATTGCTTCAGACCCTAATCTGTTTCCGGCACGGCACACTGAGCCTTTGGTTAATTCCTCTTCCTGGTGGGAAATGAGAGTTAAATTTGCCCGTCCAGACACCTCCAGCTAGTCTCTCATTGGTTCTCCCTATTCCTGTTCATCTTCCGCAGAAATTGCAAACTGGGCCAAACAGGAGGTTAAAGGCACTGACTCTCCAAATCGGGAGGGTGTTACTAAAGCGTGTGGAATGTTGCACCCGAGTACCAGGGGAGGAGAACTGAGACATATTTGAACACGTCTTCCGATCACACGGTTCATCATACTCTGGTTTTCACATGCATGTTTTAGCTGAAGGAAGAATCCCTTAAACCTGGAGAGTTGAGACCCGTGGAATGGGTACCATGCAATATGACTTCAAAGGGTCTTCGTTTGCTCACCGAACGTCTCCAATCCTATCACTGCTGCGTTTATGCCCCTGTACACACGCTTGATTCTCTTTCAGAGACATAGCAATCCATAGGTTTTAAGATACTTACTAGTCAGGTACATTCTTAGGCGTTTAATATGGGGTGTTGAGTCCATTTCGTTGAGCAAGGAGTAGGTCTTGTCTATTACATATTTGGCTTAAGGAACTTTATCTGTGCTCATTTCAATCTCTGGATTTATGCAGCACCCCAACTCACCTTTCCCCTTAAGCAAGCATAAGTTGGTTTTCTAAATTTGAGACCCTGTTCTGTTTTGTAATCCAGTTCCTGTGTAGCCAAGTTTACATTCCGTGTATTAGTGATACCTTATGATGTTTCTTTTTCTGTGTGACTTATTTCAGTTAGAATCATCCTACCTGTATCCACTCATTATGCTGTTACGGGCCTGATGACATAGATTTCATTGCTGAGTGATATTGAATTGTACGTAAGTACCACAACTTCTTTATCCATTTTTCACTCTTTGCGATATTGAACTTGTAGTGTAAAGGAGGTTCTTGTAAACAGAGCCGTCCCAAACTTTGGGGTGGCTGTGTCTTTTTTATTTTAATTTCCCTAAGCTATAGGACCATAAGTGGAAGTGCCCTAGGCTCTGTTGCTTTGTTTTTTAGATGTTTCAGGAAACACCATACATTTCTCCAGAGTGGCTGTTGGCAATTTACATCCCGCCCATCAGCATAACAAGGCTCCCAGTTCTCCATGGCCTGTCCTGCCTTTCTGGATTTTACACTTTTTTCAGATGGCCCTTTTGACCGGGGGGAAGTGAGACTTCATTGTAGTGCAGATTTCCTTTCCAAGCTTGCTTGGTTGGACAAAAAGGGCGTATGCGTTTTTTCCTGAATATATTCAGGAAAAAACGCATACGCCCTTTTTGGCCAAGTGCATCATTGTCGACGTTCTGCCTCTTTTCCTATGCTTTAAATGCAATTCCAGTCTACCTCCTGAAATCGGGTTCCTGCCATTCTGCCCCGCATTCTAGTCCTCTTGGCAGCCTTACTTCAGTATATTTTTGGATGATAGCTGTCATTTATAACTCTGCAGGTTTGTGAATTACAGTGCCACTGAGCTCCTTTCTTCAACTCGCTTTCTTGTGAGCTGTCCGCAACACCGCAGGATTGCTTCAGGCCCTAATCTGGTTCCAGCACGGCACGCTGAGCCTTTGGTTAATTCCTCTTCCTGGTGGGAAATGAGAGTTAAATTTGCCCATCCAGACACCTCCAGCTTGTCTCTCATCGGTTCTCCCTATTCCTGTTCATCTTTTGCAGAAATTTCAAACTGGGCCAAACAGGAGGTTAAAGGCAATGACTCTCCAAGTTGGCAGAGTGTTAGTAAAGCGTCTGGAATGTTGCACCCGAGTACCAGGGGACGAGAACTGAGACATATTTGAACACGTCTCCCCATCACATGGTTGATCATACTCTGGGATCCACATGCATGTTTTAGCTGAAGGAAGAATCCCTTAAACCTGGAGAGTTGAGACCCGTGGAATGGGTACCATGCAATATGCCTTCAAAGGGTCTTCATTTGCTTACCAAACTTCTCCAATCCTATCACTGCTGCGTTTATGCCCCTGTACACACGCTTGTTTCTCTTTTGGAGACATAGCAATCCATAGGTTTTAAGATACTTACTAGTCAGATACATTCTTAGGCGTTTAATATGGGTTGTTGAGTCCATTTCGTTGAGCAAGGAGTAGCTCTTGTCTATTACATATTTGGCTTAAGGAACTTTATCTATGCTCATTTCAATCTCTGGTTTTATGCAGCACCCCAACTCACCTTTCCACTTAAGCAAGCATAAGTTGGTTTTCTAAATTTGAGACCATGTTCTGTTTTGTAATTCAGTTCCTGTGTAGCCAAGTTTACATTCCGTGTATTGGTGATATCTTAAGACGTTTCTTTTTCTGTTTTACATATTGTAGTTAGAATCATCATACCTGAATCCGCTCATTATGCTGCTATGGGCCTGATGACATAGATTTCATTGCTGAGTGATATTGCATTGTACGTAAGTACCACAACTTCTTTATCCATTTTTCACTTTCTGCGATATTGAACATATACCGTAAACGAGATTCTTGTAAACAGAGCCGTCCCAAACTTTTGGGTGGTTCTGCTTTTTGATTTTAATTTCCCTAAGCTATAGGACCATAAGTGGAAGTGCCCTAGGCTCTGTTCCTCTGTTTTTTAGATGTTTCAGGAAACACCATACACTTCTAACCAGTGGCTGTTGGCAATTTACATCCCGCCCATCAGCATAACAAGGCTCCCAGTTCTCCATGGCCTGTCCTGCCTTTCTGGATTTTACACTTTTTTCACATGGCCCTTTTGACTGGGGGGAAGTGAGACTTCATTGTAGTGCAGATTTCCTTTGCAAGCTTGCTTGGTTGGCCAAAAAGGGCGTATGCGTTTTTTCCTGAATATATTCAGGAAAAAACGCATACGCCCTTTTTGGCCAAGTGCATCATTGTGGACGTTCTGCCTCTTCTCCTATGCTTTAAATGCAATTCCAGTCTACCTCCTGAAATCGGTTTACTGCATTTCTGGCCCGCTTTCAAGTCCTCTTGGCAGCCTTACTTCAGTATACTTTTGGATGATAGCTGCCATTTATAACTCTGCATGTTTGTGAATTACAGTGCCCCTGAGCTCCTTTCTTCAACTCGCTTTCTTGTGAGCTGGCCACAACACCGCAAGATTGCTTCAGACCCTAATCTGTTTCCGGCGCGGCACACTGAGCCTTTGGTTAATTCCTCTTCCTGGTGGGAAATGAGAGTTAAATTTGCCCGTCCAGACACCTCCAGCTAGTCTCTCATTGGTTCTCCCTATTCCTGTTCATCTTCCGCGGAAATTGCAAACTGGGCCAAACAGGAGGTTAAAGGCACTGACTCTCCAAATCGGGAGGGTGTTACTAAAGCGTGTGGAATGTTGCACCCGAGTACCAGGGGAGGAGAACTGAGACATATTTGAACACGTCTTCCGATCACACGGTTGATCATACTCTGGTTTTCACATGCATGTTTTAGCTGAAGGAAGAATCCCTTAAACCTGGAGAGTTGAGACCCGTGGAATGGGTACCATGCAATATGACTTCAAAGGGTCTTCGTTTGCTCACCGAACCTCTCCAATCCTATCACTGCTGCGTTTATGCCCCTGTACACATGCTTGATTCTCTTTCAGAGACATAGCAATCCATAGGTTTTAAGATACTTACTAGTCAGGTACATTCTTAGGCGTTTAATATGGGGTGTTGAGTCCATTTCGTTGAGCAAGGAGTAGGTCTTGTCTATTACATATTTGGCTTAAGGAACTTTATCTGTGCTCATTTCAATCTCTGGTTTTATGCAGCACCCCAACTCACCTTTCCCCTTAAGCAAGCATAAGTTGGTTTTCTAAATTTGAGACCCTCTTCTGTTTTGTAATCCAGTTCCTGTGTAGCCAAGTTTACATTCCGTGTATTAGTGATACCTTATGATGTTTCTTTTTCTGTGTGACTTATTTCAGTTAGAATCATCCTACCTGTATCCACTCATTATGCTGTTACGGGCCTGATGACATAGATTTCATTGCTGAGTGATATTGAATTGTACGTAAGTACCACAACTTCTTTATCCATTTTTCACTCTTTGCGATATTGAACTTGTACTGTAAAGGAGGTTCTTGTAAACAGAGCCGTCCCAAACTTTGGGGTGGCTGTGTCTTTTTTATTTTAATTTCCCTAAGCTATAGGACCATAAGTGGAAGTGCCCTAGGCTCTGTTGCTTTGTTTTTTAGATGTTTCAGGAAACACCATACATTTCTCCAGAGTGGCTGTTGGCAATTTACATCCCGCCCATCAGCATAACAAGGCTCCCAGTTCTCCATGGCCTGTCCTGCCTTTCTGGATTTTACACTTTTTTCAGATGGCCCTTTTGACCGGGGGGAAGTGAGACTTCATTGTAGTGCAGATTTCCTTTGCAAGCTTGCTTGGTTGGCCAAAAAGGGCGTATGCGTTTTTTCCTGAATATATTCAGGAAAAAACGCATACGCCCTTTTTGACCAAGTGCATCATTGTGGACGTTCTGCCTCTTTTCCTATGCTTTAAATGCAATTCCAGTCTACCTCCTGAAATCGGGTTCCTGCCATTCTGCCCCGCATTCTAGTCCTCTTGGCAGCCTTACTTCAGTATATTTTTGGAGGATAGCTGTCATTTATAACTCTGCAGGTTTGTGAATTACAGTGCCCCTGAGCTCCTTTCTTCAATTCGCTTTCTTGTGAGCTGTCCGCAACACAGCAGGATTGCTTCAGGCCCTAATCTGGTTCCAGCACGGCACGCTGAGCCTTTGGTTAATTCCTCTTCCTGGTGGGAAATGAGAGTTAAATTTGCCCGTCCAGACACCTCCAGCTTGTCTCTCATCGGTTCTCCCTATTCCTGTTCATCTTTTGCAGAAATTTCAAACTGGGCCAAACAGGAGGTTAAAGGCAATGACTCTCCAAGTTGGCAGAGTGTTAGTAAAGCGTCTGGAATGTTGCACCCGAGTACCAGGGGACGAGAACTGAGACATATTTGAACACGTCTCCCCATCACATGGTTGATCATACTCTGGGATCCACATGCATGTTTTAGCTGAAGGAAGAATCCCTTAAACCTGGAGAGTTGAGACCCGTGGAATGGGTACCATGCAATATGCCTTCAAATGGTCTTCATTTGCTTACCAAACTTCTCCAATCCTATCACTGCTGCGTTTATGCCCCTGTACACACGCTTGTTTCTCTTTTGGAGACATAGCAATCCATAGGTTTTAAGATACTTACTAGTCAGATACATTCTTAGGCGTTTAATATGGGTTGTTGAGTCCATTTCGTTGAGCAAGGAGTAGCTCTTGTCTATTACATATTTGGCTTAAGGAACTTTATATATGCTCATTTCAATCTCTGGTTTTATGCAGCACCCCAACTCACCTTTCCACTTAAGCAAGCATAAGTTGGTTTTCTAAATTTGAGACCATGTTCTGTTTTGTAATTCAGTTCCTGTGTAGCCAAGTTTACATTCTGTGTATTGGTGATATCTTAAGACGTTTCTTTTTCTGTTTTACATATTGTAGTTAGAATCATGATACCTGAATCCACTCATTATGCTGCTATGGGCCTGATGACATAGATTTCATTGCTGAGTGATATTGCATTGTACGTAAGTACCACAACTTCTTTATCCATTTTTCACTTTCTGCGATATTGAACTTCTACCGTAAACGAGGTTCTTGTAAACAGAGCCATCAAAAACTTTTGGGTGGTTCTGCTTTTTGATTTTAATTTCCCTAAGCTATAGGACCATAATTGGAAGTGCCCTAGGCTCTGTTCCTCTGTTTTTTAGATGTTTCAGGAAACACCATACACTTCTAACCAGTGGCTGTTGGCAATTTACATCCCGCCCATCAGCATAACAAGGCTCCCAGTTCTCCATGGCCTGTCCTGCCTTTCTGGATTTTACACTTTTTTCACATGGCCCTTTTGACCAGGGGGAAGTGAGACTTCATTGTAGTGCAGATTTCCTTTGCAAGCTTGCTTGGTTGGCCAAAATGGGCGTATGCGTTTTTTCCTGAATATATTCAGGAAAAAACGCATACGCCCTTTTTGGCCAAGTGCATCATTGTCGACGTTCTGCCTCTTTTCCTATGCTTTAAATGCAATTCCAGTCTACCTCCTGAAATCGGTTTCCTCCAATTCTGCCCCGCTTTCAAGTCCTCTTGGCAGCCTTACTTCAGTATATTTTTGGACGATAGCTGTCATTTATAACTCTATAGGTATGTGAATTACAGTGCCCCTGAGCTCCTTTCTTCAACTCGCTTTCT
Source organism: Orcinus orca (assembly GCF_937001465.1). Taxonomy (NCBI): domain Eukaryota; kingdom Metazoa; phylum Chordata; class Mammalia; order Artiodactyla; family Delphinidae; genus Orcinus; species Orcinus orca. The sequence continues at coordinate 81,313 of NW_026043758.1, forward strand.
TGTGAGCTGGCCGCAACACCGCAGGATTGCTTCAGGCCCTAATCTGGTTCCGGCACGGCACGCTGAGCCTTTGCTTAATTCCTCTTCCTGGTGGGAAATGAGAGTTAAATTTGCCCGTCCAGACACCTCCAGCTAGTCTCTCATTTGTCCTCCCTATCCCTGTTCATCTTCCGCAGAAATTGCAAACTGAGCCAAACAGGAGGTTAAAGGCACTGACTCTCCAAGTCGGGAGATTGTTAGTAAAGTGTCAAGAATGTTGCACCCGAGTACCAGGCGACGAGAACTGAGACATATTTGAACATGACTCACGATCACACGGTTGATCATAGTCTGGGTTCCAAATGCATGTTTAGCTGAAGGAAGAATCCCTTAAACCTGGAGAGTTGAGACCCGTGGAATGGGTACCATGCAATATGACTTCAAAGGGGCTTCATTTGCTCACCGAACCTCTCCAATCCTATCACTGCTGCGTTTATGCCCCTGTTCTCACGCTTGATTCTCTTTCAGAGACATAGCAATCCATAGTTTTTAAGATACTTACTAGTCAGCTACATTATTAGGCGTTTAATATGGGGTTTTGAGTCCATTTCGTTGAGCAACGAGTAGCTCTTCTCTGTTACATATTTGGCTTAAGGAACTTTATCTGTGCTCATTTCAATCTCTGGTTTTTTGCAGCACCCCAACTAACCTTTCCCCTTAAGCAAGCATAAGTTGGTTTTCTACATTTGAGACACTGTTCTGTTTTGTAATCCAGTTCCTGTGTAGCCAAGTTTACATTCCGTGTATTAGTGATATCTTATGATGTTTCTTTTTCTGTGTGACTTATTTCAGTTAGAATCATCATACCTGAATCCACTCATTATGCTGCTACGGGCCTGATGACATAGATTTCATTGCTGAGTGATATTGCATTGTAGGTAAGTACCACAACTTCTTTATCCATTTTTCACTTTCTGCGATATTGAACTTGTACTGTAAACGAGGTTCTTATAAACAGAGCCTTCCCTAACTTTTGGGTGGCTGTGTCTTTTTGATTTTAATTTCCCTACACTGTAGGACCATAAGTGGAAGTGCCCTAGGCTCTGTTGCTTTGTTTTTTAGATGTTTCAGGAAACACCATACAATTATCCCGAGTGGCTGTTGGAAATTTACATCCTGAACATCAGCATAACAAGGCTCCCAGTTCTCCATGGCCTGTCCTGCCTTTCTGGATTTTACACATTTTACAGGTGGCCCTTTTGACCCGGGGGAATTGAGACTTCATTGTAGTGCAGATTTCCTTTGCAAGCTTGCTTGGTTGGCCAAAAAGGGCGTATGCGTTTTTTCCTGAATATATGCAGGAAAAAAAGCATACGCCCTTTTTGGCCAAGTGCATCATTGTCGACGTTCTGCCTCTTTTCCTATGCTTAAATGCAATTCCAGTCTACCTCCTGAAATCGGATTCCTGCAATTCTGCTCCGCTTTCAAGTCCTCTTGACAGCCTTACTTCAGTATATTTTTGGACGATAGCTGTCATTCATAACTCTGCAGGTTTGTGATAACAGTGCCCCTGAGCTCCTTTCTTCAACTCGCTTTCTTGTGAGCTGGCCGCAACACCGCAGGATTACTTCAGGCCCTAATCTGGTTCCGGCACGGCACGCTGAGCCTTTGCTTAATTCCTCTTCCTGGTGGGAAATGAGAGTTAAATTTGCCCGTCCAGACACCTCCAGCTAGTCTCTCATTGGTTCTCCCTATTCCTGTTCATCTTCTGCGGAATTTGCAAACTTGGCCAAACAGGAGGTTAAAGGCACTGACTCTCCAAGTCGGGAGAGTGTTAGTAAAGCATCTGGAATGTTGCACCCGAGTACCAGGGGATGAGAACTGAGACATATTTGAACACGTCTCCCGATCACATGGTTGATCATACTCTGGGTTCCACATGCATGTTTTAGCTGAAGGAAGAATCCCTTAAACCTGGAGAGTTGAGACCCGTGGAATGGGTACCATGCAATATGACTTCAAAGGGTCTTCATTTGCTCACCGAACCTCTCCAATCCTATCACTGCTGCGTTTATGTCCCTGTACTCACGCTTGATTCTCTTTCAGAGACATAGCAATCCATAGGTTTTAAGATACTTACTAGTCAGGTACATTATTAGGCATTTAATTTGGAGTTTTGAGTCCATTTCGTTGAGCAAGGAGTAGCTCTTGTCTATTCCATATTTGGCTTAAGGAACTTTATCTGTGCTCATTTCAATCTCTGGTTTTATGCAGCACCCCAACTCACCTTTCCCCTTAAGCAAGCATACGTTGCTTTTCTACATTTGAGACCCTGTTCTGTTTTGTAATCCAGTTCCTGGGTAGCCAAGTTTACATTCCGTGTATTAGTGATATCTTATGATGTTTCTTTTTCTGTGTGACTTATTTCAGTTAGAATCATCATACCTGAATCCACTCTATGCTGCTACGGGCCTGATGACATAGATTTCATTGCTGAGTGATATTGCATTGTACGTAAGTACCACAACTTCTTTATCCATTTTTCACTTTCTGCGATATTGAACTTGTACCGTAAATGAGGTTCTTGTAAACAGAGCCATCCCATACTTTGGGGTGGCTGTGTCTTTTTGATTTTAATTTCCCTAAGCTATAGGACTATAAGTGGAAGTGCCCTAGGCTCTGTTGCTTTGTTTTTTAGATGTTTCAGGAAACACCATACACTTCTCCCCAGTCGCTGTAAGCAATTTACATCCCGCCCATCAGCATAACAAGGCTCCCAGTTCTCCATGGCCTGTCCTGCCTTTCTGGATTTTACACTTTTTTCAGATGGCCCTTTTGACCGGGGGGAAGTGAGACTTCATTGTAGTGCAGATTTCCTTTGCAAGCTTGCTTGTTTGGCCAAAAAGGGCGTATGCGTTTTTTCCTGAATATATTCAGGAATAAACGCATACGCCCTTTTTGGCCAAGTGCATCATTTTGGACGTTCTGCCTCTTTTCCTATGCTTTAAATGCAATTCCAGTCTACCTCCTGAAATCGGTTTACTGCATTTCTGGCCCGCTTTCAAGTCCTCTTGGCAGCCTTACTTCAGTATACTTTTGGACGATAGCTGTCATTTATAACTCTGCATGTTTGTGAATTACAGTGCCCCTGAGCTCCTTTCTTCAACTCGCTTTCTTGTGAGCTGGCCACAACACCGCAGGATTGCTTCAGGCCCTAATCTGGTTCCGGCACGGCACGCTGAGCCTTTGGTTAATTCCTCTTCCTGGTGGGAAATGAGAGTTAAATTTGCCCGTCCAGACACCTCCAGCTAGTCTCTCATTGGTTCTCCCTATTCCTGTTCATCTTCCGCGGAAATTGCAAACTGGGCCAAACAGGAGGTTAAAGGCACTGACTCTCCAAATCGGGAGTGTGTTACTAAAGCGTGTGGAATGTTGCACCCGAGTACCAGGGGAGGAGAACTGAGACATATTTGAACACGTTTTCCGATCACATGGTTGATCATACTCTGGGTTTCACATGCATGTTTCAGCTGAAGGAAGAATCCCTTAAACCTGGAGAGTTCAGACCCATGGAATGGGTACCATGCAATATGACTTCAAATGGTGTTCGCTTGCTCACCGAACCTCTCCAATCCTATCACTGCTGCGTTTATGCCCCTGTACACACGCTTGATTCTCTTTCGGAGACATAGCAATCCATAGGTTTTAAGATACTTACTAGTCAGGTACATTCTTAGGCGTTTAATATGGGGTGTTGAGTCCATTTCGTTGAGCAAGGAGTAGCTCTTGTCTATTACATATTTGGCTTAAGGAACTTTATCTGTGCTCATTTCAATCTCTGGTTTTATGCAGCACCCCAACTCACCTTTCCCCTTAAGCAAGCATAAGTTGGTTTTCTAAATTTGAGACCCTGTTCTCTTTTGTAATCCAGTTCCTGTGTAGCCAAGTTTACATTCCGTGTATTAGTGATATCTTATGATGTTTCTTTTTCTGTGTGACTTATTTCAGTTAGAATCATCATACCTGAATCCACTCATTATGCTGTTACGGGCCTGATGACATAGATTTCATTGCTGAGTGATATTGAATTGTACGTAAGTACCACAACATCTTTATCCATTTTTCGCTTTCTGCAATATTAAACTTGCACTGTAAAGGAGGTTCTTGTAAACACAGCCGTCCCAAACTTTAGGTTGGCTGTGTCTTTTTGATTTTAATTTCCCTAAGCTATAGGACCATAAGTGGAAGTGCCCTAGGCTCTGTTGCTTTGTTTTTTAGATGTTTCAGGAAACACCATACACTTCTCCAGAGTGGCTGTTGGCAATTTACATCCCGTCCATCAGCATAACAAGGCTCCCAGTTCTCCATGGCCTGTCCTGCCTTTCTGGATTTTACACTTTTTTCAGATGGCCCTTTTGACCGGGGGGTAGTGAGACTTCATTGTAGTGCAGATTTCCTTTGCAAGCTTGCTTGGTTGGCCAAAAAGGGCGTATGCGTTTTTTCCTGAATATATTCAGGAAACAACGCATACGCCCTTTTTGGCCAAGTGCATGATTGTGGACGTTCTGCCTCTTTTCCTATGCTTTAAATGCAATTCCAGTCTACCTCCTGAAATCGGTTTCCTGCAATTCTGCCCCGCTTTCAAGTCCTCTTGGCAGCCTCACTTCAGTATATTTTTGGACGATAGCTGTCATTTATAACTCTGCAGGTTTGTGAATTACAGTGCCCCTGAGCTCCTTTCTTCAACTCGCTTTCTTGTGAGCTGGCCGCAACACCGCAGGATTGCTTCGGGCCCTAATCTGGTTCCGGCACGGCACGCTGAGCCTTTGGTTAATTCCTCTTCCTGGTGGGAAATGAGAGTTAAATTTGCCCGTCCAGACACCTCCAGCTAGTCTCTCATTGGTTCTCCCTATTCCTGTTCATCTTCCGCAGAAATTGCAAACTGGGCCAAACAGGAGGTTAAAGGCACTGACTCTCCAAGTCGGGAGAGTGTTAGTAAAGCGTCTGGAATGTTGCACCCGAGTACCAGGGGACGAGAACTGAGACATATTGGAACACGTCTCCCGATCACACGGTTGATCATACTCTGGGTTCCACATGCATGCTTTAGCTGAAGGAAGAATCCCTTAAACGTGGAGAGTTGAGACCCGTGGAATGGGTACCATGCAATATGACTTCCAAGGGTCTTCATTTGCTCACCGAACCTCTCCAATCCTATCACTGCTGCGTTTATGCCCTTGTACACACACTTGCTTCTCTTTTGGAGACATAGCAATCCATAGGTTTTAAGATACTAACTAGTTAGGTACATTCTTAAGCGTTTCATATGGGGTGTTGAGTCCATTTCGTTGAGCAAGGAATAGCTCTTGTCTATTACATGTTTGGCTTAAGGAACTTTATCTGTGCTCATTTCAATCTCTGGTTTTATGCAGCACCCCAACTCACCTTTCCCCTTAAGCAAGCATAAGTTGGTTTTCTAAATTTGAGACCCTGTTCTCTTTTGTAATCCTGTTCCTGTGTAGCCAAGTTTACATTCCGTGTATTAGTGATATCTTATGATGTTTCTTTTTCTGTGTGACTTATTTCAGACAGAATCATCATACCTGAATCCACTCATTATGCTGCTACGGGCCTGATGACATAGATTTCATTGCTGAGTGATATTGCATTGTACGTAAGTACCACAACTGCTTTATCCATTTTTCACTTTCTGCGATATTGAACTTGTCCCGTAAACGAGATTCTTGTAAACAGAGCCGTTCCAAACTTAGGGGTGGCTGTGTCTTTTTGATTTTAATTTCCCTAAGCTATAGGACCATATGTGGAAGTGCCCTAGGCTCTGTTGCTTTGTTTTTTAGATGTTTCAGGAAACACCATACACTTCTCCCCAGTGGCTGTTGGCAATTTACATTCCGCCCATCAGCATAACAATGCTCCCAGTTCTCCATGGCCTGTCCTGCCTTTCTGGATTTTACACTTTTTTCAGATGGCCCTTTTTACCGGGGGGAAGTGAGACTTCATTGTAGTGCAGATTTCCTTTGCAAGCTTGCTTGGTTGGCCAAAAAGGGCGTATGCGTTTTTTCCTGAATATATTCAGGAAACAACGCATACGCCCTTTTTGGCCAAGTGCATCATTGTCGATGTTCTGCCTCTTTTCCTATGCTTTAAATGCAATTCCAGTCTACCTCTTGAAATCGGTTTCCTGCAATTCTGCCCCGCTTTCAAGTCCTCTTGGCAGCCTTACTTCAGTATATTTTTGGACGATAGCTGTCATTTATAACTCTGCATGTCTGTGAATTACAGTGCCCCTGAGATCCTTTCTTCAACTCGCTTTCTTGTGAGCTGGCCGCAACACCGCAGGATTGCTTCAGGCCCTAATCTGTTTCCGGCACGGCACACTGAGCCTTTGGTTAATTCCTCTTCCTGGTGGGAAATGAGAGTTAAATTTGCACGTCCAGACACCTCCAGCTAGTCTCTCATTGGTTCTCCCTATTCCTGTTCATCTTCCGCAGAAATTGCAAACTGGGGCAAACAGGAGGTTAAAGGCATTGACTCTCCAAGTCGGGAGAGTGTTAGTAAAGCGTCTGGAATGTTGCACCCGAGTACCAGGGGATGAAAACTGAGACATATTTGAACACGTCCCCCGATCACATGGTTGATCATACCCTGGTTTCCACATGCATGTTTTAGCTGAAGGAAGAATCCCTTAAACCTGGAGAGTTGAGACCCGTGGAATGGGTACCATGCAATATGACTTCAAAGGGTCTTTATTTGATCACTGAACCTCTCCAATCCTATCACAGCTGCGTTTATGCCCCTGTACACACGCTTGATTCTATTTCGGAGACATAGCTATCCATAGGTTTTAAGATACTTACTAGTCAGGTACATTTTTAGGCGTTTAATATGGGGTGTTGAGTCCATTTCGTTGAGCAAGGAGTAGCTCTTCTCTGTAACATATTTGGCTTAAGGAACTTTATCTGTGCTCATTTCAATCTCTGGTTTTATGCAGCTCCCCAACTCACCTTTCCCCTTAAGCAAGCATAAGTTGGTTTTCTGAATTTGAGACCCTGTTCTGTTTTGTAATCCAGTTCCTGTGTAGCCAAGTTTACATTCCGTGTATTAGTGATATCTTATGATGTTTCTTTTTCTGTGTGACTTATTTCAGTTAGAATCATCATACCTGAACCCAGTCATTTTCTGCTACAGGCCTGATGACATAGATTTCATTGCTGAGTGATATTACATTGTATGTAAGTACCACAACTTCTTTATCCATTTTTCACTTTCTGTGATATTGAACTTGTACCATAAACGAGGTTCTTGTAAACAGAGCCGTCCCAAACTTTGGGGTGGCTGTGTGTTTTTGATTTTAATTTCCCTAAGCTATAGGACCATAAGTGTAAGTGCCCTAGGCTCTGTTGCTTTGTTTTTTAGATGTTTCAGGAAACACCATACACTTCTCCCAAGTGGCTGTTGGCAATTTACATCCCGCCCATCAGCATAGCAAGGCTCCCAGTTCTCCATTGCCTTTCCTGCCTTTCTGGATTTTACACTTTTTTCAGATGGTCCTTTTGACCAGGGGGGAAGTGAGACTTCAGTGTAGTGCAGATTTCCTTTGCAAGCTTGCTTGTTTGGCCAAAAAGGGCGTATGCGTTTTTTCCTGAATATATTCAGGAAAAAACGCATACGCCCTTTTTGGCCAAGTGCATCATTTTCGACGTTTTGCCTCTTTTCTTATGCTTTAAATGCAATTCCAGTCTACCTTCTGAAATCGGTTTCCTGCAATTCTGCCCCGCTTTCAAGTCCTCTTGGCAGCGTTACTTCAGTATATTTTTGGATGATAGCTGTCATTTATAACTCTGCAGGTTTGTGAATTACAGTGCCACTGAGCTCCTATCTTCAACTCGCTTTCTTGTGAGCTGGCCGCAACACCGCCGGATTGCTTCGGGCCCTAATCTGGTTCCGGCACGGCATGCTGAGCCTTTGGTTAATTCCTCTTCCTGGTGGGAAATGAGAGTTAAATTTGCCCGTCCAGACACCTCCAGCTAGTCTCTCATTGGTTCTCCCTATTCCTGTTCATCTTCCACAGAAATTGCAAACTGGGCCAAACAGGAGATTAAAGGCACTGACTTTCCAATTCGGGAGAGTGTTAATAAAGCGTTTGGAATGTTGCACCCGAGTAACAGGGTACGAGAACTGAGACATATTTGAACACGTCTCCCGATCACACGGTTGATCATACTCTGGGTTCCACATGCATGTTTTAGCTGAAGGAAGAATCCCTTAAACCTGGAGAGTTGAGACCCGTGGAATGGGTACCATGCAGTGTGACTTCAAAGGGTCTTCATTTGCTCACCGAACCTCTGCAATCCTATCACTGCTGCGTTTATGCCCCTGTACACACGCTTGGTTCTCTTTCGGAGACATAGCAATCCATAGGTTTTAAGATACTTACTAGTCAGCTACATTTTTAGGCGTTTAATATGGGGTGTTGAGTCCATTTCGTTGAGCAAGGAGTAGCTCTTGTCTATTACATATTTGGCTTAAGGAACTTTATCTGTGCTCATTTCAATCTCTGGTTTTATGCAGCACCCCAACTCACCTTTCCCCTTAAACAAGAATAAGTTGGTTTTCTAAATTTGAGACCCTGTTCTGTTTTGTAATTCAGTGCCTGTGTAGCCAAGTTTACATTCCGTGTATTAGTGATATCTTATGACGTTTCTTTTTCTGTGTGACTTATTTCAGTTAGAATCATCATACCTGAATCCACTCATTATGCTGCTACGGGAATGATGACATAGATTTCATTGCTGAGTGATATTGCATTGTACGTAAGTACCACAACTTCTTTATCCATTTTTCACTTTCTGCGATATTGAACTTGTCCCGTAAACGAGGTTCTTGTAAACAGAGCCGTCCCAAACTTTGGGGTGGCTGTGTCTTTTTGATTTTAATTTCCCTAAGCTATATGACAATAAGTGGAAGTGCCCTAGGCTCTGTTGCTTTGTTTTTTAGATGTTTCAGGAAACACCATACACTTCTCCCCAGTGACTGTTGGCAATTTACATCCCGCCCATCAGCATAACAAGACTCCCAGTTCTCCATGGCCTGTCCTGCCTTTCTGGATTTTACACTTTTTTCAGATGGTCCTTTTGACCGGGAGGGAAGTGAGACTTCAATGTAGTGCAGATTTCCTTTGCAAGCTTGCTTGGTTGGCCAAAAAGGGCGTATGCGTTTTTTCCTGAATATATTCAGGAAAAAACGCATACGCCCTTTTTGTCCAAGTGCATCATTGTGGACGTTCTGCCTCTTTTCCTATGCTTTAAATGCAATTCCAGTCTACCTCCTGAAATCGGTTTACTGCATTTCTGGCCCGCTTTCAAGTCCTCTTGGCAGGCTTACTTCAGTATACTTTTGGACGATAGCTGTCATTTATAACTCTGCATGTTTGTGAATTACAGTGCCCCTGAGCTCCTTTCTTCAACTCGCTTTCTTGTGAGCTGGCCACAACACCGCAGGATTGTTTCAGGCCCTAATCTTGTTCCGGCACGGCACGCTGAGCCTTTGGTTAATCCTCTTCCTTGTGGGAAATGAGAGTTAAATTTGCGCGTCCAGACACCTCCAGCTAGTCTCTCATTGGTTCTCCCTATTCCTGTTCATCTTCCGCGGAAATTGCAAACTGGGCCAAACAGGAGGTTAAAGGCACTGACTCTCCAAATCGGGAGTGTGTTACTAAAGCGTGTGGAATGTTACTCCCGAGTACCAGGGGAGGAGAACTCAGACATATTTGAACACGTCTTCCGATCACACGGTTGATCATACTCTGGGTTTCACATGCATGTTTCAGCTGAAGGAAGAATCCCTTAAACCTGGAGAGTTGAGACCCTTGGAATGGGTACCATGCAATATGACTTCAAAGGGTCTTCATTTGCTCACCGAACCTCTCCAATCCTACCACTGCTGCGTTTATGTCCCTGTACTCACGCTTGATTCTCTTTCAGAGACATAGCAATCCATAGGTTTTAAGATACTTACTAGTCAGGTACATTATTAGGCATTTAATATGGTGTTTTGAGTCCATTTCGTTGAGCAAGGAGTAGCTCTTCTCTATTCCATATTTGGCTTAAGGAACTTTATCTGTGCTCATTTCAATCTCTGGTTTTATGCAGCACCCCAACTCACCTTTCCCCTTAAGCAAGCATACGTTGCTTTTCTACATTTGAGACCCTGTTCTGTTTTGTAATCCAGTTCCTGGGTAGCCAAGTTTACATTCCGTGTATTAGTGATATCTTATGATGTTTCTTTTTCTGTGTGACTTATTTCAGTTAGAATCATCATACCTGAACCCAGTCATTTTCTGCTACAGGCCTGATGACATAGATTTCATTGCTGAGTGATATTGCATTGTATGTAAGTACCACAACTTCTTTATCCATTTTTCACTTTCTGTGATATTGAACTTGTACCATAAACGAGGTTCTTGTAAACAGAGCCGTCCCAAACTTTGGGGTGGCTGTGTGTTTTTGATTTTAATTTCCCTGAGCTCTAGGACCATAAGTGTAAGTGCCCTAGGCTCTGTTGCTTTGTTTTTTAGATGTTTCAGGAAACACCATACACTTCTCCCGAGTGGCTGTTGGCAATTTACATCCCGCCCATCAGCATAACAAGGCTCCCAGTTCTCCATGGCCTGTCCTGCCTTTCTGGATTTTACACTTTCTTCAGATGGCCCTTTTCACCTAGGGGAAGTGAGACTTCATTGTAGTGCAGATTTCCTTTGCAAGCTTGCTTGGTTGGTCAAAAAGTGCGTATGCGTTTTTTCCTGAATATATTCAGGAAAAAACGCATACGCCCTTTTTGGCCAAGTGCATCATTGTCGACGTTCTGCCTCTTTTCCTATGCTTTAAATGCAATTCCAGTCTACCTCCTGAAATCGGTTTCCTGCAATTCTGCCCCGCTTTCAAGTCCGCTTGGCAGCCTTACTTCAGTATATTTTTAGACGATAGCTGTCATTTATAACTCTGCAGGTTTGTGAATTACAGTGCCCCTGAGCTCCTTTCTTCAACTTGCTTTCTTGTGAGCTGGCCGCAACACCGCATGATTGCTTTAGGCCCTAATCTTGTTCTGGTGCGGCCCGCTGAGCCTTTGGTTAATTCCTCTTCCTGGTGGGAGATGAGAGTTAAATTTGCCCGTCCAGACACCTCCAGCTAGTCTCTCATCGGTTCTCCCTCTTCCTGTTCATCTTCCGCAGAAATTGCAAACTGGGCCAAACAGGAGGTTAAAGGCACTGACTCTCCAAGTCGGGAGAGTGTTAGTAAAGCGTCTGGAATGTTGCACCTGAGTACCAGGGGACGAGAACTGAGACATATTGGAACACGTCTCCCGATCACACGGTTGATCATACTCTGGGTTCCACGTGCATGCTTTAGCTGAAGGAAGAATCCTTTAAACCTTGAGAATTGAGACCCGTGGAATGGGTACCATGCAATATGACTTCAAAGGGTCTTCATTTGCTCACCGAACCTCTCCAATCCTATCACAACTGCATTTACGCCCCTGTACACATGCTTGATTCTCTTTCGGAGACATAGCAATCCATAGGTTTTAAGATACTTACTAGTCAGGTACATACTTAGGCGTTTAATATGGGGTGTTGAGTCCATTTCTTTGAGCAAGGAGTAGCTCTTGTCTATTATATATTTGGCTTAAGGAACTTTATCTGTGCTCATTTCAATCTCTGGTTTTATGCAGCACCCCAACTCACCTTTCCCCTTAAGCAAGCATAAGTTGGTTTTCTAAATTTGAGACCCTCTTTTTTTTGTAATCCAGTTCCTGTGTAGCCAAGTTTACATTCCGTGTATTAGTGATATCTTATGATGTTTCTTTTTCTGTGTGACTTATTTCAGTTAGAATCATCATACCTGAATCCACTCATTATGCTGCTACGGGCCTGATGACATAGATTTCATTGCGGAGTGATATTGTATTGTACGTAAGTACCAAAACTTTTTTATCCATTTTTCACTTTCTGCGGTATTGAACTTGTCCCGTAAACGAGGTTCTTGTAAACAGAACCGTCCCAAACTTTGGGGTGGCTGTGTGTTTTTGACTTTAATTTCCCTAAGCTATAGGACCATAAGTGGAAGTGCCCTAGGCTCTGTTGCTTTGTTTTTTAGATGTTTCAGGAAGCACCGTACACTTCTCCCCAGTGGCTGTTGGCAATTTACATCCTGCCCATCAGCATAAAAGTCTCCCAGTTCTCCATGGCCTGTCCTGCCTTTCTGGATTTTACACTTTTTTCAGATGGCCCTTTTGACCGGGGGGAAGTGAGACTTGATTGTAGTGCAGATTTCCTTTGCAAGCTTGCTTGGTTGGCCAAAAAGGGCGTATGTGTTTTTTCCTGAATATATTCAGGAAAAAACGCATACGCCCTTTTTGGCCAAGTGCATCATTGTGGACGTTCTGCCTCTTTTCCTATGCTTTAAATGCAATTCCAGTCTACCTCCTGAAATCGGTTTCCTGCAATTCTGCCCCGCTTTCAAGTCCTCTTGGCAGGCTTACTTCAGTATATTTTTGGACGATAGCTGTCATTTATAACTCTGCAGGTTTGTGAATTACAGTGCCCCTGAGCTCCATTCTTCAACTTGCTTTCTTGTGAGCTGGCCGCAACACCGCAGGATTGCTACAGGCCCTAATCTGGTTCCGGCACGGCACGCTGAGCCTTTGGTTAATTCCTCTTCCTGGTGGGAAATGAGAGTTAAATTTGCACGTCCAGACACCTCCAGGTAGTCTCTCATTGGTTCTCCCTATTCCTGTTCATCTTCCTCAGAAATTGCAAACTGGGCCAAACAGGAGGTTAAAGGCACTGACTCTCCAAGTTGGGAGAGAGTTAGTAAAGCGTCTGGAATGTTGCACCCGAGTACCAGGGGACGAGAACTGAGACATATTGGAACACGTCTCCGGATCACACGGTTGATCATACTCTGGGTTCCACATGCATGCTTTAGCTGAAGGAAGAATCCCTTAAACCTGGAGAGTTGAGACCCGTGGAACGGGTACCATGCAATATGACTTCAAAGGGTATTCATTTGCTCACCGCACCTCTCCAATCCTATCACTGCTGCGTTTATGCCCGTGTACACAAGCTTGATTCTCTTTCGGAGACATAGCAATCCATAGGTTTTAAGATACTTACTAGTCAGGTACATTGTTAGGCGTTTAATATGGGGTGTTGAGTCCATTTCGTTGAGCAAGGAGTAGCTATTGTCTATTACATATTTGGCTTAAGGAACCTTATCTGTGCTCATTTCAATCTCTGGTTTTATGCAGCACCCCAACTCACCTTTCCCCTTAAGCAAGCATAAGTTGGTTTTCTAAATTTGAGACCCTGTTCTGTTTTGTAATCCAGTTCCTGTGTAGCCAAGTTTACATTCCGTGTATTAATGATATCTTATGATGTTTCTTTTTCTTGTGACATATTTCAGTTAGAATCATCATACCTGAATCCACTCATTATGCTGCTACGGGTCTGATGACATAGATTTCATTGCTGAGTGATATTGCATTGTACGTAAGTACCACAACTTCTTTATCCATTTTACACTTTCTGCGATATTGAACTTGTACCGTAAACGAGGTTCTTGTAAACAGAACCGTCCCAAATTTTGGGGTGGCTGTGTCTTTTTGATTTTAATTTCCCTAAGCTATAGGACCATAAGTGGAAGTGCCCTAGGCTCTGTTGCTTTGTTTTTTAGATGTTTCAGGAAACACCATACACTTCTCCCAAGTGGCTGTTGGCAATTTACATCCCGCCCATCAGCATAACAAGGCTCCCAGTTCTCCATGACCTGTCCTGCCTTTCTGGATTTTACACTTTCTTCAGATGGCCCTTTTGACCCAGGGGAAGTGAGACTTCATTGTAGTGCAGATTTCCTTTGCAAGCTTGCTTGGTTTGCCAAAAAGGGCGTATACGTTTTTGCCTGAATATATTCAGGAAAAAACGCATACGACCTTTTTGGCCAAGTGCATCATTGTCCACGTTCTGCCTCTTTTCCTATGCTTTAAATGCAATTCCAGTCTACCTCCTGACATCGGTTTCCTGCAATTCTGCCCCGGTATCAAGTCCTCTTGGCAGCCTTACTTCAGTATATTTTTGGACGATAGCTGTCATTGGTGACTCAGCAGGTTTGTGAATTACAGTGCCCCTGAGCTCCATTCTTCAACTTGCTTTCTTGTGAGCTGGCCGCAACACCGCAGGATTGCTTCAGGCCCTAATCTGGTTCCGGCATGGCATGCTGAGCCTTTGGTTAATTCCTCTTCCTGGTGGGAAATGAGAGTTAAATTTGCCCATCCAGACACCTCCAGCTAGTCTCTCATTGATTCTCCCTATTCCTGTTCATCTTCCCCAGAAATTGCAAACTGGGCCAAACAGGAGGTTAAAGGCACTGACTCTCCAAGTCGGGAGAGTGTTAATAAAGCGTCTGGAATGTTGCACCCGAGTACCAGGGGACGAGCACTGAGACATATTGATACACGTCTCCCGATCACACGGTTGATCATACTCTGGGTTCCACATGCATGTTTTAGCTGAAGGAAGAATCCCTTAAACCTGGAGAGTTGAGACCCGTGGAATGGGTACCATGCAATATGACTTCAAAGGGTCTTCATTTGCTCACCGAACCTCTCCAATCCTATCACTGCTGCATTTACGCCCCTGTACACATGCCTGATTCTCTTTCGGAGACATAGCAATCCATAGGTTTTAAGATACTTACTAGTCAGGTACATATTTCGGCATTTAATATGGGGTGTTGAGTCCATTTCGTTGAGCAAGGAGTAGCTCTTGTGTATTACATATTTGGCTTAAGGAACTTTATCTGTGCTCATTTCAATCTCTGGTTTTATGCTGCACCCCAACTCACCTTTCCCCTTAAGCAAGCATAAGTTGGTTTTCTAAATTTGAGACCCTGTTTTGTTTTGTAATTCAGTTCCTGTGTAGCAAGTTTACATTCCGTGTATTAGTGATATCTTATGATGTTTCTTTTTCTGTGTGACTTATTTCAGTTAGAATCATCATACCTGAATCCACTCATTATGCTGCTACGTGCCAGATGACATAGATTTCATTGCTGAGTGATATTGCATTGTACGTAAGTACCACAACTTCTTTATCCATTTTTCACTTTCTGCGATATTGAACTTGCCCCGTAAACGAGTTTGTTGTAAACAGAGCCGTCCCAAACTTTGGGGTGGCTGTGCCTTTTTGATTTTAATTTCCCTAAGCTATAGGACCATAAGTGGAAGTGCCCTAGTCTCTGTTCCTCTGTTTTTTAGATGTTTCAGGAAGCACCATACATTTCTCCCAAGTGGCTGTTGGCAATTTACATCCCGCCCATCAGCATAACAAGGCTCCCATTTCTCCATGGCCTGTCCTGCCTTTCTGGATTTTACACTTTTTTCAGATGGCACTTTTGACCGGGGGGAAGTGAGACTTCATTGTAGTGCAGATTTCCTTTGCAAGCTTGCTTGGTTGGCCAAAAAGTGCGTATGCGTTTTTTCCTGAATATATTCAGGAAAAAACGCATACGCCCTTTTTGGCCAAGTGCATCATTGTTGACGTTCTGCCTCTTTTCCTATGCTTTAAATGCAATTCCTGTCTACCTCCTGAAATCGGTTACCTGCAATTCTGCCCCGCTTTCAAGTCCTCTTGGCAGGCTTACTTCAGTATATTTTTGGACGATAGCTGTCATTTATAACTCTGCAGGTTTGTGAATTACAGTGCCCCTGAGCTCCTTTCTTCAACTCGCTTTCTTGTGTGCTGGCTGCAACACCGCAGGATTGCTTCAGGCCCTAATCTGGTTCCGGCACGGCCCGCTGAGCCTTTGGTTAATTCCTCTAACTGGTGGGAAATGAGAGTTAAATTTTCCGGTCCAGACACCTCCAGCTAGTCTCTCATTGGTTCTCCCTATTCCTGTTCATCTTCCGCAGAAATTGCAAACTGGGCCAAACAGGAGGTTAAAGGCACTGACTCTCCAAGTCGGCAGAGCGTTAGTAAAGCGTCTGGAATGTTGCACCCGAGTACCAGGGGACGAGAACTGAGACATATTGGAACACGTCTCCCGATCACACAGTTGATCATACTCTGGGTTCCACAAGCATGTTTTAGCTGAAGGAAGAATCCCTTAAACCTGGAGAATTGAGACCCGTGGAATGGGTACCATGCAATATGACTTCAAAGGGTCTTCATTTGCTCACCGAACCTCTCCAATCCTATCACTGCTGCATTTACGCCCCTGTACACATGCCTGATTCTCTTTCGGAGACATAGCAATCCATAGGTTTTAAGATACTTACTAGTCAGGTACATACTTCGGCATTTAATATGGGGTGTTGAGTCCATTTCGTTGAGCAAGGAGTACCTCTTGTCTAATACATAAGTGGCTTAAGGAACTTTATCTGTGCTCATTTCAATCTCTGGTTTTATGCAGCACCCCAACTCACCTTTCCCCTTAAGCAAGCATAAGTTGGTTTTCTAAATTTGAGACCCTGTTTTGTTTTGTAATTCAGTTCCTGTGTAGCAAGTTTACATTCCGTGTATTAGTGATATCTTATGATGTTTCTTTTTCTGTGTGACTTATTTCAGTTAGAATCATCATACCTGAATCCACTCATTATGCTGCTATGGGCCTGATGACGTAGATTTCATTGCTGAGGGATATTGCATTGTACGTAAGTACCAAAACTTCTTTATCCATTTTTTGCTTTCTGCGATATTGAACTTGTACCGTTAACGAGGTTCTTGTAAACAGAGCCGTCTCAAACTTTGGGGTGGCTGTGCCTTTTTGATTTTAATTTCCCTAAGCTATAGGACCATAAGTGGAAGTGCCCTAGTCTCTGTTCCTCTGTTTTTTAGATGTTTCAGGAAGCACCATACACTTCTCCCCAGTGGCTGTTGGCAATTTACATCCCGCCCATCAGCATAACAAGGCTCCCAGTTCTCCATGGCCTGTCCTGCCTTTCTGGATTTTACACTTTTTTCAGATGGCCCTTTTGACCGGGAGGAAGTGAGACTTCATTGCAGTGCAGATTTCGTTTGCAAGCTTGCTTGGTTGGCCAAAAAGCGCGTATGCGTTTTTTCCTGAATATATTCAGGAAGAAACGCATATGCCCTTTTTGGCCAAGTGCATCGTTGTGGACGTTCTGCCTCTTTTCCTATGCTTTAAATGCAATTCCAGTCTACCTCCTGAAATCGGTTACCTGCAATTCTGCCCCGCTTTCAAGTCCTCTTGGCAGCCTTACTTCAGTATATTTTTGGATGATAGCTGTCATTTATAACTCTGTAGGTTTGTGAATTACAGTGCCCCTGAGCTCCTTTCTTCAACTCGATTTCTTGTGAGCTGGCCGCAACACTGCAGGATTGTTTCAGGCCCTAATCTGGTTCTGGCACGGCACGCTGAGCCTTTGGTTAATTCCTCTTCCTGGTGGGAAATGAGAGTTAAATTTGCCCGTCCAGACACCTCCAGCTAGTCTCTCATTGGTTCTCCCTATTCTTGTTCATCTTCTGCAGAAATTGCAAACTGGTCCTAACAGGAGTTTAAAGGCACTGACTCTCCACGTAGGGAGAGTGTTAATAAAGTGTCTGGAATGTTGCACCCGAGTACCAGGGGACGAGAACTGAGACATATTGGAACACGTCTCCCGATCAGACGGTTGATCATACTCTGGGTTCCACATGCATGCTTTAGCTGAAGGAAGAATCCCTTAAACCTGGAGAGTTGAAACCCATGGAATGGGTACCATGCAATATGATTTCAAAGGGTCTTCATTTGCTCACCAAACCTCTCCAATCCTATCACTGCTGCGTTTATGCCCCTGTACACACGCTTGATTCTCTTTTGGAGACGTAGCAATCCATAGGTTTTAAGATACTTACTAGTCAGCTACATTCTTAGGCGTTTAATATGGGGTGTTGAGTCCATTTCATTGAGCAAGGAGTAGCTCTTGTGTATTACATATTTGGCTTAAGGAACTTTATCTGTGCTCATTTCAATCTCTGGTTTTATGCAGCACCCCAACTCACCTTTCCCCTTAAGCAAGCATAAGTTGGCTTTCTAAATTTGAGACCCTGTTCTGTTTTGTAATCCAGTTCCTGTGTAGCCAAGTTTACATCCCGTGTATTAATGATATCTTATGATGTTTCTTTTTCTTGTGACTTATTTCAGTTAGAATCATCATACTTGAATTCACTCATTATGCTGCTACGGGCCTGATGACATTGATTTCATTGCTGAGTGATATTGCATTGTACGTAAGTACCAAAACTTTTTTATCCATTTTTCACTTTCTGCGATATTGAACTTGTCCCGTAAACGAGGTTCTTGTAAACAGAGCCGTCCCAATCTTTGGGGTGGCTGTGTCTTTTTGATTTTAATTTCCCTAAGCTATAGGACCATAAGTGGAAGTGCCCTAGGCTCTGTTGCTTTGTTTTTTAGATGTTTCAGGAAACACCATACACTTCTCCCCAGTGTCTGTTGGCAATTTACATCCCGCCCATCAGCATAACAAGTCTCCCAGTTCTCCATGGCCTGTCCTGCCTTTCTGGATTTTACACTTTTTTCAGATGGCCCTTTTGACCGGGGGGAAGTGAGACTTCATTGTAGTGCAGATTTCCTTTGCAAGCTTGCTTGGTTGGCCAAAAAGGGCGTATGCGTTTTTTCCTGAATATATTCAGGAAAAAACGCATACGCCCTTTTTGGCCAAGTGCATCATTGTTGACGTTCTGCCTCTTTTCCTATGCTTTAAATGCAATTCCAGTCTACCTCCTGAAATCGGTTTCCTGCAATTCTGCCCCGCTTTCAAGTCCTCTTGGCAGGCTTACTTCAGTATATTTTTGGACGATAGCTGTCATTTATAACTCTGCAGGTTTGTGAATTACAGTGCCCCTGAGCTCCTTTCTTCAACTCGCTTTCTTGTGTGCTGGCTGCAACACCGCAGGATTGCTTCAGGCCCTAATCTGGTTCCGGCACGGACCGCTGAGCCTTTGGTTAATTCCTCTAACTGGTGGGAAATGAGAGTTAAATTTGCCCGTCCAGACACCTCCAGCTAGTCTCTCATTGGTTCTCCCTATTCCTGTTCATCTTCCGCAGAAATTGCAAACTGGGCCAAACAGGAGGTTAAAGGCACTGACTCTCCAAGTCGGGAGAGTGTTAATAAAGCATCTGGAATGTTGCACCCGAGTACCAGGGGACGAGAACTGAGACATATTGGAACACGTCTCCCGATCAGAAGGTTGATCATACTCTGGGTTCCACATGCATGCTTTAGCTGAAGGAAGAATCCCTTAAACCTGGAGAGTTGAAACCCATGGAATGGGTACCATGCAATATGATTTCAAAGGGTCTTCATTTGCTCACCAAACCTCTCCAATCCTATCACTGCTGCGTTTATGCCCCTGTACACACGCTTGATTCTCTTTTGGAGACGTAGCAATCCATAGGTTTTAAGATACTTACTAGTCAGCTACATTCTTAGGCGTTTAATATGGGGTGTTGAGTCCATTTCGTTGAGCATGGAGTAGCTCTTGTGTATTACATATTTGGCTTAAGGAACTTTATCTGTGCTCACTTCAATCTCTGGTTTTATGCAGCGCCCCAACTCACCTTTCCCCTTAAGCAAGCATAAGTTGGCTTTCTAAATTTGAGACCCTGTTCTGTTTTGTAATCCAGTTCCTGTGTAGCCAAGTTTACATTCCGTGTATTAATGATATCTTATGATGTTTCTTTTTCTTGTGACTTATTTCAGTTAGAATCATCATACTTGAATTCACTAATTATGCTGCTACGGGCCTGATGACATAGATTTCATTGCTGAGTGATATTGCATTGTACGTAAGTACCAAAACTTCTTTATCCATTTTTCACTATCTGCGATATTGAACTTGTCCCAAAAACGAGGTTCTTGTAAACAGAGCCGTCCCAATCTTTGGGGTGGCTGTGTCTTTTTGATGTTAATTTCCCTAAGCTATAGGACCATAAGTGGAATTGCCCTAAGCTCTGTTGCTTTGTTTCTCAGATATTTCAGGAAACACCATACACTTCTCCCAAGTGGCTCTTGGCAATTTACATCCTGCCCATCAGCATAACAAGGCTCCTAGTTCTCCATGGCCTGTCCTGCCTTTCTGGATTTTACACTTTTTTCAGATGGCACTTTTGACCGGGGGGGAGTGAGACTTCATTGCAGTGCAGATTTCCTTTGCAAGCTTGCTTGGTTGGCCAAAAAGGGCGTATGCGTTTTTTCCTGAATATATTCAGGAAAAAACGCATACGCCCTTTTTGGCCAAGTGCATCATTGTCGACGTTCTGCCTCTTTTCCTATGCTTTAAATGCAATTCCAGTCTACCTCCTGAAATCGGTTTCCTGCAATTATGCCCCGCTTTCAAGTCCGCTTGGCAGCCTTACTTCAGTATATTTTTGGACGATAGCTGTCATTTATAACTCTGCATGTTTATGAATTACAGTGCCCCTGAGCTCTTTTCTTCAACTCGCTTTCTTGTGAGCTGCCCGCAACACCGCAGGATTGCTTCAGGCCCTAATCTTGTTCTGGCATGGCCCGCTGAGCCTTTGGTTAATTCCTCTAACTGGTGGGAAATGAGAGTTAAATTTGCCCGTCCAGACACCTCCAGCTAGTCTCTCATCGGTTCTCCCTATTCCTGTTCATCTTCCGCAGAAATTGCAAACTGGGCCAAACAGGAGGTTAAAGTCACTGACTCTCCAAGTCGGGAGAGTGTTAGTAAAGCGTCTGGAATGTTGCACCCGAGTACTAGGGGACGAGAACTGAGACATATTGGAACACGTCTCCCGATCACACGGTTGATCATACTGTGGGTTCCACATGCATGCTTTAGCTGAAGGAAGTATCCCTTAAACCTGGAGAGTTTAGACCCGTGGAATGGGTACCATGCAATATGACTTCAAAGGGTCTTCATTTGCTCACCGAACCTCTCCAATCCTATCACTGCTGCGTTTATGCCCCTGTACACACGCTTGTTTCTCTTTCGGAGACATAGCAATCCATAGGTTTTAAGATACTTACTAGTCAGGCACATTCTTAGGCGTTTAATATGGGGTGTTGAGTCCATTTCGTTGAGCAAGGAGTAGCTCTTGTCTATTACATATTTGGCTTAAGGAACTTTATCTGTGCTTATTTCAATCTCTGGTTTTATGCAGCACCCCAACTCACCTTTCCCCTTAAGCAAGCATAAGTTGGCTTTCTAAATTTGAGATCCTGTTCTGTTTTGTAATCCACTTCCTGTGTAGCCAAGTTTACATTCCGTGTATTAGTGATATCTTATGATGTTTCTTTTTCTGTGTGCCTTATTTCAGTTAGAATCATCATACCTGAATTCACTCATTATGCTGCTACAGGCCTGATGACATAGATTTCATTGCTGAGTGATATTTCATTGTTCGTAAATACCACAAATTCTTTATCAATTTTTCACTTTCTGTGATATTGAACTTGTACCGAAAATGAGGTTCTTGTAAACAGAGCCGTCCCAAATTTTGGGGTGGCTGTGTCTTTTTGATTTTAATTTCCCTAAGCTATAGGACCATAAGTGGAAGTGCCCTAGGCTGTGTTGCTTTGTTTTTTAGATGTTTCAGGAAACAACATACACTTCTCCCGAGTGGCTGTTGGCAATTTACATCCCGCCCATCAGCATAACAAGGCTCCCAGTTCTCCATGGCCTGTCCTGCCTTTCTGGATTTTACACTTTTTTCAGATGGCCCTTTTGATGGGGGGGAAGTGAGACTTCATTGTAGTGCAGATTTCCTTTGCAAGCTTGCTTGGTTGGCCAAAAAGGGCGTATGCGTTTTTTCCTGAATATATTCAGGAAAAAACGCATACGCCCTTTTTGGCCAAGTGCATCATTGTCGACGTTCTGCCTCTTTTCCTATGCTTTAAATGCAATTCCAGTCTACCTCCTGAAATCGGTTTCCTGCAATTCTGCCCCGCTTTCAAGTCCTCTTGGCAGCCTTACTTCAGTAGATTTTTGGACGATAGCTGTCATTTATAACTCTGCATGTTTGTGAATTACAGTGCCCCTGAGCTCCTTTCTTCAACTCGCTTTCTTTTGAGCTGGCCGCAACACCGCAGGATTGCTTCAGGCCCTAAACTGGTTCCGGCATGGCACGCTGAGCCTTGGGTTAATTCCTCTCCCTGGTGGGAAATGAGAGTTAAATTTGCCCGTCCAGACACCTCCAGCTAGTCTCTCATTGGTTCTCCCTATTCCTGTTCATCTTCCGCAGAAATTGCAAACTGGGCCAAACAGGAGGTTAAAGGCACTGACTCTCCAAGTCGGGAGAGTGTTAGTAAAGCTTCTGGAATGTTGCACCCGAGTACCAGGGGAGGAGAACTGAGACATATTTGAACACGTCTCCCGATCACACGGTTGATCATACTCTGGGTTCCACATGCATGATTTAGCTGAAGGAAGAATCTCTTAAACCTGGAGTGTTGAGACCCGTGGAATGGGTACCATGCAATATGACTTCAAAGGGTCTTCATTTGCTCACCGAACCTCTCCAATCCTATCACTGCTGCGTTTATTCCCCTGTACACACGCTTGATTCTCTTTCGGAGACATAGCGATCCATAGGTTTTAAGATACTTACTAGTCAGGTACATTCTTAGGCGTTTAATATGGGGTGTTGAGTCCATTTCGTTGAGCAAGGAGTAGCTCTTGTCTATTACATATTTGGCTTAAGGAACTTTATCTGTGCTCATTTCAATCTCTGGTTTTATGCAGCACCCCAACTCACCTTTCCCCTTAAGCAAGCATAACTTGGTTTTCTACATTTGAGAACCTGTTGTGTTTTGTAATCCAGTTCCTGTGTAGCCAAGTTTACATTCCATGTATTAGTGATATCTTATGATGTTTCTTTTTCTGTGTGACTTATTTCAGTTAGAATCATCATACCTGAATCCACTCATTATGCTGCTACGGGCCTGATGACATAGATTTCATTGCTGAGTGATATTGCATTGTACGTAAGTACCACACCTTCTATATCCATTTTTCACTTTCTGCGATATTGAACTTGTCCCGTAAACGAGTTTTTTGTAAACAGAGCCGTCCCAAACTTAGGGGTGGCTGTGTCTTTTTGATTTTAATTTCCCTAAGCTATAGAACCATAAGTGGAAGTGCCCTAGGCTCTGTTGGTTTGTTTTTTAGATGTTTCAGGAAACAACATACACTTCTCCCGAGTGCCTGTTGGCAATTTACATCACGTCCATCATCATAACAAGGCTCCCAGTCCTCCATGGCCTGTCTTGCCTTTCTGGATTTTACACTTTTTTCAGATGGCTCTTTTGACCAGGGGTAAGTGAGACTTCATTGTAGTGCAGATTCCTTTTTCAAGCTTGCTTGGTTGGCCAAAAAGTTCGTATGCGCTTTTTCCTGAATATATTCAGGAAAAAACGCATGCCCCCTTTTTGGCCAAGTGCATCATTGTCAACGTTCTGCCTCTTTTCCTATGTTTTAAATGCAATTCCAGTCTACCTCCTGAAATCGGTTTCCTGCAATTCTGCCCCGCTTTCAAGTCCTCTTGGCAGCCTTACTTCAGTATATTTTTGGACGATAGCTGTCATTTATAACTCTGCAGGTTTGTGAATTACAGTGCCCCTGAGCTCCTTTCTTCAACTCGCTTTCTTGTGAGCTGGCCGCAACACCGCAGGATTGCTTCAGGCCCTAATCTGGTTCCGGCACGGCACGCTGAGCCTTTGGTTAATTCCTCTTCCTGGTGGGAAATGAGAGTTAAATTTGCCCGTCCAGACACCTCCAGCTTCTCTCTCATTGGTTCTCCCTATTCCTGTTCATCTTCCGCAGAAATTGCAAACTGGGCCAAACAGGAGGTTAAAGGCACTGACTGTCCAGGTCGGGAGAGTGTTAGTAAAGCATCTGGAATGTTGCACCCGAGTACCAGGGGAGGAAAACTGAGATATATTTGAACAAGTCTCCCGATCACACGGTTGATCATACTCTGGGTTCCACATGCATGTTTTAGCTGAAGGAAGAATCCCTTAAACCTGGAGAGTTGAGACCCGTGGAATGGGTACCATGCAATATGATTTCAAAGGGTCTTCATTTGCTCACCGAACCTCTCCAATCCTATAACTGCTGCGTTTATGCCCCTCTACACACGCTTGATTCTCTTTCGGAGACATAGCAATCCATAGATTTTAAGATATTACTCGTCAGGTACATTCTTAGGCGTTTAATATGGGGTTTTGAGTCCATTTCGTTGAGCAAGGAGTAGCTCTTGTCTATTACGTATTTGGCTTAAGGAACTTTATCTGTGTTCATTTCAATCTCTGGTTTTATGCAGCACCCCAACTCACCTTTCCCCTTAAGCAAGCATAACTTGGTTTTCTACATTTGAGAACCTGTTGTGTTTTGTAATCCAGTTCCTGTGTAGCCAAGTTTACATTCCATGTATTAGTGATATCTTATGATGTTTCTTTTTCTGTGTGACTTATTTCAGTTAGAATCATCATACCTGAATCCACTCATTATGCTGCTACGGGCCTGATGACATAGATGTCATTGCTGAGTGATATTGCATTGTACGTAAGTACCACACCTTGTTTATCCATTTTTCACGTTCTGCGATATTGAACTTGTCCCGTAAACGAGTTTCTTGTAAACAGAGCCGTCCCAAACTTAGGGGTGGCTGTGTCTTTTTGATTTTAATTTCCCTAAGCTATAGAACCATAAGTGGAAGTGCCCTAGGCTCTGTTGCTTTGTTTTTTAGATGTTTCAGGAAACAACATACACTTCTCCCGAGTGGCTGTTGGCAATTTACATCCCGCCCATCAGCATAACAAGGCTCCCAGTTCTCCATGGCCTGTCCTGCCTTTCTGGATTTTACACTTTTTTCAGATGGCCCTTTTGATGGGGGGGAAGTGAGACTTCATTGTAGTGCAGATTTCCTTTGCAAGCTTGCTTGGTTGGCCAAAAAGGGCGTATGCGTTTTTTCCTGAATATATTCAGGAAGAAACGCATACGCCCTTTTTGGCCAAGTGCATCATTGTCGACGTTCTGCCTCTTTTCCTATGCTTTAAATGCAATTCCAGTCTACCTCCTGAAATCGGTTTCCTGCAATTCTGCCCCGCTTTCAAGTCCTCTTGGCAGCCTTACTTCAGTATATTTTTGGACGATAGCTGTCATTTATAACTCTGCAGGTTTGTGAATTACAGTGCCCCTGAGCTCCTTTCTTCAACTCGCTTTCTTTTGAGCTGGCCGCAACACCGCAGGATTGCTTCAGGCCCTAAACTGGTTCCGGCATGGCACGCTGAGCCTTGGGTTAATTCCTCTCCCTGGTGGGAAATGAGAGTTAAATTTACCCGTCCAGACACCTCCAGCTAGTCTCTCATTGGTTCTCCCTATTCCTGTTCATCTTCCGCAGAAATTTCAAACTGGGCCAAACAGGAGGTTAAAGGCACTGACTCTCCAAGTCGGGAGAGTGTTAGTAAAGCTTCTGGAATGTTGCACCCGAGTACCAGGGGAGGAGAACTGAGACATATTTGAACACGTCTCCCGATCACACGGTTGATCATACTCTGGGTTCCACATGCATGATTTAGCTGAAGGAAGAATCTCTTAAACCTGGAGTGTTGAGACCCGTGGAATGGGTACCATGCAATATGACTTCAAAGGGTCTTCAATTGCTCACCGAACCTCTCCAATCCTATCACTGCTGCGTTTATTCCCCTGTACACACGCTTGATT
Source organism: Orcinus orca (assembly GCF_937001465.1). Lineage (NCBI taxonomy): Eukaryota > Metazoa > Chordata > Mammalia > Artiodactyla > Delphinidae > Orcinus > Orcinus orca. The sequence continues at coordinate 107,078 of NW_026043758.1, forward strand.
CTCTTTCGGAGACATAGCGATCCATAGGTTTTAAGATACTTACTAGTCAGGTACATTCTTAGGCGTTTAATATGGGGTGTTGAGTCCATTTCGTTGAGCAAGGAGTAGCTCTTGTCTATTACATATTTGGCTTAAGGAACTTTATCTGTGCTCATTTCAATCTCTGGTTTTATGCAGCACCCCAACTCACCTTTCCCCTTAAGCAAGCATAACTTGGTTTTCTACATTTGAGAACCTGTTGTGTTTTGTAATCCAGTTCCTGTGTAGCCAAGTTTACATTCCATGTATTAGTGATATCTTATGATGTTTCTTTTTCTGTGTGACTTATTTCAGTTAGAATCATCATACCTGAATCCACTCATTATGCTGCTACGGGCCTGATGACATAGATTTCATTGCTGAGTGATATTGCATTGTACGTAAGTACCACACCTTCTTTATCCATTTTTCACTTTCTGCGATATTGAACTTGTCCCGTAAACGAGTTTTTTGTAAACAGAGCCGTCCCAAACTTAGGGGTGGCTGTGTCTTTTTGATTTTAATTTCCCTAAGCTATAGAACCATAAGTGGAAGTGCCCTAGGCTCTGTTGGTTTGTTTTTTAGATGTTTCAGGAAACAACATACACTTCTCCCGAGTGCCTGTTGGCAATTTACATCACGCCCATCAGCATAACAAGGCTCCCAGTCCTCCATGGCCTGTCTTGCCTTTCTGGATTTTACACTTTTTTCAGATGGCTCTTTTGACCAGGGGTAAGTGAGACTTCATTGTAGTGCAGATTTCCTTTGCAAGCTTGCTTGGTTGGCCAAAAAGTTCGTATGCGCTTTTTCCTGAATATATTCAGGAAAAAACGCATGCCCCCTTTTTGGCCAAGTGCATCATTGTCAACGTTCTGCCTCTTTTCCTATGTTTTAAATGCAATTCCAGTCTACCTCCAGAAATCGGTTTCCTGCAATTCTGCCCCGCTTTCAAGTCCTCTTGGCAGCCTTACTTCAGTATATTTTTGGACGATAGCTGTCATTTATAACTCTGCAGGTTTGTGAATTACAGTGCCCCTGAGCTCCTTTCTTCAACTCGCTTTCTTGTGAGCTGGCCGCAACACCGCAGGATTGCTTCAGGCCCTAATCTGGTTCCGGCACGGCACGCTGAGCCTTTGGTTAATTCCTCTTCCTGGTGGGAAATGAGAGTTAAATTTGCCCGTCCAGACACCTCCAGCTACTCTCTCATTGGTCCTCCCTATTCCTGTTCATCTTCCGCAGAAATTGCAAACTGGGCCAAACAGGAGGTTAAAGGCACTGACTGTCCAGGTCGGGAGAGTGTTAGTAAAGCATCTGGAATGTTGCACCCGAGTACCAGGGGAGGAAAACTGAGATATATTTGAACAAGTCTCCCGATCACACGGTTGATCATACTCTGGGTTCCACATGCATGTTTTAGCTGAAGGAAGAATCCCTTAAACCTGGAGAGTTGAGACCCGTGGAATGGGTACCATGCAATATGATTTCAAAGGGTCTTCATTTGCTCACCGAACCTCTCCAATCCTATCACTGCTGCGTTTATGCCCCTCTACACACGCTTGATTCTCTTTCGGAGACATAGCAATCCATAGATTTTAAGATATTACTAGTCAGGTACATTCTTAGGCGTTTAATATGGGGTTTTGAGTCCATTTCGTTGAGCAAGGAGTAGCTCTTGTCTATTACGTATTTGGCTTAAGGAACTTTATCTGTGTTCATTTCAATCTCTGGTTTTATGCAGCACCCCAACTCACCTTTCCCCTTAAGCAAGCATAACTTGGTTTTCTACATTTGAGAACCTGTTGTGTTTTGTAATCCAGTTCCTGTGTAGCCAAGTTTACATTCCATGTATTAGTGATATCTTATGATGTTTCTTTTTCTGTGTGACTTATTTCAGTTAGAATCATCATACCTGAATCCACTCATTATGCTGCTACGGGCCTGATGACATAGATGTCATTGCTGAGTGATATTGCATTGTACGTAAGTACCACACCTTGTTTATCCATTTTTCACTTTCTGCGATATTGAACTTGTCCCGTAAACGAGTTTCTTGTAAACAGAGCCGTCCCAAACTTAGGGGTGGCTGTGTCTTTTTGATTTTAATTTCCCTAAGCTATAGAACCATAAGTGGAAGTGCCCTAGGCTCTGTTGGTTTGTTTTTTAGATGTTTCAGGAAACAACATACACTTCTCCCGAGTGCCTGTTGGCAATTTACATCACGCCCATCAGCATAACAAGGCTCCCAGTCCTCCATGGCCTGTCTTGCCTTTCTGGATTTTACACTTTTTTCAGATGGCTCTTTTGACCAGGGGTAAGTGAGACTTCATTGTAGTGCAGATTTCCTTTGCAAGCTTGCTTGGTTGGCCAAAAAGTTCGTATGCGCTTTTTCCTGAATATATTCAGGAAAAAACGCATGCCCCCTTTTTGGCCAAGTGCATCATTGTCAACGTTCTGCCTCTTTTCCTATGTTTTAAATGCAATTCCAGTCTACCTCCAGAAATCAGTTTCCTGCAATTCTGCCCCGCTTTCAAGTCCTCTTGGCAGCCTTACTTCAGTATATTTTTGGACGATAGCTGTCATTTATAACTCTGCAGGTTTGTGAATTACAGTGCCCCTGAGCTCCTTTCTTCAACTCGCTTTCTTGTGAGCTGGCCGCAACACCGCAGGATTGCTTCAGGCCCTAATCTGGTTCCGGCACGGCACGCTGAGCCTTTGGTTAATTCCTCTTCCTGGTGGGAAATGAGAGTTAAATTTGCCCGTCCAGACACCTCCAGCTACTCTCTCATTGGTTCTCCCTATTCCTGTTCATCTTCCGCAGAAATTGCAAACTGGGCCAAACAGGAGGTTAAAGGCACTGACTGTCCAGGTCGGGAGAGTGTTAGTAAAGCATCTGGAATGTTGCACCCGAGTACCAGGGGAGGAAAACTGAGATATATTTGAACAAGTCTCCCGATCACACGGTTGATCATACTCTGGGTTCCACATGCATGTTTTAGCTGAAGGAAGAATCCCTTAAACCTGGAGAGTTGAGACCCGTGGAATGGGTACCATGCAATATGATTTCAAAGGGTCTTCATTTGCTCACCGAACCTCTCCAATCCTATCACTGCTGCGTTTATGCCCCTCTACACACGCTTGATTCTCTTTCGGAGACATAGCAATCCATAGATTTTAAGATATTACTAGTCAGGTACATTCTTAGGCGTTTAATATGGGGTTTTGAGTCCATTTCGTTGAGCAAGGAGTAGCTCTTGTCTATTACGTATTTGGCTTAAGGAACTTTATCTGTGTTCATTTCAATCTCTGGTTTTATGCAGCACCCCAACTCACCTTTCCCCTTAAGCAAGCATAACTTGGTTTTCTACATTTGAGAACCTGTTGTGTTTTGTAATCCAGTTCCTGTGTAGCCAAGTTTACATTCCATGTATTAGTGATATCTTATGATGTTTCTTTTTCTGTGTGACTTATTTCAGTTAGAATCATCATACCTGAATCCACTCATTATGCTGCTACGGGCCTGATGACATAGATGTCATTGCTGAGTGATATTGCATTGTACGTAAGTACCACACCTTGTTTATCCATTTTTCACTTTCTGCGATATTGAACTTGTCCCGTAAACGAGTTTTTTGTAAACAGAGCCGTCCCAAACTTAGGGGTGGCTGTGTCTTTTTGATTTTAATTTCCCTAAGCTATAGAACCATAAGTGGAAGTGCCCTAGGCTCTGTTGGTTTGTTTTTTAGATGTTTCAGGAAACAACATACACTTCTCCCGAGTGCCTGTTGGCAATTTACATCACGCCCATCAGCATAACAAGGCTCCCAGTCCTCCATGGCCTGTCTTGCCTTTCTGGATTTTACACTTTTTTCAGATGGCTCTTTTGACCAGGGGTAAGTGAGACTTCATTGTAGTGCAGATTTCCTTTGCAAGCTTGCTTGGTTGGCCAAAAAGGGCGTATGCGCTTTTTCCTGAATATATTCAGGAAAAAACGCATGCCCCCTTTTTGGCCAAGTGCATCATTGTCAACGTTCTGCCTCTTTTCCTATGTTTTAAATGCAATTCCAGTCTACCTCCTGAAATCGGTTTCCTGCAATTCTGCCCCGCTTTCAAGTCCTCTTGGCAGCCTTACTTCAGTATATTTTTGGACGATAGCTGTCATTTATAACTCTGCAGGTTTGTGAATTACAGTGCCCCTGAGCTCCTTTCTTCAACTCGCTTTCTTGTGAGCTGGCCGCAACACCGCAGGATTGCTTCAGGCCCTAATCTGGTTCCGGCACGGCACGCTGAGCCTTTGGTTAATTCCTCTTCCTGGTGGGAAATGAGAGTTAAATTTGCCCGTCCAGACACCTCCAGCTAGTCTCTCATTGGTTCTCCATATTCCTGTTCATCTTCTGCAGAAATTGCAAACTGGGCCAAACAGGAGGTTAAAGGCACTGACTGTCCAGGTCGGGAGAGTGTTAGTAAAGCATCTGGAATGTTGCACCCGAGTACCAGGGGAGGAAAACTGAGATATATTTGAACAAGTCTCCCGATCACACGGTTGATCATACTCTGGGTTCCACATGCATGTTTTAGCTGAAGGAAGAATCCCTTAAACCTGGAGAGTTGAGACCCGTGGAATGGGTACCATGCAATATGATTTCAAAGGGTCTTCATTTGCTCACCGAACCTCTCCAATCCTATCACTGCTGCGTTTATGCCCCTCTACACACGCTTGATTCTCTTTTGGAGACATAGCAATCCATAGGTTTTAAGATACTTACTAGTCAGGTACATTCTTAGGCGTTTAATATGGGGTGTTGAGTCCATTTCGTTGAGCAAGGAGTAGCTCTTGTCTATTCAATATTTGGCTTAAGGAAATTTATCTGTGCTCATTTCAATCTCTCGTTTTATGTAGCACCCAAACTCACCTTTCCCCTTAAGCAAGCATAAGTTGGTTTTCTAAATTTGAGACCCTGTTCTGTTTTGTAATTCAGTGCCTGTGTAGCCAAGTTTACATTCCGTGTATTAGTGATATCTTATGACGTTTCTTTTTCTGTGTGACTTATTTCAGTTAGAATCATCATACCTGAATCCACTCATTATGCTGCTACGGGAATGATGACATAGATTTCATTGCTGAGTGATATTGTATTGTACGTAAGTACCACAACTTCTTTATCCATTTTTCGCTTTCTGCGATATTGAACTTGTACCGTAAACGAGGTTCTTGTAAACAGAGCCGTCCCAAACTTTGGGGTGGCTGTGTCTTTTTGATTTTAATTTCCCTAAGCTATATGACAATAAGTGGAAGTGCCCTAGGCTCTGTTGCTTTGTTTTTTAGATGTTTCAGGAAACACCATACACTTCTCCCCAGTGACCGTTGGCAATTTACATCCCGCCCATCAGCATAACAAGGCTCCCAGTTCTCCATGGCCTGTCCTGCCTTTCTGGATTTTACACTTTTTTCAGATGGCCCTTTTGATGGGGGGGAAGTGAGACTTCATTGTAGTGCAGATTTCCTTTGCAAGCTTGCTTGGTTGGCCAAAAAGGGCGTATGCGTTTTTTCCTGAATATATTCAGGAAAAAACGCATACGCCCTTTTTGGCCAAGTGCATCATTGTCGACGTTCTGCCTCTTTTCCTATGCTTTAAATGCAATTCCAGTCTACCTCCTGAAATCGGTTTCCTGCAATTCTGCCCCGCTTTCAAGTCCTCTTGGCAGCCTTACTTCAGTAGATTTTTGGACGATAGCTGTCATTTATAACTCTGCATGTTTGTGAATTACAGTGCCCCTGAGCTCCTTTCTTCAACTCGCTTTCTTTTGAGCTGGCCGCAACACCGCAGGATTGCTTCAGGCCCTAAACTGGTTCCGGCATGGCACGCTGAGCCTTGGGTTAATTCCTCTCCCTGGTGGGAAATGAGAGTTAAATTTGCCCGTCCAGACACCTCCAGCTAGTCTCTCATTGGTTCTCCCTATTCCTGTTCATCTTCCGCAGAAATTGCAAACTGGGCCAAACAGGAGGTTAAAGGCACTGACTCTCCAAGTCGGGAGAGTGTTAGTAAAGCTTCTGGAATGTTGCACCCGAGTACCAGGGGAGGAGAACTGAGACATATTTGAACACGTCTCCCGATCACACGGTTGATCATACTCTGGGTTCCACATGCATGATTTAGCTGAAGGAAGAATCTCTTAAACCTGGAGTGTTGAGACCCGTGGAATGGGTACCATGCAATATGACTTCAAAGGGTCTTCATTTGCTCACCGAACCTCTCCAATCCTATCACTGCTGCGTTTATTCCCCTGTACACACGCTTGATTCTCTTTCGGAGACATAGCGATCCATAGGTTTTAAGATACTTACTAGTCAGGTACATTCTTAGGCGTTTAATATGGGGTGTTGAGTCCATTTCGTTGAGCAAGGAGTAGCTCTTGTCTATTACATATTTGGCTTAAGGAACTTTATCTGTGCTCATTTCAATCTCTGGTTTTATGCAGCACCCCAACTCACCTTTCCCCTTAAGCAAGCATAACTTGGTTTTCTACATTTGAGAACCTGTTGTGTTTTGTAATCCAGTTCCTGTGTAGCCAAGTTTACATTCCATGTATTAGTGATATCTTATGATGTTTCTTTTTCTGTGTGACTTATTTCAGTTAGAATCATCATACCTGAATCCACTCATTATGCTGCTACGGGCCTGATGACATAGATTTCATTGCTGAGTGATATTGCATTGTACGTAAGTACCACACCTTCTATATCCATTTTTCACTTTCTGCGATATTGAACTTGTCCCGTAAACGAGTTTTTTGTAAACAGAGCCGTCCCAAACTTAGGGGTGGCTGTGTCTTTTTGATTTTAATTTCCCTAAGCTATAGAACCATAAGTGGAAGTGCCCTAGGCTCTGTTGGTTTGTTTTTTAGATGTTTCAGGAAACAACATACACTTCTCCCGAGTGCCTGTTGGCAATTTACATCACGTCCATCATCATAACAAGGCTCCCAGTCCTCCATGGCCTGTCTTGCCTTTCTGGATTTTACACTTTTTTCAGATGGCTCTTTTGACCAGGGGTAAGTGAGACTTCATTGTAGTGCAGATTCCTTTTTCAAGCTTGCTTGGTTGGCCAAAAAGTTCGTATGCGCTTTTTCCTGAATATATTCAGGAAAAAACGCATGCCCCCTTTTTGGCCAAGTGCATCATTGTCAACGTTCTGCCTCTTTTCCTATGTTTTAAATGCAATTCCAGTCTACCTCCTGAAATCGGTTTCCTGCAATTCTGCCCCGCTTTCAAGTCCTCTTGGCAGCCTTACTTCAGTATATTTTTGGACGATAGCTGTCATTTATAACTCTGCAGGTTTGTGAATTACAGTGCCCCTGAGCTCCTTTCTTCAACTCGCTTTCTTGTGAGCTGGCCGCAACACCGCAGGATTGCTTCAGGCCCTAATCTGGTTCCGGCACGGCACGCTGAGCCTTTGGTTAATTCCTCTTCCTGGTGGGAAATGAGAGTTAAATTTGCCCGTCCAGACACCTCCAGCTTCTCTCTCATTGGTTCTCCCTATTCCTGTTCATCTTCCGCAGAAATTGCAAACTGGGCCAAACAGGAGGTTAAAGGCACTGACTGTCCAGGTCGGGAGAGTGTTAGTAAAGCATCTGGAATGTTGCACCCGAGTACCAGGGGAGGAAAACTGAGATATATTTGAACAAGTCTCCCGATCACACGGTTGATCATACTCTGGGTTCCACATGCATGTTTTAGCTGAAGGAAGAATCCCTTAAACCTGGAGAGTTGAGACCCGTGGAATGGGTACCATGCAATATGATTTCAAAGGGTCTTCATTTGCTCACCGAACCTCTCCAATCCTATAACTGCTGCGTTTATGCCCCTCTACACACGCTTGATTCTCTTTCGGAGACATAGCAATCCATAGATTTTAAGATATTACTCGTCAGGTACATTCTTAGGCGTTTAATATGGGGTTTTGAGTCCATTTCGTTGAGCAAGGAGTAGCTCTTGTCTATTACGTATTTGGCTTAAGGAACTTTATCTGTGTTCATTTCAATCTCTGGTTTTATGCAGCACCCCAACTCACCTTTCCCCTTAAGCAAGCATAACTTGGTTTTCTACATTTGAGAACCTGTTGTGTTTTGTAATCCAGTTCCTGTGTAGCCAAGTTTACATTCCATGTATTAGTGATATCTTATGATGTTTCTTTTTCTGTGTGACTTATTTCAGTTAGAATCATCATACCTGAATCCACTCATTATGCTGCTACGGGCCTGATGACATAGATGTCATTGCTGAGTGATATTGCATTGTACGTAAGTACCACACCTTGTTTATCCATTTTTCACGTTCTGCGATATTGAACTTGTCCCGTAAACGAGTTTCTTGTAAACAGAGCCGTCCCAAACTTAGGGGTGGCTGTGTCTTTTTGATTTTAATTTCCCTAAGCTATAGAACCATAAGTGGAAGTGCCCTAGGCTCTGTTGCTTTGTTTTTTAGATGTTTCAGGAAACAACATACACTTCTCCCGAGTGGCTGTTGGCAATTTACATCCCGCCCATCAGCATAACAAGGCTCCCAGTTCTCCATGGCCTGTCCTGCCTTTCTGGATTTTACACTTTTTTCAGATGGCCCTTTTGATGGGGGGGAAGTGAGACTTCATTGTAGTGCAGATTTCCTTTGCAAGCTTGCTTGGTTGGCCAAAAAGGGCGTATGCGTTTTTTCCTGAATATATTCAGGAAGAAACGCATACGCCCTTTTTGGCCAAGTGCATCATTGTCGACGTTCTGCCTCTTTTCCTATGCTTTAAATGCAATTCCAGTCTACCTCCTGAAATCGGTTTCCTGCAATTCTGCCCCGCTTTCAAGTCCTCTTGGCAGCCTTACTTCAGTATATTTTTGGACGATAGCTGTCATTTATAACTCTGCAGGTTTGTGAATTACAGTGCCCCTGAGCTCCTTTCTTCAACTCGCTTTCTTTTGAGCTGGCCGCAACACCGCAGGATTGCTTCAGGCCCTAAACTGGTTCCGGCATGGCACGCTGAGCCTTGGGTTAATTCCTCTCCCTGGTGGGAAATGAGAGTTAAATTTACCCGTCCAGACACCTCCAGCTAGTCTCTCATTGGTTCTCCCTATTCCTGTTCATCTTCCGCAGAAATTTCAAACTGGGCCAAACAGGAGGTTAAAGGCACTGACTCTCCAAGTCGGGAGAGTGTTAGTAAAGCTTCTGGAATGTTGCACCCGAGTACCAGGGGAGGAGAACTGAGACATATTTGAACACGTCTCCCGATCACACGGTTGATCATACTCTGGGTTCCACATGCATGATTTAGCTGAAGGAAGAATCTCTTAAACCTGGAGTGTTGAGACCCGTGGAATGGGTACCATGCAATATGACTTCAAAGGGTCTTCAATTGCTCACCGAACCTCTCCAATCCTATCACTGCTGCGTTTATTCCCCTGTACACACGCTTGATTCTCTTTCGGAGACATAGCGATCCATAGGTTTTAAGATACTTACTAGTCAGGTACATTCTTAGGCGTTTAATATGGGGTGTTGAGTCCATTTCGTTGAGCAAGGAGTAGCTCTTGTCTATTACATATTTGGCTTAAGGAACTTTATCTGTGCTCATTTCAATCTCTGGTTTTATGCAGCACCCCAACTCACCTTTCCCCTTAAGCAAGCATAACTTGGTTTTCTACATTTGAGAACCTGTTGTGTTTTGTAATCCAGTTCCTGTGTAGCCAAGTTTACATTCCATGTATTAGTGATATCTTATGATGTTTCTTTTTCTGTGTGACTTATTTCAGTTAGAATCATCATACCTGAATCCACTCATTATGCTGCTACGGGCCTGATGACATAGATTTCATTGCTGAGTGATATTGCATTGTACGTAAGTACCACACCTTCTTTATCCATTTTTCACTTTCTGCGATATTGAACTTGTCCCGTAAACGAGTTTTTTGTAAACAGAGCCGTCCCAAACTTAGGGGTGGCTGTGTCTTTTTGATTTTAATTTCCCTAAGCTATAGAACCATAAGTGGAAGTGCCCTAGGCTCTGTTGGTTTGTTTTTTAGATGTTTCAGGAAACAACATACACTTCTCCCGAGTGCCTGTTGGCAATTTACATCACGCCCATCAGCATAACAAGGCTCCCAGTCCTCCATGGCCTGTCTTGCCTTTCTGGATTTTACACTTTTTTCAGATGGCTCTTTTGACCAGGGGTAAGTGAGACTTCATTGTAGTGCAGATTTCCTTTGCAAGCTTGCTTGGTTGGCCAAAAAGTTCGTATGCGCTTTTTCCTGAATATATTCAGGAAAAAACGCATGCCCCCTTTTTGGCCAAGTGCATCATTGTCAACGTTCTGCCTCTTTTCCTATGTTTTAAATGCAATTCCAGTCTACCTCCAGAAATCGGTTTCCTGCAATTCTGCCCCGCTTTCAAGTCCTCTTGGCAGCCTTACTTCAGTATATTTTTGGACGATAGCTGTCATTTATAACTCTGCAGGTTTGTGAATTACAGTGCCCCTGAGCTCCTTTCTTCAACTCGCTTTCTTGTGAGCTGGCCGCAACACCGCAGGATTGCTTCAGGCCCTAATCTGGTTCCGGCACGGCACGCTGAGCCTTTGGTTAATTCCTCTTCCTGGTGGGAAATGAGAGTTAAATTTGCCCGTCCAGACACCTCCAGCTACTCTCTCATTGGTCCTCCCTATTCCTGTTCATCTTCCGCAGAAATTGCAAACTGGGCCAAACAGGAGGTTAAAGGCACTGACTGTCCAGGTCGGGAGAGTGTTAGTAAAGCATCTGGAATGTTGCACCCGAGTACCAGGGGAGGAAAACTGAGATATATTTGAACAAGTCTCCCGATCACACGGTTGATCATACTCTGGGTTCCACATGCATGTTTTAGCTGAAGGAAGAATCCCTTAAACCTGGAGAGTTGAGACCCGTGGAATGGGTACCATGCAATATGATTTCAAAGGGTCTTCATTTGCTCACCGAACCTCTCCAATCCTATCACTGCTGCGTTTATGCCCCTCTACACACGCTTGATTCTCTTTCGGAGACATAGCAATCCATAGATTTTAAGATATTACTAGTCAGGTACATTCTTAGGCGTTTAATATGGGGTTTTGAGTCCATTTCGTTGAGCAAGGAGTAGCTCTTGTCTATTACGTATTTGGCTTAAGGAACTTTATCTGTGTTCATTTCAATCTCTGGTTTTATGCAGCACCCCAACTCACCTTTCCCCTTAAGCAAGCATAACTTGGTTTTCTACATTTGAGAACCTGTTGTGTTTTGTAATCCAGTTCCTGTGTAGCCAAGTTTACATTCCATGTATTAGTGATATCTTATGATGTTTCTTTTTCTGTGTGACTTATTTCAGTTAGAATCATCATACCTGAATCCACTCATTATGCTGCTACGGGCCTGATGACATAGATGTCATTGCTGAGTGATATTGCATTGTACGTAAGTACCACACCTTGTTTATCCATTTTTCACTTTCTGCGATATTGAACTTGTCCCGTAAACGAGTTTCTTGTAAACAGAGCCGTCCCAAACTTAGGGGTGGCTGTGTCTTTTTGATTTTAATTTCCCTAAGCTATAGAACCATAAGTGGAAGTGCCCTAGGCTCTGTTGGTTTGTTTTTTAGATGTTTCAGGAAACAACATACACTTCTCCCGAGTGCCTGTTGGCAATTTACATCACGCCCATCAGCATAACAAGGCTCCCAGTCCTCCATGGCCTGTCTTGCCTTTCTGGATTTTACACTTTTTTCAGATGGCTCTTTTGACCAGGGGTAAGTGAGACTTCATTGTAGTGCAGATTTCCTTTGCAAGCTTGCTTGGTTGGCCAAAAAGTTCGTATGCGCTTTTTCCTGAATATATTCAGGAAAAAACGCATGCCCCCTTTTTGGCCAAGTGCATCATTGTCAACGTTCTGCCTCTTTTCCTATGTTTTAAATGCAATTCCAGTCTACCTCCAGAAATCAGTTTCCTGCAATTCTGCCCCGCTTTCAAGTCCTCTTGGCAGCCTTACTTCAGTATATTTTTGGACGATAGCTGTCATTTATAACTCTGCAGGTTTGTGAATTACAGTGCCCCTGAGCTCCTTTCTTCAACTCGCTTTCTTGTGAGCTGGCCGCAACACCGCAGGATTGCTTCAGGCCCTAATCTGGTTCCGGCACGGCACGCTGAGCCTTTGGTTAATTCCTCTTCCTGGTGGGAAATGAGAGTTAAATTTGCCCGTCCAGACACCTCCAGCTACTCTCTCATTGGTTCTCCCTATTCCTGTTCATCTTCCGCAGAAATTGCAAACTGGGCCAAACAGGAGGTTAAAGGCACTGACTGTCCAGGTCGGGAGAGTGTTAGTAAAGCATCTGGAATGTTGCACCCGAGTACCAGGGGAGGAAAACTGAGATATATTTGAACAAGTCTCCCGATCACACGGTTGATCATACTCTGGGTTCCACATGCATGTTTTAGCTGAAGGAAGAATCCCTTAAACCTGGAGAGTTGAGACCCGTGGAATGGGTACCATGCAATATGATTTCAAAGGGTCTTCATTTGCTCACCGAACCTCTCCAATCCTATCACTGCTGCGTTTATGCCCCTCTACACACGCTTGATTCTCTTTCGGAGACATAGCAATCCATAGATTTTAAGATATTACTAGTCAGGTACATTCTTAGGCGTTTAATATGGGGTTTTGAGTCCATTTCGTTGAGCAAGGAGTAGCTCTTGTCTATTACGTATTTGGCTTAAGGAACTTTATCTGTGTTCATTTCAATCTCTGGTTTTATGCAGCACCCCAACTCACCTTTCCCCTTAAGCAAGCATAACTTGGTTTTCTACATTTGAGAACCTGTTGTGTTTTGTAATCCAGTTCCTGTGTAGCCAAGTTTACATTCCATGTATTAGTGATATCTTATGATGTTTCTTTTTCTGTGTGACTTATTTCAGTTAGAATCATCATACCTGAATCCACTCATTATGCTGCTACGGGCCTGATGACATAGATGTCATTGCTGAGTGATATTGCATTGTACGTAAGTACCACACCTTGTTTATCCATTTTTCACTTTCTGCGATATTGAACTTGTCCCGTAAACGAGTTTTTTGTAAACAGAGCCGTCCCAAACTTAGGGGTGGCTGTGTCTTTTTGATTTTAATTTCCCTAAGCTATAGAACCATAAGTGGAAGTGCCCTAGGCTCTGTTGGTTTGTTTTTTAGATGTTTCAGGAAACAACATACACTTCTCCCGAGTGCCTGTTGGCAATTTACATCACGCCCATCAGCATAACAAGGCTCCCAGTCCTCCATGGCCTGTCTTGCCTTTCTGGATTTTACACTTTTTTCAGATGGCTCTTTTGACCAGGGGTAAGTGAGACTTCATTGTAGTGCAGATTTCCTTTGCAAGCTTGCTTGGTTGGCCAAAAAGGGCGTATGCGCTTTTTCCTGAATATATTCAGGAAAAAACGCATGCCCCCTTTTTGGCCAAGTGCATCATTGTCAACGTTCTGCCTCTTTTCCTATGTTTTAAATGCAATTCCAGTCTACCTCCTGAAATCGGTTTCCTGCAATTCTGCCCCGCTTTCAAGTCCTCTTGGCAGCCTTACTTCAGTATATTTTTGGACGATAGCTGTCATTTATAACTCTGCAGGTTTGTGAATTACAGTGCCCCTGAGCTCCTTTCTTCAACTCGCTTTCTTGTGAGCTGGCCGCAACACCGCAGGATTGCTTCAGGCCCTAATCTGGTTCCGGCACGGCACGCTGAGCCTTTGGTTAATTCCTCTTCCTGGTGGGAAATGAGAGTTAAATTTGCCCGTCCAGACACCTCCAGCTAGTCTCTCATTGGTTCTCCATATTCCTGTTCATCTTCTGCAGAAATTGCAAACTGGGCCAAACAGGAGGTTAAAGGCACTGACTGTCCAGGTCGGGAGAGTGTTAGTAAAGCATCTGGAATGTTGCACCCGAGTACCAGGGGAGGAAAACTGAGATATATTTGAACAAGTCTCCCGATCACACGGTTGATCATACTCTGGGTTCCACATGCATGTTTTAGCTGAAGGAAGAATCCCTTAAACCTGGAGAGTTGAGACCCGTGGAATGGGTACCATGCAATATGATTTCAAAGGGTCTTCATTTGCTCACCGAACCTCTCCAATCCTATCACTGCTGCGTTTATGCCCCTCTACACACGCTTGATTCTCTTTTGGAGACATAGCAATCCATAGGTTTTAAGATACTTACTAGTCAGGTACATTCTTAGGCGTTTAATATGGGGTGTTGAGTCCATTTCGTTGAGCAAGGAGTAGCTCTTGTCTATTCAATATTTGGCTTAAGGAAATTTATCTGTGCTCATTTCAATCTCTCGTTTTATGTAGCACCCAAACTCACCTTTCCCCTTAAGCAAGCATAAGTTGGTTTTCTAAATTTGAGACCCTGTTCTGTTTTGTAATTCAGTGCCTGTGTAGCCAAGTTTACATTCCGTGTATTAGTGATATCTTATGACGTTTCTTTTTCTGTGTGACTTATTTCAGTTAGAATCATCATACCTGAATCCACTCATTATGCTGCTACGGGAATGATGACATAGATTTCATTGCTGAGTGATATTGTATTGTACGTAAGTACCACAACTTCTTTATCCATTTTTCGCTTTCTGCGATATTGAACTTGTACCGTAAACGAGGTTCTTGTAAACAGAGCCGTCCCAAACTTTGGGGTGGCTGTGTCTTTTTGATTTTAATTTCCCTAAGCTATATGACAATAAGTGGAAGTGCCCTAGGCTCTGTTGCTTTGTTTTTTAGATGTTTCAGGAAACACCATACACTTCTCCCCAGTGACCGTTGGCAATTTACATCCCGCCCATCAGCATAACAAGGCTCCCAGTTCTCCATGGCCTGTCCTGCCTTTCTGGATTTTACACTTTTTTCAGATGGCCCTTTTGACCGGGAGGGAAGTGAGACTTCAATGTAGTGCAGATTTCCTTTGCAAGCTTGCTTGGTTGGCCAAAAAGTGCGTATGCGTTTTTTCCTGAATATATTCAGGAAAAAACGCATACGCCCTTTTTGGCCAAGTGCATCATTGTGGACGTTCTGCCTGTTTTCCTATGCTTTAAATGCAATTCCAGTCTACCTCCTGAAATCGGTTTCCTGCAATTCTGCCCCGCTTTCAAGTCCTCTTGGCAGGCTTACTTCAGTATATTTTTGGACGATAGCTGTCATTTATAACTCTGCAGGTTTGTGAATTACAGTGCCCCTGAGCTCCTTTCTTCAACTCGCTTTCTTGTGAGCTGGCCGCAACACCGCAGGATTGCTTCAGGCCCTAATCTGGTTCCGGCACGGCACGCTGATCCTTTGGTTAATTCCTCTTCTTGGTGGGAAATGAGAGTTAAATTTGCCCATCCAGACACCTCCAGCTAGTCTCTCATTGGTTCTCCCTATTCCTGTTCATCTTCCGCAGAAATTGCAAACTGGGCCAAACAGGAGGTTAAAGGCACTATCTCTCCAAGTCGGGAGAGTGTTAGTAAAGCATCTGCAATGTTGCACCCGAGTACCAGGGGACGAGAACTGAGACATATTGGAACACGTCTCCCGATCACACGGTTGATCATACTCTGGGTTCCACATGCATGTTTCAGCTGAAGGAAGAATCCCTTAAAGCTGGAGAGTTGAGACCCGTAGAATGGGTACCATGCAATATGACTTCAAAGGGTGTTCATTTGCTCACCGAACCTCTCCAATCCTATCACTGCTGCGTTTATGCCCCTGTACACACGCTTGATTCTCTTTTGGAGACATAGCAATCCATAGGTTTTAAGATACTTACTAGTCAGGTACATTCTTAGGCGTTTAATATGGGGTGTTGAGTCCATTTCGTTGAGCAAGGAGTAGCTCTTGTCTATTCCATATTTGGCTTAAGGAAATTTATCTGTGCTCATTTCAATCTCTCGTTTTATGTAGCACCCAAACTCACCTTTCCCCTTAAGCAAGCATAAGTTGGTTTTCTAAATTTGAGACCCTGTTCTCTTTTGTAATCCAGTTCCTGTGTAGCCAAGTTTACATTCCGTGTATTAGTGATATCTTATGATGTTTGTTTTTCTGTGTGACTTATTTCAGTGAGAATCATCATACCTGAATCCACTCATTATGCTGCTATGGGCCAGATGACATAGATTTCATTGCTGAGTGATATTGCATTGTACGTGAGTACCACAACTTCTTTATCCATTTTTCACTTTCTGCGATATTGAACATGTACCGTAAAAGAGATTCTTGTAAACAGAGCCGTCCCAAACTTTGGGGTGGCTGTGTCTTTTTGATTTTAATTTCCCTAAGCTATAGGACCATAAGTGGAAGTGCCCTAGGCTCTGTTGCTTTGTTTTTTAGATGTTTCAGGAAACACCATACACTTCTCCTGAGTGGCTGTTGGCAATTTACATCCCGCCCATCAGCATAACAAGGCTCCCAGTTCTCCATGGCCGGTCCTGCCTTTCTGGATTTTACACTTTTTTCAGATGGCCCTTTTGACCGGGGGGAAGTGAGACTTGATTGTAGTGCAGATTTCCTTTGCAAGCTTGCTTGGTTGGCCAAAAAGGGCGTATGCGTTTTTTCCTGAATATATTCAGGAAAAAACGCATACGCCCTTTTTGGCCAAGTGCATCATTGTCGACGTTCTGCCTCTTTTCCTATGCTTTAAATGCAATTCCAGTGTACCTCCTGAAATCGGTTTCCTGCAATTCTGCCCCGCTTTCAAGTCCTCTTGGCAGCCTTACTTCAGTATATTTTTGGACGAGAACTGTCATTTATAACTCTGCAGGTTTGTGAATTACAGTGCCCCTGAGCTCCTTTCTTCAACTCGCTTTCTTGTGAGCTGGCCGCAACACCGCACGATTGCTTCAGGCCTTAATCTGGTTCCGGCACGGCACGCTGAGCCTTTGCTTAATTCCTCTTCCTGGTGGGAAATGAGAGTTAAATTTGCCCGTCCAGACACCTCCAGCTAGTCTCTCATTGGTTCTGCCTATTCCTGTTCATCTTCCGCAGAAATTGCAAACTGGGCCAAACAGGAGGTTAAAGGCACTGACTCTCCAAGTCGGGAGAGTGTTAGTAAAGCGTCTGGAATGTTGCACCCGAGTACCAGGGGATGAGAACTGAGACATATTGGAACACGTCTCCCGATCACACGGTTGATCATACTCTGGGTTCCACATGCATGCTTTAGCTGAAGGAAGAATCCCTTAAACGTGGAGAGTTGAGACCCGTGGAATGGGTACCATGCAATATGACTTCAAAGGGTCTTCATTTGCTCACCGAACCTCTCCAATCCTATCACTGCTGCGTTTATGCCCTTGTACACACGCTTGCTTCTCTTTTGGAGACATAGCAATCCATAGGTTTTAAGATACTAACTAGTGAGGTACATTCTTAGGCGTTTCATATGGGGTGTTGAGTCCATTTCGTTGAGCAGGGAGTAGCTCTTGTCTATTACATGTTTGGCTTAAGGAACTTTATCTGTGCTCATTTCAATCTCTGGTTTTATGCAGCACCCCAACTCACCTTTCCCCTTAAGAAAGCATAAGTTGGTTTTCTAAATTTGAGACCCTGTTCTCTTTTGTAATCCTGTTCCTGTGTAGCCAAGTTTACATTCCGTGTATTAGTGATATCTTATGATGTTTCTTTTTCTGTGTGACTTATTTCAGATAGAATCATCATACCAGAATGCACTCATTGTGCTGCTACGGGCCTGATGACATAGATTTCATTGCTCAGTGATATTGCATTGTACGTAAGTACCACAACTGCTTTATCCATTTTTCACTTTCTGCGATATTGAACTTGTACCGTAAACGAGATTCTTGTAAACAGAGCCGTTCCAAACTTAGGGGTGGCTGTGTCTTTTTGATTTTAATTTCCCTAAGCTATAGGACCATATGTGGAAGTGCCCTAGGCTCTGTTGCTTTGTTTTTTAGATGTTTCAGGAAACACCATACACTTCTCCTGAGTGGCTGTTGGCAATTTTCATCCCGCCCATCAGCATAACAAGGCTCCCAGTTCTCCATGGCCTGTCCTGCCTTTCTGCATTTTACACTTTTTTCAGATGGCCCTTTGACCGGGGGAAAGTGAGACTTCATTGTAGTGCAGATTTCCTTTGCAAGCTTGCTTGGTTGGCAAAAAAGTGCGTATGCGTTTTTTCCTGAATATATTCAGGAAACAACGCATACACCCTATTTGGCCAAGTGCATCATTGTGGACGTTCTGCCTCTTTTCCTATGCTTTAAATGCAATTCCAGTCTACCTCCTGAAATCGGTTTCCTGCAATTCTGCCCCGCTTTCAAGTCCTCTTGGCAGCGTTACTTCAGTATATTTTTGGACGATTGCTGTCATTTATAACTCTGCAGGTTTGTGAATTACAGTGCCCCTGAGCTCCTTTCTTCAACTCACTTTCTTGTGAGCTGGCCGCAACACCACACGATTGCTTCAGGCCCTAATCTGGTTCCGGCACGGTATGCTGAGCCTTTGGTTAATTCCTCTTCCTGGTGGGAAATGAGAGTTAAATTTGTCCGTCCAGAAACCTCCAGCTAGTCTCTCATTGGTTCTCCCTATTCCTGTTCATCTTCCGCAGAAATTGCAAACTGGGGCAAACAGGAGTTTAAAGGCATTGACTCTCCAAGTCGGGAGAGTGTTAGTAAAGCGTCTGGAATGTTGCACCCGAGTACCAGGGGATGAAAACTGAGACATATTTGAACGCGTCTCCCGATCACATGGTTGATCATACCCTGGTTTCCACATGTATGTTTTAGCTGAAGGAAGAATCCCTTAAACCTGGAGAGTTGAGACCCGTGGAATGGGTACCATGCAATATGACTTCAAAGGGTCTTTATTTGCTCACCGAAACTCTCCAATCCTATCACAGCTGCATTTATGCCCCTGTACACACGCTTGATTCTCTTTTGGAGACATAGCAATCCATAGGTTTTAAGATACTTACTAGTCGGGTACATTTTTAGGCATTTAATATGGGGTGTTGAGTCCATTTCGTTGAGCAAGGAGTAGCTCTTCTCTGTTACATATTTGGCTTAAGGAACTTTATCTGTGCTCATTTCAATCTCTGGTTTTATGCAGCTCCGCAACTCACCTTTCCCCTTAAGCAAGCATAAGTTGGTTTTCTAAATTTGAGACCCTGTTCTGTTTTGTAATCCAGTTCCTGTGTAGCCAAGTTTACATTCCGTGTATTAGTGATATCTTATGATATTTCTTTTTCTGTGTGACTTATTTCAGTTAGAATCATCATACCTGAACCCAGTCATTTCCTGCTACAGGCCTGATGACATAGATTTCATTGCTGAGTGATATTGCATTGTATGTAAGTACCACAACTTCTTTATCCATTTTTCACTTTCTGTGATATTGAACTTGTACCATAAACGAGGTTCTTGTAAACAGAGCTGTCCCAAACTTTGGGGTGGCTGTGTGTTTTTGATTTTAATTTCCCTAAGCTATAGGACCATAAGTGTAAGTGCCCTAGGCTCTGTTGCTTTGTTTTTTAGATGTTTCAGGAAACACCATACACTTCTCCCTAGTGGCTGTTGGCAATTTACATCCCGCCCATCAGCATAGCAAGGCTCCCAGTTCTCCATGGCCGGTCCTGCCTTTCTGGATTTTACACTTTTTTCACATGGTCCTTTTGACCAGGGGGGAAGTGAGACTTCAATGTAGTGCAGATTTCATTTGCAAGCTTGCTTGGTTGGCCAAAAAGGGCGTATGCGTTTTTTCCTGAATATATTCAGGAAACAACGCATACGCACTTTTTGGCCAAGTGCATCATTGTCGACGTTCTCCCTCTTTTCCTATGCTTTAAATGCAATTCCAGTCTACCTTCTGAAATCGGTTTCCTGCAATTCTGCCCCGCTTTCAAGTCCTCTTGGCAGCGTTACTTCAGTATATTTTTGGACGATTGCTGTCATTTATAACTCTGCAGGTTTGTGAATTACAGTGCCACTGAGCTCCTATCTTCAACTCGCTTTCTTGTGAGCTGGCCGCAACACCGCAGGATTGCTTCGGGCCCTAATCTGGTTCCGGCACGACATGCTGAGCCTTTGGTTAATTCCTCTTCCTGGTGGGAAATGAGAGTTAAATTTTCCCGTCCAGACACCTCCAGCTAGTCTCTCATTGGTTCTCCCTATTCCTGTTCATCTTCCGCAGAAATTGCAAACTGGGCCAAACAGGAGATTAAAGGCACTGACTTTCCAATTCGGGAGAGTGTTAATAAAGCGTTTGGAATGTTGCACCCGAATAACAGGGTACGAGAACTGAGACATATTTGAACACGTCTCCCGATCACACGGTTGATCATACTCTGGGTTCCACATGCGTGTTTCAGCTGAAGGAAGAATCCCTTAAAGCTGGAGAGTTGAGACCCGTGGAATGAGTACCATGCAATATGACTTCAAAGGGTCTTCATTTGCTCACCGAACCTCTCCAATCCTATCACTGCTGCGTTTATGCCCCTGTACACACGCTTGATTCTCTTTTGGAGACATAGCAATCCATAGGTTTTAAGATACTTACTAGTCAGGTACATTCTTAGGCGTTTAATATGGGGTGTTGAGTCCATTTCATTGAGCAAGGAGTAGCTCTTGTCTATTCCATATTTGGCTTAAGGAAATTTATCTGTGCTCTTTTCAATCTCTGGTTTTATGTAGCACCCCAACTCACCTTTCCCCTTAAGCAAGCATAAGTTGGTTTTCTAAATTTGAGACCCTGTTCTGTTTTGTAATCCAGTTCCTGTGTAGCCAAGTTTACATTCCGTGTATTAGTGATATCTTATGATGTTTCTTTTTCTGTGTGACTTATTTCAGTGAGAATCATCATACTTGAATCCAGTCTATGCTGCTACGGGCCTGATGACATAGATTTCATTGCTGAGTGATATTGCATTGTACGTAACTACCACAACTTCTTTATCCATTTTTCACTTTCTGCGATATTGAACTTCTACCGTAAATGAGGTTCTTGTAAACAGAGAGGTCCCAAACTTTGGGGTGGCTGTGTCTTTTTGATTTTAATTTCCCTAAGCTATAGGACTATAAGTGGAAGTGCCCTAGGCTCTGTTGCTTTGTTTTTTAGATGTTTCATGAAACACCATACACTTCTCCTGAGTGGCTGTTGGCAATTTTCATCCCGCCCATCAGCATAACAAGGCTCTCAGTTCTCCATGGCCTGTCCTGCCTTTCTGGATTTTACACTTTTTTCACATGGCCCTTTTGACTGGGGGGAAGTGAGACTTCATTGTAGTGCAGATTTCCTTTGCAAGCTTGCTTGGTTGGCCAAAAAGGGCGTATGCGTTTTTTCCTGAATATATTCAGGAAAAAACGCATACGCCCTTTTTGGTCAAGTGCATCATTGTGGACTTTCTGCCTCTTTTCCTATACTTTAAATGCAATTCCAGTCTACCTCCTGAAATCGGGTTCCTGCAATTCTGCCCGGATTTCAAGTCCTCTTGGCAGCCTACTTCAGTATACTTTTGGACGATAGCTGTCATTTATAACTCTGCAGGTTTGTGAATTACAGTGCCCCTGAGCTCCTTTCTTCAACTCGCTTTCTTGTGAGCTGGCCACAACACCGCAGGATTGCTTCAGACCCTAATCTGTTTCCGGCACGGCACACTGAGCCTTTGGTTAATTCCTCTTCCTGGTGGGAAATGAGAGTTAAATTTGCCCGTCCAGACACCTCCAGCTAGTCTCTCATTGGTTCTCCCTATTCCTGTTCATCTTCCGCGGAAATTGCAAACTGGGCCAAACAGGAGGTTAAAGGCAATGACTCTCCAAGTTGGCAGAGTGTTAGTAAAGCGTCTGGAATGTTGCACCCGAGTACCAGGGGACGAGAACTGAGACATATTTGAACACGTCTCCCCATCACATGGTTGATCATACTCTGGGATCCACATGCATGTTTTAGCTGAAGGAAGAATCCCTTAAACCTGGAGAGTTGAGACCCGTGGAATGGGTACCATGCAATATGCCTTCAAAGGGTCTTCATTTGCTTACCAAACTTCTCCAATCCTATCACTGCTGCGTTTATGCCCCTGTACAGACGCTTGTTTCTCTTTTGTAGACATAGCAATCCATAGGTTTTAAGATACTTACTAGTCAGATACATTCTTAGGCGTTTAATATGGGTTGTTGAGTCCATTTCGTTGAGCAAGGAGTAGCTCTTGTCTATTACATATTTGGCTTAAGGAACTTTATCTATGCTCATTTCAATCTCTGGTTTTATGCAGCACCCCAACTCACCTTTCCACTTAAGCAAGCATAAGTTGGTTTTCTAAATTTGAGACCATGTTCTGTTTTGTAATTCAGTTCCTGTGTAGCCAAGTTTACATTCCGTGTATTGGTGATATCTTAAGACGTTTCTTTTTCTGTTTTACATATTGTAGTTAGAATCATCATACCTGAATCCACTCATTATGCTGCTATGGGCCTGATGACATAGATTTCATTGCTGAGTGATATTGCATTGTACGTAAGTACCACAACTTCTTTATCCATTTTTCACTTTCTGCGATATTGAACATATACCGTAAACGAGATTCTTGTAAACAGAGCCGTCCCAAACTTTTGGGTGGTTCTGCTTTTTGATTTTAATTTCCCTAAGCTATAGGACCATAAGTGGAAGTGCCCTAGGCTCTGTTCCTCTGTTTTTTAGATGTTTCAGGAAACACCATACACTTCTAACCAGTGGCTGTTGGCAATTTACATCCCGCCCATCAGCATAACAAGGCTCCCAGTTCTCCATGGCCTGTCCTGCCTTTCTGGATTTTACACTTTTTTCACATGGCCCTTTTGACTGGGGGGAAGTGAGACTTCATTGTAGTGCAGATTTCCTTTGCAAGCTTGCTTGGTTGGCCAAAAAGGGCGTATGCGTTTTTTCCTGAATATATTCAGGAAAAAACGCATACGCCCTTTTTGGCCAAGTGCATCATTGTGGACGTTCTGCCTCTTCTCCTATGCTTTAAATGCAATTCCAGTCTACCTCCTGAAATCGGTTTACTGCATTTCTGGCCCGCTTTCAAGTCCTCTTGGCAGCCTTACTTCAGTATACTTTTGGATGATAGCTGCCATTTATAACTCTGCATGTTTGTGAATTACAGTGCCCCTGAGCTCCTTTCTTCAACTCGCTTTCTTGTGAGCTGGCCACAACACCGCAGGATTGCTTCAGACCCTAATCTGTTTCCGGCACGGCACACTGAGCCTTTGGTTAATTCCTCTTCCTGGTGGGAAATGAGAGTTAAATTTGCCCGTCCAGACACCTCCAGCTAGTCTCTCATTGGTTCTCCCTATTCCTGTTCATCTTCCGCGGAAATTGCAAACTGGGCCAAACAGGAGGTTAAAGGCACTGACTCTCCAAATCGGGAGGGTGTTACTGAAGCGTGTGGAATGTTGCACCCGAGTACCAGGGGAGGAGAACTGAGACATATTTGAACACGTCTTCCGATCACACGGTTGATCATACTATGGTTTTCACATGCATGTCTTAGCTGAAGGAAGAATCCCTTAAACCTGGAGAGTTGAGACCCGTGGAATGGGTACCATGCAATATGACTTCAAAGGGTCTTCGTTTGCTCACCGAACCTCTCCAATCCTATCACTGCTGCGTTTATGCCCCTGTACACATGCTTGATTCTCTTTCAGAGACATAGCAATCCATAGGTTTTAAGATACTTACTAGTCAGGTACATTCTTAGGCGTTTAATATGGGGTGTTGAGTCCATTTCGTTGAGCAAGGAGTAGGTCTTGTCTATTACATATTTGGCTTAAGGAACTTTATCTGTGCTCATTTCAATCTCTGGTTTTATGCAGCACCCCAACTCACCTTTCCCCTTAAGCAAGCATAAGTTGGTTTTCTAAATTTGAGACCCTCTTCTGTTTTGTAATCCAGTTCCTGTGTAGCCAAGTTTACATTCCGTGTATTAGTGATACCTTATGATGTTTCTTTTTCTGTGTGACTTATTTCAGTTAGAATCATCCTACCTGTATCCACTCATTATGCTGTTACGGGCCTGATGACATAGATTTCATTGCTGAGTGATATTGCATTGTACGTAAGTACCACAACTTCTTTATCAAGTTTTCACTTTCTGCAATATTGAACTTGCACCGTAAACGAGGTTCTTGTAAACAGAGCCGTCCCAAACTTTGGGGTCGCTGTGTCTTTTTGATTTTAATTTCCCTAAGCTATAGGACCATAAGTGGAAGTGCCCTAGGCTCTGTTGCTTTGTTTTTTAGATATTTCAGGAAACACCATACACTTCTCCCGAGTGCCTGTTGGCAATTTACATCACGCCCATCAGCATAACAAGGCTCCCAGTTCTCCATGGCCTGTCTTGCCTTTCTGGATTTTACACTTTTTTCAGATGGCCCTTTTGACCACGGGTAAGTGAGACTTCATTGTAGTGCAGATTTCCTTTGCAAGCTTGCTTGGTTGGCCAAAAAGTTTGTATGCGTTTTTTCCTGAATATATTCAGGAAAAAACGCATATGCCCTTTTTGGCCAAGTGCATCATTGTCAACGTTCTGCCTCTTTTCCTATGTTTTAAATGCAATTCCAGTCTACCTCCTGAAATCGGTTTCCTGCAATTCTGCCCCGCTTTCAAGTCCTCTTGGCAGCCTTACTTCAGTATATTTTTGGACGATAGCTGTCATTTATAACTCTGCAGGTTTGTGAATTACAGTGCCCCTGAGCTCCTTTCTTCAACTCGCTTTCTTGTGAGCTGCCCGCAACACCGCAGGATTGCTTCAGGCCCTAATCTGGGTCCGGCACGGCACGCTGAGCCTTTGGCTAATCCTCTTCGTCGTGTGAAATATGAGTTAAATTTGCCCGTCCAGACACCTCTAGCTAGTCTCTCATTGGTTCTCCCTATTCCTGTTCATCTTCCGTGGAATTTGCAAACTGGGCCAAACAGGAGGTTAAAGGCACTGACTCTCCAAGTCGGGAGAGTGTTAGTAAAGCATCTGGAATGTTGCACCCGAGTACCAGGGGACGAGAACTGAGACATATTTCAACACGTCTCCCGATCACACGGTTGATCATACTCTGGGTTCCACATGCATGTTTTAGCTGAAGGAAGAATCCCTTAAACCTGGAGAGTTGAGACCCGTGGAATGGGTACCATGCAATATGACTTCAAAGGGTCTTCATTTGCTCACCAAAACTCTCCAATCCTATCACTGCTGCATTTTTGCCCCTGTACTCACGATTGATTCACTTTCAGAAACATAGCAATCCATAGGTTTTAAGATACTTACTAGTCAGGTACATTATTAGGCGTTTAATATGGGGTTTTGAGTCCATTTCGTTGAGCAAGGAGTAGCTCTTGTCTGTTACATATTTGGCTTAAGGAAATTTATCTGTGTTCATTTCAATCTCTGGTTTTATGCAGCACCCCAACTCACCTTTCCCCTTAAGCAAGCATAAGTTGATTTTCTAAATTTGGGACCATGTTCTGTTTTGAAATTCAGTTCCTGTGTAGCCAAGTTTACATTCCATGTATTAGTGATATCTTATGATGTTTCTTTTTCTGTGTGACTTATTTCAGTTAGAATCATCATACCTGAATCCACTCATTATGCTGCTATGGGCCTGATGACATAGATGTCATTGCTGAGTGATATTGCATTGTACGTAAGTACCACAACTTCTTTATCCATTTTTCGCTTTATGCGATATTGAACTTGTACCGTAAACGAGGTTCTTGTAAACAGAGCCATCCCAAACTTTGGGGTGGCTGTGTCTTTTTGATTTTAATTTCCCTAAGCTATAGGACCATAAGTGGAAGTGCCCTAGGCTCTGTTGCTTTGTTTTTTAGATGTTTCAGGAAACACCATACACTTCTCCCGAGTGGCTGTTGGCAATTTACATCCCGCCCATCATCATAACAAGGCTCCCAGTTCTCCATTGCCTGTCCTGCCTTTCTGGATTTTACACTTTTTTCAGATGGCCCTTTTGACGGGGGGGGGGGCAGTGAGACTTCATTGTAGTGCAGATTTCCTTTGCAAGCTTGCTTGGTTGGCCAAAAAGGGCGTATGCGTTTTTTCCTGAATATATTCAGGAAAAAACGCATACGCCCTTTTTGGCCAAGTGCATCATTGTCGACCTCCTGCCTCTTTTCCTATGCTTTAAATGCAATTCCAGTCTACCTCCTGAAATCGGTTTCCTGCAATTCTGCCCGGCTTTCAAGTCCTCTTGGCAGCCTTACTGCAGTATATTTTTGGATGATAGCTGTCATTTATAACTCTGCAGGTTTGTGAATTACAGTGCCCCTGAGCTCCTTTCTTCAACTCGCTTTCTTGAGAGCTGGCCGCAACACCGCAGGATTGCTTCAGGCCCTAATCTGGTTCCGGCATGGCACGCTGAGCCTTTGGTTAATTCCTCTTCCTGGTGGGAAATGAGAGTTAAATTTTCCCGTCCAGACACCTCCAGCTAGTCTCTCATTGGTTCTCCCTATTCCTGTTCATCTTCCGCAGAAATTGCAAACTGGGTCAAACAGAAGGTTAAAGGCACTGACTCTCTAAGTCGGCAGAGTGTTAGTAAAGCGTCTGGAATGTTGCACCTGAGTACCAGGGGACAAGAACTGAGACATATTTGAACCTGTCTCCCGATCACATGGTTGATCATACTCTGGGTTCCACATGCATGCTTTAGCTGAAGGAAGAATCCCTTAAACCTGGAGAATTGAGACCCGTGGAATGGGTACCATGCAATATGACTTCAAAGGGTCTTCATTTGCTCACCGAACCTCTCCAAACCTATCACTGCTGCGTTTATGCCCCTGTAAACACACTTGATTCTCTTTCAGAGACATAGCAATCCATAGGTTTTAAGATACTTACAAGTCAGGTACATTCTTAGGCGTTTAATATGGGGTGTTGAGTCCATTTCATTGAGCAAGGAGTAGCTCTTGTCTATTACATATTTGGCTTAAGGAACTTTATCTGTGCTCATTTCAATCTCTGGTTTTATGCAGCACCCCAACTCACCTTTCCCCTTAAGCAAGCATAAGTTGGTTTTCTAAATTTGAGACCCTGTTCTGTTTTGTAATCCAGTTCCTGTGTCGCCAAGTTTACATTCCATGTATTAGTGATATCTTATGATGTTTCTGTTTCTGTGTGACTTATTTCAGTTAGAGTCATCATACCTGAATCCACTCATTATGCTGCTACTGGCCTGATGACATAGATTTCATTGCTGAGTGATATTGCATTGTACGTAATTACCACAACTTCTTTATCCTTTTTTTGCTATCTGCGATATTGAACTTGTACCGTAAACGAGGTTCTTGTAAACAGAGCCATCCCAAACTTTGGGGTGGCTGTGTCTTTTTTATTTTAATTTCCCTAAGCTACAGGACCATAAGTGGAAGTACCCTAGGCTCTGTTGCTTTCTTTCTTAGATGTTTCAGGAAACACCATACACTTCTCCCGAGTGGCTGTTGGCAATTTACATCCCGCCCATCAGCATAACAAGGCTCCCAGTTCTCCATGGCCTTTCCTGCCTTTCTGGATTTTACAATTATTTCAGATGGCCCTTTTCACCAGGGGGAAGTGAGACTTCATTGTAGTGCAGATTTCCTTTGCAAGCTTGCTTGGTTGGCCAAAAAGGGCGTATGCGTTTTTTCCTGATTATATTCAGGAAAAAACGCATACGCCCTTTTTGGCCAAGTGCATCATTGTCCACGTTCTGCCTCTTTTCCTATGCTTTAAATGCAATTCCAGTCTACCTTATGAAATCAGTTTCCTGCAATTCTGCCCCGCTTTCAAGTCCTCTTGGCAGCCTTACTTCAGTATATTTTTGGACGATAGCTGTCATTTATAACTCTGCAGGTTTGTGAATTACAGTGCCCCTGAGCTCCTTTCTTCAACTCGCTTTCTTGTGAGCTGGCCGCAACACCGCAGGATTGCTTCAGGCCCTAATCAGGTTCCAGCACGGCACGCTGAGCCTTCGGTTAATTACTCTTCCTGGTGGGAAATGAGAGTTAAATTTGCCCGTCCAGACACCTCCAGCTAGTCTCTCATTGGTTCTCCCTATTCCTGTTCATCTTCCGCAGAAATTGCAAACTGGGCCAAACAGGAGGTTAAAGGCACTGACTCTCCAAGTCGGGAGAGTGTTAGTAAAGCATCTGGAATGTTGCACCCGAGTACCACGGGATGAGAACTGAGACATATTTGAACACGTCTCCTGATCACACGGTTGATCATACTCTGGGTTCCAAATGCATGTTTTAGCTGAAAGAAGAATCCCTTAAACCTGGAAAGTTGAGACCTGTGGAATGGGTACCATGCAATATTATTTCAAAGGGTCTTCATTTGCTCACCGAACCTCTCCAATCCTATCACTGCTGCGTTTATGCCCCTCTACACACGCTTGATTCTCTTTCGGAGACATAGCAATCCATAGGTTTTAAGATACTTACTAGTCAGGTACATTATTAGGCGTTTAATATGGGGTGTTGAGTCCATTTCGTTGAGCAAGGAGTAGCTCTTTTCTATTACATATTTGGCTTAAGGAACTTTATCTGTGCTCATTTCAATCTCTGGTTTTATGCAGCACGCTAACTCACCTTTCCCCTTAAGCAAGCATAAGTTGGTTTTCTAAATTTGAGACCCTCTTCTGTTTTGTAATCCAGTTCCTGTGTAGCCAAGTTTACATTCCGTGTATTAGTGATATCTTATGATGTTTCTTTTTCTGTGTGACTTATTTCAGTTAGAATCATCATACCTGAATCCACTCATTATGCTGCTACGGGCCTGATGACATAGATTTCATTGCTGAGTGATATTGCATTGTACGTAAGTACCACAACTTCTTTATCCATTTTTCGCTTTCTGCGATATTGAACTTGTACCGTAAACGAGGTTCTTGTAAACAGAGCCGTCCCAAACTTTGGGGTGGCTGTGTCTTTTTGATTTTAATTTCCCTAAGCTATAAGACCATAAGTGGAAGTGCCCTAGGCTCTGTTGCTTTATTTTTTAGATGTTTCAGGAAACACCATACATTTCTCCGTAGTGGCTGTTGGCAATTTACATCCGGCCCATCAGCATAACAAGGCTTCCAGTTCTCCATGGCCTGTCCTGCCTTTCTGGATTTTACACTTTTTTCAGATGGCCCTTTTGACCGGGGGGAAGTGAGACTTCATTGTAGTGCAGATTTCCTTTGCAAGCTTGCTTGGTTGGCCAAAAAGGGCGTATGCGTTTTTTTCCTGAATATATTCAGGAAAAAACGCATACGCCCTTTTGGGCCAAGTGCATCATTGTCGACCTTCTGCCTCTTTTCCTATGCTTTAAATGCAATTCCAGTCTACCTCCTGAAATCGGTTTCCTGCAATTGTGCCTTGCTTTCAATGCCTCTTCATAGCCTTATCTCAATATATTTTTTGAAAATAGTTGGCCTTTATAACTCTGCAGGTTTTTGAATTGCAGTGGCCCTTAGCTCCATTTTTCAGCTCTTATTTTTGTGATCTTGCCTCATAACCACAGGATTCCTTCACGCCCTATTCTTCTTCTGGGGCACCTTGCTGTGCCTTTGGTTTATTCTTCTTACTGATGTGAAATTAGAGTGACATGTGCCCATTGAAACTGCTACAGCTAGTTTCTCACTGGTTCCCCCTATTCCCATTCATCCTCCGCACTAACTGCAGACTGTGCGATACCAGAACTTAAAGGCATTGACTCTCCATGTGGGGATATTGTTAGTAAAGTGGCTGGAATGTCGATCTGGAGCCCCAGGAGAGGAAAAATGAGGTGTGTTTTAGAAACCTTTCCCGATCATATGGTATACCAGTCGCTGGGTTTCCCAAGCATGGTTTAGCTGTAGGAAGATTCCCTTCAACCTGGAGTTTTGGGACCCTTGGAATGAGTAGCATGAAGTATTGCATTAAACTTTTGGCAGTTGCTCACCAAAGCTCACCAATCCTCTCAGCCCCAAGTGTGCAGCCTTATGTCTTATCCAGCTGTGGGTTTATATGTGGTCAATCCAGGTTGCATCACAGCCCCTGAGCAAATTTTGTAAGAATTTTTCTCTCTTTCATTGTTTCTGCGTTTTGTTTTTAAAATTTATTTCTATAATGGGGTTTAGCTCATTTTCACTGCTGTGTTTGTGCCGCTCTGCACACACTTGATTCCCTTATGGAGATATATCAATACATGGGTTTTAAGATTCTTATTACTCAGATATATTTCTCTGCGGTGTATAGGGTGTGTTGAGGCCAGTTCATTGAGCAAGGTGTAGATCTTGTCTAATATCTATTTGGTTTATTGAACGGTATCTGTGCTAATTTCAAACTCTGGTTTAATGCATCACCCCACCTCTCCTTTCCCCTTAAGCTGACATAAGTGTGTTTTCTAAATGTGAGACACTGTTCTGTTCTGTAATTCATTTCTTGTGCAGCCATATTTACCCTCCCTCTATAAGTGATATCTTATGATATGTTTCTTTTTCTGTTTGACTTATTTCAAGTAGTATTATCGGACCTAAATCCACTCTTTATCCTTCTACTAGCCTTATTACCTTGATTTCATGGTGAAGAGATATTCCATTGTACATAAGTACCACATCTTCTTTATCCATTGTTCTCTTTCCTGGGATATTTAAGGTGTACTGAAGTTGAGGTTCTTGTAAACAGAGTAGCCCTAAACTGTGGTGTGCTTGTGTCTTGTTGATTTTTAGACTTCCCTAGATATACTCCCATGATTGGAAGTGTCCTATGCTCTGTAGCTCTGTTTTTTAGATGATTTAGGAACCACCATACACTTCTCCAGAGTGGCTCTTGGCAGTTCACACACTGCCCATCAGTGTATAAAGGCTCCCTGTTCTCCATGGCCTGTCCTGCATTTCTGGTTTTTACAATTTTTTAGGATGGCCCTTTTGACCGGTGGGAAATGAGACTTCTTTGTTGTGCACATTTGCATTGCTTGCTTGCTTCATTGCCCATAAAGTGCGTATGCGTTTTTTCCTGGATAGAATCAGGAAAAAACGCATACGCCCTTTTGGGCCAACTGCATCATTGTCGAAATTCTGCCGCTTTTCATGTGCTTTAAAGACGAGTCCAATCTATCTCTTGAAATCTGTTTCTTGCAATTCTGTCTTGCATTCAGATCCTCTTCTTTGCCTTACCTCAACATATTTTTGGACGTTAGTTTTCATTTATAACTCTGCAGGTTTGTGAATTGCAGTGACCCTGAGCTCCATTTTTTAAGTTGCTCTTTTGTGAGCTGGCCTCAAACCCACAGGATTGCTTCAGGCCCTATTTTGGCTCCGGCGAGGCGGGCTGAGCCTTTTTTCAATTCTTATTCTTAATGGGAAATTAGAGTGATATGTGCCCGTCCAAACCCCTACAACTATTCTCTCATTGGTTCCCCCTCTTCCCATTCATCCTCCTCACAATTTGCAAAATGTGTGAAACAGAAGTTGAAATGTGCTGATTCTCCAAGTGGGGAGATTCTAAGTAACGTGGCTGGAATGGTGAACAGGTGCACCAGGAGAGGATAAATGAGCTGCATTTTAGACACATCTCCCGATCACATGGTGTACAGTCCTCTGGGTTTTCCATGCATGTTTTAACTGTAGGAAGATCCCTTGAACCTGCAGATTTGGGACCCATTGAATGGGTACCAGGTAGTATTACTTTAAAGGTGTGCATTTCCTCACCCAACCTCACATTTCTCTTAGTGCAAACAGTTTCCAGCCTTATGTCTCATCCTGCTGTGGGTCTAGATGTGTTCAATCCATGTTGCATCACCGTCCCTGAGGAAAAGTTGTAAGAGGTTTTCTCTGTCTCTCTGTCATTTATTTTTTTCAATTTATTACTATATTGGTTACAGCTGATTTTCAAAGCTCTGTTTCTTGCTGCTGTACATCCACTTGATTCACGTACAGAGAGACATCAGTAAATTCTTTTTCAGATTCTTACCAGTCGTATATATTCTTTTCCGGTGACTTGAGTGTGCTGAGTGCAGTTCTTTTAGCTACCGTGTAGGCCTTGTTGATTATCAGTTTGGTATTTGGAATGGTATCTTTGCTAATTTCAACCTCCTGGATGATGCCTCACCCCTCCCCACCTTTCCCGTTTAGCAGCCTTATGCGTGTTTTCTACATATTTGACTATGTTTTTGTTTTGTAATTTATTTCATGTGTAGCCATTTTGGATTCCACCTTTAAGTGATATCTTATGATATGTGTCTTTTTCTTTTTGAATTATGTCACTTAGAAAGATCATACGTAACTCCTCCGGAGTTGTTACAACTGGCCATATTTCATTGATTTCCGGGCTGAATAATATTCCACTCTACCTAAGTACCACATCTCTATCCATTTTTTCCCTCCAGAGACATTTAAGTTATATCCTAGTCGAGGATCTTTTAAACAGAGAGGGGGTAAACATTGGGGTGCCTGTGTCCTCTCAATTTTTGTTTTTCCCAAGATATACGCCCATGAGTGCAAGTGCCCTATGCTCTGTAGCTCATTTTTTAGATGCTTTAGTAAACACAATACACTTCTCCAGAATGGCCGTTGGCAATATACATTTCCACTATAAGTCTCACAGGGCTCCCTCTTCTCCTTGTCCTGTCCTGCATTTCTGTTGTTTACGCTTTATGAGGATGGCTCTTCTGACTGATGCGAAGTGATATCTTTTGTAGTATTGACTTCCAGTGCCCACCTGTTTGCTTGGCTAAAAAAGTGTATGCCCTTTTCTTGAATATATACAGAAAAAAACGCATACACCCTTTTTGGCCAACTGCAATGTTGGCAATGTTCAGCTCCTTTTCTTGTGCTTAATGGCGAGTCCTTTCTACCTCCTCAAATCCCTTTCCTGCCATTCTCCCTTGCTTACAAGTCCTTTTCTCTGACTTTCCTCAAGACATTTTTCAGTGATGGATATTTTCAACTCTGCAGTTTCATGAATTTTACTGCCCCTGAGTTCCATTGTTCAACTTGTGTTTATGGGAACTGGCCACAAAGCAGCGGGATTTCCT
Organism: Orcinus orca; assembly: GCF_937001465.1. Classification (NCBI taxonomy): domain Eukaryota; kingdom Metazoa; phylum Chordata; class Mammalia; order Artiodactyla; family Delphinidae; genus Orcinus; species Orcinus orca. Next base: position 140,113 of record NW_026043758.1, read on the forward strand.
CAAGCCCTATACTGTTTCCATGGGCAATCCTAGCCTTTGGTCAGTTCATCTTCCTGATTGGAAATTAGAGTGACATGTGCCTGTCTGAACACCTAGGACTTGTCTCTCATTGTTCCTCATCCTTCTGCTTCATCCTCTGGACAAATTCCAAACTGTACACAACAGGATGTTGACAGTGCTGACATCTCCAAGTGGGGAGACTGTTAGTAAAGACGCTGGAGGGGTGAACCCGAGCACCAGGAGATGAGGAGATGAGATGCCTTTTCCAAACTCTTCCCGATCAGACGGTATATCATCCTCTGGGTGTGACAGACATGTTTTAGCAGTAGGAAGAGTCCCATTCATGTAAGGAGAACACCAGGGCTTTTTCAAAATCAGTGTCTCCCCGAAACCCAAACTGGGGAATTTTTTAAGCTACGGCTACACATATGTTCATTAAGGGCCTTGGGAAGTAGGCAGAGTCCAAACTTTAGATGATTGAAGTCTTCAGGGTCAGAAGCACTCACCACCAGCTTCCCTTAGGTTACACTTTAACTGTCATTGATAGATGATGTCAATAAAAATATCTATTCTTTTTCAGATTATTTCCCCTTATAGCTTATTGCAAAATGTTGAGTGTAGTTCCCTGTGCTATACAGTAGTTCCTTGTTGATGATCTATTTTATACATAGCAGTGTGTATGTGTTAATCCCAAACTGTTAATTTATCCCTCCTCCCACCTTTCTCCTTTGGTAATAATAAATTATAAGATTTTATACTTCTCAGAAATGGGGGAGCTGAAAGAGAGGTATCATTTTCAATGGAAAAGCATTTAAAACAAGATTGAAGCTTTAACCAAGATTATTAGATGTACATCCTTGGAAAGAAATCACTTCGTTTCTCTAATATTGACCTGACAAATAAGACAAACCTTTTCACTGAACTTGCTTATAATAAAGTGATGGAAATATCAAATGGAAGTGTTAGAAACATCTTATTTTACCCGAGCCTTATACACTGTTCTATGTTAACTACAGTTTGGCTCACACATCTGTTCATTGAGGTTACAATAGTCTCAATTTCTGTTACTGATCCTCCAGAGTGGACCCCAACAATTGACCCCTGCCCAGTGTCATTGGGGCCAACAGATCGAGACTGAGTTTGGTTCACAAGCAAAGGAAACTTTATATTTTGATCAGAGAATGGAGAGGTGAGAGCATGCACTACCCCGTGGGCTGTGGGCTGGGCTGCTGTGTAGAGATCCTGTCAGAGTCAGTGGGAGGGAGGGGGCGGAGCTCTCGAGGGCCGGGTTGGCTGCAGCTCAGGCTCTGTATCGTGAAGTCTGCACTGGGCCCCAGGAGCTGAGGTGTCGTCCCAGCCATTCTGCACTAGGAAATCTGGTCTGAAGTGCCGGGTGTGGAACCTCTGCATGCGGGACCCTAGGAGCACATGAAATTAGACAAAGCACAAAGGATAAAAACGGTTAGACTTGACTTTATTGCCCAGATTCTATTTTTATCTCCCAGGGATTTTTAATGGGCTTTGCTGGGGACAAACCCCTCCTCTGCCTTTTGTCCCGTTCCTCATTCTTGGAGTGCTGAGGGTGCAGACCCTTCTTCTGTAACTGCTGAGTGCTGAGTTGGGAGCCCTCATACCCGGGGGCGAGGGTCAGAGCTTCTTCCCAGCAGCCTCCAGATGACGTTGATTGTCCCCAGGGCCCCTGCCTCCCTGCTCGTCCACCTGAGCACCAGCATTGGAAGTGTTATAGATTCTAATGACCTTTAAGGGTCCAGGAAAGAGATGTGCAGAGACGCTGTGGGGACCGGTGTCACCCCGCCCCACATTTGTTCGGCCACCTTAGGCTGACCGTTTCTGCCAGCCTAGATGCTCTGACCAGTAGTCTGCGCTTTCTTCAATTAGGCCCCTGAATTAACGTACAAACAGCACCAGGTGTCAGAGCCCTGCCCGCTCAACTCCCAGACAGTCCAGGGTCAGTGCTGATCAAGGACCATGATGGCCACTGAGTCAACAGCCTTTTTTTTTTGAACAGTAAATTAAAGGACCATTTTGGGGGTTTTTTTGTATTTATTTATTTGTTGGCTATGCTAGGTCATTTCTGTGTGAGGGCTTTCCCTATTTGCGGCAAGCGGGGGCCACTCCTCATCGCGGTGCGCAGGCCTCTCACTATCGCGGCCTCTCTTGTTGTGGAGCACAGGCTCCAGACGCGCAGGCTCAGCAGTTGTGGCTCACGGGCCTAGTTGCTCCGCGGCATGGAGGATCCTCCCAGACCAAGGCTAAAACCCGCGTCCCCTGCATTGGCAGGCAGACTCTCAACCACTGCGCCACCAGGGAAGCCCACCTCAACAGCCTTTTGAAGTAAACAGGAGTCCAGCCAGTCTCATTGGCCACCATCATCACGGTGTCTGTAGGCTTTTCTATGGTGACAGTGTGATATACGCTTCCCCCGCCAAGATTATTAGCTTCCCTCTGGGTGCAGTAAGTCCTGCAAGCAGTAGTCTACTCTTTTGGGACACACTCTTGTTGTTTTATGAGAGAAACTCCAGGTCAAGTGATGTTCACATGAGTCGTCATGGTGCCCTGTTGCCCCCGGTTATCTCTCTGGATGTTGGAGTTGGAAGGCCTCCTCACTCGAGGTTGGTGTGCCCACAGAGCGAACCCTGCAACTTCAGAGCATGGTTGGTGGTTAGGATCACCATGTGGGGTCCTTTTCCCTTAGGAGGGAGGTGGCCTTTGGGGCTGCTGATTTCCAGGTTTTTAGATACCGCCAGTATCTTGGCCAGATGTGGCAGTGGGCCAAGCCCCTTGGTGACCGTAGTTTATCCTACCTGGATGGCATTCTTGCATTGTTCCATTTCAAGTGGTCCCAGTTTTTGCACTAATTCTCCAATGGCGATTCACCTTTCACCGGGAATGTAAAGGTCAAAGGGTTTAGCTAAATTAGGGAGTTCCAGGGCAAGGGTCTGAATTGACTGCTCTTTCCATTCTTGAAAGGTCACTTCTGGATTCTATTCAAAAGGATCATCAACTTTTCCTTTCAGTGTTTCATATAGAGGCCCAGCTAGTGGACTGTAGTTAGGGATCCAGAAGCAGCAAACCCTGGCCTCCCCAGGAACCCCTAAGCTGTCTTCTAGTTTTAGAAAGGGGTAAGGCTGAAAATGGTTTCTTTCCTTTCCTGGGATGGGCTTCTCCGACCTTCTGTGAGAATGAAGCCCAGGCAGGTCACCGCAGTCTGTGATATTTGAGCTTTTTCTTGGACAACTTCTATCCTTTATTGGCTTGGTAGTTCAGAGGCCTCCTTAGTAGGGCTGGCGATCAGAATGTCATCTGCGTACTGAAGGAGAGTTTCCTTTTCCAGAGGTAGAACTTTTAGGTCTTTAGCTAAGCTTTCCCCAAAGATGGTGTGGGAATTTTTGCACCCTTGGGGAAAGACGGCCCAGAAGTATTGTTTTAGTTGTATGTTGAGTCCTGCCACTCACAAGCCAAAATTTCTTGTGACTCTGGGACTAATGGAATACAGAAGAAGGCATCATTGAAGACTAATACAGAATACCATGTCCTGGTGGTTGGTAGAATGACCAGCAGGGTGTAGGAATTAGGAGCAGTTGGAGGTATATCCTCGGTGGCTTCACTGACTGTCCTGACATCCTTTACCAGGTCCCCAGCGCCCATGGGGCTCTCGTGGTCAGACCAATCCCAGAATATGGAGCTCACCTGGGCAGGTACCCCACCCCCACCCCAGCCCACGGGGCTCTCGTGGTCAGGCCCCTCCCAGGATACAGAGCTACCCTTGCAGGTACCGTGGCAGGGCTGGGCACACAGGAACCGTGCACATAGCCCTCATTGCAGAGCACCCCCAGCTCACCTGTCACTCAGAGCTGACACAGAGCACCTCAGAGCAGGACTGGAACTAACAAACAGCAGCTGCGACAGGTCTGTGACCCTGGGCATCACTCTGTGCGGCCTCCCTCCACCTGGTCTTCCAGAGACTTCCACTGCACCCGGGGCACCAGGCCTCTGTCTCCAACCACCACCCACCCCTCCTCTCCCTGACTCCTGGGTTCCTCTCATTAGGAGAGGGTTTTCTTGAAGTTGTCTCCCACTCATGGGCCAGATAAAATGATTAGAAAACAAGCCAAAGCTGCAGCCCCTTGTCTATCCTGACTCTCAGGAGCCCACACCTGTTCCTTGGACCTGGCCGGTTCAGCAAGTTCCATTTTCTGCAACTGTGAGCCCCTGAGGGGTGATGATTGGCTGACCTGGGCAGCCTTACCGTGCCGGCCAGCCCTCCCCAGGTGTGCCTGGGTTGAGATCAATATAAATACCACTCCAAGCAGCAAGAGGCCCTGCAGCCGTGCCTGACGCCATTTTCTCTGCCCTGTCAGCAGTCTCGGGGCTGGGCTGGTGGGAGGGAGTGAGAGGCCACGGCTTTGTGGGTGGCCCAGTGTGAGTGGGGCTCTGCTGGACTTTCTGCAGCTGTTGCCAGGCTGCCACCTGCTAAAGAAGAGGATGTGTCACCTATACCTGCTGCTGGAATTTCTCCCTGGGCAGAGGTGAGAAAGGAAAAAAGCAGTGGGGGCAGGGACAGGACGGGTATCTCAGGCAGGGAAATGGAAATCTTCCAGAAGAGCACCCAGGGCCAGGACCATCCTGGCTGGCCTGCAGGCACCAAGTCGGCCGGCATGCTGTCACTCGTGTGGCTCTATGGCCCTTCCTCTAGGCTTTCAAGTCCTTGTATATATTCAGGTGTTTTACCTGGGACGGGTGGGAATAGTTCAGCAGCAACTGGCCTGGGGCTCAGCTCACGTTTTCTCACAGATGCCTCGGCACGGTGCCCCAGCTTTGCAATGAGGACGCTTGTTGCGTGGGGGCTGCTGGCTGAATGGGAGACGATTCCCCACCACTGACCAACTTCAGAATTGTTTACAACTGGAGCAAGTGCCCTGATACGGTTTTCCTCTGTGGAACTGGTGGGTTCTGTGATTTTTTTCTCTTTTTCGTTTTTGGTTCAAGGTAGATTTTATTCCTCTTTTTTGTATTTACAGATATAAGCATGGAAATAATTTATTCATATAAATACATGTATGTGAAGGGAATAATTGTTTTTTCTGTTTTATTTTTTAAATTTTATTTCTTTTTAATTTTGAATTTTATTTTATATTTTTATACAGCAGGTTCTTATTGGTTATCTGTTTTATACATATAAATGTATACATGCCAATCCCAGTCTCTCAACTCCTCCCACCACCACCACCCCAACAGCTTTCCCCCCTTGTTGTCCATACGTTTGTTGTCTACATCTGTTGCTCTATTTATGCCTTGCAAAATGGTTAACCTGTACAGTATTTCTAGGTTCCACATATATGCATGAATATACAAGATTTGTTTTTCTCTTTCTGACTTACTTCACTCTGTATGACACTCTCTAGATCCATCGACGTCTCTACAAATGACCCAATTTCATTCCTTTTCATGGCTTAGTAATATTCCATTTTATATATGTACTACAGCTTTATGCATTCGTCTGTCTGTGGGCATTTAGGTTGCTTCCATTACCTCGATATTGTAAAGAGTGAGGCAATGAACATTGCGGTGAATGTCTCTTTTTGATTTATGGTTTTGTCTGGGTATATGTCCAGAACTGGGATTGCCGTATCATATGGTAATTCTACTGTTAGTTTCTTAAGAAACTCCATATTGTTCTCCATAGTGACTGTATCAATTTATATTCCCAACAATAGTGGAAGAGGGTTCCTTTTCTCCACACCCTTTCCAGCATTTTTTGTTTGTAGATTTTCTGATGATGCCCATTCTACCAGGTGTGAGGTGATATCTCATTGTTGAGTCCATTTCCTTGAGCAAGGGGTCGGTCTTGTCTATTACATATTTAGCTTATGGAACGGTATCTGTGCTAATTTCAAACTCAGGTTTTATGCAGCACCCCAACTCACGTTCCCCCTTAAGCAAGGATAAGTTGTTTTTCTAAACATGAGACCCTGTTCTGTTTTGTAATTCAGTTCATGAGTAGCCAAGTTCTCATTCCATGTATTAGTGGTACCTTATGATGTTTTTTTTCTGTGTGACATTTTTCACTTAGAATCACCGTGCCTCAATCTACTCATTATGCTGGTACGGGCCTGGTGACATAGTTTTCATTGCTGAGAGGTATTCTGTTGTACGTAAGTACCGCAACTTCTTTATCCATTATTTGCTCTCTGACACATTTAACTTGTGCTGCAGAAGAGGTTCCTGTAAACAGAGCCGTCCCAAATTTTAGGGTGGATGTGTCTTTTTGATTTTATTTCCCTAAGCTATAGGACCATAAGTGGAAGTGCCCTAGGCTCTGTTGCTTTGTTTTTTAGATGTTTCAGGAAACACCATACACTTCACCCGAGTGGCTGTTGGCAATTTACATCCCGCCCATCAGCATAACAAGGCTCCCAGTTCTCCATGGCCTGTCCTGCCTTTCTGGATTTTACACTTTTTTCAGATGGCCCTTTTGACCGGGGGGAAGTGAGACTTCATTGTAGTGCAGATTTCCTTTGCAAGCTTGCTTGGTTGGCCAAAAAGGGCGTATGCGTTTTTTTCTGAATATATTCAGGAAAAAACGCATACGCCCTTTTTGGCCAAGTGCATCATTGTCCACGTTCTGCCTCTTTTCCTATGCTTTAAATGCAATTCCAGTCTACCTCCTGAAATCGGCTTCCTGCAATTCTGCCCCGCTTTCAAGTCCTCTTGGCAGCCTAACTTCAGTATATTTTTGGACGATAGCTATCATTTATAACTCTGCAGGTGTGTGAATTACAGTGCCCCTGAGCTCCTTTCTTCAACTCGCTTTCTTGTGAGCTGGCTGCTACACCGCAGGATTGCTTCAGCCCCTAATCTGGTTCCGACACGGCATGCTGAGCCTTTGGTTAATTCCTCTTCCTGGTGGGAAATGAGAGTTAAATTTGCACGTCCAGACACCTCCAGCTAGGCTCTCATTGGTTCTCCCTATTCCTGTTCATCTTCCGCAGAAATTGCAAACTGGGCCAAACAGGAGGTTAAAGGCACTGACTCTCCAAGTCGGGAGAGTGTTAGTAAAGCCTCTGGAATGTTGCACCCGAGTACCAGGGGACGAGAACTGAGACATATTGGAACACGTCTCCCGATCACACGGTTGATCATACTCTGGGTTCCACATGCATGTTTTAGCTGAAGGAAGAATCCCTTAAACCTGGAGAGTTGAGACCCGTAGAATGGGTACCATGCAATATGACTTCAAAGGGTCTTCATTTGCTCACCGAACCTCTCCAATCCTATCACTGCTGCATTTATGCCCCTGTATACATGCTTGATTCTCTTTCAGAGACATAGCAATCCATAGGTTTTAAGATACTTACTAGTCAGGTACATTCTTTAGCGTTTAATATGGGGTGTTGATTCCAATTCGTTGAGCAAGGAGTAGCCCTTGTGAATTACATATTTGGCTTAAGGAAATATATCTGGGCTCATTTCAATCTCTGTTTTTATGCAGCACCCCAACTCACCTTTCCCCTTAAGCAAGCATAAGTTGCTTTTCTAAATTTGAGACCCTCTTCTGTTTTGTAATCCAGTTCCTGTGTAGCCAAGTTTACATTCCGTGTATTAGTGATATCTTATGATGTTTCTTTTTCTGTGTGACTTATTTCAGTTAGAATCATCATAGTTGAATCCCCTCATTATGCTGCTATAGGCCTGATGACATAGATTTCATTGCTGAGTGATATTGAATTGTACGTAAGTACCACAAATTCTTTATCCATTTTTCACTTTCTGCGATATTGAACTTGTACCGTAAAGGAGGTTCTTGTAAACAGAGCCGTCCCAAACTTTGGGGTGGCTGTGTCTTTTTGATTTTAATTTCCCTAAGCTATAGGACCATAAGTGGAAGTGCCCTAGGCTCTGTTGCTTTGTTTTTTAGATGTTTCAGGAAACACCATACACTTCTCCCAAGTGGCTGTTGGCAATTTACATCCCGCCCATCAGCATAACAAGGCTCCCAGTTCTCCATGGCCTGTCCTGCCTTTCTGGATTTTACACTTTTTTCAGATGGCCCTTTTGACCGGGGGGAAGTGAGACTTCATTGTAGTGCAGATTTCCTTTGCAAGCTTGCTTGGTTGGCCAAAAAGGGCGTATACGTCTTTTCCTGAATATATTCAGGAAAAAACTCATACGCCCGTTTTGGCTAAGTGCATCATTGTCGACGTTCTGCCTCTTTTCCTATGCTTTAAATCCAATCCAGTCTACCTCCTGAAATCAGATTCCTGCAATTATGCCCCGCTTTCAAGTCCTCTTGGCAGCCTTACTTCAGTATATTTTTGGATGATAGCTATCATTTATAACTTTGCAGGTTTGTGATTACAGTGCCCCTGAGCTCCTTTCTTCAACTCGCTTTCTTTTGAGCTGGCCGCAACACCGCAGGATTGCTTCAGGCCCTAATCTGGTTCCAGCACGGCAAGCTGAGCCTTTGGTTAATTCCTCTTCCTGGTGTGAAATGAGAGTTAAATTTGCCCTTCCAGACACCTCCAGATAGTGTCTCGTTGGTTCTCCCTATTCCTGTTCATCTTCCGTGGAATTTGCAACCAGGGCCAAACAGGAGGTTAAAGACACTGACTCTCCTAGTTGGGAGAGTATTAGTAAAGCAACTGGAATGTTGCACCCGAGTACCAGGGGATGAGAACTGAGACATATTGGAACACGTCTCCCGATCACACAGTTGATCATAATGTGGGTTCCACATGCATGTTTTAGCTGAAGGCAGAATCCTTTAAACCAGGAGAGTTGAGACCCGTGGAATGGGTACCATGAAATATGACTTCAAAGCGTCTTCATTTGCTCACCGAACCTCTCCAATCCTGTCACTGCTGTGTTTATGCCCCTGTACACACGCTTGATTCTCTTTCGGAGACATAGCAATTCATAGGTTTTAAGATACTTACTAGTCAGGTACATTCTTTGGCGTTTAATATGGGGTGTTGAGTCCATTTCGTTGAGCAAGGAGTAGCTCTTGTCTATTCCATATTTGGCTTAAGGAACTTTATCTGTGCTCATTTCAATCTCTGGTTTTATGCAGCACCCCAACTCACCTTTCCCCTTAAGCAAGCATAAGTTGGTTTTCTAAATTTGAGACCCTGTTCTGTTATGTAATCCAGTTCCTGTGTAGCCAAGTTTACATTCCGTGTATTAGTGATATCTTATGATGTTTCTTTTTCTGTGTGACTTATTTCAGTTAGAATCATCATACCTGAATCCACTCATTATGCTGCTACGGGCCTGATGACATAGATTTCATTGCTGAGTGATATTGCATTGTACGTAAGTACCACAACTTCTTTATCCATTTTTCACTTTCTGTGATATTGAACTTGTCCCGTAAACGAGGTTCTTGTAAACAGAGCCGTCCCAAACTTTGGGGTGGCTGTGTCTTTTTGATTTTAATTTCCCTAACCTATAGGACCATAAGTGGAAGTGCCCTAGGCTCTGTTGCTTTGTTTTTTAGATGTTTCAGGAAACACCATACACTTCTCCCGAGTGGCTGTTGGCAATTTACATCCCGCCCATCAGCATAACAAGGCTCCCAGATCTCCATGGCCTGTCCTGCCTTTCTGGATTTTACACTTTTTTCAGATGGCCCTTTTGACCAGGGGAAGAGAGACTTCATTGTAGTGCAGATTTCCTTTGCAAGCTTGCTTGGTTGGCCAAAAAGGGCGTATGCGTTTTTTCCTGAATATATTCAGGAACAAACGCATATGCCCTTTTTGGCCAAGTGCATCATTGTTGACGTTCTGGCTCTTTTCCTATGCTTAAATGCAATTCCAGTCTACCTCCTGAAATCGGTTTCCTGCAATTCTGCGCCGCTTTCAAGTCCTCTTGGCAGCCTAACTTCAGTATATTTTTGGACGATAGCTATCATTTATAACTCTGCAGGTGTGTGAATTACAGTGCCCCTGAGCTCCTTTCTTCAACTCGCTTTCTTGTGAGCTGGCCGCAACACCGCAGGATTGCTTCAGCCCCTAATCTGGTTCCGGCACGGCATGCTGAGACTTTGGTTAATTCCTCTTCCTGGTGGGAAATGAGAGTTAAATTTGCACGTCCAGACACCTCCAGCTAGTCTCTCATTGGTTCTCCCTATTCCTGTTCATCTTCCACAGAAATTGCAAACTGGGCCAAACAGGAGGTGAAAGGCACTGACTCTCCAAGTCGGGAGAGTGTTAGTAAAGCGTCTGGAAAGTTGCACCCGAGTACCAGGGGACGAGAACTGAGACATATTGGAACACGTCTCCCGATCACACGGTTGATCATACTCTGGGTTCCACATGCATGTTTTAGCTGAAGGAAGAATCCCTTAAACCTGGAGCGTTGAGACACGTGGAATGGGTACCATGCAATATGACTTCAAAGGGTCTTCATTTGCTCACCGAACCTCTCCAATACTATCACTGCTGCATTTATGCCCCTGTATATATGCTTGATTCTCTTTCAGAGACATAGCAATCCACAGGTTTTAAGATACTTACTAGTCAGGTACATTCTTAGGCGTTTAATATGGGGTGTTGATTCCATTTCGTTGAGCAAGGAGTAGCCCTTGTGTATTACATATTTGGCTTAAGGAAATATATCTGGGCTCATTTCAATCTCTGGTTTTATGCAGCACCCCAACTCACCTTTCCCCTTAAGCAAGCATAAGTTGGCTTTCTAAATTTGAGACCCCGTTCTGTTTTGTAATCCAGTTCCTGTGTAGCCAAGTTTACATTCCGTGTATTAGTGATATCTTATGATGTTTCTTTTTCTGTGTGACTTATTTCAGTTAGAATCATCATAGCTGAATCCCCTCATTATGCTGCTATGGGCCTGATGACATAGATTTCATTGCTGAGTGATATTGCATTGTACGTAAGTATCACATCTTCTTTATCCATTTTTCACTTTCTGCGATATTGAAATTGTACCGTAAACGAGGTTCTTGTAAAGAGAGCCGTCCCAAACTTTGGGGTGGCTGTGTCTTTTTGATTTTAATTTCCCTAAGCTATAGGACCATACGTGGAAGTGCCCTAGGCTCTGTTGCTTTGTTTTTTAGATGTTTCAGGAAACACCATACACTTGCCCCTAGTGGCTGTTGGCAAGTTACATCCCGCCCATCAGCATAACAAGGCTCCCAGTACTCCATGGCCTGTCCTGCCTTTCTGGATTTTACACTTTTTTCAGATGGCCCTTTTGACGGGGGGGAAGTGAGACTTCATTGTAGTGCAGATATCCTTTGCAAGCTTGCTTGGTTGGCCAAAAAGTGCGTATGCGTTTTTTCCTGAATATATTCAGGAAAAAACGCATACGCCCTTTTTGGCCAAGTGCATCATTGTCGACGTTCTGCCTCTGTTCCTATGCTTTAAATGCAATTCCAGTCTACCTCCTGAAATTGGTTTCCTGCAATTCTGCCCCGCTTTCAAGTCCTCTTGGCAGCCTTACTTCAGTATATTTTTGGACGACAGCTGTCATTTATAACTCTGCAGGTTTGTGAAGTAGAGTGCCCCTGAGCTCCTTTCTTCAACTCGCTTTCTTGTGAGCTGGCCGCAACACCGCAGGATTGTTTCAGGCCCTAATCTTGTTCCGGCACGGCACGCTGAGCCTTTGGTTAATTCCTCTTCCTGGTGGGAAATGAGAGTTAAATTTTCCCGTCCAGACACCTCCAGCTAGTCTCTCATTGGTTTTCCCTCTTCCTGTTCATCTTCCGCAGAAATTGCAAACTGGGCCAAACAGGAGGTTAAAGGCACTGACTCTCCAAGTCGGGAGAGTGTTAGTAAAGCGTCTGGAATGTTGCACCCGAGTACCAGGGGACGAGAACTGAGACATATTGGAACACGTCTCCCGATCACATGGTTGATCATACTCTGGGTTCCACATGCATGATTTAGCTGAAGGAAGAATCCCTTAAACCTGGAGCGTTGAGACCCGTGGAATGGGTACTATGCAATATGACTTCAAAGGGTGTTCATTTGCTCACCGAACCTCTCCAATCCTATCACTGCTGCGTTTATGCCCCTGTACACACGCTTGATTCTCTTTTGGAGACATAGCGATCCATAGGTTTTAAGATACTTACTAGTCAGGTACATTCTTAGGCGTTTAATATGGGGTGTTGAGTCCATTTCGTTGAGCAAGGAGTAGCTCTTGTCTATTCCATATTTGGCTTAAGTCACTTTATCTGTGCTCATTTCAATCTCTGGTTTTATGCAGCACCCCAACTCACCTTTCCCCTTAAGCAAGCATAAGTTGGTTTTCTAAATTTGAGACCCTGTTCTCGTTTGTAATCCAGTTCTTGTGTAGCCAAGTTTACATTCCGTGTATTAGTGATATCTTATGATGTTTCTTTTTCTGTGTGACTTATATCAGTTAGAATCATCATACCTGAATCCACTCATTATGCTGCTGCGGTCCTGATGACATAGATTTCATTCCTGAGTGATATGGCATTGTACGTAAGTACCACAACTTCTTTATCCGTTTTTCGCTTTCTGCGATATTGAACTTGTACCGTTAACAAGGTTCTTGTAAACAGAGCCATCCCAAATTTTGGGGTGGCTGTGTCTTTTTTATTTTAATTTCCCTAAGCTATAGGACCATAAGTGGAAGTGCCCTAGGCTCTGTTGCTTTGTTTTTTAGATGTTTCAGGAAACACCATACACTTCTCCCGAGTGGCTGTTGGCAATGTACATCCCGCCCATCAGCATAACAAGGCTCCCAGTTCTCCATGGCCTGTCCTGCCTTTCTGGATTTTACACTTTTTTCAGATGTCCCTTTTGACCTGTGGGAAGTGAGACTTCATTATAGTGGAGATTTCCTTCGCAAGCTTGCTTGGTTGGCCAAAGAGGGCGTATGCGTTTTTTCCTGAATATATTCAGGAAAAAACGCATACGACCTTTTTGGCCAAGTGCATCATTGTCGACATTCTGCCTCTTTTCCTATGCTTTAAATGCAATTCCAGTCTACCTCCTGAGATCAGTTTCCTGCAATTCTGCGCCGCTTTCACGTCCTCTTGGCAGCCTTACTTCAGTATATTTTTGGACGACAGCTGTCATTTATAACTCTGCAGGTTTGTGAATTACAGTGCCCCTGAGCTCCTTTCTTCAACTCGCTTTCTTGTGAGCTGGCCGCAACACCGCAGGATTCCTTCAGGCCCTAATCTGGTTCCGGCACGGCATGCTGAGCCTTTGGTTAATTCCTCTTCCTGGTGGGAAATGAGAGTTAACTTTGCCCGTCCAGAAACCTCCAGCTAGTCTCTCATTGGTTCTCCCTATTCCTGTTTATCTTCCGCAGAAATTGCAAACTGGGCCAAACAGGAGGTTAAATGCACTGACTCTCCAAGTTGGTGAAAGTTAGTAAAGCGTCTGGAATGTTGCACCCAAATACCAGGGCACGAAAACTGAGACACATTTGAACCTGTCTCCCGTTCACATGGTTGATCATACTCTGGGTTCCACATGCATGTTTTAGCTAAAGGAAGAATCCCTTAAACCTGGAGAGTTCAGACCCATGGAATTGGTACCATGCAATATGACTTCAAAGGGTCTTCATTTGCTCACCGAACCTCTCCAATCCTGTCACTGCTGCGTTTATGCCCCTGTACACACGGTTGATTCTCTTTTGGAGACATAGCAATCCATAGGTTTTAAGATACTTACTAGTCAGGTACATTCTTAGGCGTTTAATATGGGGTGTTGAGTCCATTTCGTTGAGCAAGGAGTAGCTCTTGTCTATTCCATATTTGGCTTAAGGAACTTTATCTGTGCTCATTTCAATCTCTGGTTTTATGCAGCACCCCAACTCACCTTTCCCCTTAAGCAAGCATAAGTTGGTTTTCTAAATTTGAGACCCTGTTCTGTTTTGTAATGCAGTTCCTGTGTAGCCAAGTTTGCATTCCGTGTATTAGTGATATCTTATGAGGTTTCTTTTTCTGTGTGACTTATTTCAGTTAGAATCATCATACCTGAATCCACTCATTATGCTGCTACGGGCCTGATGACATAGATTTCATTGCTGAGTGATATTGCATTGTACGTAAGTACCACAACTTCTTTATCCATTCTTCACTTTCTGCGACATTGAACTTGTACTGTAAGTGAGGTTCTTGTAAACAGAGCCATCCTAAACTTTGGGGTGGCTGTGTCTTTTTTATTATAATTTCCCTAAGTTATAGGACCATAAGTGGAAGTGCCCTAGGCTCTGTTGCTTTCTTTTTTAGATGTTGCAGGAAGCACCATACACTTCCCCCGAGTGGCTGTTGGCAATTTACATCCTGCCCATCAGCACAACAAGGCTCCCAGTTCTCCATGGCCTGTCCTGCCTTTCTGGATTTTACACTTTTTTCAGATGGCCCTTTTGACCGGGGGGAAGTGAGACTTCATTGTAGTGCAGATTTCCTTTGCAAGCTTGCTTCGTTGGCCAAAAAGGGCGTATGTGTTTTTTCCTGAATATATTCAGGAAAAAATGCATATGGCCTTTTTGGCCAAGTGCATCATTGTGGACGTTCTGTCTCTTTTCCTATGCTTTAAATGCAATTCCAGTCTACCTCCTGAAATCAGTTTCCTGCAGTTCTGCCCGCTTTGAAGTCCTCTTGGCAGCCTTACTTCAGTATATTTTTGGACGATAGCTGTCATTTATAACTCTGCAGGTTTGTGAATTACAGTGCCCCTGAGCTCCTTTCTTCAACTCGCTTTCTTGTGAGCTGGCCGCAAGACCGCAGGATTGCTTCAGGCCCTAATCTGGTTCCGGCACGGCACGCTGAGCCTTTGGTTAATTCCTCTTCCTGGTGCGAAATGAGCATTAAATTTGCCCGTCCAGACACCTCCAGCTAGTCTGTCATTGCTTCTCCCTATTCCTGTTCATCTTCCGCAGAAATTGCAAACTGGGCCAAACAGGAGGTTAAAGGCACTGACTCTCCATGTCGGGAGAGTGTTAGTAAAGCGTCTGGAATGTTGCACCCGAGTACCAGGAGACGAAAACTGAGACATATTTGAACACGTCTCCTGATCACACAGTTGATCATACTCTGGGCTCCACATGCATGTTTTAGCTGAAGGAAGAATCCCTTAAACCCTGAGAGTCGAGACCCGTGGAATGGGTACCATTCAATATGATTTTAAAGGGTCTTCATTTGCTCACCGAACCTCTCCAATCCTATCACTGCTGCATTTATGCCCCTGTACACACACTTGATTCTGTTTTGGAGACATAGCAATCCATAGGTTTTAAGATACTTACTAGTCAGGTACATTCTTAGGCGTTTAATATGGGGTGTTGAGTCTATTTCGTTGAGCAAGGAGTAGCTCTTGTCTATTCCATATTTGGCTTAAGGAACTTTATCTGTGCTCATTTCAATCTCTGGTTTTATGCAGCACCCCAACTCACCTTTCCCCTTAAGCAAGCATAAGTTGGTTTTCTGAATTTGAGACCCTGTTCTGTTTTTTAATTCAGTTCCTGTGTAGCCAAGTTTACATTCCGTGTATTAGTGATATCTTATGATGTTTCTTTTTCTGTGTGACTTATTTCAGTTAGAATCATCATACCTGAATCCACTCATTATGCTGCTATGGGCCTGATGACATAGATTTCATTGCTGAGTGATATTGCATTCTACATAAGTACCACAACTTCTTTATCCATTTTTTGCTTTCTGCGATATTGAACTTGTACTGTAAATGAGGTTCTTGTAAACAGAGCCATCCCAAACTTTGGGGTGGCAGTGTCTTTTTGATTTTAATTTCCCTAAACTATAGGACCATAAGTGGAAGTGCCCTAGGCTCTGTTGCTTTGTTTTTTAAATGTTTCAGGAAACACCGTACACTTCTCCCGAGTGGCTGTTGGCAATTTACATCCCGCCCATCAGCATAACAAGGCTCCCAGTTCTCCATGGCCTGTTCTGCCTTTCTGGATTTTACACTTTTTTCAGATGGCCCTTTTGACTGGCGGGAAGTGAGACTTCATTGTAGTGCAGATTTCCTTTGCAAGCTTGCTTGGTTGGCCAAAAAGGGCATATGCGTTTTTTCCTGAATATATTCAGGAAAAAACGCATACACACTTTTTGGCCAAGTGCATCATTGTGCACGTTCTGCCTCTTTTCCTATGCTTTAAATGCAATTCCAGTCTACCTCCTGAAATCGGTTTCCTGCAATTCTGCCCCACTTTCAAGTCCTCTTGGCAGCCTTACTTCAGTATATTTTTGGACGATAGCTGTCATTTATAACTCTGCAGGTTTGTGAATTTCGGTGCCCCTGAGCTCCTTTCTTCAACTCGCTTTCTTGTGAGCTGGCCGCAACACCGCAGGATTGCTTCAGGCCCTAATCTGGTTCCGGCATGGCACGCTGAGCCTTTGGTTAATTCCTCTTCCTGGTGGGAAATGAGAGTTAAATTTGCCCGTCCAGACACCTCCAGCTAGTCTCTCATTGGTTCTCCCTATTCCTATTTATCTTCCGCAGAAATTGCAAACTGGGCCAAACAGGAGGTTAAAGGCACTGACTCTCCAAGTCGGGAGAGTGTTAGTAAAGCGTCTGGAAAGTTGCACCCGAGTACCAGGGGACGAAAACTGAGACATATTTGAACACGTCTCCCGATCACACGGTTGATCATACTCTGGGTTCCACATGCATGTTTTAGCTGAAGGAAGAATCCCTTAAACCTGGAGAGTTGAGACCCGTGGAATGGGTACCATGCAATATGACTTCAAAGGCTCTTCATTTGCTCACCGAACCTCTCCAATCCTATCACTGCTGCGTTTATGCCCCTGTACACACACTTGATTCTCTTTTGGAGACATAGCAATCCATAGGTTTTAAGATACTTACTAGTCAGTTACATTATTAGACGTTTAATATTGGGTGTTGAGTCTATTTCGTTGAGCAAGGAGTAGCTCTTGTATATTACATATTTGGCTTAAGGAACTTTATCTGTGCTCATTTCAATCTCTGGTTGTATGTAGCACCCCAACTCACCTTTCCCCTTAAGCAAGCATAAGTTGGTGTTCTAAATTTGAGATCCTGTTCTGTTTTGTAATTCAGTTCCTGTATAGCCAAGTTTACATTCCGTGTATTAGTGATATCTTATGATGTTTCTTTTTCTGTGTGACATTTCATTTAGAATCATCATACCTGAATCCACTCATTATGCTGCTATGGGCCTGATGACATAGATTTCATTGCTGAGTGATCTTGCATTGAACGTAAGTACCGCAACTTCTTTATCCATTTTCTGCTTTCTGCGATATTGAACTTGTACTGTAAACGAGGTTCTTGTAAACTGAGCCGTCCCAAACTTTGGGGTGGCTCTGTCTTTTTGATTTTAATTTCCCTAAGCTATAGGACCATAAGTGGAAGTGCCCTAGGCTCTGTTGCTTTGTTTTTTATATGTTTCAGGAAACACCATACACTTCTCCCTGGTGGCTGCTGGCAATTTACATCCCACCCATCAGCATAACAAGGCTCCCAGTTCTCCATGGCCTGTCCTGCCTTTCTGGATTTTACACTTTTTTCAGATGGCCCTTTTGACCGGGGGGAAGTGAGACTTCATTGTAGTGCAGATTTCCTTTGCAAGCTTGCTTGGTTGGCCAAAAAGGGCGTATGCGTTTTTTCCTGAATATATTCAGGAAAAAACGCATACGCCCTTTTTGGCCAAGTGCATCATTGTGGACGTTCTGCCTCTTTTCCTATGCTTTAAATGCAATTCCAGTCTACCTCCTGAAATCGGTTTCCTGCAATTCTGCCCCGCTTTCAAGTCCTCTTGGCAGCCTTACTTCAGTATATTTTTGGATGATAGCTGTCATTTATAACTCTGCAGGTTTGTGAATTACAGTGCCCCTGAGCTCCTTTCTTCAACTCGATTTCTTGTGAGCTGGCCGCAACACCGCAGGATTGCTTCAGGCCCTAATCTTGTTCTGGCACGGCACGCTGAGCCTTTGGTTAATTCCTCTTCCTGGTGGGAAATGAGAGTTAAATTTGCCCGTCCAGACACCTCCAGCTAGTCTCTCATTGGTTCTCCCTATTCCTGTTCATCTTCCGCAGAAATTGCAAACTGGGCCAAACAGGAGGTTAAAGGCACAGACTCTCCAAGTCGGGAGAGTGTTAGTAAAGCATCTGGAATGTTGCACCCGAGTACCAGGGGACGAGAACTGAGACATATTGGAACACGTCTCCCGATCACACGGTTGATCATACTCTGGGTTCCACATGCATGATTTAGCTGAAGAAAGAATCGCTTAAACCTGGAGCGTTGAGACCCGTGGAATGGGTACCGTGCAATATGACTTCAAAGGGTCTTCATTTGCTCACCGAACCCCTCCAATCCTATCACTGCTGCGTTTATACCCCTGTACACACGCTTGATTCTCTTTCTGAGACAGAGCGATCCATAGGTTTTAAGATACTTACTAGTCAGGTACATTCTAAGGCGTTTAATACGGGGTGTTGAGTCCATTTCGTTGAGCAAGGAGTAGCTCTTGTCTATTCCATATTTGGCTTAAGGAACTTTATCTGTGCTCATTTCAATCTCTGGTTTTATGCAGCACCCCAACTCACCTTTCCCCTTAAGCAAGCATAAGTTGGTTTTCTAAATTTGAGACTCTGTTCTGTTTTGTAATCCAGTTCCTGTGTAGCCAAGTTTACATTCCGTGTATTAGTGATATCTTATGATGTTTCTTTTTCTGTGTGACTTATTTCAGTTAGAATCATCATACCTGAATCCACTCATTATGGTGCTACGGGCCTGATGACATAGATTTCATTGCTGAGTGATATTGCATTGTACGTAAGTACCACAACTTCTTTATCCATTTTTCGCTTTCTGCTCTATTGAACTTGTACCATAAACGAGGTTCTTGTAAACAGAGCTGTCCCAAACTTTGGGGTGGCTGTGTCTTTTTGATTTTAATTTCCCTAAGTTATAGGACCATAAGTGGAAGTGCCCTAGGCTCTGTTGCTTTCTTTTTTAGATGTTGCAGGAAGCACCATACACTTCTCCCGAGTGGCTGTTGGCAATTTACATCCCGCCCATCAGCACAACAAGGCTCCCAGTTCTCCACGGCCTGTCCTGCCTTTCTGGATTTTACACTTTTTTCACATGGCCCTTTTGACCGGGGGGAAGTGAGACTTCATTGTAGTGCAGATTTCCTTTGCAAGCTTGCTTGGTTGGCCAAAAAGAGCGTATGCGTTTTTTCCTGTATATATTCAGGAAAAAACGCATACGCCCTTTTTGGCCAAGTGCATCATTGTCCACGTTCTGCCTCTTGTCCTATGCTTTAAATGCAATTCCAGTCTACCTACTGAAATCAGTTTCCTGCAATTCTGCCCCGCTTTCAACTCCTCTTGGCAGCCTTTCTTCAGTATATTTTTGGACGGTAGCTGTCATTTATAACTCTGCAGGTTTGTGAATTACAGTGCCCCTGAGCTCCTTTCTTCAACTCGCTTTTTTGTGAGCTGGCCGCAAGACCGCAGGATTGCTTCAGGCCCTAATCTGGTTCCGGCACGGCACGCTGAGCCTTTGGTTAATTCCTCTTCCTGGTGCGAAATGAGCATTAAATTTGCCCGTCCAGACACCTCCAGCTAGTCTCTCATTGCTTCTCCCTATTCCTGTTCATCTTCCGCAGAAATTGCAAAGTGGGCCAAACAGGAGGTTAAAGGCACTGACTCTCCATGTCGGGAGAGTGTTAATAAAGCGTCTGGAATGTTGCACCTGAGTACCAGGAGACGAAAACTGAGACATATTTGAACACGTCTCCTGATCACACAGTTGATCATACTCTGGGCTCCACATGCATGTTTTAGCTGAAGGAAGAATCCCTTAAACCTGGAGAGTTGAGACCCGTGGAATGGGTACCATGCAATATGACTTCAAAGGGTCTTCATTTGCTCACCGAACCTCTCCAATCCTATCACTGCTGCGTTTATGCCCCTGTACACACACTTGATTCTCTTTTGGAGACATAGCAATCCATAGGTTTTAAGATACTTACTAGTCAGTTACATTATTAGACGTTTAATATTGGGTGTTGAGTCTATTTCGTTGAGCAAGGAGTAGCTCTTGTATATTACATATTTGGTTAAGGAACTTTATCTGTGCTCATTTCAATCTCTGGTTGTATGCAGCACCCCAACTCACCTTTCCCCTTAAGCAAGCATAAGTTGGTGTTCTAAATTTGAGATCCTGTTCTGTTTTGTAATTCAGTTCCTGTATAGCCAAGTTTACATTCTGTGTATTAGTGATATCTTATGATGTTTCTTTTTCTGTGTGACATTTCATTTAGAATCATCATACCTGAATCCACTCATTATGCTGCTACGGGCCTGATGACATAGATTTCATTGCTGAGTGATATTGCATTGAACGTAAGTACCGCAACTTCTTTATCCATTTTCTGCTTTCTGCGATATTGAACTTGTACTGTAAACGAGGTTCTTGTAAACTGAGCCGTCCCAAACTTTGGGGTGGCTGTGTCTTTTTTATTTTAATTTCCCTAAGCTATAGGACCATAAGTGGAAGTGCCCTAGGCTCTGTTGCTTTGTTTTTTAGATGTTTCAGGAAACACCATACACTTTTCCCAAGTGGCTGTTGGCAATTTGCATCCCACCCATCAGCATAACAAGGCATCCAGTTCTCCATGGCCTGTCCTGCCTTTCTGGTTTTACACTTCTTTCAGATGGCCCTTTTGAGCAGGGGGAAGTGAGACTTCATTGTAGTGCAGATTTCGATTGCAAGCTTGCTTGGTTGGCCAAAAATGGCGTATGCGTTTTTTCCTGAATATATTCAGGAAAAAATGCATATGCCCTTTTTGGCCAAGTGCATCATTGTGGACGTTCTGCCTCTTTTCCTATGCTTTAAATGCAATTCCAGTCTACCTGCTGAAATCAGTTTCTTGCAGTTCTGCCCCGCTTTGAAGTCCTCTTGGCAGCCTTACTTCAGTATATTTTCGGACGATAGCTGTCCTTTATAACTCTGCAGGTTTGTGAATTACAGTGCCCCTGAGCTCCTTTCTTCAACTCGCTTTCTTGTGAGCTGGCCGCAACACCGCAGGATTGCTTCAGGCCCTAATCTGGTTCTGGTACGTCACGCTGAGCCTTTGGTTAATTCCTCTTCCTGGTGGGAAATGAGAGTTAAATTTGCCCGTCCAGACACCTCCAGCTAGTCTCTCATTGGTTCTCCCTATTCCTGTTCATCCTCCACAGAAATTGCAAACTGGGCCTAACAGGAGGTTAAAGGCACTGACTCTCCAAGTCGGCAGAGTGTTAGTAAAGCGTCTGGAATGTTGCACCCGAGTACCAGGGGACGAGAACTGAGACATATTGGAACACATCTCCCGATCACACGGTTGATCATACTCTGGGTTCCACATGCATGTTTTAGCTGAAGGAAGAATCCCTTAAACCTGGAGAGTTGAGACCCGTGGAATGGGTACCATGCAATATGACTTCAAAGGGTCTTCGTTTGCTCACCGAACCTCTCCAATCCTATCACTGCTACGTTTATGCCCCTCTACACATGCTTGATTCTCTTTCGGAGACATAGCAATCCATAGATTTTAAGATATTACTAGTCAGGTACATTCTTAGGCGTTTAATATGGGGTTTTGAGTCCATTTCGTTGAGCAAGGAGTAGCTCTTGTCTATTCCATATTTGGCTTAAGGAACATTATCTGTGCTCATTTCAATCTCTGGTTTTATGCAGCACCCCAACTCACCTTTCCCCTTAAGCAAGCCTAAGTTTGTTTTCTAAATTTGAGACCCTGTTCTGTTTTGTAATTCAGTTCCTGAGTAGCCAAGTTTACATTCCGTGTATTAGTGATATCTTATGATGTTTCTTTTTCTGTGTGACTTATTTCAGTTAGAATCATCATACCTCAATCCACTCATTATGCTGCTATGGGCCTGATGACATAGATTTCATTGCTGAGTGATATTGCATTGTACATAAGTACCACAACTTCTTTATCCATTTCTCACTTTCTGAGATATTGAACTTGTACCATAAACGAGGTTCTTGTTAGAGAGCCGTCCCAAACTTTGGGGTGGCTGTGTCTTTTTGATTTTAATTTCCCTAAGCTATAGGACCATAAGTGGAAGTGCCCTAGGCTCTGTTGCTTTGTTTTAGAAGTTCCAGGAAACAACATACACTTCTCCTGAGTGGCTGGTGGCAATTTACATCCTGCCCATCAGCATACAAGGCTCCCAGTTCTCCATGGCCTGTCCTGCCTTTCTGGATTTTACACTTTTTTCAGATGGCCCTTTTGACCGGGGGGAAGTGAGACTTCATTGTAGTGCAGATTTCCTTTGCAAGCTTGCTTGGTTGGCCAAAAAGTGCGTATGCGTTTTTTCCTGAATATATTCAGGAAAAAATGCATACGCACTTTTTGGCCAAGTGCATCATTGTGGACGTTCTGCCTCTTTCCCTATGCTTTAAATGCAATTCCAGTCTACCTCCTGAAATCGGTTTCCTGCAATTCTGCCCCGCTTTCAAGTCCTCTTGGCAGCCTTACTTCAGTATATTTTTGGACGATAGCTGTCATTTGTAACTCTGCAGGTTTGTGAATTACAGTGCCCCTTAGCTCCTTTCTTCAACTCGCTTTCTTGTGAGCTGGCCGCAACACCGCAGGATTGCTTCAGGCCCTAATCTGGTTCCGGCACGGAACGCTGAGCCTTTGGTTAATTCCTCTTCCTTGTGGGAAATGAGAGTTAAATTTGCCCGTCCAGACACCTCCGGCTAGTCACTCATTGGTCCTCCCTATTCGTGTTCATCTTCCGCAGAAATTGCAAACTGGGCCAAAAAGGAGGTTAAAGGCACTGACTCTCCAAGTCGGGAGAGTGTTAGTAAAGCATCTGGAATGTTGCACCCGATTACCAGCGGACGAGAACTGAGACATATTGGAACACGTCTCCCGATCACACGGTTGATCATACTCTGGGTTTCACATGCATGTTTAGCTGAAGGAAGAATCCCTGAAACCTGGTGAGTTGAGACCCGTGGAATGGGTACCATGCAATATGACTTCAAAGGGTCTTCGTTTGCTCACCGAACCTCTCCAATCCTATCACTGCTGCGTTTATGCCCCGGTTCTCACGCTTGATTCTCTTTCAGAGACATAGCAATCCATAGGTTTTAAGATACTTACTAGTCAGGTACATTCTTAGGCGTTTAATATGGAGTGTTGAGTCCATTTCGCTGAACAAGGAGTAGCTCTTGTCTATTACATATTTGGCTTAAGGAACTTTATCTGTGCTCATTTCAATCTCTGGTTGTATGCAGCACCCCAACTCACCTTTCCACTTAAGCAAGCATAAGTTGGTGCTCTAAGTTTGAGACCCTGTTCTGTTTTGTAATTCAGTTCCTGTATAGCCAAGTTTACATTCCGTGTATTAGTGATATCTTATGATGTTTCTTTTTCTGTGTGACATTTCATTTAGAATCATCATACCTGAATCCACTCATTATGCTGTTACGGGCCTGATGACATAGATTTCATTGCTGAGTGACATTGCATTGAACGTAAGTACCGCAACTTCTTTATCCATTTTCTGCTTTCTGCGATATTGAACTTGTACTGTAAACGATGTTTTTGTAAACTGAGCCGTCCCAAACTTTGGGGTGGCTCTGTCTTTTTGATTTTAATTTCCCTAAGCTATAGGACCATAAGTGGAAGTGCCCTAGGCTCTGTTGCTTTGTTTTTTAGATGTTTCAGGAAACACCATACACTTCTCCCAAGTGGCTGTTGGCAATTTGCATCCCGCCCATCAGCATAACAAGGCTTCCAGTTCTCCATGGCCTGTCCTGCCTTTCTGGTTTTACACTTCTTTCAGATGGCCCTTTTGACCAGGGTGAAGTGAGACTTCATTGTAGTGCAGATTTCCTTTGCAAGCTTGCTTGGTTGGCCAAAAAGGGCGTATGCGTTTTTTCCTGAATATATTCAGGAAAAAACGCATACGCCCTTTTTGGCCAAGTGCATCATTGTCGACGTTCTGCCTCTTTTCCTATGCTTTAAATGCAATTCCAGTCTACCTCCTGAAATCGGTTTCCTGCAATTCTGCCCCGCTTTCAAGTCCTCTTGGAAGCCTTACTTCAGTATATTTTTGGACAATAGCTGTCATTTATAACTCTGCAGGTTTGTGAATTACAGTGCCCCTGAGCTCCTTTCTTCAACTCGCTTTCTTGTGAGCTGGCCGCAACACCGCAGGATTCCTTCAGGCCCTAATCTGGTTCCGGCACGGCATGCTGAGCCTTTGGTTAATTCCTCTTCCTGGTGGGAAATGAGAGTTAACTTTGCCCGTCCAGAAACCTCCAGCTAGTCTCTCATTGGTTCTCCCTATTCCTGTTTATCTTCCGCAGAAATTGCAAACTGGGCCAAACAGGAGGTTAAATGCACTGACTCTCCAAGTTGGTGAAAGTTAGTAAAGCGTCTGGAATGTTGCACCCAAATACCAGGGCACGAAAACTGAGACACATTTGAACCTGTCTCCCGTTCACATGGTTGATCATACTCTGGGTTCCACATGCATGTTTTAGCTAAAGGAAGAATCCCTTAAACCTGGAGAGTTCAGACCCATGGAATTGGTACCATGCAATATGACTTCAAAGGGTCTTCATTTGCTCACCGAACCTCTCCAATCCTGTCACTGCTGCGTTTATGCCCCTGTACACACGGTTGATTCTCTTTTGGAGACATAGCAATCCATAGGTTTTAAGATACTTACTAGTCAGGTACATTCTTAGGCGTTTAATATGGGGTGTTGAGTCCATTTCGTTGAGCAAGGAGTAGCTCTTGTCTATTCCATATTTGGCTTAAGGAACTTTATCTGTGCTCATTTCAATCTCTGGTTTTATGCAGCACCCCAACTCACCTTTCCCCTTAAGCAAGCATAAGTTGGTTTTCTAAATTTGAGACCCTGTTCTGTTTTGTAATGCAGTTCCTGTGTAGCCAAGTTTGCATTCCGTGTATTAGTGATATCTTATGAGGTTTCTTTTTCTGTGTGACTTATTTCAGTTAGAATCATCATACCTGAATCCACTCATTATGCTGCTACGGGCCTGATGACATAGATTTCATTGCTGAGTGATATTGCATTGTACGTAAGTACCACAACTTCTTTATCCATTCTTCACTTTCTGCGACATTGAACTTGTACTGTAAGTGAGGTTCTTGTAAACAGAGCCATCCTAAACTTTGGGGTGGCTGTGTCTTTTTTATTATAATTTCCCTAAGTTATAGGACCATAAGTGGAAGTGCCCTAGGCTCTGTTGCTTTCTTTTTTAGATGTTGCAGGAAGCACCATACACTTCCCCCGAGTGGCTGTTGGCAATTTACATCCTGCCCATCAGCACAACAAGGCTCCCAGTTCTCCATGGCCTGTCCTGCCTTTCTGGATTTTACACTTTTTTCAGATGGCCCTTTTGACCGGGGGGAAGTGAGACTTCATTGTAGTGCAGATTTCCTTTGCAAGCTTGCTTCGTTGGCCAAAAAGGGCGTATGTGTTTTTTCCTGAATATATTCAGGAAAAAATGCATATGGCCTTTTTGGCCAAGTGCATCATTGTGGACGTTCTGTCTCTTTTCCTATGCTTTAAATGCAATTCCTGTCTACCTCCTGAAATCAGTTTCCTGCAGTTCTGCCCGCTTTGAAGTCCTCTTGGCAGCCTTACTTCAGTATATTTTTGGACGATAGCTGTCATTTATAACTCTGCAGGTTTGTGAATTACAGTGCCCCTGAGCTCCTTTCTTCAACTCGCTTTCTTGTGAGCTGGCCGCAAGACCGCAGGATTGCTTCAGGCCCTAATCTGGTTCCGGCACGGCACGCTGAGCCTTTGGTTAATTCCTCTTCCTGGTGCGAAATGAGCATTAAATTTGCCCGTCCAGACACCTCCAGCTAGTCTGTCATTGCTTCTCCCTATTCCTGTTCATCTTCCGCAGAAATTGCAAACTGGGCCAAACAGGAGGTTAAAGGCACTGACTCTCCATGTCGGGAGAGTGTTAGTAAAGCGTCTGGAATGTTGCACCCGAGTACCAGGAGACGAAAACTGAGACATATTTGAACACGTCTCCTGATCACACAGTTGATCATACTCTGGGCTCCACATGCATGTTTTAGCTGAAGGAAGAATCCCTTAAACCCTGAGAGTCGAGACCCGTGGAATGGGTACCATTCAATATGATTTTAAAGGGTCTTCATTTGCTCACCGAACCTCTCCAATCCTATCACTGCTGCATTTATGCCCCTGTACACACACTTGATTCTGTTTTGGAGACATAGCAATCCATAGGTTTTAAGATACTTACTAGTCAGGTACATTCTTAGGCGTTTAATATGGGGTGTTGAGTCTATTTCGTTGAGCAAGGAGTAGCTCTTGTCTATTCCATATTTGGCTTAAGGAACTTTATCTGTGCTCATTTCAATCTCTGGTTTTATGCAGCACCCCAACTCACCTTTCCCCTTAAGCAAGCATAAGTTGGTTTTCTGAATTTGAGACCCTGTTCTGTTTTTTAATTCAGTTCCTGTGTAGCCAAGTTTACATTCCGTGTATTAGTGATATCTTATGATGTTTCTTTTTCTGTGTGACTTATTTCAGTTAGAATCATCATACCTGAATCCACTCATTATGCTGCTATGGGCCTGATGACATAGATTTCATTGCTGAGTGATATTGCATTCTACATAAGTACCACAACTTCTTTATCCATTTTTTGCTTTCTGCGATATTGAACTTGTACTGTAAATGAGGTTCTTGTAAACAGAGCCATCCCAAACTTTGGGGTGGCAGTGTCTTTTTGATTTTAATATCCCTAAACTATAGGACCATAAGTGGAAGTGCCCTAGGCTCTGTTGCTTTGTTTTTTAAATGTTTCAGGAAACACCGTACACTTCTCCCGAGTGGCTGTTGGCAATTTACATCCCGCCCATCAGCATAACAAGGCTCCCAGTTCTCCATGGCCTGTTCTGCCTTTCTGGATTTTACACTTTTTTCAGATGGCCCTTTTGACTGGCGGGAAGTGAGACTTCATTGTAGTGCAGATTTCCTTTGCAAGCTTGCTTGGTTGGCCAAAAAGGGCATATGCGTTTTTTCCTGAATATATTCAGGAAAAAACGCATACACACTTTTTGGCCAAGTGCATCATTGTGCACGTTCTGCCTCTTTTCCTATGCTTTAAATGCAATTCCAGTCTACCTCCTGAAATCGGTTTCCTGCAATTCTGCC
This sequence comes from Orcinus orca, assembly GCF_937001465.1. NCBI lineage: Eukaryota > Metazoa > Chordata > Mammalia > Artiodactyla > Delphinidae > Orcinus > Orcinus orca. The sequence continues at coordinate 167,346 of NW_026043758.1, forward strand.
CCACTTTCAAGTCCTCTTGGCAGCCTTACTTCAGTATATTTTTGGACGATAGCTGTCATTTATAACTCTGCAGGTTTGTGAATTTCGGTGCCCCTGAGCTCCTTTCTTCAACTCGCTTTCTTGTGAGCTGGCCGCAACACCGCAGGATTGCTTCAGGCCCTAATCTGGTTCCGGCATGGCACGCTGAGCCTTTGGTTAATTCCTCTTCCTGGTGGGAAATGAGAGTTAAATTTGCCCGTCCAGACACCTCCAGCTATTCTCTCATTGGTTCTCCCTATTCCTATTTATCTTCCGCAGAAATTGCAAACTGGGCCAAACAGGAGGTTAAAGGCACTGACTCTCCAAGTCGGGAGAGTGTTAGTAAAGCGTCTGGAAAGTTGCACCCGAGTACCAGGGGACGAAAACTGAGACATATTTGAACACGTCTCCCGATCACACGGTTGATCATACTCTGGGTTCCACATGCATGTTTTAGCTGAAGGAAGAATCCCTGAAACCTGGAGAGTTGAGACCCGTGGAATGGGTACCATGCAATATGACTTCAAAGGGTCTTCATTTGCTCACCGAACCTCTCCAATCCTATCACTGCTGCGTTTATGCCCCTGTACACACACTTGATTCTCTTTTGGAGACATAGCAATCCATAGGTTTTAAGATACTTACTAGTCAGTTACATTATTAGACGTTTAATATTGGGTGTTGAGTCTATTTCGTTGAGCAAGGAGTAGCTCTTGTATATTACATATTTGGCTTAAGGAACTTTATCTGTGCTCATTTCAATCTCTGGTTGTATGTAGCACCCCAACTCACCTTTCCCCTTAAGCAAGCATAAGTTGGTGTTCTAAATTTGAGATCCTGTTCTGTTTTGTAATTCAGTTCCTGTATAGCCAAGTTTACATTCCGTGTATTAGTGATATCTTATGATGTTTCTTTTTCTGTGTGACATTTCATTTAGAATCATCATACCTGAATCCACTCATTATGCTGCTATGGGCCTGATGACATAGATTTCATTGCTGAGTGATCTTGCATTGAACGTAAGTACCGCAACTTCTTTATCCATTTTCTGCTTTCTGCGATATTGAACTTGTACTGTAAACGAGGTTCTTGTAAACTGAGCCGTCCCAAACTTTGGGGTGGCTCTGTCTTTTTGATTTTAATTTCCCTAAGCTATAGGACCATAAGTGGAAGTGCCCTAGGCTCTGTTGCTTTGTTTTTTATATGTTTCAGGAAACACCATACACTTCTCCCTGGTGGCTGCTGGCAATTTACATCCCACCCATCAGCATAACAAGGCTCCCAGTTCTCCATGGCCTGTCCTGCCTTTCTGGATTTTACACTTTTTTCAGATGGCCCTTTTGACCGGGGGGAAGTGAGACTTCATTGTAGTGCAGATTTCCTTTGCAAGCTTGCTTGGTTGGCCAAAAAGGGCGTATGCGTTTTTTCCTGAATATATTCAGGAAAAAACGCATACGCCCTTTTTGGCCAAGTGCATCATTGTGGACGTTCTGCCTCTTTTCCTATGCTTTAAATGCAATTCCAGTCTACCTCCTGAAATCGGTTTCCTGCAATTCTGCCCCGCTTTCAAGTCCTCTTGGCAGCCTTACTTCAGTATATTTTTGGATGATAGCTGTCATTTATAACTCTGCAGGTTTGTGAATTACAGTGCCCCTGAGCTCCTTTCTTCAACTCGATTTCTTGTGAGCTGGCCGCAACACCGCAGGATTGCTTCAGGCCCTAATCTTGTTCTGGCACGGCACGCTGAGCCTTTGGTTAATTCCTCTTCCTGGTGGGAAATGAGAGTTAAATTTGCCCGTCCAGACACCTCCAGCTAGTCTCTCATTGGTTCTCCCTATTCCTGTTCATCTTCCGCAGAAATTGCAAACTGGGCCAAACAGGAGGTTAAAGGCACAGACTCTCCAAGTCGGGAGAGTGTTAGTAAAGCATCTGGAATGTTGCACCCGAGTACCAGGGGACGAGAACTGAGACATATTGGAACACGTCTCCCGATCACACGGTTGATCATACTCTGGGTTCCACATGCATGATTTAGCTGAAGAAAGAATCGCTTAAACCTGGAGCGTTGAGACCCGTGGAATGGGTACCGTGCAATATGACTTCAAAGGGTCTTCATTTGCTCACCGAACCCCTCCAATCCTATCACTGCTGCGTTTATACCCCTGTACACACGCTTGATTCTCTTTCTGAGACAGAGCGATCCATAGGTTTTAAGATACTTACTAGTCAGGTACATTCTAAGGCGTTTAATACGGGGTGTTGAGTCCATTTCGTTGAGCAAGGAGTAGCTCTTGTCTATTCCATATTTGGCTTAAGGAACTTTATCTGTGCTCATTTCAATCTCTGGTTTTATGCAGCACCCCAACTCACCTTTCCCCTTAAGCAAGCATAAGTTGGTTTTCTAAATTTGAGACTCTGTTCTGTTTTGTAATCCAGTTCCTGTGTAGCCAAGTTTACATTCCGTGTATTAGTGATATCTTATGATGTTTCTTTTTCTGTGTGACTTATTTCAGTTAGAATCATCATACCTGAATCCACTCATTATGGTGCTACGGGCCTGATGACATAGATTTCATTGCTGAGTGATATTGCATTGTACGTAAGTACCACAACTTCTTTATCCATTTTTCGCTTTCTGCTCTATTGAACTTGTACCATAAACGAGGTTCTTGTAAACAGAGCTGTCCCAAACTTTGGGGTGGCTGTGTCTTTTTGATTTTAATTTCCCTAAGTTATAGGACCATAAGTGGAAGTGCCCTAGGCTCTGTTGCTTTCTTTTTTAGATGTTGCAGGAAGCACCATACACTTCTCCCGAGTGGCTGTTGGCAATTTACATCCCGCCCATCAGCACAACAAGGCTCCCAGTTCTCCACGGCCTGTCCTGCCTTTCTGGATTTTACACTTTTTTCACATGGCCCTTTTGACCGGGGGGAAGTGAGACTTCATTGTAGTGCAGATTTCCTTTGCAAGCTTGCTTGGTTGGCCAAAAAGAGCGTATGCGTTTTTTCCTGTATATATTCAGGAAAAAACGCATACGCCCTTTTTGGCCAAGTGCATCATTGTCCACGTTCTGCCTCTTGTCCTATGCTTTAAATGCAATTCCAGTCTACCTACTGAAATCAGTTTCCTGCAATTCTGCCCCGCTTTCAACTCCTCTTGGCAGCCTTTCTTCAGTATATTTTTGGATGGTAGCTGTCATTTATAACTCTGCAGGTTTGTGAATTACAGTGCCCCTGAGCTCCTTTCTTCAACTCGCTTTTTTGTGAGCTGGCCGCAAGACCGCAGGATTGCTTCAGGCCCTAATCTGGTTCCGGCACGGCACGCTGAGCCTTTGGTTAATTCCTCTTCCTGGTGCGAAATGAGCATTAAATTTGCCCGTCCAGACACCTCCAGCTAGTCTCTCATTGCTTCTCCCTATTCCTGTTCATCTTCCGCAGAAATTGCAAAGTGGGCCAAACAGGAGGTTAAAGGCACTGACTCTCCATGTCGGGAGAGTGTTAATAAAGCGTCTGGAATGTTGCACCTGAGTACCAGGAGACGAAAACTGAGACATATTTGAACACGTCTCCTGATCACACAGTTGATCATACTCTGGGCTCCACATGCATGTTTTAGCTGAAGGAAGAATCCCTTAAACCTGGAGAGTTGAGACCCGTGGAATGGGTACCATGCAATATGACTTCAAAGGGTCTTCATTTGCTCACCGAACCTCTCCAATCCTATCACTGCTGCGTTTATGCCCCTGTACACACACTTGATTCTCTTTTGGAGACATAGCAATCCATAGGTTTTAAGATACTTACTAGTCAGTTACATTATTAGACGTTTAATATTGGGTGTTGAGTCTATTTCGTTGAGCAAGGAGTAGCTCTTGTATATTACATATTTGGTTAAGGAACTTTATCTGTGCTCATTTCAATCTCTGGTTGTATGCAGCACCCCAACTCACCTTTCCCCTTAAGCAAGCATAAGTTGGTGTTCTAAATTTGAGATCCTGTTCTGTTTTGTAATTCAGTTCCTGTATAGCCAAGTTTACATTCTGTGTATTAGTGATATCTTATGATGTTTCTTTTTCTGTGTGACATTTCATTTAGAATCATCATACCAGAATCCACTCATTATGCTGCTACGGGCCTGATGACATAGATTTCATTGCTGAGTGATATTGCATTGAACGTAAGTACCGCAACTTCTTTATCCATTTTCTGCTTTCTGCGATATTGAACTTGTACTGTAAACGAGGTTCTTGTAAACTGAGCCGTCCCAAACTTTGGGGTGGCTGTGTCTTTTTTATTTTAATTTCCCTAAGCTATAGGACCATAAGTGGAAGTGCCCTAGGCTCTGTTGCTTTGTTTTTTAGATGTTTCAGGAAACACCATACACTTTTCCCAAGTGGCTGTTGGCAATTTGCATCCCACCCATCAGCATAACAAGGCATCCAGTTCTCCATGGCCTGTCCTGCCTTTCTGGTTTTACACTTCTTTCAGATGGCCCTTTTGAGCAGGGGGAAGTGAGACTTCATTGTAGTGCAGATTTCGATTGCAAGCTTGCTTGGTTGGCCAAAAATGGCGTATGCGTTTTTTCCTGAATATATTCAGGAAAAAATGCATATGCCCTTTTTGGCCAAGTGCATCATTGTGGACGTTCTGCCTCTTTTCCTATGCTTTAAATGCAATTCCAGTCTACCTGCTGAAATCAGTTTCTTGCAGTTCTGCCCCGCTTTGAAGTCCTCTTGGCAGCCTTACTTCAGTATATTTTCGGACGATAGCTGTCCTTTATAACTCTGCAGGTTTGTGAATTACAGTGCCCCTGAGCTCCTTTCTTCAACTCGCTTTCTTGTGAGCTGGCCGCAACACCGCAGGATTGCTTCAGGCCCTAATCTGGTTCTGGTACGTCACGCTGAGCCTTTGGTTAATTCCTCTTCCTGGTGGGAAATGAGAGTTAAATTTGCCCGTCCAGACACCTCCAGCTAGTCTCTCATTGGTTCTCCCTATTCCTGTTCATCCTCCACAGAAATTGCAAACTGGGCCTAACAGGAGGTTAAAGGCACTGACTCTCCAAGTCGGCAGAGTGTTAGTAAAGCGTCTGGAATGTTGCACCCGAGTACCAGGGGACGAGAACTGAGACATATTGGAACACATCTCCCGATCACACGGTTGATCATACTCTGGGTTCCACATGCATGTTTTAGCTGAAGGAAGAATCCCTTAAACCTGGAGAGTTGAGACCCGTGGAATGGGTACCATGCAATATGACTTCAAAGGGTCTTCGTTTGCTCACCGAACCTCTCCAATCCTATCACTGCTACGTTTATGCCCCTCTACACATGCTTGATTCTCTTTCGGAGACATAGCAATCCATAGATTTTAAGATATTACTAGTCAGGTACATTCTTAGGCGTTTAATATGGGGTTTTGAGTCCATTTCGTTGAGCAAGGAGTAGCTCTTGTCTATTCCATATTTGGCTTAAGGAACATTATCTGTGCTCATTTCAATCTCTGGTTTTATGCAGCACCCCAACTCACCTTTCCCCTTAAGCAAGCCTAAGTTTGTTTTCTAAATTTGAGACCCTGTTCTGTTTTGTAATTCAGTTCCTGAGTAGCCAAGTTTACATTCCGTGTATTAGTGATATCTTATGATGTTTCTTTTTCTGTGTGACTTATTTCAGTTAGAATCATCATACCTCAATCCACTCATTATGCTGCTATGGGCCTGATGACATAGATTTCATTGCTGAGTGATATTGCATTGTACATAAGTACCACAACTTCTTTATCCATTTCTCACTTTCTGAGATATTGAACTTGTACCATAAACGAGGTTCTTGTTAGAGAGCCGTCCCAAACTTTGGGGTGGCTGTGTCTTTTTGATTTTAATTTCCCTAAGCTATAGGACCATAAGTGGAAGTGCCCTAGGCTCTGTTGCTTTGTTTTAGAAGTTCCAGGAAACAACATACACTTCTCCTGAGTGGCTGGTGGCAATTTACATCCTGCCCATCAGCATACAAGGCTCCCAGTTCTCCATGGCCTGTCCTGCCTTTCTGGATTTTACACTTTTTTCAGATGGCCCTTTTGACCGGGGGGAAGTGAGACTTCATTGTAGTGCAGATTTCCTTTGCAAGCTTGCTTGGTTGGCCAAAAAGTGCGTATGCGTTTTTTCCTGAATATATTCAGGAAAAAATGCATACGCACTTTTTGGCCAAGTGCATCATTGTGGACGTTCTGCCTCTTTCCCTATGCTTTAAATGCAATTCCAGTCTACCTCCTGAAATCGGTTTCCTGCAATTCTGCCCCGCTTTCAAGTCCTCTTGGCAGCCTTACTTCAGTATATTTTTGGACGATAGCTGTCATTTGTAACTCTGCAGGTTTGTGAATTACAGTGCCCCTTAGCTCCTTTCTTCAACTCGCTTTCTTGTGAGCTGGCCGCAACACCGCAGGATTGCTTCAGGCCCTAATCTGGTTCCGGCACGGAACGCTGAGCCTTTGGTTAATTCCTCTTCCTTGTGGGAAATGAGAGTTAAATTTGCCCGTCCAGACACCTCCGGCTAGTCACTCATTGGTCCTCCCTATTCGTGTTCATCTTCCGCAGAAATTGCAAACTGGGCCAAAAAGGAGGTTAAAGGCACTGACTCTCCAAGTCGGGAGAGTGTTAGTAAAGCATCTGGAATGTTGCACCCGATTACCAGCGGACGAGAACTGAGACATATTGGAACACGTCTCCCGATCACACGGTTGATCATACTCTGGGTTTCACATGCATGTTTAGCTGAAGGAAGAATCCCTGAAACCTGGTGAGTTGAGACCCGTGGAATGGGTACCATGCAATATGACTTCAAAGGGTCTTCGTTTGCTCACCGAACCTCTCCAATCCTATCACTGCTGCGTTTATGCCCCGGTTCTCACGCTTGATTCTCTTTCAGAGACATAGCAATCCATAGGTTTTAAGATACTTACTAGTCAGGTACATTCTTAGGCGTTTAATATGGAGTGTTGAGTCCATTTCGCTGAACAAGGAGTAGCTCTTGTCTATTACATATTTGGCTTAAGGAACTTTATCTGTGCTCATTTCAATCTCTGGTTTTATGCAGCACCACAACTCACCTTTCCCCTTAAGCAAGCATAAGTTGGTTTTCTAAATTTGAGACCCTGTTCTGTTTTGTAATTCAGTTCCTGTGTAGCCAAGTTTACATTCCGTGTATTAGTGATATCTTATGATGTTTCTTTTTCTGTGTGACTTATTTCAGTTAGAATCATCATACCTGAATCCACTCATTATGCTGCTACGGCCCTGATGACATAGATTTCATTGCTGAGTGATATTGCATTGTACGTAAGTACCACAACTTCTTTACCCATTTTTTGCTTTCTGCGATATTGAACTTGTACCGTAAACGAGGTTCTTGTAAACAGAGCCATCCCAAACTTTGGGGTGGCTGTGTCTTTTTTATTTTAATTTCCCTAACCTATAGGACCATAAGTAGAAGTGCTCTAGGCTCTGTTGCTTTGTTTTTTAGATGTTTCAGGAAACACCATACACTTCTCCCGAGTGGCTGTTGGCAATTTACATCCCGCCCATCAGCACAACAAGGCTCCCAGTTCTCCATGGCCTGTCCTGCCTTTCTGGATTTTACACTTTTTTCAGATGGCCCTTTTGACCGGGGGGAAGTGAGACTTCATTGTAGTGCAGATTTCCTTTGCAAGCTTGCTTGGTTGGCCAAAAAGAGCGTATGCGTTTTTTCCTGTATATATTCAGGAAAAAACGCATACGCCCTTTTTGGCCAAGTGCATCATTGTCCACGTTCTGCCTCTTGTCCTATGCTTTAAATGCAATTCCAGTCTACCTACTGAAATCAGTTTCCTGCAATTCTGCTCCGCTTTCAACTCCTCTTGGCAGCCTTTCTTCAGTATATTTTTGGACGATAGCTGTCATTTATAACTCTGCAGGTTTGTGAATTACAGTGCCCCTGAGCTCCTTTCTTCAACTCGCTTTCTTGTGAGCTGGCGCAACACCGCAGGATTGCTTCAGGCCCTAATCTGGTTCCGGCACGGCACGCTGAGCCTTTGGTTAATTCCTCTTTCTGGTGGGAAATGAGAGTTAAATTTGCCCGTCCAGACACCTCCAGCTAGTCTCTCATTGGTTCTCCCTATTCCTGTTCATCTTCCGCAGAAACTGCAAACTGGGCCAAACAGGAGGTTAAAGTCACTGACTCTCCAAGTCGAGAGAGTGTTAGTGAAGCGTCTGGAATGTTGTACCCGAGTGCCAGGGGACGAGAATTGAGACATATTTGAACACGTCTCCCGATCACACGGTTGATCATACTCTGGGTTCCACATGCATGTTTCAGCTGAAGGCAGAATCCCTTAAATCTGGAGAGTTGAGACCCGTGGAATGGGTACCATGCAATATGACTTCAAAGGGTCTTCATTTGCTCACCGAACCTCTCCAATCCTATCACTGCTGCGTTTATGCCCCTGTACACACACTTGATTCTCTTTTGGAGACATAGCAATCCATAGGTTTTAAGATACTTACTAGTCAGTTACATTATTAGACGTTTAATATTGGGTGTTGAGTCTATTACGTTGAGCAAGGAGTAGCTCTTGTATATTACATATTTGGCTTAAGGAACTTTATCTGTGCTCATTTCAATCTCTGGTTGTATGCAGCACCCCAACTCACCTTTCCACTTAAGCAAGCATAAGTTGGTGCTCTAAGTTTGAGACCCTGTTCTGTTTTGTAATTCAGTTCCTGTATAGCCAAGTTTACATTCCGTGTATTAGTGATATCTTATGATGTTTCTTTTTCTGTGTGACATTTCATTTAGAATCATCATACCTGAATCCACTCATTATGCTGTTACGGGCCTGATGACATAGATTTCATTGCTGAGTGACATTGCATTGAACGTAAGTACCGCAACTTCTTTATCCATTTTCTGCTTTCTGCGATATTGAACTTGTACTGTAAACGATGTTTTTGTAAACTGAGCCGTCCCAAACTTTGGGGTGGCTCTGTCTTTTTGATTTTAATTTCCCTAAGCTATAGGACCATAAGTGGAAGTGCCCTAGGCTCTGTTGCTTTGTTTTTTAGATGTTTCAGGAAACACCATACACTTCTCCCAAGTGGCTGTTGGCAATTTGCATCCCGCCCATCAGCATAACAAGGCTTCCAGTTCTCCATGGCCTGTCCTGCCTTTCTGGTTTTACACTTCTTTCAGATGGCCCTTTTGACCAGGGGGAAGTGAGACTTCATTGTAGTGCAGATTTCCTTTGCAAGCTTGCTTGGTTGGCCAAAAAGGGCGTATGCGTTTTTTCCTGAATATATTCAGGAAAAAACGCATACGCCCTTTTTGGCCAAGTGCATCATTGTCGACGTTCTGCCTCTTTTCCTATGCTTTAAATGCAATTCCAGTCTACCTCCTGAAATCGGTTTCCTGCAATTCTGCCCCGCTTTCAAGTCCTCTTGGAAGCCTTACTTCAGTATATTTTTGGACAATAGCTGTCATTTATAACTCTGCAGGTTTGTGAATTACAGTGCCCCTGAGCTCCTTTCTTCAACTCGCTTTCTTGTGAGCTGGCCGCAACACCGCAGGATTGCTTTAGGCCCTAATCTTGTTCCGGCTCGGCACGCTGAGCCTTTGGTTAATTCCTCTTCCTGGTGGGAAATGAGAGTTAAATTTGCCCGTCCAGACACCTCCAGCTAGTCTCTCATTGGTCCCCCCTATCCCTGTTCATCTTCCGCAGAAATTGCAAACTGGGCCAAACAGGAGGTTAAAGGCACAGACTCTCCAAGTCGGGAGAGTGTTAGTAAAGCATCTGGAATGTTGCACCCGAGTACCAGGGGACGAGAACTGAGACATATTGGAACACGTCTCCCGATCACACGGTTGATCATACTCTGGGTTCCACATGCATGATTTAGCTGAAGAAAGAATCGCTTAAACCTGGAGCGTTGAGACCCGTGGAATGGGTACCGTGCAATATGACTTCAAAGGGTCTTCATTTGCTCACCGAACCCCTCCAATCCTATCACTGCTGCGTTTATACCCCTGTACACACGCTTGATTCTCTTTCTGAGACAGAGCGATCCATAGGTTTTAAGATACTTACTAGTCAGGTACATTCTTAGGCGTTTAATACGGGGTGTTGAGTCCATTTCGTTGAGCAAGGAGTAGCTCTTGTCTATTCCATATTTGGCTTAAGGAACTTTATCTGTGCTCATTTCAATCTCTGGTTTTATGCAGCACCCCAACTCACCTTTCCCCTTAAGCAAGCATAAGTTGGTTTTCTAAATTTGAGACTCTGTTCTGTTTTGTAATCCAGTTCCTGTGTAGCCAAGTTTACATTCCGTGTATTAGTGATATCTTATGATGTTTCTTTTTCTGTGTGACTTATTTCAGTTAGAATCATCATACCTGAATCCACTCTATGCTGCTACGGGCCTGATGACATAGATTTCATTGCTGAGTGATATTGCATTGTACGTAAGTACCACAACTTCTTTATCCATTTTTCGCTTTCTGCTCTATTGAACTTGTACCATAAACGAGGTTCTTGTAAACAGAGCTGTCCCAAACTTTGGGGTGGCTGTGTCTTTTTGATTTTAATTTCCCTAAGTTATAGGACCATAAGTGGAAGTGCCCTAGGCTCTGTTGCTTTCTTTTTTAGATGTTGCAGGAAGCACCATACACTTCTCCCGAGTGGCTGTTGGCAATTTACATCCCGCCCATCAGCACAACAAGGCTCCCAGTTCTCCACGGCCTGTCCTGCCTTTCTGGATTTTACACTTTTTTCACATGGCCCTTTTGACCGGGGGGAAGTGAGAGTTCATTGTAGTGCAGATTTCCTTTGCAAGCTTGCTTGGTTGGCCAAAAAGAGCGTATGCGTTTTTTCCTGTATATATTCAGGAAAAAACGCATACGCCCTTTTTGGCCAAGTGCATCATTGTCCACGTTCTGCCTCTTGTCCTATGCTTTAAATGCAATTCCAGTCTACCTACTGAAATCAGTTTCCTGCAATTCTGCCCCGCTTTCAACTCCTCTTGGCAGCCTTTCTTCAGTATATTTTTGGATGGTAGCTGTCATTTATAACTCTGCAGGTTTGTGAATTACAGTGCCCCTGAGCTCCTTTCTTCAACTCGCTTTTTTGTGAGCTGGCCGCAAGACCGCAGGATTGCTTCAGGCCCTAATCTGGTTCCGGCACGGCACGCTGAGCCTTTGGTTAATTCCTCTTCCTGGTGCGAAATGAGCATTAAATTTGCCCGTCCAGACACCTCCAGCTAGTCTCTCATTGCTTCTCCCTATTCCTGTTCATCTTCCGCAGAAATTGCAAAGTGGGCCAAACAGGAGGTTAAAGGCACTGACTCTCCATGTCGGGAGAGTGTTAATAAAGCGTCTGGAATGTTGCACCTGAGTACCAGGAGACAAAAACTGAGACATATTTGAACACGTCTCCTGATCACACAGTTGATCATACTCTGGGCTCCACATGCATGTTTTAGCTGAAGGAAGAATCCCTTAAACCTGGAGAGTTGAGACCCGTGGAATGGGTACCATGCAATATGACTTCAAAGGGTCTTCATTTGCTCACCGAACCTCTCCAATCCTATCACTGCTGCGTTTATGCCCCTGTACACACACTTGATTCTCTTTTGGAGACATAGCAATCCATAGGTTTTAAGATACTTACTAGTCAGTTACATTATTAGACGTTTAATATTGGGTGTTGAGTCTATTTCGTTGAGCAAGGAGTAGCTCTTGTATATTACATATTTGGTTAAGGAACTTTATCTGTGCTCATTTCAATCTCTGGTTGTATGCAGCACCCCAACTCACCTTTCCCCTTAAGCAAGCATAAGTTGGTGTTCTAAATTTGAGATCCTGTTCTGTTTTGTAATTCAGTTCCTGTATAGCCAAGTTTACATTCCGTGTATTAGTGATATCTTATGATGTTTCTTTTTCTGTGTGACATTTCATTTAGAATCATCATACCTGAATCCACTCATTATGCTGCTACGGGCCTGATGACATAGATTTCATTGCTGAGTGATATTGCATTGAACGTAAGTACCGCAACTTCTTTATCCATTTTCTGCTTTCTGCGATATTGAACTTGTACTGTAAACGAGGTTCTTGTAAACTGAGCCGTCCCAAACTTTGGGGTGGCTGTGTCTTTTTTATTTTAATTTCCCTAAGCTATAGGACCATAAGTGGAAGTGCCCTAGGCTCTGTTGCTTTGTTTTTTAGATGTTTCAGGAAACACCATACATTTTCCCAAGTGGCTGTTGGCAATTTGCATCCCACCCATCAGCATAACAAGGCGTCCAGTTCTCCATGGCCTGTCCTGCCTTTCTGGTTTTACACTTCTTTCAGATGGCCCTTTTGAGCAGGGGGAAGTGAGACTTCATTGTAGTGCAGATTTCGATTGCAAGCTTGCTTGGTTGGCCAAAAATGGCGTATGCGTTTTTTCCTGAATATATTCAGGAAAAAATGCATATGCCCTTTTTGGCCAAGTGCATCATTGTGGACGTTCTGCCTCTTTTCCTATGCTTTAAATGCAATTCCAGTCTACCTGCTGAAATCAGTTTCCTGCAGTTCTGCCCCGCTTTGAAGTCCTCTTGGCAGCCTTACTTCAGTATATTTTCGGACGATAGCTGTCCTTTATAACTCTGCAGGTTTGTGAATTACAGTGCCCCTGAGCTCCTTTCTTCAACTCGCTTTCTTGTGAGCTGGCCGCAACACCGCAGGATTGCTTCAGGCCCTAATCTGGTTCTGGTACGTCACGCTGAGCCTTTGGTTAATTCCTCTTCCTGGTGGGAAATGAGAGTTAAATTTGCCCGTCCAGACACCTCCAGCTAGTCTCTCATTGGTTCTCCCTATTCCTGTTCATCCTCCACAGAAATTGCAAACTGGGCCTAACAGGAGGTTAAAGGCACTGACTCTCCAAGTCGGCAGAGTGTTAGTAAAGCGTCTGGAATGTTGCACCCGAGTACCAGGGGACGAGAACTGAGACATATTGGAACACATCTCCCAATCACACGGTTGATCATACTCTGGGTTCCACATGCATGTTTTAGCTGAAGGAAGAATCCCTTAAACCTGGAGAGTTGAGACCCGTGGAATGGGTACCATGCAATATGACTTCAAAGGGTCTTCGTTTGCTCACCGAACCTCTCCAATCCTATCACTGCTGCGTTTATGCCCCTCTACACATGCTTGATTCTCTTTCGGAGACATAGCAATCCATAGATTTTAAGATATTACTAGTCAGGTACATTCTTAGGCGTTTAATATGGGGTTTTGAGTCCATTTCGTTGAGCAAGGAGTAGCTCTTGTCTATTCCATATTTGGCTTAAGGAACATTATCTGTGCTCATTTCAATCTCTGGTTTTATGCAGCACCCCAACTCACCTTTCCCCTTAAGCAAGCCTAAGTTTGTTTTCTAAATTTGAGACCCTGTTCTGTTTTGTAATTCAGTTCCTGAGTAGCCAAGTTTACATTCCGTGTATTAGTGATATCTTATGATGTTTCTTTTTCTGTGTGACTTATTTCAGTTAGAATCATCATACCTCAATCCACTCATTATGCTGCTATGGGCCTGATGACATAGATTTCATTGCTGAGTGATATTGCATTGTACATAAGTACCACAACTTCTTTATCCATTTCTCACTTTCTGAGATATTGAACTTGTACCATAAACGAGGTTCTTGTTAGAGAGCCGTCCCAAACTTTGGGGTGGCTGTGTCTTTTTGATTTTAATTTCCCTAAGCTATAGGACCATAAGTGGAAGTGCCCTAGGCTCTGTTGCTTTGTTTTAGAAGTTCCAGGAAACAACATACACTTCTCCTGAGTGGCTGGTGGCAATTTACATCCCGCCCATCAGCACAACAAGGCTCCCAGTTCTCCATGGCCTGTCCTGCCTTTCTGGATTTTACACTTTTTTCAGATGGCCCTTTTGACCGGGGGGAAGTGAGACTTCATTGTAGTGCAGATTTCCTTTGCAAGCTTGCTTGGTTGGCCAAAAAGAGCGTGTGCGTTTTTTCCTGTATATATTCAGGAAAAAACGCATACGCCCTTTTTGGCCAAGTGCATCATTGTCCACGTTCTGCCTCTTGTCCTATGCTTTAAATGCAATTCCAGTCTACCTACTGAAATCAGTTTCCTGCAATTCTGCTCCGCTTTCAACTCCTCTTGGCAGCCTTTCTTCAGTATATTTTTGGACGATAGCTGTCATTTATAACTCTGCAGGTTTGTGAATTACAGTGCCCCTGAGCTCCTTTCTTCAACTCGCTTTCTTGTGAGCTGGCGCAACACCGCAGGATTGCTTCAGGCCCTAATCTGGTTCCGGCACGGCACGCTGAGCCTTTGGTTAATTCCTCTTTCTGGTGGGAAATGAGAGTTAAATTTGCCCGTCCAGACACCTCCAGCTAGTCTCTCATTGGTTCTCCCTATTCCTGTTCATCTTCCACAGAAACTGCAAACTGGGCCAAACAGGAGGTTAAAGTCACTGACTCTCCAAGTCGAGAGAGTGTTAGTGAAGCGTCTGGAATGTTGTACCCGAGTGCCAGGGGACGAGAATTGAGACATATTTGAACACGTCTCCCGATCACACGGTTGATCATACTCTGGGTTCCACATGCATGTTTCAGCTGAAGGCAGAATCCCTTAAATCTGGAGAGTTGAGACCCGTGGAATGGGTACCATGCAATATGACTTCAAAGGGTCTTCATTTGCTCACCGAACCTCTCCAATCCTATCACTGCTGCGTTTATGCAACTGTACACACGCTTGATTCTCTTTCGGAGACATAGCAATCCATAGGGATTAAGATACTTACTAGTCAGTTACATTATTAGACGTTTAATATTGGGTGTTGAGTCTATTACGTTGAGCAAGGAGTAGCTCTTGTATATTACATATTTGGCTTAAGGAACTTTATCTGTGCTCATTTCAATCTCTGGTTGTATGCAGCACCCCAACTCACCTTTCCACTTAAGCAAGCATAAGTTGGTGCTCTAAGTTTGAGACCCTGTTCTGTTTTGTAATTCAGTTCCTGTATAGCCAAGTTTACATTCCGTGTATTAGTGATATCTTATGATGTTTCTTTTTCTGTGTGACATTTCATTTAGAATCATCATACCTGAATCCACTCATTATGCTGTTACGGGCCTGATGACATAGATTTCATTGCTGAGTGATATTGCATTGAACGTAAGTACCGCAACTTCTTTATCCATTTTCTGCTTTCTGCGATATTGAACTTGTACTGTAAACGATGTTTTTGTAAACTGAGCCGTCCCAAACTTTGGGGTGGCTCTGTCTTTTTGATTTTAATTTCCCTAAGCTATAGGACCATAAGTGGAAGTGCCCTAGGCTCTGTTGCTTTGTTTTTTAGATGTTTCAGGAAACACCATACACTTCTCCCAAGTGGCTGTTGGCAATTTGCATCCCGCCCATCAGCATAACAAGGCTTCCAGTTCTCCATGGCCTGTCCTGCCTTTCTGGTTTTACACTTCTTTCAGATGGCCCTTTTGACCAGGGGGAAGTGAGACTTCATTGTAGTGCAGATTTCCTTTGCAAGCTTGCTTGGTTGGCCAAAAAGGGCGTATGTGTTTTTTCCTGAATATATTCAGGAAAAAAACGCATACGCCCTTTTTGGCCAAGTGCATCATTGTCGACGTTCTGCCTCTTTTCCTATGCTTTAAATGCAATTCCAGTCTACCTCCTGAAATCGGTTTCCTGCAATTCTGCCCCTCTTTCAAGTCCTCTTGGAAGCCTTACTTCAGTATATTTTTGGACAATAGCTGTCATTTATAACTCTGCAGGTTTGTGAATTACAGTGCCCCTGAGCTCCTTTCTTCAACTCGCTTTCTTGTGAGCTGGCCGCAACACCGCAGGATTGCTTTAGGCCCTAATCTTGTTCCGGCTCGGCTCGCTGAGCCTTTGGTTAATTCCTCTTCCTGGTGGGAAATGAGAGTTAAATTTGCCCGTCCAGACACCTCCAGCTAGTCTCTCATTGGTTCTCCCTATTCCTGTTCATCCTCCACAGAAATTGCAAACTGCGCCTAACAGGAGGTTAAAGGCACTGACTCTCCAAGTCGGCAGAGTGTTAGTAAAGCGTCTGGAATGTTGAACCCGAGTACCAGGGGACGAGAACTGAGACATATTGGAACACATCTCCCGATCACACGGTTGATCATACTCTGGGTTCCACATGCATGTTTTAGCTGAAGGAAGAATCCCTTAAATCTGGAGAGTTGAGACCCGTGGAATGGGTACCATGCAATATGACTTCAAAGGGTCTTCGTTTGCTCACCGAACCTCTCCAATCCTATCACTGCTGCGTTTATGCCCCTCTACACATGCTTGATTCTCTTTCGGAGACATAGCAATCCATAGATTTTAAGATATTACTAGTCAGGTACATTCTTAGGCGTTTAATATGGGGTTTTGAGTCCATTTCGTTGAGCAAGGAGTAGCTCTTGTCTATTCCATATTTGGCTTAAGGAACATTATCTGTGCTCATTTCAATCTCTGGTTTTATGCAGCACCCCAACTCACCTTTCCCCTTAAGCAAGCCTAAGTTTGTTTTCTAAATTTGAGACCCTGTTCTGTTTTGTAATTCAGTTCCTGAGTAGCCAAGTTTACATTCCATGTATTAGTGATATCTTATGATGTTTCTTTTTCTGTGTGACTTATTTCAGTTAGAATCATCATACCTCAATCCACTCATTATGCTGCTATGGGCCTGATGACATAGATTTCATTGCTGAGTGATATTGCGTTGTACATAAGTACCACAACTTCTTTATCCATTTCTCACTTTCTGAGATATTGAACTTGTACCGTAAACGAGGTTCTTCTTAGAGAGCCGTCTCAAACTTTGGGGTGGCTATGTCTTTTTGATTTTAATTTCCCTAAGCTATAGGACCATAAGTGGAAGTGCCCTAGACTCTGTTGCTTTGTTTTTTAGATGTTTCAGGAAACACCATACACTTCTCCCCAGTGGCTGTTGGCAATTTACATCCAGCCCATCAGCATAACAAGGCTCCCAGTTCTCCATGGCCTGTCCTGACTTTCTGGATTTTACACTTTTTTCAGATGGCCCTTTTGACCGGGGGGAAGTGAGACTTCATTGTAGTGCAGATTTCCTTTGCAAGCTTGCTTGGTTGGCCAAAAAGGGCGTATGCGTTTTTTCCTGTATATATTCAGGAAAAAACGCATACGCCCTTTTTGGCCAAGTGCATCATTGTCCACGTTCTGCCTCTTCTCCTATGCTTTAAATGCAATTCCAGTCGACCTCCTGAAATCAGTTTCCTGCAATTCTGCCCCACTTTGCAGTCCTCTTGGCAGCCTTACTTCAGTATATTTTTGGACGATAGCTGTCATTTATAACTCTGCAGGTTTGTGAATTACAGTGCCCCTGAGCTCCTTTCTTCAACTCGCTTTCTTGTGAGCTGGCTGTAACACCGCAGGATTGCTTCAGGCCCTAATCTGGTTCCGGCACGGCACGCTGAGCCTTTGGTTAATTCCTCTTCCTGGTGGGAAATGAGAGTTAAATTTGCCCGTCCAGACACCTCCAGCTAGTCTCTCATTGGTTCTCCCTATTCCTGTTCATCTTCTGCAGAAATTGCAAACTGGGCCAAACAGGAGGTTAAAGGCACTGACTCTCCAAATCGGGAGAGTGTTAGTAAAGCATCTGGAATGTTGCACCCGAGTACCAGGGTCGAAAACTGAGACATAGTTGAACACGTCTCCTGATCACACGGTTGATCATACTCTGGGTTCCACATGCATGTTTAACCTGAAGGAAGAATCCCTTAAACCTGGAGAGTTGAGACCCGTGGAATGGGTTCCATGCAATATGACTTCAAAGGGTCTTCATTTGCTCACCGAACCTCTCCAATCCTATCACTGCTGCGTTTATGCCGCTGTACACACGCTTGATTCTCTTTTGGAGACATAGCAATCCATAGGTTTTAAGATACTTACTAGTCAGTTACTTTATTAGGCGTTTAATATTGGGTGTTGAGTCTATTTCGTTGAGCAAGGAGTAGCTCTTGTATATTACATATTTGGCTTAAGGAACTTTATCTGTGCTCATTTCAATCTCTGGTTTTATGCAGCACCCCAACTCACCTTTCCCCTTAAGCAAGCATAAGTTGGTTTTCTGAATTTCAGACACTGTTCTGTTTTGTAATTCAGTTCCTTTGTAGCCAAGTTTACATTCCATGTATTAGTGATATCTTTCGATGTGTCTTTTTCTGTGTGACTTATTTCAGTTAGAATCATCATACCTGAATCCACTCATTATGCTGCTACGGGCCTGATGACATAGATGTCATTGCTGAGTGATATTGCATTGTACGTAAGTACCACAACTTCTTTATCCATTTTTCGCTTTCTGCGATATTGAACTTGTACCGTAAACGAGGTTCTTGTAAACAGAGCCGTCCCAAACTTTGGGGTGGCTGTGTCTTTTTGATTTTAATTTCCCTAAGCTATAGGACCATAAGTGGAAGTGCCCTAGGCTCTGTTGCTTTGTTTTAGAAGTTCCAGGAAACAACATACACTTCTCCTGAGTGGCTGGTGGCAATTTACATCCTGCCCATCAGCATACAAGGCTCCCAGATCTCCATGGCCTGTCCTGCCTTTCTGGATTTTACACTTTTTTCAGATGGCCCTTTTGACCGGGGGGAAGTGAGACTTCATTGTAGTGCAGATTTCCTTTGCAAGCTTGCTTGGTTGGCCAAAAAGTGCGTATGCGTTTTTTCCTGAATATATTCAGGAAAAAACGCATACGCCCTTTTTGGCCAAGTGCATCATTGTGGACGTTCTGCCTCTTTTCCTATGCTTTAAATGCAATTCCAGTCTACCTCCTGAAATCGGTTTCCTGCAATTCTGCCCCGCTTTCAAGTCCTCTTGGCAGCCTAACTTCAGTATATTTTTGGACGATAGCTGTCATTTGTAACTCTGCAGGTTTGTGAATTACAGTGCCCCTTAGCTCCTTTCTTCAACTCGCTTTCTTGTGAGCTGGCCGAAACACTGCAGGATTGCTTCAGGCCCTAATCTGGTTCCGGCACGGAACGCTGAGCCTTTGGTTAATTCCTCTTCCTTGTGGGAAATGAGAGTTAAATTTGCCCGTCCAGACACCTCCGGCTAGTCACTCATTGGTCCTCCCTATTCGTGTTCATCTTCCGCAGAAATTGCAAACTGGGCCAAACAGGAGGCTAAAGGCACTGACTCTCCAAGTCGGGAGAGTGTTAAAAAGCATCTGGAATGTTGCACCCGATTACCAGCGGACGAGAACTGAGACATATTGGAACACGTCTCCCGATCACACGGTTGATCATACTCTGGGTTTCACATGCATGTTTAGCTGAAGGAAGAATCCCTTAAACCTGGAGAGTTGAGACCCGTGGAATGGGTACCATGCAATATGACTTCAAAGGGTCTTCGTTTGCTCACCGAACCTCTCCAATCCTATCACTGCTGCGTTTATGCCCCTGTACACATGCTTGATCCTCTTTCAGAGACATAGCAATCCATAGGTTTTAAGATACTTACTAGTCAGGTACATTCTTAGGCGTTTAATATGGGGTGTTGAGTCCATTTCGCTGAACAAGGAGTAGCTCTTGTCTATTACATATTTGGCTTAAGGAACTTTATCTGTGCTCATTTCAATCTCTGGTTTTATGCAGCACCCCAACTCACCTTTCCCCTTAGCAAGCATAAGTTGGTTTTCTAAATTTGAGACCCTGTTCTGTTTTGTAATTCAGTTCCTGTGTAGCCAAGTTTACATTCCGTGTATTAGTGATATCTTATGATGTTTCTTTTTCTGTGTGACTTATTTCAGTTAGAATCATCATACCTAAATCCACTCATTATGCTGCTACGGCCCTGATGACATAGATTTCATTGCTGAGTGATATTGCATTGTACGTAAGTACCACAACTTCTTTATCCATTTTTTGCTTTCTGCGATATTGAACTTGTACCGTAAACGAGGTTCTTGTAAACAGAGCCATCCCAAACTTTGGGGTGGCTGTGTCTTTGTATTTTAATTTCCCTAAGCTATAGGACCATAAGTGGAAGTGCTCTAGGCTCTGTTGCTTTGTTTTTTAGATGTTTCAGGAAACACCATACACTTCTCCCGAGTGGCTGTTGGCAATTTACATCCGCCCATCAGCACAACAGGCTCCCAGTTCTCCACGGCCTGTCCTGCCTTTCTGGATTTTACACTTTTTTCAGATGGCCCTTTTGACCGGGGGGAAGTGAGACTTCATTGTAGTGCAGATTTCCTTGCAAGCTTGCTTGGTTGGCCAAAAAGTGGCGTATGCGTTTTTTCCTGTATATATTCAGGAAAAAACGCATACGCCCTTTTTGGCCAAGTGCATCATTGTCCACGTTCTGCCTCTTCTCCTATGCTTTAATGCAATTCCAGTCGACCTCCTGAAATCAGTTTCCTGCAATTCTGCCCCACTTGCATTCCTCTTGGCAGCCTTACTTCAGTATATTTTTGGACGATAGCTGTCATTTATAACTCTGCAGGTTTGTGAATTACAGTGCCCCTGAGCTCCTTTCTTCAACTCGCTTTCTTTGTGAGCTGGCTGTAACACCGCAGGATTGCTTCAGGCCCTAATCTGGTTCGGGCACGGCACGCTGAGCCTTTGGTTAATTCCTCTTCTGGTGGGAAATGAGAGTTAAATTTGCCCGTCCAGACACCTCCAGCTAGTCTCTCATTGGTTCTCCCTATTCCTGTTCATCTTCTGCAGAAATTGCAAACTGGGCCAAACAGGAGGTTAAAGGCACTGACTCTCCAAGTCGGGAGAGTGTTAGTAAAGCGTCTGGAATGTTGCACCCGAGGACCAGGGAACGAAAACTGAGACATAGTTGAACACGTCTCCCGATCACACGGTTCATCATACTCCGGGCTCCACATGCATGTTTTAGCTGAAGGAAGAATCCCTTAAACCTGGAGAGTCGAGACCCGTGAAATGGGTACCATTCAATATGACTTCAAAGGGTCTTCATTTGCTCACCGAACCTCTCCAATCCTATCACTGCTGTGTTTATGCCCCTGTACACAAGCTTGATTCTCTTTTGGAGACATGGCAATCCATAGGTTTTAAGATACTTAGTAGTCAGGTACATTATTAGGCGTTTAATATGGTGTGTTGAGTCCATTTCGTTGAGCAAGGAGTAGCACTTGTCTATTACATATTTGGCTTAAGGAACTTTATCTGTGCTCATTTCAATCTCTGGTTTTATGCAGCACCCCAACTCACCTTTCCCCTTAAGCAAGCATAAGTTGGTTTTCTGAATTTGAGACCGTGTTCTGTTTTGTAATTCAGTTCCTGTGTAGCCAAGTTTACATTCCGTGTATTAGTGATATCTTATGATGTTTCTTTTTCTGTGTGACTTATTTCAGTTAGAATCATCATACCTGAATCCACTCATTATGCTGCTATGGGCCTGATGACATAGATTTCATTGCTGAGTGATATTGCATTGTACGTAAGTACCACAACTTCTTTATCCATTTTTCGCTTTCTGCGATATTGAACTTGTACCGTAAACGAGGTTCTTGTAAACAGAGCCATCCCAAACTTTGGGGTGGCTGTGTCTTTTTGAATTTAATTTCCCTAAGCTATAGGACCTTAAGTGGAAGTACCCTAGGCTCTGTTGCTTTGTTTTTTAGATGTTTCAGGAAACACCATACACTTCTCCCTAGTGGCTGCTGGCAATTTACATCCCGCCCATCAGCATAACAAGGCTCCCAGTTCTCCATGGCCTGTCCTGCCTTTCTGGATTTTACACTTTTTTCAGATGGCCCTTTTGACTGGGAGGAAGTGAGAGTTCATTGTAGTGCAGATTTCCTTTGCAAGCTTGCTTGGTTGGCCAAAAAGGGCCTATGCGTTTTTTTCCTGAATATATTCAGGAAAAAACGCATAGGCCCTTTTTGGCCAAGTGCATCATTGTCGACGTTCTGCCTCTTTTTCTATGTTTGAAATGCAATTCCAGTCTACCTCCTGAAATCGGTTTCCTGCAATTCTGCCCCACTTTCAAGTCCTGTTGGCAGCCTTACTTCAGTATATTTTTGTACGATAGCTGTCATTTATAACTCTGCAGGTTTGTGAATTACAGTGCCCCTGAGCTCCTTTCTTCAACTCGCTTTCTTGTGAGCTGGCTGCAACACCACAGGATTGCTTCAGGCCCTAATCTGTTTCCGGCACGGCACGCTGAGCCTTTGGTTAATTCCTCTTCCTGGTAGGAAATGAGAGTTAAATTTGCCCATCCAGACACCTCCAGCTATTCTCTCATTGGTTCTCCCTATTCCTGTTCATCTTCCGCAGAAATTGCAAACTGGGCCAAACAGGAGGTTAAAGGCACTGACTCTCCAAGTCGGGAGAGTGTTAGTAAAGCGTGTGGAATGTTGCACCCGAGTACCAGGGGACGAAAACTGAGACATATTTGAACACGTCTTCCGATCACGTGGTTGATCATTCTCTGGGTTCCACATGCATGTTTTAGCTGAAGGAAGAATCCCATAAACCTGGAGACTTGAGACCCGTGGAATGGGTACCATGCAATATGACTTCAAAGGGTCTTCATTTGCTCACGAAACCTCTCCAATCCTATCACTGCTGCGTTTATGCCCCTCTACACATGCTTGATTCTCTTTCAGAGACATAGCAATCCATAGGTTTTAAGATACTTACTAGTCAGGTACATTCTTAGGCGTTTAATATGGGGTGTTGAGTCCATTTCGCTGAACAAGGAGTAGCTCTTGTCTATTACATATTTGGCTTAAGGAACTTTATCTGTGCTCATTTCAATCTCTGGTTTTATGCAGCACCCCAACTCACCTTTCCCCTTAAGCAAGCATAAGTTGGTTTTCTAAATTTGAGACCCTGTTCTGTTTTGTAATCCAGTTCCTGTGTAGCCAAGTTTACATTCCGTGTATTAGTGATATCTTATGATGTTTCTTTTTCTGTGTGACTTATTTCAGTTAGAATCATCATACCTGAATCCACTCATTATGCTGCTATGGCCCTGATGACATAGATTTCATTGCTGAGTGATATTGCATTGTACGTAAGTACCACAACTTCTTTATCCATTTTTTGCTTTCTGCGATATTGAACTTGTACCGTAAACGAGGTTCTTGTAAACAGAGCCATCCCAAACTTTGGGGTGGCTGTGTCTTTTTTATTTTAATTTCCCTAACCTATAGGACCATAAGTAGAAGTGCTCTAGGCTCTGTTGCTTTGTTTTTTAGATGTTTCAGGAAACACCATACACTTCTCCCGAGTGGCTGTTGGCAATTTACATCCTGCCCATCAGCACAACAAGGCTCCCAGTTCTCCATGGCCTGTCCTGGCTTTCTGGATTTTACAATTTTTTCAGATGGCCCTTTTGACCGGGGGGAAGTGAGACTTCATTGTAGTGCAGATTTCCTTTGCAAGCTTGCTTGGTTGGCCAAAAAGTGCGTATGCGTTTTTTCCTGTATATATTCAGGAAAAAACGCATACGCCCTTTTTGGCCAAGTGCATCATTGTCCACGTTCTGCCTCTTGTCCTATGCTTTAAATGCAATTCCAGTCTACCTACTGAAATCAGTTTCCTGCAATTCTGCCCCGCATTCAAGACCTCTTGGCAGCCTTTCTTCAGTATATTTTTGGACGATAGCTGTCATTTATAACTCTGCAGGTTTGTGAATTACAGTGCCCCTGAGCTCCTTTCTTCAACTCGCTTTCTTGTGAGCTGGCGCAACACCGCAGGATTGCTTCAGGCCCTAATCTGGTTCCGGCACGGCACGCTGAGCCTTTGGTTAATTCCTCTTCCTGGTGGGAAATGAGAGTTAAATTTGCCCGTCCAGACACCTCCAGCTAGTCTCTCATTGGTTCTCCCTATTCCTGTTCATCTTCCGCAGAAATTGCAAAGTGGGCCAAACAGGAGGTTAAAGGCACTGACTCTCCAAGTCGGGAGAGTGTTAGTGAAGCGTCTGGAATGTTGCACCCGAGTGCCAGGGGACGAGAATTGAGACATATTTGAACACGTCTCCCGATCACACGGTTGATCATACTCTGGGTTCCACATGCATGTTTCAGCTGAAGGCAGAATCCCTTAAATCTGGAGAGTTGAGACCCGTGGAATGGGTACCATGCAATATGACTTCAAAGGGTCTTCATTTGCTCACCGAACCTCTCCAATCCTATCACTGCTGCGTTTATGCCCCTGTACACACACTTGATTCTCTTTTGGAGACATAGCAATCCATAGGTTTTAAGATACTTACTAGTCAGTTACATTATTAGACGTTTAATATTGGGTGTTGAGTCTATTTCGTTGAGCAAGGAGTAGCTCTTGTATATTACATATTTGGCTTAAGGAACTTTATCTGTGCTCATTTCAATCTCTGGTTGTATGCAGCACCCCAACTCACCTTTCCACTTAAGCAAGCATAATTTGGTGTTCTAAATTTGAGATCCTGTTCTGTTTTGTAATTCAGTTCCTGTATAGCCAAGTTTACATTCCGTGTATTAGTGATATCTTATGATGTTTCTTTTTCTGTGTGACATTTCATTTAGAATCATCATACCTGAATCCACTCATTATGCTGCTACGGGCCTGATGACATAGATTTCATTGCTGAGTGATATTGCATTGAACGTAAGTACCGCAACTTCTTTATCCATTTTCTGCTTTCTGCGATATTGAACTTGTACTGTAAACGATGTTCTTGTAAACTGAGCCGTCCCAAACTT
Organism: Orcinus orca; assembly: GCF_937001465.1. Classification (NCBI taxonomy): domain Eukaryota; kingdom Metazoa; phylum Chordata; class Mammalia; order Artiodactyla; family Delphinidae; genus Orcinus; species Orcinus orca. The sequence continues at coordinate 192,134 of NW_026043758.1, forward strand.
TGGGGTGGCTCTGTCTTTTTGATTTTAATTTCCCTAAGCTATAGGACCATAAGTGGAAGTGCCCTAGGCTCTGTTGCTTTGTTTTTTAGATGTTTCAGGAAACACCATACACTTCTCCCTAGTGGCTGCTGGCAATTTACATCCCACCCATCAGCATAACAAGGCTCCCAGTTCTCCATGGCCTGTCCTGCCTTTCTGGATTTTACACTTTTTTCAGATGGCCCTTTTGACCGGGGGGAAGTGAGACTTCATTGTAGTGCAGATTTCCTTTGCAAGCTTGCTTGGTTGGCCAAAAAGGACATATGCGTTTTTTCCTGAATATATTCAGGAAAAAACGCATAGGCCCTTTTTGGCCAAGTGCATTATTGTGGACGTTCTGCCTCTTTCCCTATGCTTTAAATGCAATTCCAGTCTACCTCCTGAAATCGGTTTCCTGCAATTCTGCCCCGCTTTCAAGTCCTCTTGGCAGCCTTACTTCAGTATATTTTTGTATGATAGCTGTCATTTATAACTCTGCAGGTTTGTGAATTACAGTGCCCCTGAGCTCCTTTCTTCAACTCGCTTTCTTGTGAGCTGGCCGCAACACCGCAGGATTGCTTCAGGCCCTAATCTTGTTCTGGCACGGCACGCTGAGCCTTTGGTTAATTCCTCTTCCTGGTGGGAAATGAGAGTTAAATTTTCCTGTCCAGACACCTCCAGCTAGTCTCTCATTGGTTCTCCCTATTCCTGTTCATCTTCCGCAGAAATTGCAAACTGGGCCAAACAGGAGGTTAAAGGCACAGTCTCTCCATGTCGGGAGAGTGTTAGTAAAGCATCTGGAATGTTGCACCCGAGTACCAGGGGACGAGAACTGAGACATATTGGAACACGTCTCCCGATCACACAGTTGATCATACTCTGGGTTCCACATGCATGATTTAGCTGAAGAAAGAATCGCTTAAACCTGGAGCGTTGAGACCTGTGGAATGGGTACCGTGCAATATGACTTCAAAGGGTCTTCATTTGCTCACCGAACCCCACCAATCCTATCACTGCTGCGTTTATACCCCTGTACACATGCTTGATTCTCTTTCAGAGACACAGCGATCCATAGGTTTTAGGATACTTACTAGTCAGGTACATTCTTAGGCGTTTAATATGGGGTGTTGAGTCCATTTCGTTGAGCAAGGAGTAGCTCTTGTCTATTACATATTTGGCTTAAGGAACTTTATCTGTGCTGATTGCAATCTCTGGTTTTATGCAGCACCACAACTCACCTTTCCCCTTAAGCAAGCATAAGTTGGTTTTCCAAATTTGAGACCCTGTTCTGTTTTGTAATCCAGTTCCTTTGTTGCCAAGTTTACATTCCGTGTATTAGTGATATCTTATGATGTTTCTTTTTCTGTGTGACTTATTTCAGTTAGAATCATCATACCTGAATCCACTCATTATGCTTTTACGGGCCTGATGACATAGATTTCATTGCTGAGTGATATTGCATTGTACGTAAGTACCACAACTTCTGTATCCATTTTTCACTTTCTGCGAAATTGAACTTGTACCGTAAATGAGGTTCTTGTAAACAGAGCCATCCTAAACTTTGGGGTGGCTGTGTCTTTTTGATTTTAATTTCCCTAAGCTATAGGACCTTAAGTGGAAGTACCCTAGGCTCTGTTGCTTTGTTTTTTAGATGTTTCAGGAAACACCATACACTTCTCCCTAGTGGCTGCTGGCAATTTACATCCCGCCCATCAGCATAACAAGGCTCCCAGTTCTCCATGGCCTGTCCTGCCTTTCTGGATTTTACACTTTTTTCAGATGGCCCTTTTGACTGGGAGGAAGTGAGAGTTCATTGTAGTGCAGATTTCCTTTGCAAGCTTGCTTGGTTGGCCAAAAAGGGCCTATGCGTTTTTTTCCTGAATATATTCAGGAAAAAACGCATAGGCCCTTTTTGGCCAAGTGCATCATTGTCGACGTTCTGCCTCTTTTTCTATGTTTGAAATGCAATTCCAGTCTACCTCCTGAAATCGGTTTCCTGCAATTCTGCCCCACTTTCAAGTCCTGTTGGCAGCCTTACTTCAGTATATTTTTGTACGATAGCTGTCATTTATAACTCTGCAGGTTTGTGAATTACAGTGCCCCTGAGCTCCTTTCTTCAACTCGCTTTCTTGTGAGCTGGCTGCAACACCACAGGATTGCTTCAGGCCCTAATCTGTTTCCGGCACGGCACGCTGAGCCTTTGGTTAATTCCTCTTCCTGGTAGGAAATGAGAGTTAAATTTGCCCATCCAGACACCTCCAGCTATTCTCTCATTGGTTCTCCCTATTCCTGTTCATCTTCCGCAGAAATTGCAAACTGGGCCAAACAGGAGGTTAAAGGCACTGACTCTCCAAGTCGGGAGAGTGTTAGTAAAGCGTGTGGAATGTTGCACCCGAGTACCAGGGGACGAAAACTGAGACATATTTGAACACGTCTTCCGATCACGTGGTTGATCATTCTCTGGGTTCCACATGCATGTTTTAGCTGAAGGAAGAATCCCATAAACCTGGAGACTTGAGACCCGTGGAATGGGTACCATGCAATATGACTTCAAAGGGTCTTCATTTGCTCACGAAACCTCTCCAATCCTATCACTGCTGCGTTTATGCCCCTCTACACATGCTTGATTCTCTTTCAGAGACATAGCAATCCATAGGTTTTAAGATACTTACTAGTCAGGTACATTCTTAGGCGTTTAATATGGGGTGTTGAGTCCATTTCGCTGAACAAGGAGTAGCTCTTGTCTATTACATATTTGGCTTAAGGAACTTTATCTGTGCTCATTTCAATCTCTGGTTTTATGCAGCACCCCAACTCACCTTTCCCCTTAAGCAAGCATAAGTTGGTTTTCTAAATTTGAGACCCTGTTCTGTTTTGTAATCCAGTTCCTGTGTAGCCAAGTTTACATTCCGTGTATTAGTGATATCTTATGATGTTTCTTTTTCTGTGTGACTTATTTCAGTTAGAATCATCATACCTGAATCCACTCATTATGCTGCTATGGCCCTGATGACATAGATTTCATTGCTGAGTGATATTGCATTGTACGTAAGTACCACAACTTCTTTATCCATTTTTTGCTTTCTGCGATATTGAACTTGTACCGTAAACGAGGTTCTTGTAAACAGAGCCATCCCAAACTTTGGGGTGGCTGTGTCTTTTTTATTTTAATTTCCCTAACCTATAGGACCATAAGTAGAAGTGCTCTAGGCTCTGTTGCTTTGTTTTTTAGATGTTTCAGGAAACACCATACACTTCTCCCGAGTGGCTGTTGGCAATTTACATCCTGCCCATCAGCACAACAAGGCTCCCAGTTCTCCATGGCCTGTCCTGGCTTTCTGGATTTTACAATTTTTTCAGATGGCCCTTTTGACCGGGGGGAAGTGAGACTTCATTGTAGTGCAGATTTCCTTTGCAAGCTTGCTTGGTTGGCCAAAAAGTGCGTATGCGTTTTTTCCTGTATATATTCAGGAAAAAACGCATACGCCCTTTTTGGCCAAGTGCATCATTGTCCACGTTCTGCCTCTTGTCCTATGCTTTAAATGCAATTCCAGTCTACCTACTGAAATCAGTTTCCTGCAATTCTGCCCCGCATTCAAGACCTCTTGGCAGCCTTTCTTCAGTATATTTTTGGACGATAGCTGTCATTTATAACTCTGCAGGTTTGTGAATTACAGTGCCCCTGAGCTCCTTTCTTCAACTCGCTTTCTTGTGAGCTGGCGCAACACCGCAGGATTGCTTCAGGCCCTAATCTGGTTCCGGCACGGCACGCTGAGCCTTTGGTTAATTCCTCTTCCTGGTGGGAAATGAGAGTTAAATTTGCCCGTCCAGACACCTCCAGCTAGTCTCTCATTGGTTCTCCCTATTCCTGTTCATCTTCCGCAGAAATTGCAAAGTGGGCCAAACAGGAGGTTAAAGGCACTGACTCTCCAAGTCGGGAGAGTGTTAGTGAAGCGTCTGGAATGTTGCACCCGAGTGCCAGGGGACGAGAATTGAGACATATTTGAACACGTCTCCCGATCACACGGTTGATCATACTCTGGGTTCCACATGCATGTTTCAGCTGAAGGCAGAATCCCTTAAATCTGGAGAGTTGAGACCCGTGGAATGGGTACCATGCAATATGACTTCAAAGGGTCTTCATTTGCTCACCGAACCTCTCCAATCCTATCACTGCTGCGTTTATGCCCCTGTACACACACTTGATTCTCTTTTGGAGACATAGCAATCCATAGGTTTTAAGATACTTACTAGTCAGTTACATTATTAGACGTTTAATATTGGGTGTTGAGTCTATTTCGTTGAGCAAGGAGTAGCTCTTGTATATTACATATTTGGCTTAAGGAACTTTATCTGTGCTCATTTCAATCTCTGGTTGTATGCAGCACCCCAACTCACCTTTCCACTTAAGCAAGCATAATTTGGTGTTCTAAATTTGAGATCCTGTTCTGTTTTGTAATTCAGTTCCTGTATAGCCAAGTTTACATTCCGTGTATTAGTGATATCTTATGATGTTTCTTTTTCTGTGTGACATTTCATTTAGAATCATCATACCTGAATCCACTCATTATGCTGCTACGGGCCTGATGACATAGATTTCATTGCTGAGTGATATTGCATTGAACGTAAGTACCGCAACTTCTTTATCCATTTTCTGCTTTCTGCGATATTGAACTTGTACTGTAAACGATGTTCTTGTAAACTGAGCCGTCCCAAACTTTGGGGTGGCTCTGTCTTTTTGATTTTAATTTCCCTAAGCTATAGGACCATAAGTGGAAGTGCCCTAGGCTCTGTTGCTTTGTTTTTTAGATGTTTCAGGAAACACCATACACTTCTCCCTAGTGGCTGCTGGCAATTTACATCCCACCCATCAGCATAACAAGGCTCCCAGTTCTCCATGGCCTGTCCTGCCTTTCTGGATTTTACACTTTTTTCAGATGGCCCTTTTGACCGGGGGGAAGTGAGACTTCATTGTAGTGCAGATTTCCTTTGCAAGCTTGCTTGGTTGGCCAAAAAGGACATATGCGTTTTTTCCTGAATATATTCAGGAAAAAACGCATAGGCCCTTTTTGGCCAAGTGCATTATTGTGGACGTTCTGCCTCTTTCCCTATGCTTTAAATGCAATTCCAGTCTACCTCCTGAAATCGGTTTCCTGCAATTCTGCCCCGCTTTCAAGTCCTCTTGGCAGCCTTACTTCAGTATATTTTTGTATGATAGCTGTCATTTATAACTCTGCAGGTTTGTGAATTACAGTGCCCCTGAGCTCCTTTCTTCAACTCGCTTTCTTGTGAGCTGGCCGCAACACCGCAGGATTGCTTCAGGCCCTAATCTTGTTCTGGCACGGCACGCTGAGCCTTTGGTTAATTCCTCTTCCTGGTGGGAAATGAGAGTTAAATTTTCCTGTCCAGACACCTCCAGCTAGTCTCTCATTGGTTCTCCCTATTCCTGTTCATCTTCCGCAGAAATTGCAAACTGGGCCAAACAGGAGGTTAAAGGCACAGTCTCTCCATGTCGGGAGAGTGTTAGTAAAGCATCTGGAATGTTGCACCCGAGTACCAGGGGACGAGAACTGAGACATATTGGAACACGTCTCCCGATCACACAGTTGATCATACTCTGGGTTCCACATGCATGATTTAGCTGAAGAAAGAATCGCTTAAACCTGGAGCGTTGAGACCTGTGGAATGGGTACCGTGCAATATGACTTCAAAGGGTCTTCATTTGCTCACCGAACCCCACCAATCCTATCACTGCTGCGTTTATACCCCTGTACACACGCTTGATTCTCTTTCAGAGACACAGCGATCCATAGGTTTTAGGATACTTACTAGTCAGGTACATTCTTAGGCGTTTAATATGGGGTGTTGAGTCCATTTCGTTGAGCAAGGAGTAGCTCTTGTCTATTACATATTTGGCTTAAGGAACTTTATCTGTGCTGATTGCAATCTCTGGTTTTATGCAGCACCACAACTCACCTTTCCCCTTAAGCAAGCATAAGTTGGTTTTCCAAATTTGAGACCCTGTTCTGTTTTGTAATCCAGTTCCTTTGTTGCCAAGTTTACATTCCGTGTATTAGTGATATCTTATGATGTTTCTTTTTCTGTGTGACTTATTTCAGTTAGAATCATCATACCTGAATCCACTCATTATGCTTTTACGGGCCTGATGACATAGATTTCATTGCTGAGTGATATTGCATTGTACGTAAGTACCACAACTTCTGTATCCATTTTTCACTTTCTGCGAAATTGAACTTGTACCGTAAATGAGGTTCTTGTAAACAGAGCCATCCTAAACTTTGGGGTGGCTGTGTCTTTTTGACTTTAATTTCCCTAAGCTATAGGACCATAAGTGGAATTGCCCTAGGCTCTGTTGCTTTGTTTTTTATATGTTTCAGAAAACACCATACACTTCTCCCGAGTGGCTTTTGGCAATTTACATCCTGCCCATCAGCATAACAAGGCTCCCAGTTCTCCATGGCCTGTCCTGCCTTTCTGGATTTTACACTTTTTTCAGATGGCCCTTTTGACCGGGGGGAAGTGAGACTTCATTGTAGTGCAGATTTCCTTAGCAAGCTTGCTTGGTTGGCCAAAAAGTGCGTATGCGTTTTTTCCTGAATATATTCAGGAAAAAACGCATACGCCCTTTTTCGCCAAGTGCATCATTGTCCACGTTCTGCCTCTTTTCCTATGCTTTAAATGCAATTCCAGTCTACCTCCGGAAATTGGTTTCCTGCAATTCTGCCCCGCATTCAAGACCTCTTGGCAGCCTTACTTCAGTATATTTTTGGACGATAGCTGTCATTTATAACTCTGCATGTTTGTGAATTACAGTGCCCCTGAGCTCCTTTCTTCAACTCGCTTTCTTGTGAGCTGGCCGCAACACTGCAGGATTGCTTCAGGCCCTAATATGGTTCTGGCACGGCACGTTGAGCCTTTGGTTAATTCCTATTCCTTGTGGGAAATGAGAGTTAAATTTGCCCGTCCAGACACCTCCGGCTAGTCACTCATTGGTCTTCCCTATTAGTGTTCATCTTCCGCAGAAATTGCAAACTGGGCCAAACAGGAGGTTAAAGGCACTGACTCTCCAAGTCAGGAGAGTGTTAGTAAAGCATCTGGAATGTTCCACCCGATTACCAGCGGACGAGAACTGAGACATATTGGAACACGTCTCCCGATCACACGGCTGATCATACTCTGGGTTTCACATGCATGTTTAGTTGAAGGAAGAATCCCTTAAACCTGGAGAGTTGAGACCCGTGGAATGGGTACCATGCAATATGACTTCAAAGGGTCTTCGTTTGCTCACCGAACCTCTCCAATCCTATCACTGCTGCGTTTATGCACCTGTACACATGCTTGATTCTCTTTCGGAGACATAGCAATCCATAGATTTTAAGATACTTACTAGTCAGGTACATTATTAGGCGTTTAATATGGGGTTTTGAGTCCATTTCGTTGAGCAAGGAGTAGCTCTTGTCTATTACATATTTGGCTTAAGGAACTTTATCTGTGCTCATTTCAATCTCTGGTTTTATGCAGCACCCCAACTCACCTTTCCCATTAAGCAAGCATAAGTTGGTTTTCTAAATTTGAGACCCTGTTCTGTTTTGTAATTCAGTTCCTGTGTAGCCAAGTTTACATTCCGTGTATTAGTGATATCTTATGATGTTTCTTTTTCTGTGTGACTTATTTCAGTTAGAATCATCATACCTGAATCCACTCATTATGCTGCTATGGCCCTGATGACATAGATTTCATTGCTGAGTGATATTGCATTGTACGTAAGTACTACAACTTCTTTATCCATTTTTTGCTTTCTGCGATATTGAACTTGTACCGTAAACGAGGTTCTTGTAAACAGAGCCGTCCCAAACTTTGGGGTGGCTGTGTCTTTTTTATTTTAATTTCCCTAACCTATAGGACCATAAGAGGAAGTGCTCTAGGCTCTGTTGCTTTGTTTTTTAGATGTTTCAGGAAACACCATACACTTCTCCCGAGTGGCTGTTGGCAATTTACATCCCGCCCATCAGCACAACAAGGCTCCCAGTTCTCCATGGCCTGTCCTGCCTTTCTGGATTTTACACTCTTTTCAGATGGCCCTTTTGACCGGGGGGAAGTGAGACTTCATTGTAGTGCAGATTTCCTTTGCAAGCTTGCTTGGTTGGCCAAAAAGAGCTTATGCGTTTTTTCCTGTATATATTCAGGAAAAAACGCATACGCCCTTTTTGGCCAAGTGCATCATTGTCGACATTCTGCCTCTTGTCCTATGCTTTAAATGCAATTCCAGTCTACCTACTGAAATCAGTTTCCTGCAATTCTGCCCCGCTTTCAACTCCTCTTGGCAGCCTTACTTCAGTATATTTTTGGACGATAGCTGTCATTTATAACTCTGCAGGTTTGTGAATTACAGTGCCCCTGAGCTCCTTTCTTCAACTCGCTTTCTTGTGAGCTGGCGCAACACCGCAGGATTCCTTCAGGCCCTAATCTGGTTCCGGCACGGCACGCTGAGCCTTTGGTTAATTCCTCTTCCTGGTGGGAAATGAGAGTTAAATTTGCCCGTCCAGACACCTCCAGCTAGTCTCTCATTGGTTCTCCCTATTCCTGTTCATCTTCCGCAGAAACTGCAAACTGGGCCAAACAGGAGGTTAAAGGCACTGACTGTCCAGGTCGGGAGAGTGTTAGTAAAGCATCTGGAATGTTGCACCCGAGTACCAGGGGACGAGAATTGAGACATATTTGAACACGTCTCCCGATCACACGGTTGATCATACTATGGGTTCCACATGCATGTTTCAGCTGAAGGCAGAATCCCTTAAATCTGGAGAGTTGAGACCCGTGGAATGGGTACCATGCAATATGACTTTAAAGGGTCTTCATTTGCTCACCGAACCTCTCCAATCCTATCACTGCTACGTTTATGCCCATGTACACACGCTTGATTCTCTTCCGGAGACATAGCAATCCATAGGTTTTAAGATACGTACTAGTCAGGTACATTCTTAGGCGTTTAATATGGGGTGTTGTGTCCATTTCGTTGAGCAAAGAGTAGCTCTTGTCTATTACGTATTTGGCTTAAGGAACTTTATCTGTGCTCATTTCAATCTCTGGTTTTATGCAGCACCCCAACTCACCTTTCCCCTTAAGCAAGCATAAGTTGATTTTCTACATTTCAGACCCTGTTCTGTTTAGTAATCCAGTTCCTGTGTAGCCAAGTTTACATTCCGTGTATTAGTGATATCTTATGATGTTTCTTTTTCTGTGTGACTTATTTCAGTTAGAATCATCATACCTGAATCCACTCATTATGGTGCTACGGGCCTGATGACATAGATTTCATTGCTGAGTGATATTACATTCTACGTAAGTACCACAACTTCTTTATACAGTTTTCACTTTCTGCGATATTGAACTTGCACCGTAAACGAGGTTCTTGTAAACAGAGCCGTCCCAAACTTTGGGGTGGCTGTGTCTTTTTTATTTTAATTTCCCTAAGCTATAGGACCATAAGTGGAAGTACCCTAGACTCTGTTGCTTTGTTTTTTAGATGTTTCAGGAAACACCATACACTTCTCCCGAGTGGCTGTAGGCAATTTACATCCCACCAATCAGCATAACAAGGCTCCCAGTTCTCCATGGCCTGTCCTGCCTTTCTGGATTTTACACTTTTTTCAGATGGCCCTTTTGACGGGGGGGAAGTGAGACTTCATTGTAGTGCAGATTTCCTTTGCAAGCTTGCTTGGTTGGCCTAAAAGTGCGTATGCGTTTTTTGCTGAATATATTCAGGAAAAAACGCATATGCCCTTTTTGGCCAAGTGCATCATTGTCGACGTTCTGCCTCTTTTCCTATGCTTTAAATGCAATTCCAGTGTACCTCCTGAAATCGGTTTCCTGCAATTCTGCCCCGCTTTCAAGTCCTCTTGGCAGCCTTACTTCAGTATATTTTCGGACGATAGCTGTCCTTTATAACTCTGCAGGTTTGTGAATTACAGTGCCCCTGAGCTCCTTTCTTCAACTCGCTTTCTTGTGAGCTGGTCGCAACACCGCAGGATTGCTTCAGGCCCTAATCTGGTTCTGGTATGTCATGCTGAGCCTTTGGTTAATTCCTCTTCCTGGTGGGAAATGAGAGTTAAATTTGCCCGTCCAGACACCTCCAGCTAGTCTCTCATTGGTTCTCCCTATTCCTGTTCATCCTCCACAGAAATTGCAAACTGGGCCTAACAGGAGGTTAAAGGCACTGACTCTCCAAGTCGGCAGAGTGTTAGTAAAGCGTCTGGAATGTTGCACCCGAGTACCAGGGGACGAGAACTGAGATATATTTGAACACATCTCCCGATCACACGGTTGATCATACTCTGGGTTCCACATGCATCTTTTAGCTGAAGGAAGAATCCCTTAAACCTGGAGAGTTGAGACCCGTGGAATGGGTACCATGCAATATGACTTCAAAGGGTCTTCATTTGCAGACCAAACCTCTCCAATCCTATCACTGCTGCGTTTATGCCCCTCTACACATGCTTGATTCTCTTTCGGAGACATAGCAATCCATAGATTTTAAGATATTACTAGTCAGGTACATTCTTAGGCGTTTAATATGGGGTTTTGAGTCCATTTCGTTGAGCAAGGAGTAGCTCTTGTCTATTACATATTTGGCTTAAGGAACATTATCTGTGCTCATTTCAATCTCTGGTTTTATGCAGCACCCCAACTCACCTTTCCCCTTAAGTAAGCCTAAGTTTGTTTTCTAAATTTGAGACCCTGTTCTGTTTTGTAATTCAGTTCCTGAGTAGCCAAGTTTACATTCCGTGTATTAGTGATATCTTAGGATGTTTCTTTTTCTGTGTGACTTATTTCAGTTAGAATCATCATACCTGAATCCACTCATTATGCTGCTACGGGCCTGATGACATAGATGTCATTGCTGAGTGATATTGCATTGTACGTAAGTACCACAACTTCTTTATCCATTTTTCGCTTTCTGCGATATTGAACTTGTACCGTAAACGAGGTTCTTGTAAACAGAGCCGTCCCAAACTTTGGGGTGGCTGTGTCTTTTTTATTTTAATTTCCCTAAGCTATAGGACCATAAGTGGAAGTGCCCTAGGCTCTGTTGCTTTGTTTTAGAAGTTCCAGGAAACAACATACACTTCTCCTGAGTGGCTGGTGGTAATTTACATCCTGCCCATCAGCATACAAGGCTCCCAGTTCTCCATGGCCTGTCCTGCCTTTCTGGATTTTACACTTTTTTCAGATGGCCCTCTTTACCGGGGGGAAGTGAGACTTCATTGTAGTGCAGATTTCCTTTGCAAGCTTGCTTGGTTGGCCAAAAAGGGCGTATGCGTTTTTTCCTGAATATATTCAGGAAAAAACGCATACGCCCTTTTTGGCCAAGTGCATCATTGTGGACGTTCTGCCTCTTTTCCTATGCTTTAAATGCAATTCCAGTCTACCTCCTGAAATCGGTTTCCTGCAATTCTGCCCCGCTTTCAAGTCCTCTTGGCAGCCTTACTTCAGTATATTTTTGGACGATAGCTGTCATTTGTAACTCTGCAGGTTTGTGAATTACAGTGCCCCTTAGCTCCTTTCTTCAACTCGCTTTCTTGTGAGCTGGCCGAAACACTGCAGGATTGCTTCAGGCCCTAATCTGGTTCCGGCACGGAACGCTGAGCCTTTGGTTAATTCCTCTTCCTTGTGGGAAATGAGAGTTAAATTTGCCCGTCCAGACACCTCCGGCTAGTCACTCATTGGTCCTCCCTATTCGTGTTCAACTTCCGCAGAAATTGCAAACTGGGCCAAACAGGAGGTTAAAGGCACTGACTCTCCAAGTCGGGAGAGTGTTAGTAAAGCATCTGGAATGTTGCACCCGATTACCAGCGGACGAGAGCTGAGACATATTGGAACACGTCTCCCGATCACACAGTTGATCATACTCTGGGTTTCACATGCATGTTTAGCTGAAGGAAGAATCCCTTAAACCTGGAGAGTTGAGACCCGTGGAATGGGTACCATGCAATATGACTTCAAAGGGTCTTCGTTTGCTCACCGAACCTCTCCAATCCTATCACTGCTGCGTTTATGCCCCTGTACACATGCTTGATTCTCTTTCGGAGACATAGCAATCCATAGGTTTTAAGATACTTACTAGTCAGGTACATTCTTAGGCATTTAATATGGGGTGTTGAGTCCATTTCGCTGAACAAGGAGTAGCTCTTGTCTATTACATATTTGGCTTAAGGAACTTTATCTGTGCTCATTTCAATCTCTGGTTTTATGCAGCACCACAACTCACCTTTCCCCTTAAGCAAGCATAAGTTGGTTTTCTAAATTTGAGACCCTGTTCTGTTTTGTAATTCAGTTCCTGTGTAGCCAAGTTTACATTCCGTGTATTAGTGATATCTTATGATGTTTCTTTTTCTGTGTGACTTATTGCAGTTAGAATCATCATACCTAAATCCACTCATTATGCTGCTACGGCCCTGATGACATAGATTTCATTGCTGAGTGATATTGCATTGTACGTAAGTACCACAACTTCTTTATCCATTTTTTGCTTTCTGCGATATTGAACTTGTACCGTAAACGAGGTTCTTGTAAACAGAGCCATCCCAAACTTTGGGGTGGCTGTTTCTTTTTTATTTTAATTTCCCTAACCTATAGGACCATAAGTGGAAGTGCTCTAGGCTCTGTTGCTTTGTTTTTTAGATGTTTCAGGAAACATCATACATTTCTCCCGAGTGGCTGTTGGCAATTTACATCCCGCCGATCAGCACAACAAGGCTCCCAGTTCTCCACGGCCTGTCCTGCCTTTCTGGATTTTACACTTTTTTCAGATGGCCCGTTTGACCGGGGGGAAGTGAGACTTCATTGTAGTGCAGATTTCCTTTGCAAGCTTGCTTGGTTGTCCAAAAAGAGCGTATACGTTGTTTCCTGTATATATTCAGGAAAAAGCGCATACGCCCTTTTTGGCCAAGTGCATCATTGTCCACGTTCTGCCTCTTGTCCTATGCTTTAAATGCAATTCCAGTCGACCTACTGAAATCAGTTTCCTGCAATTCTGCCCCGCTTTCAACTCCTCTTGGCAGCCTTACTTCAGTATATTTTTGGACGATAGCTGTCATTTATAACTCTGCAGGTTTGTGAATTACAGTGCCCCTGAGCTCCTTTCTTCAACTCGCTTTCTTGTGAGCTGGCTGCAACACCACAGGATTGCTTCAGGCCCTAATCTGTTACCGGCACGGCACACTGAGCCTTTGGTTAATTCCTCTTCCTGGTGGGAAATGAGAGTTAAATTTGCCCAATCAGACACCTCCAGCTAGTCTCTCATTGGTTCTCCCTATTCCTGTTCATCTTCCGCAGAAACTGCAAACTGGGCCAAACAGGAGGTTAAAGTCACTGACTCTCCAAGTCGGGAGAGTGTTAGTGAAGCGTCTGGAATGTTGCACCCGAGTGCCAGGGGACGAGAATTGAGACATATTTGAACACGTCTCCCGATCACACGGTTGATCATACTCTGGGTTCCACATGCATGTTTCAGCTGAAGGCAGAATCCCTTAAACCTGGAGAGTTGAGACCCGTGGAATGGGTACCATGCAATATGACTTCAAAGGGTCTTCATTTACTCACTGAACCTCTCCAATCCTATCACTGCTGCGTTTATGCCGCTCTACACACGCTTGATTCTCTTTCAGAGACATAGCGATCAACAGGTTTTAAGATAATTACTAGTCAGGTACATTCTTAGGCGTTTAATTTGGGGTGTTGAGTCCATTTCGTTGAGCAAGGAGTAGCTCTTGTCTATTACATATTTGGATTAAGGAACTTTATCTGTGCTCATTTCAATCTCTGGTTTTATGCAGCACCCCAACTCACCTTTCCCCTTAAGCAAGCATAAGTTGGTTTCCTAAATTTGAGACCCTGTTCTATTTTGCAATTCAGTTCCTGTGTAGCCAAGTTTACATTCTGTGTATTAGTAATATCTTATGATGTTTCTTTTTCTGTGTGACTTATTTCAGTTAGAATCATCATACCTGAATCCACTCATTATGCTGCTACGGGCCTGATGACATAGATTTCATTGCTGAGTGATATTGCATTGTACGTAAGTACCAGAACTTCTTTATCCATTTTTCGCTTTCTGCGATACTGAACTTGTACTGTAAACGAGGTTCTTGTAAACAGAGCCATCCCAAACTTTGGGGTGGCTGTGTCTTTTTCATTTTAATATCCCTAATCTATAGGACCATATGTGGAAGTGCCCTAGGCTCTGTTGCTTTGTTTTTTAGATGTTTCAGGAAACACCATACACTTCTCCCAAGTGGCTGTTGGCAATTTACATCCCGCCCATCAGCATAACAAGGCTCCCAGTTCTCCATGGCCTGTCCTGCCTTTCTGGATTTTACACTTTTTTCAGATGGCCCTTTTGACCGGGGGGAAGTGAGACTTCATTGTAGTGCAGATTTCCGTTGCAAGCTTGCTTGGTTGGCCAAAAAGGGCGTATGCGATTTTTCCTGAATATATTCAGGAAAAATCGCATACGCCCTTTTTGGCCAAGTGCATCATTGTCGACGTTCTGTCTCTTTTCCTATGCTTAAATGCAATTCCAGTCTACCTCCTGAAATCGGTTTCCTGCAATTCTGCCCCGCTTTCAAGTCCTCTTGGCAGCCTTACTGCAGTATATTTTTGGACGATAGCTGTCATTTATAACTCTGCAGGTTTGTGAATTACAGTGCCCCTGAGCTCCTTTCTTCAACTCGCTTTCTTGTGAGCTGGCCGCAACTCCGCAGGATTGCTTCAGGCCCTAATCTGGTTCCGGCACGGCACGCTGAGCCTTTGGTTAATTCCTCTTCCTGGTGGGAAATGAGAGTTAAATTTGCCCGTCCAGACACCTCCAGCTAGTCTCTCATTGGTTCTCCCTATTCTTGTTCATCTTCCGCAGAAATTGCAAACTGGGCCAAACAGGAGGTTAAAGGCACTGACTCTCCAAGTCGGGAGAGTGTTAGTAAAGCGTCTGGAATGTTGCACCCGAGTACCAGGGGACGAAAACTGAGACATATTGGAACACGTCTCCCGATCACACGGTTGATCATACTCTGGGTTCCATATGCATGTTTTAGCTGAAGGAAGAATCCCTTAAACATGGAGAGTTGAGCCCCGTGGAATGGGTACCATGCAATATGACTTCAAAGGGTCTTCATTTGCTCACCAAACCTCTCCAATCCTATCACTGCTGCGTTTATGCCCCTGTACACACGCTTGATTCTCTTTCAGAGACATAGCAATCCATAGGTTTTAAGATACTTACTAGTCAGGTACATTCTTAGGCGTTTAATATGGGGTGTTGAGTCCATTTCGTTGAGCAAGGAGTAGCTCTTGTCTATTCCATATTTGGCTTAAGTCACTTTATCTGTGCTCATTTCAATCTCTGGTTTTATGCAGCACCCCAACTCACCTTTCCCCTTAAGGTAGCATAAGTAGGTTTTCTAAATTTGAGACCCTGTTCTGTTTTGTAATCCAGTTCCTGTGTAGCCAAGTTTACATTCCGTGTATTAGTGATATCTTATTATGTTTCTTTTTCTGTGTGACTTATTTCAGTTAGAATCATCATACCTGAATCCACTCATTATACTGCTACGGGCCTGATGACATAGATGTCATTGCTGAGTGATATTGCATTGTACGTAAGTACCACAAATTCTTTATCCATTTTTCGCTTTCTGCGATATTGAACTTGTCCCGTAAATGAGTTTCTTGTAAACAGAGCCATCCCAAACTTTGGGGTGGCTGTGTCTTTTTGATTTTAATTTCCCTAAGCTATAGGACCATAAGTGGAAGTGCCCTAGGCTCTGTTGCTTTGTTTCTTAGATGTTTCAGGAAACACCATACATTTCTCCCGAGTGGCTGTTGGCAATTTACATCCCACCCATCAGCATAACAAGGGTCCCAGTTCTCCATGGCATGTCCTGCCTTTCTGGATTTTACACTTTTTTCAGATGGCCCTGTTGATGGTGGGGAAGTGAGACTTCATTGTAGTGCAGATTTCCTTTGCAAGCTTGCTTGGTTGGCCAAAAAGTGCGTATGAATTTTTTCCTGAACATATTCAGGAAAAAACGCATACACCCTTTTTGGCCAAGTGCATCATTGTCGACGTTCTGCCTGTTTTCCTATGCTTTAAATGCAATTCCAGTCTACCTCCTGAAATCGGTTTCCTGCAATTCTGCCCCGCTTTCAACTCCTCTTGGCAGCCTTACTTCAGTATATTTTTGGACGATAGCTGTCATTTATAACTCTGCAGGTTTGTGAATTACAGTGCCCCTGGGCTCCTTTCTTCAACTCGCTTTCTTGTGAGATGGCCGCAACACCGCAGGATTGCTTCAGGCCCTAATCTGGTTCCGGCATGGCACGCTGAGCCTTTGGTTAATTCCTCTTCCTGGTGGGAAATGAGAGTTAAATTTGCCCGTCCAGACACCTCCAGCTAGTCTCTCATTGGTTCTCCCTATTCCTGTTCATCTTCCGCGGAATTTGCAAACTGGGCCAAACAGAAGGTTAAAGGAACTGACTCTCCAAGTCAGGAGAGTGTTAGTAAAGCGTCTGGAGTGTTGCACCCGAGTACCAGGGGACGAGAACTGAGACATATTTCAACACGTCTCCCGATCACACGTTTGATCATACTCTGGGTTCCACTGAATGTGGAACTCAAGGAAGGAATGTTTTAGCTGAAGGAAGAATCCCTTAAACCTGGAGAGTTGAGACCCGTGGAATGGGTACCATGCAATATGATTTCAAAGGGTCTTCATTTGCTCACCGAAACTCTCCAATCCTATCACTGCTGCGTTTATGCCCCTGTACTCACGCTTGATTCTCTTTCAGAGACATAGCGATCCATAGGTTTTAAGATAGTTACTAGTCAGGTACATTATTAGGCGTTTAATATGGGGTTTTGAGTCAATTTCGTTGAGCAAGGAGTAGCTCTTGTCTATTACATATTTGGCTTAAGGAACTTTATCTGTGTTCATTTCAATCTCTGGTTTTATGCAGCAGCCCAACTCACCTTTCCCCTTAAGCAAGCATAAGTTGGTTTTCTAAATTTGAGACTCTGTTCTGTTTTGTAATCCAGTTCCTGTGTAGCCAAGTTTCCATTCCGTGTATTAGTGATAACTTATGATGTTTCTTTTTCTGTGTGACTTATTTCAGTTAGAATCATCATACCTGAATCAACTCATTATGCTGCTACGGGCCTGATGACGTAGATTTCATTGCTGAGTGATATTGCATTGTACGTAAGTACCACAACTTCTTTTTCCATTTTTTGCTTTCTGCGATATTGAACTTGTACCGTAAACGAGGTTCTTGTAAAGAGAGCCGACAGAAATTTTGGGGTGGCTGTGTCTTTTTGATTTTAATTTCCCTAAGCTATAGGACCATAAGTGGATGTGCCCTAGGCTCTGTTGCTTTGTTTTTTAATTGTTTCAGAAAACACCATACACTTCTCCCGAGTGTCTGTTGGCAATTTCCATCCCGCCCATCAGCATATCAAGGCTCCCAGTTCTCCATGGCCTGTCCTGCCTTTCTGGATTTTACACGTTTTCAGATGGCCCTTTTGACCAGGGGGAAGTGAGACTTCATTGTAGTGCAGATTTCATTTGCAAGCTTGCTTGGTTGGCCAAAAAGGGCGTATGCGTTTTTTCCTGAATATATTCAGGAAAAAACACATACGCACTTTTAGGCCAAGTGCATCACTGTTGACGTTCTGCCTCTTTTCCTATGCTTTAAAGGCAATTCCAGTCTACCTCCTGAATTCCGTTTCCTGCAATTCTGCCCCGCTTTCAAGTCCTCTTGGCAGCCTTACTTCAGTATATTTTTGGACAATAGCTGTCATTTATAACTCTACAGGTTTGTGAATTACAGTGCCCCTGAGCTCCTTTCCTGAACTCGCTTTCTTGTGAGCTGGCCGCAACACTGCAGGATTGCTTCAGCCCCTAATCTGGTTCCGGCACGGCACGCTGAGCCTTTGGTTAATTCCTCTTCCTGGTGGGAAATGAGAGTTAAATTTGCCCGTCCAGACACCTCCAGCTAGTCTCTCATTGGTTCTCCCTATTCCTGTTCATCTTCCGCAGAAATTGCAAACTGGGCCAAACAGGAGGTTAAAGGCACTGACTCTCCAAGTCGGGAGAGTGTTAGTAAAGCCTCTGGAATGTGGCACCCGAGTACCAGGGGACGAGAACTGAGACATATTGGAACATGTCTCCTGATCACACGGTTGATCATACTCTGAGTTCCACATGCATGTTTTAGCTGAAGGAAGAATCCCTTAAACCTGGAGAGTTGAGACCCGTGGAATGGGTACTATGTAATATGACTTCAAAGGGTCTCTGTTTGCTCACCGAACCTCTCCAATCCTATCACTGCTGCGTTTATGCCCCTGTACCCATGCTTGGTTCTCTTTCAGAGACATAGCAATCCATAGGTTTTAAGATACTTACTAGTCAGGTACATTCTTAGACGTTTAATATGGGGTGTTGAGTCCATTTCGTTCAACAAGGAGTAGCTCTTGTCTATTACATATTTGGCTTAAGGAACTTTATCTGTGCTCATTTCAATCTCTGGTTTTATGCAGCACCCCAACTCACCTTTCCCCTTAAGCAAGCATAAGTTGGTTTTCTGAATTTGAGACCCTGTTCTATTTTGTAATTCAGTTCCTTTGTAGCCAAGTTTACATTCCGTGTATTAGTGATATCTTATGATGTTTCTTTTTCTGTGTGACTTATTTCAGTTAGAATCATCATACCTGAATCCACTCATTATGCTGCTACGGGCCTGATGACATAGATTTCATTGCTGAGTGATATTGCATTGTACGTAAGTACCACAACTTCTTTATCCATTTTTCGGTTTCTGCGATATTGAACTTGTACCGTAAACGAGGTTGTTGTAAACAGAGCCATCCCAAACTTTGGGGTGGCTGTGTCTTTTTGATTTTAATTTCCCTGAGCTATAGGACCATAAGTGGAAGTGCCCTAGGCTCTGTTGCTTTGTTTTTTAGATGTTTCAAGAAACACCATACACTTCTCCTGAGTGGCTGTTGGCAATTTACATCCCGCCCATCAGCATAACAAGGCTTCCAGTTCTCCATGGCCTGTCCTGCCTTTCTGGATTTTACACTTTTTTCAGATGGCCCTTTTGACCAGGGGGAAGTGAGACTTCATTGTAGTGCAGATTTCCATTGCAAGCTTGCTTGGTTGGCCAAAAAGGGCGTATGCGTTTTTTTCCTGAATATATTCAGGAAAAAACGCATACGCCCTTTTTGGCCAAGTGCATCATTGTGGACGTTCTGCCTCTTTTCCTATGCTTTAAATGCAATTCCAGTCTACCTCGGGAAATTGGTTTCCTGCAATTCTGCCCCGCATTCAAGACCTCTTGGCAGCCTTACTTCAGTATATTTTTGGACGATAGCTGTCATTTATAACTCTGCAGGTTTGTGAATTACAGTGCCCCTGAGCTCCTTTCTTCAACTCGCTTTCTTGTGAGCTGGCCGCAACACCGCAGGATTGCTTCAGGCCCTAATCTGGTTCCGGCACAGCACGCTGAGCCTTTGGTTAATTCCTCTTCCTGGTGGGAAATGAGAGTTAAATTTGCCCGTCCAGACAACTCCAGCTTGTCTCTCATTGGTTCTCCCTATTCCTGTTCATCTTCCGCAGAAATTGCAAACTGGGCCAAACAGGAGGTTAAAGGCACTGACTCTCCAAGTCGGGAGAGTGTTAGTAAAGCATCTGGAATGATGCACCCGAGTACCAGGGGACGAGAACTGAGACATATTGGAACACGTCTCCCGATCACACGGTTGATCATACTCTGGGTTCCACATGCATGATTTAGCTGAAGGAAGAATCCCTTAAACCTGGAGAGTTGAGACCCGTGGAATGGGTACCATGCAATATGAATTCAAAGGGTCTTCATTTGCTCACCGAACCTCTCCAGTCCTATCATTTCTTCATTTATGCCCCTGTACACACGCTTGATTCTCTTTCGGAGACATAGCAATCCATAGCTTTTAAGATACTTCCTAGTCAGTTACATTCTTAGGCGTTTAATATGGGGTTTTGGGTCCATTTCGTTGAGCAAGGTGTAGCTCTTGTCTATTACATATTTGGCTTAAGGAACTTTATCTGTGCTCATTTCAATCTCTGGTTTTATGCAGCACCCCAACTCACCTTTCCCCTTAAGCAAGCATAAGTTGGTTTTCTAAATTTGAGACCCTGTTCTATTTTGTAATTCAGTTCCTGTGTAGCCAAGTTTACATTCCATGTATTAATGATATCTTATGATGTTTCTTTTTCTGTGTGACTTATTTCAGTTAGAATCATCATACCTGAATCCACTCATTATGCTGCTACGGGTCTGATGACATAGATTTCATTGCTGAGTGATAGTGCATTGTACATAAGTACCACAACTTCTTTATCCATTTTTCACTTTCTGCGATATTGAAGTAGTACCGTAAAGGAGGTTCTTGTAAACAGAGCTATCCCAAACTTTGGGGTGGCTGTGTCTTTTTGATTTTAGTTTCGCTAAGCTATAGGACCATAAGCGGAAGTGCCCTAGGCTCTGTTGCTTTGTTTTTTAGATGTTTCAGGAAACATCATACACTTCTCCCGAGTGGCTGTTGGCAATTTACATCCCGCCCATCAGCATAACAAGGCTCCCTGTTCTCCATGACCTGTCCTGCCTTTCTGGATTTTACACTTTTTTCAGATGGCCCTTTTGACCTGGGGAAAGTGAGACTTCATTGTAGTGCAGATTTCCTTTGCAAGCTTGCTTGGTTGGCCAAAAAGTGCGTATGCGTTTTTTCCTGAATACATTCAGGAAAAAACGCATACGCCCTTTCTGGCAAAGTGCATCATTGTCGACGTTCTGCTTCTTTTCCTATGCTTTAAATGCAATTCCAGTCTACCTCCTGAAATTGGTTTCCTGCAATTCTGCCCCGCTTTCAAGTCCTCTTGGCAGCCTTACCTCAGTATATTTTTTGACGATAACTGTCATTTATAACTCTGCAGGTTTGTGAATTACAGTGCCCCTGAGCTCCTTTCTTCAACTCGCTTTCTTGTGAGCTGGCCGCAACACCGCAGGATTGCTTCAGGCCCTAATCTGGTTCCAGCATGGCACGCTGAGCCTTTGGTTAATTCCTCTTCCTGGTGGGAAATGAGAGTTAAATTTGCAAGTCCAGACACCTCCAGCTAATCTCTCATTGGTTCTCCCTATTCCTGTTCATCTTCCACAGAAATTGCAAACTGGGCTAAACAGGAGGTTAAAGGCACTGACTCTCCAAGTCGGGAGAGTGTTAGTAAAGCGTCTGGAATGTTGCACCCGAGTACCAGGGGACGAGAACTGAGACATATTGGAACACGTCTACTGATCACATGGTTGATCATACTTTCGGTTCCACATGCATGTTTTAGCTGAGGGAAGAATCCCTTAAACCTGGAGAGTTGAGACCCGTGGAATGGGTACCATGCAGTATCACTTCAAAGGGTCTTCATTTGCTCACCGAACCTCTCCAATCCTATCACTGCTGCGTTTATGCCCCTGTACACACGCTTGATTCTCTTTCAGAGACATAGTAATCCATAGCTTTTAAGATACTTACTAGTCAGTTACATTCATAGGCGTTTAATATGGGGTTTTGAGTCCATTTCGTTGAGCAAGGTGTAGCTCTTGTCTATTACATATTTGGCTTAAGGAACTTTATCTGTGCTCATTTCAATCTCTGATTTTATGCAGCACCCCATCTCACCTTTCCCCTTAAGCAAGCATAAGTTGGTTTTCTAAATTTGAGACCCTGTTCTGTTTTGTAATTCAGTTCCTGTGTAGCCAAGTTTACATTCCGTGTATTAGTGATATCTTATGATGTTTCTTTTTCTGTGTGACTTATTTCAGTTAGAATCATCATACCTGAATCCACTCATTATGCTCCTATGGACCTGATGACATAGATTTGATTGCTGAGTGATATTGCATTGTACGTAAATACCACAACTTCTTTATCCATTTTTTGCTTTCTGCGATATTGAATTTGTACCGTAAACGAGGTTCTTGTAAAGAGAGCCGTAACAAACTTTGGGGTGGCTGTTTCTTTTTGATTTTCATTTCCCTAAGCTATAGGACCATAAGTGGAAGTGCCCTAGGCTCTGTTCCTCTGTTTTTTAGTTGTTTCAGGAAGCACCGTACACTTATCCGGAGTGGCTGTTGGCAATTTACATCCCGCCCATCAGCATAACAAGGCTCCCAGTTCTCCACGGCCTGTCCTGCCTTTCTGGATTTTACACTTTTTTCAGATGGCCCTTTTTACCGGGGGAAGTGAGACTTCATTGTAGTGCAGATTTCCTTTGCATGCTTGCTTCCTTGGCCAAAAAGGGCGTATGCGTTTTTTCCTGAATATATTCAGGAAAAAACACATACGCCCTTTTTGGCCAAGTGCATCATTGTCGACATTCTGCCTCTTTTCCTATGCTTTTAAATGCAATTCCAGTCTACCTACTGAAATCGGTTTCCTGCAATTCTGCCCCGCTTTCAAGTCCTCTTGGCAGCCTTACTTCAGTATATTTTTGGACGATAGCTGTCATTTATAACTCTGCAGGTTTGTGAATTACAGTGCCCCTGAGCTCCTTTCTTCAACTCGCTTTCTTGTGAGCTGGCCGCAACACTGCAGGATTGCTTCAGCCCCTAATCTGGTTCCGGCACGGCACGCTGAGCCTTTGGTTAATTCCTCTTCCTGGTGGGAAATGAGAGTTAAATTTGCCCGTCCAGACACCTCCAGCTAGTCTCTCATTGGTTCTCCCTATTCCTGTTCATCTTCCGCAGAAATTGCAAACTGGGCCAAACAGGAGGTTAAAGGCACTGACTCTCCAAGTCGGGAGAGTGTTAGTAAAGCCTCTGGAATGTGGCACCCGAGTACCAGGGGACGAGAACTGAGACATATTGGAACATGTCTCCCGATCACACGGTTGATCATACTCTGAGTTCCACATGCATGTTTTAGCTGAAGGAAGAATCCCTTAAACCTGGAGAGTTGAGACCCGTGGAATGGGTACTATGCAATATGACTTCAAAGGGTCTTTGTTTGCTCACCGAACCTCTCCAATCCTATCACTGCTGCGTTTATGCCCCTGTACCCATGCTTGGTTCTCTTACGGAGACATAGCAATCCATAGGTTTTAAGATACTTACTAGTCAGGTACATTCTTAGACGTTTAATATGGGGTGTTGAGTCCATTTCGTTCAACAAGGAGTAGCTCTTGTCTATTACATATTTGGCTTAAGGAACTTTATCTGTGCTCATTTCAATCTCTGGTTTTATGCAGCACCCCAACTCACCTTTCCCCTTAAGCAAGCATAAGTTGGTTTTCTGAATTTGAGACCCTGTTCTGTTTTGTAATTCAGTTCCTTTGTAGCCAAGTTTACATTCCGTGTATTAGTGATATCTTATGATGTTTCTTTTTCTGTGTGACTTATTTCAGTTAGAATCATCATACCTGAATCCACTCATTATGCTGCTACGGGCCTGATGACATAGATTTCATTGCTGAGTGATATTGCATTGTACGTAAGTACCACAACTTCTTTATCCATTTTTCGGTTTCTGCGATATTGAACTTGTACCGTAAACGAGGTTGTTGTAAACAGAGCCATCCCAAACTTTGGGGTGGCTGTGTCTTTTTGATTTTAATTTCCCTAAGCTATAGGACCATAAGTGGAAGTGCCCTAGCCTCTGTTGCTTTGTTTTTTAGATGTTTCAAGAAACACCATACACTTCTCCTGAGTGGCTGTTGGCAATTTACATCCCGCCCATCAGCATAACAAGGCTTCCAGTTCTCCATGGCCTGTCCTGCCTTTCTGGATTTTACACTTTTTTCAGATGGCCCTTTTGACCAGGGGGAAGTGAGACTTCATTGTAGTGCAGATTTCCTTTGCAAGCTTGCTTGGTTGGCCAAAAAGGGCGTATGCGTTTTTTTCCTAAATATATTCAGGAAAAAACGCATACGCCCTTTTTGGCCCAGTGCATCATTGTGGACGTTCTGCCTCTTTTCCTATGCTTTAAATGCAATTCCAGTCTACCTCGGGAAATTGGTTTCCTGCAATTCTGCCCCGCATTCAAGACCTCTTGGCAGCCTTACTTCAGTATATTTTTGGACGATAGCTGTCATTTATAACTCTGCAGGTTTGTGAATTACAGTGCCCCTGAGCTCCTTTCTTCAACTCGCTTTCTTGTGAGATGGCCGCAACACCGCAGGATTGCTTCAGGCCCTAATCTGGTTCCGGCACAGCACGCTGAGCCTTTGGTTAATTCCTCTTCCTGGTGGGAAATGAGAGTTAAATTTGCCCGTCCAGACAACTCCAGCTAGTCTCTCATTGGTTCTCCCTATTCCTGTTCATCTTCCGCAGAAATTGCAAACTGGGCCAAACAGGAGGTTAAAGGCACTGACTCTCCAAGTCGGGAGAGTGTTAGTAAAGCATCTGGAATGATGCACCAGAGTACCAGGGGACGAGAACTGAGACATATTGGAACACGTCTCCCGATCACATGGTTGATCATACTCTGGGTTCCACATGCATGATTTAACTGAACGAAGAATCCCTTAAACTTGGAGAGTTGAGACCCGTGGAATGGGTACCATGCAATATGAATTCAAAGGGTCTTCATTTGCTCACCGAACCTCTCCAGTCCTATCATTTCTTCATTTATGCCCCTGTACACACGCTTGATTCTCTTTCAGAGACATAGCAATCCATAGCTTTTAAGATACTTCCTAGTCTGGTACATTCTTAGGCGTTTAATATGGGGTTTTGGGTCCATTTCGTTGAGCAAGGTGTAGCTCTTGTCTATTACATATTTGGCTTAAGGAACTTTATCTGTGCTCATTT
Source organism: Orcinus orca (assembly GCF_937001465.1). Classification (NCBI taxonomy): domain Eukaryota; kingdom Metazoa; phylum Chordata; class Mammalia; order Artiodactyla; family Delphinidae; genus Orcinus; species Orcinus orca. The sequence continues at coordinate 217,067 of NW_026043758.1, forward strand.
CAATCTCTGGTTTTATGCAGCACCCCAACTCACCTTTCCCCTTAAGCAAGCATAAGTTGGTTTTTTAAATTTGAGACCCAGTTCTATTTTGTAATTCAGTTCCTGTGTAGCCAAGTTTACATTCCGTGTATTAATGATATCTTATGATGTTTCTTTTTCTGTGTGACTTATTTCAGTTAGAATCATCATACCTGAATCCACTCATTATGCTGCTACGGGTCTGATGACATAGATTTCATTGCTGAGTGATAGTGCATTGTACATAAGTACCACAACTTCTTTATCCATTTTTCACTTTCTGCGATATTGAGGTAGTACCGTAAAGGAGGTTCTTGTAAACAGAGCTATCCCAAACTTTGGGGTGGCTGTGTCTTTTTGATTTTAGTTTCCCTAAGCTATAGGACCATAAGCGGAAGTGCCCTAGGCTCTGTTGCTTTGTTTTTTAGATGTTTCAGGAAACATCATACACTTCTCCCGAGTGGCTGTTGGCAATTTACATCCCGCCCATCAGCATAACAAGGCTCCCTGTTCTCCATGACCTGTCCTGCCTTTCTGGATTTTACACTTTTTTCAGATGGCCCTTTTAACCTGGGGAAAGTGAGACTTCATTGTAGTGCAGATTTCCTTTGCAAGCTTGCTTGGTTGGCCAAAAAGTGGGTATGTGTTTTTTCCTGAATACATTCAGGAAAAAACGCATACGCCCTTTTTGGCGAAGTGCATCATTGTCCACGTTCTGCCTCTTTTCCTATGCTTTAAATGCAATTCCAGTCTACCTCCTGAAATTGGTTTCCTGCAATTCTGCCCCGCTTTCAAGTCCTCTTGGCAGCCTTACCTCAGTATATTTTTGGACGATAGCTGTCATTTATAACTCTGCAGGTTTGTGAATTACAGTGCCCCTGAGCTCCTTTCTTCAACTCGCTTTCTTGTGAGCCGGCCGCAACACCGCAGGATTGCTTCAGGCCCTAATCTGGTTCCAGCATGGCACGCTGAGCCTTTGGTTAATTCCTCTTCCTGGTGGGAAATGAGAGTTAAATTTGCAAGTCCAGACACCTCCAGCTAGTCTCTCATTGGTTCTCCCTATTCCTGTTCATCTTCCACAGAAATTGCAAACTGGGCTAAACAGGAGGTTAAAGGCACTGACTCTCCAAGTCGGGAGAGTGTTAGTAAAGCGTCTGGAATGTTGCACCCGAGTACCAGGGGACGAGAACTGAGACATATTGGAACACGTCTACTGATCACATGGTTGATCATACTTTCGGTTCCACATGCATGTTTTAGCTGAGGGAAGAATCCCTTAAACCTGGAGAGTTGAGACCCGTGGAATGGGTACCATGCAGTATCACTTCAAAGGGTCTTCATTTGCTCACCGAACCTCTCCAATCCTATCACTGCTGCGTTTATGCCCCTGTACACACGCTTGATTCTCTTTCAGAGACATAGTAATCCATAGCTTTTAAGATACTTACTAGTCAGTTACATTCATAGGCGTTTAATATGGAGTTTTGAGTCCATTTTGTTGAGCAAGGTGTAGCTCTTGTCTATTACATATTTGGCTTAAGGAACTTTATCTGTGCTCATTTCAATCTCTGATTTTATGCAGCACCCCATCTCACCTTTCCCCTTAAGCAAGCATAAGTTGGTTTTCTAAATTTGAGACCCTGTTCTGTTTTGTAATTCAGTTCCTGTGTAGCCAAGTTTACATTCCGTGTATTAGTGATATCTTATGATGTTTCTTTTTCTGTGTGACTTATTTCAGTTAGAATCATCATACCTGAATCCACTCATTATGCTCCTATGGACCTGATGACATAGATTTGATTGCTGAGTGATATTGCATTGTACGTAAGTACCACAACTTCTTTATCCATTTTTTGCTTTCTGCGATATTGAACTTGTACCGTAAACGAGGTTCTTGTAAAGAGAGCCGTCACAAACTTTGGGGTGGCTGTTTTTTTTTGATTTTCATTTCCCTAAGCTATAGGACCATAAGTGGAAGTGCCCTAGGCTCTGTTCCTCTGTTTTTTAGTTGTTTCAGGAAGCACCATACACTTATCCGGAGTGGCTGTTGGCAATTTACATCCCGCCCATCAGCATAACAAGGCTCCCAGTTCTCCACGGCCTGTCCTGCCTTTCTGGATTTTACACTTTTTTCAGATGGCCCTTTTTACCGGGGGGAAGTGAGACTTCATTGTAGTGCAGATTTCCTTTGCATGCTTGCTTGGTTGGCCAAAAAGGGCGTATGCGTTTTTTCCTGAATATATTCAGGAAAAAACACATACGCCCTTTTTGGCCAAGTGCATCATTGTCGACATTCTGCCTCTTTTCCTATGCTTTTAAATGCAATTCCAGTCTACCTCCTGAAATCGGTTTCCTGCAATTCTGCCCGGCTTTCAAGTCCTCTTGGCAGCCTTACTTCAGTATATTTTTGGACGATAGCTGTCATTTATAACTCTGCAGGTTTGTGAATTACAGTGCCCCTGAGCTCCTTTCTTCAACTCGCTTTCTTTTGAGCTGGCCGCAACACTGCAGGATTGCTTCAGCCCCTAATCTGGTTCCGGCACGGCACGCTGACCCTTTGGTTAATTCCTCTTCCTGGTGGGAAATGAGAGTTAAATTTGCCCGTCCAGACACCTCCAGCTAGTCTCTCATTGGTTCTCCCTATTCCTGTTCATCTTCCGCAGAAATTGCAAACTGGGCCAAACAGGAGGTTAAAGGCACTGACTCTCCAAGTCGGGAGAGTGTTAGTAAAGCCTCTGGAATGTGGCACCCGAGTACCAGGGGACGAGAACTGAGACATATTGGAACATGTCTCCCGATCACACGGTTGATCATACTCTGGGTTCCACATGCATGATTTAGCTGAAGGAAGAATCCCTTAAACTTGGAGAGTTGAGACCCGTGGAATGGGTACCATGCAATATGAATTCAAAGGGTCTTCATTTGCTCACCGAACCTCTCCAGTCCTATCATTTCTTCATTTATGCCCCTGTACACACGCTTGATTCTCTTTCGGAGACATAGCAATCCATAGCTTTTAAGATACTTCCTAGTCAGGTACATTCTTAGGTGTTTAATATGGGGTTTTGGGTCCATTTCGTTGAGCAAGGTGTAGCTCTTGTCTATTACATATTTGGCTTAAGGAACTTTATCTGTGCTCATTTCAATCTCTGGTTTTATGCAGCACCCCAACTCACCTTTCCCCTTAAGCAAGCATAAGTTGGTTTTCTAAATTTGAGACCCTGTTCTATTTTGTAATTCAGTTCCTGTGTAGCCAAGTTTACATTCCGTGTATTAGTGATATCTTATGATGTTTCTTTTTCTGTGTAACTTATTTCAGTTAGAATCATCATACCTGAATCCACTCATTATGCTGCTACGGGCCTGATGACATAGATTTCATTGCTGAGTGATATTGCATTGTACGTAAGTACCACAACTTCTTTATCCATTTTTTGCTTTCTGCGATATTGAACTTGTACAGTAAACGAGGTTCTTGTAAACAGAGCCGTTCCAAAATTTGGGGTGGCTGTGTCTTTTTGATTTTAATTTCCCTAAGCTATAGGACCATAAGCGGAAGTGCCCTAGGCTCTGTTGCTTTGTTTTTTAGATGTTTCAGGAAACACCATACACTTCTCCCAAGTGGCTGTTGGGAATTTACATCCCGCCCATCAGCATAACAAGGCTCCCTGTTCTCCATGGCCTGTCCTGCCTTTCTGGATTTTACACTTTTTTCAGATGGCCCTTTTGACCGAGGGGAAGTGAGACTTCATTGTAGTGCAGATTTCCTTTGCAAGCTTGCTTGGTTGGCCAAAAAGGGCGTATGCGTTTTTTCCTGAATATATTCAGGGAAAAACGCATATGCCCTTTTTGGCCAAGTGCATCATTGTGGACATTCTGCCTCTTTTCCTATGCTTTAAATGCAATTCCAGTCTACCTCCTGAAATCGGTTTCCTGCAATTCTGCCCGGCTTTCAAGTCCTCTTGGCAGCCTTACTTCAGTATATTTTTGGATGATAGCTGTCATTTATAACTCTGCAGCTTTGTGAATTACAGTGCGCCTGGGCTCCTTTCTTCAACTCGCTTTCTTGTGAGCTGGCCGCAACACCGCAGGATTGCTTCAGGCCCTAATCTGGTTCCGGCACGGCACACTGAGCCTTTGGTTAATTCCTCTTCCTGGTGGGAAATGAGAGTTAAATTTGCCCGTCCAGACACCTCCAGCTAGTCTCTCCTTGGTTCTCCCTATTCCTGTTCACCTTCCGCGGAATTTGCAAACTGGGCCAAACAGGAGGTTAAAGGCACTGACTCTCCAAGTCAGGAGAGTGTTAGTAAAGCGTGTGGAATGTTGCACCCGAGTACCAGGGGACTAGAACTGAGACATATTTCAACACGTCTCCCGATCACACGGATGATCATACTCTGGATTCCACATGCATGTTTTAGCTGAAGGAAGAATCCCTTAAACCTGGAGAGTTGAGACCCGTGGAATGGGTACCATGCAATATGACTTCAAAGGGTCTTTGTTTGCTCACCGAACCTCTCCAATCCTATTACTGCTGCGTTTATGCCCCTGTACACATGCTTGATTCTCTTTCGGAGACATAGGAATCCATAGGTTTTAAGATACTTACTAGTCAGGTACATTCTTAGACGTTTAATATGGGGTGTTGAGTCCATTTCGTTGAACAAGGAGTTGCTCTTGTCTATTACATATTTGGCTTAAGGAACTTTATCTGTGCTCATTTCAATCAATGGTTTTATGCAGCACCCCAACTCACCTTTCCCCTTAAGCAAGCATAAGTTGGTTTTCTGAATTTGAGACCCTGTTCTGTTTTGTAATTCAGTTCCTTTGTAGCCAAGTTTACATTCCGTGTATTAGTGATATCTTATGATGTTTCTTTTTCTGTGTGACTTATTTCAGTTAGAATCATCATACCTGAATCCACTCATTATGCTGCTACGGGCCTGATGACATAGATTTCATTGCTGAGTGATATTGCATTGTACGTAAGTACCACAACTTCTTTATGCATTTTTCGGTTTCTGCGATATTGAACTTGTACCGTAAACGAGGTTGTTGTAAACAGAGCCATCCCAAACATTGGGGTGGCGGTGTCTTTTTGATTTTAATTTCCCTAAGCTATAGGACCATAAGTGGAAGTGCCCTAGGCTCTGTTGCTTTGTTTTTTAGATGTTTCAAGAAACACCATACACTTCTCCTGAGTGGCTGTTGGCAATTTACATCCCGCCCATCAGCATAACAAGGCTTCCAGTTCTCCATGGACTGTCCTGCCTTTCTGGATTTTACACTTTTTTCAGATGGCCCTTTTGACCGGGGGGAAGTGAGACTTCATTGTAGTGCAGATTTCCTTTGCAAGCTTGCTTGGTTGGCCAAAAAGGGCGTATGCGTTTTTTTCCTGAATATATTCAGGAAAAAACGCATACGCCCTTTTTGGCCAAGTGCATCATTGTGGACGTTCTGCCTCTTTTCCTATGCTTTAAATGCAATTCCAGTCTACCTCAGGAAATTGGTTTCCTGCAATTCTGCCCCGCATTCAAGACCTCTTGGCAGCCTTACTTCAGTATATTTTTGGACGATAGCTGTCATTTATAACTCTGCAGGTTTGTGAATTACAGTGCCCCTGAGCTCCTTTCTTCAACTCGCTTTCTTGTGAGCTGGCCGCAACACCGCAGGATTGCTTCAGGCCCTAATCTGGTTCCGGCACGGCACGCTGAGCCTTTGGTTAATTCCTCTTCCTGGTGGGAAATGAGAGTTAAATTTTCCCGTCCAGACACCTCCAGCTAGTCTCTCATTGGTTCTCCCTATTCCTGTTCATCTTCCGCAGAAATTGCAAACTGGGCCAAACAGGAGGTTAAAGGCACTGACTCTCCAAGTCGGGAGAGTGTTAGTAAAGCCTCTGGAATGTGGCACCCGAGTACCAGGGGACGAGAACTGAGACATATTGGAACACGTCTCCCAATCACACGGTTGTTCATACTCTGGGTTCCACATGCATGTTTTAGCTGAAGGAAGAATCCCTTAAACCTGGAGAGTTGAGACCCGTGGAATGGGTACCATGCAATATGACTTCAAAGGGTCTTCATTTGCTCACCGAACCTCTGCAATCCTATCACTGCTGCGTTTATGCCCCTGTACACACGCTTGATTCTCTTTCGGAGACATAGCAATCCATAGGTTTTAAGATACTTACTAGTCAGGTACATTCGTAGGCGTTTAATATGGGGTTTTGAGTCCATTTCGTTGAGCAAGGAGTAGCTCTTGTCTATTACATATTTGGCTTAAGGAACTTTATCTGTGCTCATTTCAATCTCTGGTTTTAATCAGTACCCCAACTCACCTTTCCCCTTAAGCAAGCATAAGTTGGTTTTCTATATTTGAGACCCTGTTCTATTTTGTAATTCAGTTCCTGTGTAGCCAAGTTTACATTCCGTGTATTAGTGATATCTTATGATGTTTCTTTTTCTGTGTGACTTATTTCAGTTAGAATCATCATACCTGAATCCACTCATTATGCTGCTACGGGCCTGATGACATTGATTTCATTGCTGAGTGATAGTGCATTGTACATAAGTACCACAACTTCTTTATCCATTTTTCACTTTCTGCGATATTGAAGTAGTACCGTAAAGGAGGTTCTTGTAAACAGAGCTATCCCAAACTTTGGGGTGGCTGTGTCTTTTTGATTTTAGTTTCCCTAAGCTATAGGACCATAAGTGGAAGTGCCCTAGGCTCTGTTGCTTTGTTTTTTAGATGTTTCAAGAAACACCATACACTTCTCCCGAGTGGCTGTTGGCAATTTACATCCCGCCCATCAGCATAACAAGGCTCCCTGTTCTCCATGACCTGTCCTGCCTTTCTGGATTTTACACTTTTTTCAGATGGCCCTTTTGACCTGGGGAAAGTGAGACTTCATTGTAGTGCAGATTTCCTTTGCAAGCTTGTTTGGTTGGCCAAAAAGTGGGTATGTGTTTTTTCCTGAATACATTCAGGAAAAAACGCATACGCCCTTTTTGGCGAAGTGCATCATTGTCCACGTTCTGCCTCTTTTCCTATGCTTTAAATGCAATTCCAGTCTACCTCCTGAAATTGGTTTCCTGCAATTCTGCCCCGCTTTCAAGTCCTCTTGGCAGCCTTACCTCAGTATATTTTTGGACGATAGCTGTCATTTATAACTCTGCAGGTTTGTGAATTACAGTGCCCCTGAGCTCCTTTCTTCAACTCGCTTTCTTGTGAGCTGGCCGCAACACCGCAGGATTGCTTCAGGCCCTAATCTGGTTCCGGCACAGCACGCTGAGCCTTTGGTTAATTCCTCTTCCTGGTGGGAAATGAGAGTTAAATTTGCAAGTCCAGACACCTCCAGCTAGTCTCTCATTGGTTCTCCCTATTCCTGTTCATCTTCCGCAGAAATTGCAAACTGGGCCAAACAGGAGGTTAAAGGCACTGACTCTCCAAGTCGGGAGAGTGTTAGTAAAGCATCTGGAATGATGCACCCGAGTACCAGGGGACGAGAACTGAGACATATTGGAACACGTCTCCCGATCACACGGTTGATCATACTCTGGGTTCCACATGCATGATTTAGCTGAAGGAAGAATCCCTTAAACTTGGAGAGTTGAGACCCGTGGAATGGGTACCATGCAATATGAATTCAAAGGGTCTTCATTTGCTCACCGAACCTCTCCAGTTCTATCATTTCTTCATTTATGCCCCTGTACACACGCTTGATTCTCTTTCGGAGACATAGCAATCCATAGCTTTTAAGATACTTCCTAGTCAGGTACATTCTTAGGCGTTTAATATGGGGTTTTGGGTCCATTTCGTTGAGCAAGGTGTAGCTCTTGTCTATTACATATTTGGCTTAAGGAACTTTATCTGTGCTCATTTCAATCTCTGGTTTTATGCAGCACCCCAACTCACCTTTCCCCTTAAGCAAGCATAAGTTGGTTTTCTAAATTTGAGACCCTGTTCTATTTTGTAATTCAGTTCCTGTGTAGCCAAGTTTACATTCCGTGTATTAATGATGTCTTATGATGTTTCTTTTTCTGTGTGACTTATTTCAGTTAGAATCATCATACCTGAATCCACTCATTATACTGCTACGGGTCTGATGACATAGATTTCATTGCTGAGTGATAGTGCATTGTACATAAGTACCACAACTTCTTTATCCATTTTTCACTTTCTGCGATATTGAAGTAGTACCGTAAAGGAGGTTCTTGTAAACAGAGCTATCCCAAATTTTGGGGTGGCTGTGTCTTTTTGATTTTAGTTTCCCTAAGCTATAGGACCATAAGCGGAAGTGCCCTAGGCTCTGTTGCTTTGTTTTTTAGATGTTTCAGGAAACATCATACACTTCTGCCGAGTGGCTGTTGGCAATTTACATCCCGCCCATCAGCATAACAAGGCTCCCTGTTCTCCATGACCTGTCCTGCCTTTCTGGATTTTACACTTTTTTCAGATGGCCCTTTTGACCTGGGGAAAGTGAGACTTCATTGTAGTGCAGATTTCCTTTGCAAGCTTGCTTGGTTGGCCAAAAAGGGCGTATGTGTTTTTTCCTGAATACATTCAGGAAAAAACGCATACGCCCTTTTTGGCGAAGTGCATCATTGTCCACGTTCTGCCTCTTTTCCTATGCTTTAAATGCAATTCCAGTCTACCTCCTGAAATTGGTTTCCTGCAATTCTGCCCCGCTTTCAAGTCCTCTTGGCAGCCTTACCTCAGTATATTTTTGGACGATAGCTGTCATTTATAACTCTGCAGGTTTGTGAATTACAGTGCCCCTGAGCTCCTTTCTTCAACTCGCTTTCTTGTGAGCTGGCCGCAACACCGCAGGATTGCTTCAGGCCCTAATCTGGTTCCAGCACGGCATGCTGAGCCTTTGGTTAATTCGTCTTCCTGGTGGGAAATGAGAGTTAAATTTGCCCGTCCAGAAACCTCCAGCTAGTCTCTCCTTGGTTCTCCCTATTCCTGTTCATCTTCCACAGAAATTGCAAACTGAGTCAAACAGCAGGTTAAAGGCACTGACTCTCCAAGTCGGGAGAGTGTTAGTAAAGCGTCTGGAATGTTGCACCCGAGTACCAGGCAACGAGAACTGAGACATATTTGAACACCTCTACCGATCACACGGTTGATCATACTCTGTGTTCCACATGCATGTTTTAGCTGAAGGAAGAATCCCTTAAACCTTGAGAGTTGAGACCCGTGGAATGGGTACCATGCAATATGATTTCAAAGCGTCTTCATTTGCTCACAGAACCTCTCCAATACTATCACTGCTGCATTTATGCCCCTGTACACATCCTTGATTCTCTTTCGGAGACATAGCAATCCATAGGTTTTAAGATACTTACTAGTCAGGTACATTCTTAGGCGTTTAATATGGGGTGTTGAGTCCATTTCGTTGAGCAACGAGTAGCTCTTCTCTATTACATATTTGGCTTAAGGAACTTTATCTGTGCTCATTTCAATCTCTGGTTTTATGCAGCACCCCAACTCACCTTTCCCCTTAAGCAAGCATAAGTTGGTTTTCTAAATTTGAGACCCTGTTCTGTTTTGTAATTCAGTTCCTGTGTAGCCAAGTTTACATTCCGTGTATTAGTGATATCTTACGATGTTTCTTTTTCTGTGTGACTTATTTCAGTTAGAATCATCATACCTGAATCCACTCATTATGCTGCTACGGGCCTGATGACATAGATTTCATTGCTGAGTGATATTGCATTGTACGTAAGTACCACAACTTCTTTATCCATTTTTCACTTTCTGCGATATTGATTATGTACCGTAAACGAGGTTCTTGTAAACAGAGCCATCCCAAACTTTGGGGTGCCTGTGTCTTTTTGATTTTAATTTCCCTAAGCTATAGGACCATAAGTGGAAGTGCCCTAGGCTCTGTTGCTTTGTTTTTTAGATGTTTCAGGAAACACCATACACTTCTCCCGAGTGGCTGTTGGCAATTTACATCCCGCCCATCAGCATAACAAGGCTCCCAGTTCTCCATGGCCTGTCCTGCCTTTCTGGATTTTACACTTTTTTCAGATGGCCCTTTTGACCCGGGGGAAGTGAGACTTCATTGTAGTGCAGATTTCCCTTGCAAACTTGCTTGGTTGGCCAAAAAGGGCGTATGCGCTTTTTTCCTGAATATATTCAGGAAAAAACGCATACGCCCTTTTTGGCCAAGTGCATCATTGTCGACTTTCTGCCTCTTTTCCTATGTTTTAAATGCAATTCCAGTCTACCTCCTGAAATCGGTTTCCTGCAATTCTGCCCCGCTTTCAAGTCCTCTTGGCAGCCTTACTTCAGTATATTTTTGGACGATAGCTGTCATTTATAACTCTGCAGGTTTGTGAATTACAGTGCCCCTGAGCTCCTTTCTTCAACTCGCTTTCTTGTGAGCTGGCCGCAACACCGCAGGATAGCTTCAGGCCCTAAACTGGTTCCGGCAAGGCACGCTGAGCATTTGGTTAATTCCTCTTCCTGGTGGGAAATGAGAGTTAAATTTGCCCGTCCAGACACCTCCAGCTAGTCTCTCATTGGTTCTCCCTATTCCTGTTCATCTTCCGCGGAATTTGCAAACTGGGCCAAACAGGAGGTTAAAGGCACTGACTCTCCAAGTCGGCAGAGTGTTAGTAAAGCATCTGGAATGTTGCACCCGAGTACCAGGGGACGAGAACTGAGACATATTTCAACACATCTCCCGATCACACGGTTGATCATACTCTGGGTTCCACATGCACGTTTTAGCTGAAGGAAGAATCCCTTAAACCTGGAGAGTTGAGACCCGTGTAATGGGTACCATAAAATACGACTTGAAAGGGTCTTCATTTGCTCACCGAACCTCTCCAATCCTATCACTGCTGCGTTTATGCCCCTGTACTCACGATTGATTTACTTTCAGAAACATAGCAATCCGTAGGTTTTAAGATACTTACTACTCAGGTACATTATTAGGCGTTTAATATGGGGTTTTGAGTCCATTTCGTTGAGCAAGGAGTAGCTCTTTTCTATTACATATTTGGCTTAAGGAACTTTATCTGTGCTCATTTCAATCTCTGGTTTTATGCAGCACCCCAACTCACCTTTCCCCTTAAACAAGCATAAGTTGGTTTTCAAAATTTGAGATTCTGTTCTGTTTTGTAAACCAGTTCCTGTGTAGCCAAGGTTACATTCCGTGTATTAGTGATATCTTATGATGTTTCTTATTCTGTGTGACTTATTTCAGTTAGAATCATCATACCTGAATCCACTCTATGCTGCTACGGGCCTGATGACCTAGATTTCATTGTTGAGTGATATTGCATTGTACGTAAGTACCACAACTTCTTTATCCATTTTTCGCTTCATGCGATATTGAACTTGTACCGTAAACGAGGTTCTTGTAAACAGAGCCATCCCAAACTTTGGGGTGGCTGTGTCTTTCTCATTTTAATTTCCCTAAGCTATAGGACCATAAGTGGAAGTGCCCTAGGCTCTGTTGCTTTGTTTTTTAGATGTTTCAAGAAACACCATACACTTCTCCCGAGTGGCTGTTGGCAATTTACATCCCGCCCATCAGCATAACAAGGCTCCCAGTTCTCCATGGCCTGTCCTGCCTTTCTGGATTTTACACTTTTTTCAGATGGCCCTTTTGACCGGGGGGAAGTGAGACTTCATTGTAGTGCAGATTTCCTTTGCAAGCTTGCTTGGTTGGCCAAAAAGGGCGTATGCGTTTTTTCCTGCATATATTCAGGAAAAAAAGCATACGTCCTTTTTGGCCAAGTGCATCATTGTCGACGTTCTGCCTCTTTTCCTACGCTTTAAATGCAAATCCAGTCTACCTCCTGAAATCGGTTTCCTGCAATTCTGCCCCGCTTTCAAGTCCTCTTGGCAGCCTTACTTCAGTATATTTTTGGACGATAGCTGTCATTTATAACTCTGCAGGTTTGTGAATTACAGTGCCCCTGAGCTCCTTTCTTCAACTCGCTTTCTTGTGAGCTGGCCGCAACACCGCAGGATTGCTTCAGGCCCTAATCTGGTTCCGGCACTGCACGCTGAGCCTTTGGTTAATTCCTCTCCCTGGTGGGAAATGAGAGATAAATTTGCCCGTCCAGACACCTCCAGCTAGTCTCTCATTGGTTCTCCCTATTCCTGTTCATCTTCCGCGGAATTTGCAAACTGGGCCAAACAGGAGGTTAAAGGCACTGACTCTCCAAGTCGGGAGAGTGTTAGTAAAGCGTCTGGAATGTTGCACCCGAGTACCAGGGGACGAGAACTGAGACATATTGGAACACATCTCCCGATCACACGGTTGATCATACTCTGGGTTCCACATGCATGTTTTAGCTGAAGGAAGAATCCCTTAAACCTGGAGAGTTGAGACCCGTGGAATGGGTACCATGCAATATGACTTCAAAGGGTCTTCGTTTGCTCACCGAACCTCTCCAATCCTATCACTGCTGCGTTTATGCCCCTGTACACATGCTTGATTCTCTTTCGCAGACATAGCAATCCATAGGTTTTAAGATACTTACTAGTCAGGTACATTCTTAGGCGTTTAATATGGGGTGTTGAGTCCATTTCGTTGAACAAGGAGTAGGTCTTGTCTATTACATATTTGGCTTAAGGAACTTTATCTGTGCTCATTTCAATGTCTGGTGTTATGCAGCACCCCATCTCACCTTTCCCCTTAAGCAAGCATAAGTTGGTTTTCTAAATTTGAGACCCTGTTCTGTTTTTTAATTCAGTTCCTGTGTAGCCAAGTTTACATTCCGTGTATTAGTGATATCTTATGATGTTTCTTTTTCTGTGTGACTTATTTCAGTTAGAATCATCATAGCTGAATCCACTCATTATGCTGCTACGTGCCTGATGACATAGATGTCATTGCTGAGTGATATTGCATTGTACGTAAGTACCACAACTTCTTTATCCATTTTTCGCTTTCTGCGATATTGAACTTGTACCGTAAACGAGGTTCTTGTAAACAGAGCCGTCCCAAACTTTGGGGTGGCTGTGTCTTTTTGATTTTAATTTCCCTAAGCTACAGGACCATAAGTGGAAGTGCCCTAGGCTCTGTTGCTTTGTTTTTTAGATGTTTCAGGAAACACCATACACTTCTCCCGAGTGGCTGTTGGCAATTTACATCCCGCCCATCAGCATAACAAGGCTCCCAGTTCTCCATGGCCTGTTCTGCCTTTCTGGATTTTACACTTTTTTCAGATGGCCCTTTTGACGGGGGGGAAGTGAGACTTCATTGTAGTGCAGATTTCCTTTGCAAGCTTGCTTGGTTGGCCAAAAAGGTCGTATGCGTTTTTTCCTGAATATATTCAGGAAAAAACGCATACGCCCCTTTTGGCCAAGTGCATCATTGTCGACCTTCTGCCTCTTTTCCTATGCTTTAAATGCAATTCCAGTCTACCTCCTGAAATCGGTTTCCTGCAATTCTGCCCGGCTTTCAAGTCCTCTTGGCAGCCTTACTTCAGTATATTTTTGGACGATAGCTGTCATTTATAACTCTGCAGGTTTGTGAATTACAGTGCCCCTGAGCTCCTTTCTTCAACTCGCTTTCTTGTGAGATGGCCGCAACACCGCAGGATTGCTTCAGGCCCTAATCTGGTTCCGGCACAGCACGCTGAGCCTTTGGTTAATTCCTCTTCCTGGTGGGAAATGAGAGTTAAATTTGCCCGTCCAGACAACTCCAGCTAGTCTCTCATTGGTTCTCCCTATTCCTGTTCATCTTCCGCAGAAATTGCAAACTGGGCCAAACAGGAGGTTAAAGGCACTGACTCTCCAAGTCGGGAGAGTGTTAGTAAAGCATCTGGAATGATGCACCAGAGTACCAGGGGACGAGAACTGAGACATATTGGAACACGTCTCCCGATCACATGGTTGATCATACTCTGGGTTCCACATGCATGATTTAACTGAACGAAGAATCCCTTAAACTTGGAGAGTTGAGACCCGTGGAATGGGTACCATGCAATATGATTTCAAAGGGTCTTCATTTGCTCACCGAACCTGTCCAATCCTATCACTGCTGGGTTTATGCCCCTGTACACATGCTTGATTCTCTTTCGGAGACATAGCAATCCCTAGCTTTTAATATACTTACTAGTCAGGTACATTCTTAGGCGTTTAATATGGAGTGTTGAGTCCATTTCGTTGAGCAAGGAGTAGCTCTTGTCTATTCCATATTTGGCTTAAGGAACTTTATCTGTGCTCATTTCAATCTCTGGTTTTATGCAGCACCCCAACTCACCTTTCCCCTTAAGCAAGCATAAGATGGTTTTCTAAATTTGAGACCCTGTTCTGTTTTGTAATTCAGTTTCTGTGTAGCCAACTTTACATTCCATGTATTAGTGATATCTTATGATGTTTCTTTTTCTTGTGACTTATTTCAGTTAGAATCATCATACCTGAATCCACTCATTATGCTGCTACAGGCCTGATGACATAGATTTCATTGCTGAGTGATATTGCATTGTACGTAAGTACCAAAACTTCTTTATCCATTTTTCACTTTCTGCGATATTGAACTTGTCCCGTAAACGAGGTTCTTGTAAACAGAGCCGTCCCAAACATTGGGGTGGCTGTGTCTTTGATTTTAATTTCCCTAAGCTGTAGGACCATAAGTGGAAGTGCCCTAGGCTCTGTTGCTTTTTTTCTTAGATGTTTCAGGAAACACCATACGCTTCTCCCAAGCGGCTGTTGGCAATTTACATCCCGCCCATCAGCATAACAAGGCTCCCAGTTCTCCATGGCCTGTCCTGCCTTTCTGGGTTTTACACTTTTTTCAGATGGCCCTTTTTACCGGGGGGAATGAGACTTTATTGTAGTGCAGATTTCCTTTGCAAGCTTGATTGGTTGGCCAAAAAGGGCGTATGCGTTTTTTCCTGAATATATTCAGGAAAAAACGCATACGCCCTTTTTGGCCAAGTGCATCATTGTCGATGTTCTGCCTCTTTTCCTATGCTTTAAATGAAATTCCACTCTACCTCCTGAAATCGGTTTCCTGCAATTCTGCCCCGCTTTCAAGTCCTCTTGGCAGCCTTACTTCAGTATATTTTTGGACGATAGCTGTCATTTATAACTCTGCAGGTTTGTGAATTACAGTGCCCTTGAGCTCCTTTCTTCAACTCGCTTTCTTGTGAGCTGGCCGCAAAACCGCAGGATTGCTTCATGCCCTAATCTGGTTCCGGCACGGCACGCTGAGCCTTTGGTTAATTCCTCTTCCTGGTGGGAAATGAGAGTTAAATTTGCCCGTCCAGACACCTCCAGCTAGTCTCTCATTGGTTCTCCCTATTCCTGTTCATCTTCCACAGAAATTGCAAACTGGGCCAAACAGGAGGTTAAAGGCACTGACTCTCCAAGTCGGGAGAGTGTTAGTAAAGCGTCTGGAATGTTGCACCCGAGTACCAGGGGACGAGAACTGAGACATATTGGAACAAGTCTCCCGATCACACGGTTGATCATACTCTGGGTTCCACATGCCTGATTTAGCTGAAGGAAGAATCCCTTAAACCTGGAGAGTTGAGACCCGTGGAATGGGTACCATGCAATATGACTTCAAAGGGTCTTCATTTGCTCACCGAACCTCTCCAATCCTATCACTGCTGCGTTTATGCAACTGTACACACGCTTGATTCTCTTTCGGAGACATAGCGATCCATAGGTTTTAAGATACTTACTAGTCAGGTACATTCTTAGGCGTTTAATATGGGGTGTTGAGTCCATTTCGTTGAGCAAGGAGTAGCTCTTCTCTGTTACATATTTGGCTTAAGGAACTTTATCTGTGCTCATTTCAATCTCTGGTTTTATGCAGCACCCCAACTCACCTTTCCCCTTAAGCAAGCATAAGTTGGTTTTCTTCATTTGAGACCCTGTTCTGTTTTGTAATTCAGTTTCTGTGTAGCCAAGTTTACATTCCATGTATTAGTGATATCTTATGATGTTTCTTTTTCTGTGTGACTTATTTCAGTTAGAATCGTCATACCTGAATCCACTCACTATGCTCCTACGGGCCTGATGACATAGATTTCATTGCTGAGTGATATTGCATTGTACGTAAGTACCACAACTTCTTTATCCATTTTTCACTTTCTGCGATATTGAACTTGTACCATAAACAAGGTTCTTGTAAACAGAGCCGTCCCAAACTTTGGGGTGGCTGTGTCTTTTTGATTTTAATTTCCCTAAGCTATAGGACCATAAGTGGAAGTGCCCTAGGCTCCGTTGCTTTGTTTTTTACATGTTTCAGGAAACACCATACACTTCTCCCCAGTGGCTGTTGGCAATTTACATCCTGCCCATCAGCATAACAAGGCTCCCAGTTCTCCATGGACTGTCCTGCCTTTCTGGATTTTACACTTTTTTCAGATGGCCCTTCTGACCGGGGGAAGTGAGACTTCATTGTAGTGCAGATTTCTTTTGCAAGCTTGCTTGGTTGGCCAAAAATGGTGTATGCGTTTTTTCTTGAATATATTCAGGAAAAAACGCATACGACATTTTTGGCCAAGTGCATCATTTTGGACATTCTTCCTCTTTTCCTATGCTTTAAATGCAATTCCAGTCTACCTCGGGAAATTGGTTTCCTGCAATTCTGCCCCGCTTTCAAGTCCTCTTGGCAGCCTTACTTCACTATATTTTTGGACGATAGCTGTCATTTATAACTCTGCAGGTTTGTGAATTACAGTGCCCCTGAGCTCCTTTCTTCAACTCTCTTTCTTGTGAGCTGCCCGCAAGACCGCAGGATTGCTTCAGGCCCTAATGTGGTTCTGGCACGGCACGCTGAGCCTTTGGTTAATTCCTCTTCCTGGTGGGAAATGAGAGTTAAATTTGCCCGTCCAGACACCTCCAGCTAGTCTCTCATTGGTCCTCCCTATTCCTGTTCATCTTCCGCAGAAATTGCAAACTGGGCCAAACAGGAGGTTAAAGGCACTGACTCTCCAAGTCGGGAGATTGTTAGTAAAGCGTCTGGAATGTTGCACCCGAGTACCAGGGGACGAAAACTGAGACATATTTGAACACGTCTCCCGATCACACGGTGGATCATACTCTGGGTTCCACATGCATGTTTCAGCTGAAGGAAGAATCCCTTAAACCTTGAGAGTTGAGACTCGTGGAATGGGTACCATGCAATATGACTTCAAAGGGTCTTCATTTGCTCACCGAACTTCTCCAATCCTATCACTGCTGCGTTTATGCCCCTGTACACACGCTTGATTCTCTTTCGGAGGCATAGCAATCCATAGGTTTTAAGATACTTACTAATCAGGTACATTCTTAGGCGTTTAATATGGGGTGTTGAGTCCATTTCGTTGAGCAAGGAGTTGCTCTTGTCTATTACATATTTGGCTTAAGGAATTTTATCTGTGCTCATTTCAATCTCTGGTTTTACGCAGCACCCCAACTCACATTTCCCCTTAAGCAAGCATAAGTTGGTTTTCTAAATTTGAGACCCTGTTCTCTTTTGTAATCTAGTTCCTGTGTAGTCAAGTTTACATTCCGTGTATTAGTGATATCTTATGATATTTCTTTTTCTGTGTGAATTATTTCAGTTAGAATCATCATACCTGAATCCACTCATTATGCTGCCATGGGCCTGATGACATAGATTTCATTGCTGAGTGATATTGCATTGTACGTAAGTACCAAAACTTCTTTATCCATTTTTCACTTTCTGCAAAATTGAACTTGTACCGTAAATGAGGTTCTTGTAAACAGAGCCGTCCCAAATTTTGGGGTGGCTGTGTCTTTTTGATTTTAATTTCCCTAAGCTATAGGACCATAAGTGGAAGTGCTCTAGGCTCTGTTGCTTTGTTTTTTAGATGTTTCAGGAAACACCATACACTTCTCCCGAGTGGCTGTTGGCAATTTACATCCCGCCCATCAGCATAACAAGGCTCCCAGTACTCCATGGCCTGTCCTGCCTTTCTGGATTTTACACTTTTTTCAGATGGCCCTTTTGACCAGGGGGAAGTGAGACTTCATTTCAGTGCAGATTTCCTTTGCAAGCTTGCTTGGTTGGCCAAAAAGGGCGTATGTGTTTTTTCCTGAATATAATCAGGAAAAAATGCATACGCCCTTTTTGGCCAAGTGCATCATTGTCGACGTTCTGCCTCTTTTCCTATGCTTTAAGTGCAATTCCAGTCTACCTCCTGAAATCGGTTTCCTGCAATTCTACCCCACTTTCAAGTCCTCTTGGCAGCCTTACTTCAGTATATTTTTGGACGATAGCTGTCATTTATAACTCTGCAGGTTTGTGAATTACAGTGCCCCTGAGCTCCTTTCTTCAACTCGCTTTCTTGTGAGCTGGCCGCAACACCACAGGATTGCTTCAGGCCCTAATCTGGTTCCGGCACGGCACGCTGAGCCTTTGCTTAATTCCTCTTCCTGGTGGGAAATGAGAGATAAATTTGCTCGTCCAGACACCTCCAGCTAGTCTCTCATTGGTTCTCCCTATTCCTGTTCATCTTCCGCGGAATTTGCAAACTGGGCCAAACAGGAGGTTAAAGGCACTGACTCTCCATGTCGGGAGAGTGTTAGTAGAGCATCTGGAATGTTGCACCCGAGTACCAGGGGACGAGAACTGAGACATATTGGAACACGTCTCCCGATCACATGATTGATCATACTCTGGGTTCCACATGCATGTTTTAGCTGAAGGAAGAATCCCTTAAACCTGGAGAGTTGAGACCCGTGGAATGGGTACCATGCAATATGACTTCAAAGGGTCTTCATTTGCTCACCGAACCTCTCCAATCCTATCACTGCTGCGTTTATGCCCCTGTACACACACTTGATTCTCTTTCGGAGACATAGCAATCCATAGCTTTTAAGATACTTACTAGTCAGGTACATACTTAGGCGTCTAATATGGGGTGTTGAGTCCATTTCGTTGAGCAAGGAGTAGCTCTTGTCTATTACATATTTGGCTTAAGGAACTTTATCTGTGCTCATTTCAATCTCTGGTTTTATGCAGCACCCCAACTCACCTTTCCCCTTAAGCAAGCATAAGTTGGTTTTCTAAATTTGAGACTCTGTTCTGTTTTGTAATCCAGTTCCTGTGTAGCCAAGTTTACATTCCGTGTATTAGTGATATCTTATGATGTTTCTTATTCTGTGTGACTTATTTCAGTTAGAATCATCATATCTGAATCCACTCTATGCTGCTACGGGCCTGATGACATAGATTTCATTGTTGAGTGATATTGCATTGTACGTAAGTACCACAACTTCTTTATCCATTTTTCACTTTCTGTGATATTGAACTTGTACCGTAAACGAGGTTCTTGTAAACAGAGCCATCCCAAACATTGGGGTGGCTGTGTCTTTTTGATTTTAATATCCCTAAGCTACAGGACCATAACTGGAAGTGCCCTAGGCTCTGTTGCTTTGTTTTATATGTTCCAGGAAACACCATACACTTCTCCCGAGTGGCTGTTGGCAATTTACATCCCGCCCATCAGCATAACAAGGCTCCCAGTTCTCCAAGGCCTGTCCTGCCTTTCTGGATTTTACACTTTTTCCAGATGGCCCTTTTGACCGGGGGGAAGTGAGACTTCATTGTAGTGCAGATTTCCTTTGTAAGCTTGCTTGGTTGGCCAAAAAGGGCGTTTGCTTTTTTTCCTGAATATATTCAGGAAAAAAACCATACGCCCTTTTCGGCCAAGTGCATCATTGTCGACGTTCTGCCTCTTTTCCTGTGCTTTAAATGCAAATCCAGTCTACCTCCTGAAATCGGTTTCCTACAATTCTGCCCCGCTTTCAAGTCCTCTTGGCAGCGTTACTTCAGTATATTTTTGGACGATAGCTGTCATTTATAACTTGCAGGTTTGTGAATTACAGTGCATCTGAGCTCCTTTCTTCAACTCGCTTTCTTGTGAGCTGGCCGCAACACCGCAGGATTGCTTCAGGCCCTAATCTGGTTCCGGCACGGCACACTGAGCCTTTGGTTAATTCCTCTTCCTGGTCGGAAATGACAGTTAAATTTGCCCGTTCAGACACCTCCAGCTAGTCTCTCATTGGTTCTCCCTATTCCTGTTCATCTTCCGCAGAAATTGCAAATAGGGCTAAACAGGCGGTTAAAGGCACTGACTCTCCAAGTCAGGAGAGTGTTAGTAAAGCATCTGGAATATTGCACCCGAGTACCAGGTGATGAAAACTGCGACATATTAGAACACATCTCCCGATCACACGGTTGATCATACTCTGGGTATCCACATGCATGATTTAGCTGAAGGAAGAATCCCTTAAACCTGGAGAGTTGAGACCCTTGGAATGGTACCATGCAATATGACATCAAAGGGTCTTCATTTGCTCACCGAACCTCTACAATCCTATCACTGCTGGGTTTGTGCCCCTGTACACACGCTTGATTCTCTTTCGGAGACATAGCAATCCATAGCTTTTAAGATACTTACTAGTCAGGTACATTCTTAGATGTTTAATATGAGGTGTTGAGTCCATTTCGTTGAGCAAGGAGTAGCTCTTGTCTATTACATATTTGGCTTAAGGAACTTTATCTGTGCTCATTTCAATCTCTGGTTTTATGCA
Source organism: Orcinus orca (assembly GCF_937001465.1). Classification (NCBI taxonomy): domain Eukaryota; kingdom Metazoa; phylum Chordata; class Mammalia; order Artiodactyla; family Delphinidae; genus Orcinus; species Orcinus orca. The sequence goes on from NW_026043758.1 coordinate 237,617, forward strand.
GCACCTCAACTCAACATTCCCCTTAAGCAACCATAAGTTGGTTTTCTAAATTTGAGACCCTGTTCTGTTTTGTAATCCAGTTCCTGTGTAGCCAAGTTTACATTCCGTGTATTAGTGATATCTTATGATGTTTCTTTTTCTGTGTGACTTATTTCAGTTAGAATCATCATACCTGAATCCACTCATTATGCTGCTACGGGCCTGATGACATAGATTTCATTGCTGAGTGATATTGCATTCTACGTAAGTACCACAACTTCTTTATCCATTTTTCAATTTCTGTGATACTGAACTTGTACCGTAAACGAGGTTCTTGTAAACAGAGCCGTCCCAAACATTGGGGTGGCTGTGTCTTTTTGATTTTAATTTCCCTAAGCTATAGGACCATAAGTGGAAGTGCCCTAGGCTCTGTTGCTTTGTTTATTAGATGTTTCAGGAAACACCATACACTTCTCCCGAGTGGCTGTTGGCAATTTACATCCCGCCCAACAGCATAACAAGGCTCCCAGTTCTCCATGGCCTGTCCTGCCTTTCTGGATTTTACACATTTTTCAGATGGCCCTTTTGTCCCGTGGGAAGTGAGACTTCATTGTAGTGCAGATTTCCTTTGCAAGCTTGCTTGGTTGGCCAAAAAGGGCGTATGCGTTTTTTTCTGAATATATTCAGGAAAAAACGCATACGCCCTTTTTGGCCAAGTGCATCATTGTGCACGTTCTGCCTCTTTTCCTATGCTTTAAATGCAATTCCAGGCTACCTCCTGAAATCGGTTTCCTGCAATTCTGCCCTGCTTTCAAGTCCTCTTGGCAGCCTTACTTCAGTAGATTTTTGGACGATAGCTGTCATTTATAACTCTGCAGGTTTGTGAATTACAGTGCCCCTGAGCTCCTTTCTTCAACTCGCTTTCTTGTGAGCTGGCCGCAACACTGCAGGATTGCTTCAGGCCCTAATCTGGTCCGGGATTGCATGCTGAGCCTTTGGTTAATTCTTCTTCCTGGTGGGAAATGAGAGTTAAATTTGCCCGTCCAGACACCTCCAGCTAGTCTCTCATTGGTTCTCCCTATTCCTGTTCATCTTCCGCAGAAATTGCAAACTGGGCCAAACAGGAGGTTAAAGGCACTGACTCTCCAAGTCGGGAGAGTGTTAGTAAAGCATCTGGAATGTTGCCCCCGAGTACCAGGGGAGGAAAACTGAGACATATTTGAACATGTCTCTTGATCACACGGTTGATCATACTCTGGGTTCCACATGCATGTTTCAGCTGAAGGAAGAATCCCTTAAACCTGGAGAGTTGAGACCCGTGGAATGGGTACCATGCAATATGACTTCAAAGGGTCTTCATTTGCTCACCGAACCTCTACAATCCTATCACTGCTGCGTTTATGCCCCTGTACACATGCTTGATTCTCTTTCAGAGGCATAGCAATCCATTGGTTTTAAGATACTTTCTAGTCAGGTACATTCTTAGGCGTTTAATATGGGTTGTTGAGTCCATTTCGTTGAGCAAGGAGTAGCTCTTGTCTATTACATATTTGGCTTAAGGAACTTTATCTGTGCTCATTTCAATCTCTGGTTTTATGCAGCACCCCAACTCACCTTTCCCCTTAAACAAGCATAAGTTGGTTTTCTACATTTGAGACCCTGTTCTGTTTTGTAATCCAGTTCCTGTGTAGCCAAGTTTACATTCCGTGTATTAGTGATATCTTATGATGTTTCTTTTTCTGTGTGACTTATTTCAGTTAGAATCATCATACCTGAAACCACTCATTATGCTGCGATGTGCCTGATGACATAGATTTCATTGCTGAGTGATATTGCATTGTACGTAAGTACCACAACTTCTTTATCCATTTTTCGCTTCATGCGATATTGAACTTGTACCGTAAACGAGGTTCTTGTAAACAGAGCCGTCCCAAACATTGGGGTGGTTGTGTCTTTTTGATTTTAATTTCCCTAAGCTGTAGGACCACAAGTGGAAGTGCCCTAGGCTCTGTTGCTTTGTTTCTTAGATGTTTCAGGAAACACCATACACTTCTCCCAAGCGGCTGTTGGCAATTTACATCCCGCCCATCAGCATAACAAGGCTCCCAGTTCTCCATGGCCTGTCCTGCCTTTCTGGATTTTACACTTTTTTCAGATGGCCCTTTTTACCGGGGGGAAGTGAGACTTCATTGTAGTGCAGATTTCCTTTGCAAGCTTGCTTGGTTGGCCAAAAAGGTCGTATGCGTTTTTTCCTGAATATATTCAGGAAAAAACGCATACGCCCTTTTTGGCCAAGTGCATCATTGTCGACATTCTGCCTCTTATCCTATGCTTTAAATGCAATTCCAGTCTACCTCTTGAAATCGGTTTCCTGCAATTCTGCCCCGCTTTCAAGTCCTCTTGGCAGCCTTACTTCAGTATATTTTTGGACGATAGCTGTCATTTATAACTCTGCAGGTTTGTGAATTACAGTGCCCCTGAGCTCCTTTCTTCAACTCGCTTTCTTGTGAGCTGGCCGCAACACTGCAGGATTGCTTCAGGCCCTAATGTGGTTCCGGCACGGCACGCTGAGCCTTTGGTTAATTCCTCTTCCTGGTGGGAAATGAGAGTTAACTTTGCCCGTCCAGACACCTCCAGCTAGTCTCTCATTGGTCCTCCCTATTCCTGTTCATCTTCCGCAGAAATTGCAAACTGGGCCAAACAGGAGGTTAAAGGCACTGACTCTCCAAGTCGGGAGAGTGTTAGTAAAGCATCTGGAAGGTTGCACCCGAGTACCAGGGGACGAGAACTGAGACATATTTGAACACGTCTCCCGATCACATTGTTGATCATACTCTGGGTTCCACATGCATGATTTAGCTGAAGGAAGAATCCCTTAAAACTGGAGAGTTGAGACCCGTGGAATGGGTACCATGCAATATGACTTCAAAGGGTCTTCATTTGCTCACCGAACCTGTCCAATCCTATCACTGCTGGGTTTGTGCCCCTGTACACATGCTTGATTCTCTTTCGGAGACATAGCAATCCCTAGCTTTTAATATACTTACTAGTCAGGTACATTCTTAGGCGTTTAATATGGGGTGTTGAGTCCATTTCGTTGAGCAAGGAGTAGCTCTTGTCTATTCCATATTTGGCTTAAGGAACTTTATCTGTGCTCATTTCAATCTCTGGTTTTATGCAGCACCCCAACTCACCTTTCCCCTTAAGCAAGCATAAGATGGTTTTCTAAATTTGAGACCCTGTTCTGTTTTGTAATTCAGTTTCTGTGTAGCCAACTTTACATTCCATGTATTAGTGATATCTTATGATGTTTCTTTTTCTTGTGACTTATTTCAGTTAGAATCATCATACCTGAATCCACTCATTATGCTGCTACAGGCCTGATGACATAGATTTCATTGCTGAGTGATATTGCATTGTACGTAAGTACCAAAACTTCTTTATCCATTTTTCACTTTCTGCGATATTGAACTTGTCCCGTAAACGAGGTTCTTGTAAACAGAGCCGTCCCAAACATTGGGGTGGCTGTGTCTTTGATTTTAATTTCCCTAAGCTGTAGGACCATAAGTGGAAGTGCCCTAGGCTCTGTTGCTTTTTTTCTTAGATGTTTCAGGAAACACCATACGCTTCTCCCAAGCGGCTGTTGGCAATTTACATCCCGCCCATCAGCATAACAAGGCTCCCAGTTCTCCATGGCCTGTCCTGCCTTTCTGGGTTTTACACTTTTTTCAGATGGCCCTTTTTACCGGGGGGAAGTGAGACTACATTGTAGTGCAGATTTCCTTTGCAAGCTTGATTGGTTGGCCAAAGAGGGCGTATGCGTTTTTTCCTGAATATATTCAGGAAAAAACGCATACGCCCTTTTTGGCCAAGTGCATCATTGTCGATGTTCTGCCTCTTTTCCTATGCTTTAAATGAAATTCCACTCTACCTCCTGAAATCGGTTTCCTGCAATTCTGCCCCGCTTTCAAGTCCTCTTGGCAGCCATACTTCAGTATATTTTTGGACGATAGCTGTCATTTATAACTCTGCAGGTTTGTGAATTACAGTGCCCTTGAGCTCCTTTCTTCAACTCGCTTTCTTGTGAGCTGGCCGCAACACCGCAGGATTGCTTCAGGCCCTAATCTGGTTCCGGCACGGCACGCTGAGCCTTTGCTTAATTCCTCTTCCTGGTGGGAAATGAGAGTTAAATTTGCCCGTCCAGACACCTCCAGCTAGTCCCTCATTGTTTCTCCCTATTCCTGTTCATCTTCCGCAGAAATTGCAAACTGGGCCAAACAGGAGGTTAAAGGCACTGACTCTCCAAGTCAGGACAGTGTTAGTAAAGCATCTGGAATGTTGCACCCGAGTACCAGGGGACGAGAACTGAGACATATTGGAACACGTCTCCCAATCACACAGTTGATCATACTCTGGGTTCCACATGCCTGATTTAGCTGAACGAAGAATCCCTTAAACCTGGAGAGTTGAGACCCGTGGAATGGGTACTATGCAATATGACTTCAAAGGGTCTTCATTTGCTCACCGAACCTCTCCAATCCTATCACTGCTGCGTTTATGCCCCTGTACACACGCTTGATTCTCTTTCAGAGACATAGCAATCCATAGGTTTTAAGATACTTACTAGTCAGGTACATTCTTAGGCGTTTAATATGGGGTGTTGAGTCCATTTCGTTGAGCAAGGAGTAGCTCTTGTCTATTACATATTTGGCTTAGGGAACTTTATCTGTGCTCATTTCAATCTCTGGTTTTATGCAGCACCCCAACTCACCTTTCCCCTTAAGCAAGCATAAGTTGGTTTTCTAAATTTGAGACCCTGTTCTGTTTTGTAATCCACTTCCTGTGTAACCAAGTTTACATTCCGTGTATTAGTGATATCTTATGATGTTTCTTTTTCTGTGTGACTTATTTCAGTTAGAATCATCATACCTGAATCCACTCATTATGCTGCTACAGGCCTCATGACATAGATTTCATTGCTGAGTGATATTGCATTGTACGTAAGTACCACAACTTCTTTATCCATTTTTCACTTTCTGCGAAATTGAACTTGTACCGTAAACGAGGTTCTTGTAAACAGAGCCGTCCCAAACTTTGGGGTGGCTGTGTCTTTTTGATTTTAATTTCCCTAAGCTATAGGACCATAAGTGGAAGTGCGCTAGGCTCTGTTGCTTTGTTTTTTAGATGTTTCAGGAAACACCATACACTTCTTCTGAGTGGCTGTTGGCAATTTACATCCCGCCCATCAGCATAACAAGGCTCCCAGTTCTCCATGGCCTGTCCTGCCTTTATGGATTTTACACTTTATTCAGATGGCCCTTTTGACCGGGGGGAAGTGAGACTTCGTTGTAGTGCAGATTTCCTTTGCAAGCTTGCTTGGTTGGCCAAAAAGTGCGTATGCGTTTTTTCTGGAAAAAACTCATACACACTTTTTGGCCAAGTGCATCATTGTCAACGTTCTGCCTCTTTTCCTATGCTTTAAATGCAATTCCATTCTACCTCCTGAAATCGGTTTCCTGTAATTCTGCCCCGCTTTCAAGTCCTCTTGGCAGCCTTCCTTCAGTATATTTTTGGACGATAGCTGTCATTTATAACTGTGCAAGTTTATGAATTACAGTGCCCCTGAGCTCCTTTCTTCAACTCACTTTCTTGTGAGCTGGCCGCAACACCGCAGGATTGCTTCAGGCCCTAATCTTGTTCTGGAACAGCATGCTGAGCCTTTGGTTAATTCCTCTTCCTGGTGGGAAATGAGAGTTAAATTTGCCCTTCCAGACACCTCCAGCTAGTCTCTCATTGGTTCTCCCTATTCCTGTTCATCTTCCGCAGAAATTGCAAACTGAGCCAAACAGGAGGTTAAAGGCACTGACTCTCCAAGTCGGGAGAGTGTTAGTAAAGCATCTGGAATGTTGCACCCGAGTACCAGGGGACGAGAACTGAGAGATATTTGAACATGTCTCCCGATCACACGGTTGATCATACTCTGGGTTCCACATGCATGTTTTAGCTGAAGGAAGAATCCCTTAAACCTGGAGAGTTGAGACCCGTGGAATGGGTACCATGCAATATGACTTCAAAGGGTCTTCATTTGCAGACCAAACCTCTCCAATCCTGTCACTGCTGCATTTATTCCCCTGTACTCACGCTTGATTCTCTTTCGGAGACATAGCAATCAATAGGTTTTAAGATACTTACTAGTCAGGTACATTATTAGGCGTTTAATATGGGGTGTTGAGTCCATTTCGCTGAACAAGGAGTAGCTCTTGTCTATAACATATTTGGCTTAAGGAACTTTATCTGTGCTCATTTCAATCTCTGGTTTTATGCAGCACCCCAACTCACCTTTCCCCTTAAGCAAGCATAAGTTGGTTTTCTAAATTTGAGAACCTGTTCTCTTTTGTAATCCAGTTCCTGTGTAGCCAAGTTTACATTCCGTGTATTAGTGACATCTTATGATGTTTCTTTTTCTGTGTGACTTATTTCAGTTAGAATCATCATACCTGAATCCACTCATTATGCTGCTACGGGCCTGATGACATAGATTTCATTGCTGAGTGATATTGCATTGTACGTAAGTACCACAACTTCTTTATCCATTTTTCGCTTTCTGCGATATTGAACTTGTACCATAAACGAGGTTCTTCTAAAAAGAGCTGTCCCAAACTTTGGGGTGGCTGTGTCTTTTTGATTTTAATTTCCCTAAGCTATAGGACCATAAGTGGAAGTGCCCTAGGCTCTGTTGCTTTGTTTTTTAGATGTTTCAGGAAACACCATACACTTCTCCCGAGTGGCTGTTGGCAAGTTACATCCCGCCCATCAGCATAACAAGGCTCCCAGATCTCCATGGCCTGTCCTGCCTTTCTGGATTTTACACTTTTTTCAGATGGCCCTTTTGACCGGGGGGATGTGAGTCTTCATTGTAGTGCAGATTTCCTTTGCAAGCTTGCTTGGTTGCACAAAAAGAGCATATGCGTTTTTTCCTGAATATATTCAGGAAAAAATGCATACGCCGTTTTTGGCCAAGTGCATCATTGTCGACGTTCTGCCTCTTTTCCGATGCTTTAAATGCAATTCCAGTCTACCTCCTGAAATCGGTTTCCTGCAATTCTGCCCCGCTTTCAAGTCCTCTTGGCAGCCTTACTTCAGTATATTTTTGGACGATAGCTGTCATTTATAACTCTGCAGGTTTGTGAATTACAGTGCCCCTGAGCTCCTTTCTTCAACTCGCTTTCTTGTGAGCTGGCCACAACACCGCAGGATTGCTTCAGGCCCTAATCTTGTTCTGGCACGGCACGCTGAGCCTTTGGATAATTCCTCTCCCTGGTGGGAAATGAGAGTTAAATTTGCCCGTCCAGACACCTCCAGCTAGTCTCTCATTGGTTCTCCCTATTCCTGTTCATCTTTCGCAGAAATTGCAAACTGGGCCAAACAGGAGTTTAAAGGCACTGACTCTCCAAGTCGGGAGAGTGTTAGTAAAGCGTCTGGAATGTTGCACCCGAGTACCAGGGGACGAGAACTGAGACATATTGTAACACGTCTCCCGATCACATGGTTGATCATACTCTGGGTTCCACATGCATGATGTAGCTGAAGGAAGAATCCCTTAAACCTGGAGAGTTGAGACACGTGGAATGGGTACCATGCAATATGACTTCAAAGGGTCTTCATTTGCTCACCGAACCTCTCCAATCCTATCACTGCTGCGTTTATGCAACTGTACACACGCTTGATTCTCTTTCGGAGACATAGCAATCCATAGGGATTAAGATACTTACTAGTCAGGTACATTCTTAGGCGTTTAATATGGGGTGTTGAGTCCATTTCGTTGAGCAAGGAGTAGCTCTTCTCTGTTACATATTTGGCTTAAGGAACTTTATCTGTGCTCATTTCAATCTCTGGTTTTATGCAGCACCCCAACTCACCTTTCCCCTTAAGCAAGCATAAGTTGGTTTTCTTCATTTGAGACCCTGTTCTGTTTTGTAATTCAGTTTCTGTGTAGCCAAGTTTACATTCCATGTATTAGTGATATCTTATGATGTTTCTTTTTCTGTGTGACTTATTTCAGTTAGAATCGTCATACCTGAATCCACTCACTATGCTCCTACGGGCCTGATGACATAGATTTCATTGCTGAGTGATATTGCATTGTACGTAAGTACCACAACTTCTTTATCCATTTTTCACTTTCTGCAAAATTGAACTTGTACCGTAAATGAGGTTCTTGTAAACAGAGCCGTCCCAAATTTTGGGGTGGCTGTGTCTTTTTGATTTTAATTTCCCTAAGCTATAGGACCATAAGTGGAAGTGCTCTAGGCTCTGTTGCTTTGTTTTTTAGATGTTTCAGGAAACACCATACACTTCTCCCGAGTGGCTGTTGGCAATTTACATCCCGCCCATCAGCATAACAAGGCTCCCAGTACTCCATGGCCTGTCCTGCCTTTCTGGATTTTACACTTTTTTCAGATGGCCCTTTTGACCAGGGGGAAGTGAGACTTCATTTCAGTGCAGATTTCCTTTGCAAGCTTGCTTGGTTGGCCAAAAAGGGCGTATGTGTTTTTTCCTGAATATAATCAGGAAAAAATGCATACGCCCTTTTTGGCCAAGTGCATCATTGTCGACGTTCTGCCTCTTTTCCTATGCTTTAAGTGCAATTCCAGTCTACCTCCTGAAATCGGTTTCCTGCAATTCTGCCCCACTTTCAAGTCCTCTTGGCAGCCTTTCTTCAGTATATTTTTGGACGATAGCTGTCATTTATAACTCTGCAGGTTTGTGAATTACAGTGCCCCTGAGCTCCTTTCTTCAACTCGCTTTCTTGTGAGCTGGCCGCAACACCGCAGGATTGCTTCAGGCCCTAATCTGGTTCCGGCACGGCACGCTGAGCCTTTGCTTAATTCCTCTTCCTGGTGGGAAATGAGAGTTAAATTTGCCCGTCCAGACACCTCCAGCTAGTCCCTCATTGTTTCTCCCTATTCCTGTTCATCTTCCGCAGAAATTGCAAACTGGGCCAAACAGGAGGTTAAAGGCACTGACTCTCCAAGTCGGGACAGTGTTAGTAAAGCATCTGGAATGTTGCACCCGAGTACCAGGGGACGAGAACTGAGACATATTGGAACACGTCTCCCAATCACACAGTTGATCATACTCTGGGTTCCACATGCCTGATTTAGCTGAACGAAGAATCCCTTAAACCTGGAGAGTTGAGACCCGTGGAATGGGTACTATGCAATATGACTTCAAAGGGTCTTCATTTGCTCACCGAACCTCTCCAATCCTATCACTGCTGCGTTTATGCCCCTGTACACACGCTTGATTCTCTTTCAGAGACATAGCAATCCATAGGTTTTAAGATACTTACTAGTCAGGTACATTCTTAGGCGTTTAATATGGGGTGTTGAGTCCATTTCGTTGAGCAAGGAGTAGCTCTTGTCTATTACATATTTGGCTTAGGGAACTTTATCTGTGCTCATTTCAATCTCTGGTTTTATGCAGCACCCCAACTCACCTTTCCCCTTAAGCAAGCATAAGTTGGTTTTCTAAATTTGAGACCCTGTTCTGTTTTGTAATCCACTTCCTGTGTAACCAAGTTTACATTCCGTGTATTAGTGATATCTTATGATGTTTCTTTTTCTGTGTGACTTATTTCAGTTAGAATCATCATACCTGAATCCACTCATTATGCTGCTACAGGCCTCATGACATAGATTTCATTGCTGAGTGATATTGCATTGTACGTAAGTACCACAACTTCTTTATCCATTTTTCACTTTCTGCGAAATTGAACTTGTACCGTAAACGAGGTTCTTGTAAACAGAGCCGTCCCAAACTTTGGGGTGGCTGTGTCTTTTTGATTTTAATTTCCCTAAGCTATAGGACCATAAGTGGAAGTGCGCTAGGCTCTGTTGCTTTGTTTTTTAGATGTTTCAGGAAACACCATACACTTCTTCTGAGTGGCTGTTGGCAATTTACATCCCGCCCATCAGCATAACAAGGCTCCCAGTTCTCCATGGCCTGTCCTGCCTTTATGGATTTTACACTTTATTCAGATGGCCCTTTTGACCGGGGGGAAGTGAGACTTCGTTGTAGTGCAGATTTCCTTTGCAAGCTTGCTTGGTTGGCCAAAAAGTGCGTATGCGTTTTTTCTGGAAAAAACTCATACACACTTTTTGGCCAAGTGCATCATTGTCAACGTTCTGCCTCTTTTCCTATGCTTTAAATGCAATTCCATTCTACCTCCTGAAATCGGTTTCCTGTAATTCTGCCCCGCTTTCAAGTCCTCTTGGCAGCCTTCCTTCAGTATATTTTTGGACGATAGCTGTCATTTATAACTGTGCAAGTTTATGAATTACAGTGCCCCTGAGCTCCTTTCTTCAACTCACTTTCTTGTGAGCTGGCCGCAACACCGCAGGATTGCTTCAGGCCCTAATCTTGTTCTGGAACAGCATGCTGAGCCTTTGGTTAATTCCTCTTCCTGGTGGGAAATGAGAGTTAAATTTGCCCTTCCAGACACCTCCAGCTAGTCTCTCATTGGTTCTCCCTATTCCTGTTCATCTTCCGCAGAAATTGCAAACTGAGCCAAACAGGAGGTTAAAGGCACTGACTCTCCAAGTCGGGAGAGTGTTAGTAAAGCATCTGGAATGTTGCACCCGAGTACCAGGGGACGAGAACTGAGAGATATTTGAACATGTCTCCCGATCACACGGTTGATCATACTCTGGGTTCCACATGCATGTTTTAGCTGAAGGAAGAATCCCTTAAACCTGGAGAGTTGAGACCCGTGGAATGGGTACCATGCAATATGACTTCAAAGGGTCTTCATTTGCAGACCAAACCTCTCCAATCCTGTCACTGCTGCATTTATTCCCCTGTACTCACGCTTGATTCTCTTTCGGAGACATAGCAATCAATAGGTTTTAAGATACTTACTAGTCAGGTACATTATTAGGCATTTAATATGGGGTGTTGAGTCCATTTCGCTGAACAAGGAGTAGCTCTTGTCTATAACATATTTGGCTTAAGGAACTTTATCTGTGCTCATTTCAATCTCTGGTTTTATGCAGCACCCCAACTCACCTTTCCCCTTAAGCAAGCATAAGTTGGTTTTCTAAATTTGAGAACCTGTTCTCTTTTGTAATCCAGTTCCTGTGTAGCCAAGTTTACATTCCGTGTATTAGTGATATCTTATGATGTTTCTTTTTCTGTGTGACTTATTTCAGTTAGAATCATCATACCTGAATCCACTCATTATGCTGCTACGGGCCTGATGACATAGATTTCATTGCTGAGTGATATTGCATTGTACGTAAGTACCACAACTTCTTTATCCATTTTTCGCTTTCTGCGATATTGAACTTGTACCATAAACGAGGTTCTTATAAAAAGAGCTGTCCCAAACTTTGGGGTGGCTGTGTCTTTTTGATTTTAATTTCCCTAAGCTATAGGACCATAAGTGGAAGTGCCCTAGGCTCTGTTGCTTTGTTTTTTAGATGTTTCAGGAAACACCATACACTTCTCCCGAGTGGCTGTTGGCAAGTTACATCCCGCCCATCAGCATAACAAGGCTCCCAGATCTCCATGGCCTGTCCTGCCTTTCTGGATTTTACACTTTTTTCAGATGGCCCTTTTGACCGGGGGGATGTGAGTCTTCATTGTAGTGCAGATTTCCTTTGCAAGCTTGCTTGGTTGCACAAAAAGAGCATATGCGTTTTTTCCTGAATATATTCAGGAAAAAATGCATACGCCGTTTTTGGCCAAGTGCATCATTGTCGACGTTCTGCCTCTTTTCCGATGCTTTAAATGCAATTCCAGTCTACCTCCTGAAATCGGTTTCCTGCAATTCTGCCCCGCTTTCAAGTCCTCTTGGCAGCCTTACTTCAGTATATTTTTGGACGATAGCTGTCATTTATAACTCTGCAGGTTTGTGAATTACAGTGCCCCTGAGCTCCTTTCTTCAACTCGCTTTCTTGTGAGCTGGCCACAACACCGCAGGATTGCTTCAGGCCCTAATCTTGTTCTGGCACGGCACGCTGAGCCTTTGGATAATTCCTCTCCCTGGTGGGAAATGAGAGTTAAATTTGCCCGTCCAGACACCTCCAGCTAGTCTCTCATTGGTTCTCCCTATTCCTGTTCATCTTCCGCAGAAATTGCAAACTGGGCCAAACAGGAGTTTAAAGGCACTGACTCTCCAAGTCGGGAGAGTGTTAGTAAAGCGTCTGGAATGTTGCACCCGAGTACCAGGGGACGAGAACTGAGACATATTGTAACACGTCTCCCGATCACATGGTTGATCATACTCTGGGTTCCACATGCATGATGTAGCTGAAGGAAGAATCCCTTAAACCTGGAGAGTTGAGACACGTGGAATGGGTACCATGCAATATGACTTCAAAGGGTCTTCATTTGCTCACCGAACCTCTCCAATCCTATCACTGCTGCGTTTATGCAACTGTACACACGCTTGATTCTCTTTCGGAGACATAGCAATCCATAGGGATTAAGATACTTACTAGTCAGGTACATTCTTAGGCGTTTAATATGGGGTGTTGAGTCCATTTCGTTGAGCAAGGAGTAGCTCTTCTCTGTTACATATTTGGCTTAAGGAACTTTATCTGTGCTCATTTCAATCTCTGGTTTTATGCAGCACCCCAACTCACCTTTCCCCTTAAGCAAGCATAAGTTGGTTTTCTTCATTTGAGACCCTGTTCTGTTTTGTAATTCAGTTTCTGTGTAGCCAAGTTTACATTCCATGTATTAGTGATATCTTATGATGTTTCTTTTTCTGTGTGACTTATTTCAGTTAGAATCGTCATACCTGAATCCACTCACTATGCTCCTACGGGCCTGATGACATAGATTTCATTGCTGAGTGATATTGCATTGTACGTAAGTACCACAACTTCTTTATCCATTTTTCACTTTCTGCGATATTGAACTTGTACCATAAACAAGGTTCTTGTAAACAGAGCCGTCCCAAACTTTGGGGTGGCTGTGTCTTTTTGATTTTAATTTCCCTAAGCTATAGGACCATAAGTGGAAGTGCCCTAGGCTCCGTTGCTTTGTTTTTCAGATGTTTCAGGAAACACCATACACTTCTCCCCAGTGGCTGTTGGCAATTTACATCCTGCCCATCAGCATAACAAGGCTCCCAGTTCTCCATGGACTGTCCTGCCTTTCTGGATTTTACACTTTTTTCAGATGGCCCTTCTGACCGGGGGAAGTGAGACTTCATTGTAGTGCAGATTTCTTTTGCAAGCTTGCTTGGTTGGCCAAAAATGGTGTATGCGTTTTTTCCTGAATATATTCAGGAAAAAACGCATACGACATTTTTGGCCAAGTGCATCATTTTGGACGTTCTTCCTCTTTTCCTATGCTTTAAATGCAATTCCAGTCTACCTCGGGAAATTGGTTTCCTGCAATTCTGCCCCGCTTTCAAGTCCTCTTGGCAGCCTTACTTCACTATATTTTTGGACGATAGCTGTCATTTATAACTCTGCAGGTTTGTGAATTACAGTGCCCCTGAGCTCCTTTCTTCAACTCTCTTTCTTGTGAGCTGCCCGCAACACCGCAGGATTGCTTCAGGCCCTAATGTGGTTCTGGCACGGCACGCTGAGCCTTTGGTTAATTCCTCTTCCTGGTGGGAAATGAGAGTTAAATTTGCCCGTCCAGACACCTCCAGCTAGTCTCTCATTGGTCCTCCCTATTCCTGTTCATCTTCCGCAGAAATTGCAAACTGGGCCAAACAGGAGGTTAAAGGCACTGACTATCCAAGTCGGGAGATTGTTAGTAAAGCGTCTGGAATGTTGCACCCGAGTACCAGGGGACGAAAACTGAGACATATTTGAACACGTCTCCCGATCACACGGTTGATCATACTCTGGGTTCCACATGCATGTTTCAGCTGAAGGAAGAATCCCTTAAACCTTGAGAGTTGAGACTCGTGGAATGGGTACCATGCAATATGACTTCAAAGGGTCTTCATTTGCTCACCGAACTTCTCCAATCCTATCACTGCTGCGTTTATGCCCCTGTACACACGCTTGATTCTCTTTCGGAGGCATAGCAATCCATAGGTTTTAAGATACTTACTAATCAGGTACATTCTTAGGCGTTTAATATGGGGTGTTGAGTCCATTTCGTTGAGCAAGGAGTTGCTCTTGTCTATTACATATTTGGCTTAAGGAATTTTATCTGTGCTCATTTCAATCTCTGGTTTTACGCAGCACCCCAACTCACATTTCCCCTTAAGCAAGCATAAGTTGGTTTTCTAAATTTGAGACCCTGTTCTCTTTTGTAATCTAGTTCCTGTGTAGTCAAGTTTACATTCCGTGTATTAGTGATATCTTATGATATTTCTTTTTCTGTGTGAATTATTTCAGTTAGAATCATCATACCTGAATCCACTCATTATGCTGCAATGGGCCTGATGACATAGATTTCATTGCTGAGTGATATTGCATTGTACGTAAGTACCAAAACTTCTTTATCCATTTTTCACTTTCTGCAAAATTGAACTTGTACCGTAAATGAGGTTCTTGTAAACAGAGCCGTCCCAAATTTTGGGGTGGCTGTGTCTTTTTGATTTTAATTTCCCTAAGCTATAGGACCATAAGTGGAAGTGCTCTAGGCTCTGTTGCTTTGTTTTTTAGATGTTTCAGGAAACACCATACACTTCTCCCGAGTGGCTGTTGGCAATTTACATCCCGCCCATCAGCATAACAAGGCTCCCAGTACTCCATGGCCTGTCCTGCCTTTCTGGATTTTACACTTTTTTCAGATGGCCCTTTTGACCAGGGGGAAGTGAGACTTCATTTCAGTGCAGATTTCCTTTGCAAGCTTGCTTGGTTGGCCAAAAAGGGCGTATGTGTTTTTTCCTGAATATAATCAGGAAAAAATGCATACGCCCTTTTTGGCCAAGTGCATCATTGTCGACGTTCTGCCTCTTTTCCTATGCTTTAAGTGCAATTCCAGTCTACCTCCTGAAATCGGTTTCCTGCAATTCTGCCCCACTTTCAAGTCCTCTTGGCAGCCTTACTTCAGTATATTTTTGGACGATAGCTGTCATTTATAACTCTGCAGGTTTGTGAATTACAGTGCCCCTGAGCTCCTTTCTTCAACTCGCTTTCTTGTGAGCTGGCCGCAACACCGCAGGATTGCTTCAGGCCCTAATCTGGTTCCGGCACGGCACGCTGAGCCTTTGCTTAATTCCTCTTCCTGGTGGGAAATGAGAGTTAAATTTGCCCGTCCAGACACCTCCAGCTAGTCCCTCATTGTTTCTCCCTATTCCTGTTCATCTTCCGCAGAAATTGCAAACTGGGCCAAACAGGAGGTTAAAGGCACTGACTCTCCAAGTCGGGACAGTGTTAGTAAAGCATCTGGAATGTTGCACCCGAGTACCAGGGGACGAGAACTGAGACATATTGGAACACGTCTCCCAATCACACAGTTGATCATACTCTGGGTTCCACATGCCTGATTTAGCTGAACGAAGAATCCCTTAAACCTGGAGAGTTGAGACCCGTGGAATGGGTACTATGCAATATGACTTCAAAGGGTCTTCATTTGCTCACCGAACCTCTCCAATCCTATCACTGCTGCGTTTATGCCCCTGTACACACGCTTGATTCTCTTTCAGAGACATAACAATCCATAGGTTTTAAGATACTTACTAGTCAGGTACATTCTTAGGCGTTTAATATGGGGTGTTGAGTCCATTTCGTTGAGCAAGGAGTAGCTCTTGTCTATTACATATTTGGCTTAGGGAACTTTATCTGTGCTCATTTCAATCTCTGGTTTTATGCAGCACCCCAACTCACCTTTCCCCTTAAGCAAGCATAAGTTGGTTTTCTAAATTTGAGACCCTGTTCTGTTTTGTAATCCACTTCCTGTGTAACCAAGTTTACATTCCGTGTATTAGTGATATCTTATGATGTTTCTTTTTCTGTGTGACTTATTTCAGTTAGAATCATCATACCTGAATCCACTCATTATGCTGCTACAGGCCTCATGACATAGATTTCATTGCTGAGTGATATTGCATTGTACGTAAGTACCACAACTTCTTTATCCATTTTTCACTTTCTGCGAAATTGAACTTGTACCGTAAACGAGGTTCTTGTAAACAGAGCCGTCCCAAACTTTGGGGTGGCTGTGTCTTTTTGATTTTAATTTCCCTAAGCTATAGGACCATAAGTGGAAGTGCGCTAGGCTCTGTTGCTTTGTTTTTTAGATGTTTCAGGAAACACCATACACTTCTTCTGAGTGGCTGTTGGCAATTTACATCCCGCCCATCAGCATAACAAGGCTCCCAGTTCTCCATGGCCTGTCCTGCCTTTATGGATTTTACACTTTATTCAGATGGCCCTTTTGACCGGGGGGAAGTGAGACTTCGTTGTAGTGCAGATTTCCTTTGCAAGCTTGCTTGGTTGGCCAAAAAGTGCGTATGCGTTTTTTCTGGAAAAAACTCATACACACTTTTTGGCCAAGTGCATCATTGTCAACGTTCTGCCTCTTTTCCTATGCTTTAAATGCAATTCCATTCTACCTCCTGAAATCGGTTTCCTGTAATTCTGCCCCGCTTTCAAGTCCTCTTGGCAGCCTTCCTTCAGTATATTTTTGGACGATAGCTGTCATTTATAACTGTGCAAGTTTATGAATTACAGTGCCCCTGAGCTCCTTTCTTCAACTCACTTTCTTGTGAGCTGGCCGCAACACCGCAGGATTGCTTCAGGCCCTAATCTTGTTCTGGAACAGCATGCTGAGCCTTTGGTTAATTCCTCTTCCTGGTGGGAAATGAGAGTTAAATTTGCCCTTCCAGACACCTCCAGCTAGTCTCTCATTGGTTCTCCCTATTCCTGTTCATCTTCCACAGAAATTGCAAACTGAGCCAAACAGGAGGTTAAAGGCACTGACTCTCCAAGTCGGGAGAGTGTTAGTAAAGCATCTGGAATGTTGCACCCGAGTACCAGGGGACGAGAACTGAGAGATATTTGAACATGTCTCCCGATCACATGGTTGATCATACTCTGGGTTCCACATGCATGTTTTAGCTGAAGGAAGAATCCCTTAAACCTGGAGAGTTGAGACCCGTGGAATGGGTACCATGCAATATGACTTCAAAGGGTCTTCATTTGCAGACCAAACCTCTCCAATCCTGTCACTGCTGCATTTATTCCCCTGTACTCACGCTTGATTCACTTTCGGAGACATAGCAATCCATAGGTTTTAAGATACTTACTAGTCAGGTACATTATTAGGCGTTTAATATGGGGTGTTGAGTCCATTTCGCTGAACAAGGAGTAGCTCTTGTCTATAACATATTTGGCTTAAGGAACTTTATCTGTGCTCATTTCAATCTCTGGTTTTATGCAGCACCCCAACTCACCTTTCCCCTTAAGCAAGCATAAGTTGGTTTTCTAAATTTGAGAACCTGTTCTCTTTTGTAATCCAGTTCCTGTGTAGCCAAGTTTACATTCCGTGTATTAGTGATATCTTATGATGTTTCTTTTTCTGTGTGACTTATTTCAGTTAGAATCATCATACCTGAATCCACTCATTATGCTGCTACGGGCCTGATGACATAGATTTCATTGCTGAGTGATATTGCATTGTACGTAAGTACCACAACTTCTTTATCCATTTTTCGCTTTCTGCGATATTGAACTTGTACCATAAACGAGGTTCTTCTAAAAAGAGCTGTCCCAAACTTTGGGGTGGCTGTGTCTTTTTGATTTTAATTTCCCTAAGCTATAGGACCATAAGTGGAAGTGCCCTAGGCTCTGTTGCTTTGTTTTTTAGATGTTTCAGGAAACACCATACACTTCTCCCGAGTGGCTGTTGGCAAGTTACATCCCGCCCATCAGCATAACAAGGCTCCCAGATCTCCATGGCCTGTCCTGCCTTTCTGGATTTTACACTTTTTTCAGATGGCCCTTTTGACCGGGGGGATGTGAGTCTTCATTGTAGTGCAGATTTCCTTTGCAAGCTTGCTTGGTTGCACAAAAAGAGCATATGCGTTTTTTCCTGAATATATTCAGGAAAAAATGCATACGCCGTTTTTGGCCAAGTGCATCATTGTCGACGTTCTGCCTCTTTTCCGATGCTTTAAATGCAATTCCAGTCTACCTCCTGAAATCGGTTTCCTGCAATTCTGCCCCGCTTTCAAGTCCTCTTGGCAGCCTTACTTCAGTATATTTTTGGACGATAGCTGTCATTTATAACTCTGCAGGTTTGTGAATTACAGTGCCCCTGAGCTCCTTTCTTCAACTCGCTTTCTTGTGAGCTGGCCACAACACCGCAGGATTGCTTCAGGCCCTAATCTTGTTCTGGCACGGCACGCTGAGCCTTTGGATAATTCCTCTCCCTGGTGGGAAATGAGAGTTAAATTTGCCCGTCCAGACACCTCCAGCTAGTCTCTCATTGGTTCTCCCTATTCCTGTTCATCTTCCGCAGAAATTGCAAACTGGGCCAAACAGGAGTTTAAAGGCACTGACTCTCCAAGTCGGGAGAGTGTTAGTAAAGCGTCTGGAATGTTGCACCCGAGTACCAGGGGACGAGAACTGAGACATATTGTAACACGTCTCCCGATCACATGGTTGATCATACTCTGGGTTCCACATGCATGATGTAGCTGAAGGAAGAATCCCTTAAACCTGGAGAGTTGAGACACGTGGAATGGGTACCATGCAATATGACTTCAAAGGGTCTTCATTTGCTCACCGAACCTCTCCAATCCTATCACTGCTTCGTTTATGCCCCTGTACACACGCTTCATTCTCTTTCGGAGACATAGCGATCGATAGGTTTAAAGATACTTACTAGTCAGGTACATTCTTAGGCGTGTAATATGGGGTGTTGAGTCCATTTCGTTGAGCAAGGAGTAGCTCTTGTCTATTCCATATTTGGCTTAAGGAACTTTATCTGTGCTCATTTCAATCTCTGGTTTTATGCAGCACCCCAACTCACCTTTTCCCTTAAGCAAGCATAAGTTGGTTTTCTAAATTTAAGACACTGTTCTCTTTTGTAATCCAGTTCCTGTGTAGCAAGGTTTACATTCCGTGTATTAGTGATATCTTATGATGTTTCTTTTTCTGTGTGACTTATTTCAGTTAGAATCGTCATACCTGAATCCACTCAGTATGCTGCTACGGGCCTGATGACATAGATTTCATTGCTGAGTGATATTGCATTTTACGTAAGTACCACAACTTCTTTATCCATTTTTCACTTTCTGCGATATTGAACTTGCACCGTAAACGAGGTTCTTGTAAACAGAGCCGTCCCAAACTTTGGGGTGGCTGTGTCTTTTTGATTTTAATTTCCCTAAGCTATAGGACCATAAGTGGAAGTGCCCTAGGCTCTGTTGCTTTGTTTTTTAGATGTTTCAGAAAACACCATACACTTCTCCAGAGTGACTGTTGGCAATATACATCCCGCCCATCAGCATAACAAGGCTCCCAGTTCTCCATGGCCTGTCCTGCCTTTCTGGATTTTACACTTTTTTCAGATGGCCCTTTTGACGGGGGGAAGTGAGACTTCATTGTAGTGCAGATTTCCTTTGCAAGCTTGCTTGGTTGGCCAAAAAGGGCGTATGCGTTTTTTCCGGAAAAAACTCATACGCCCTTTTTGGCCAAGTGCATCATTGTTGACGTTCTGCCTCTTTTCCTATGCTTTAAATGCAATTCCAGTCTACCTCCTGAAATCGGTTTCCTGCAATTCTGCCCCGCTTTCAAGTCCTCTTGGCAGCCTTACTTCAGTATATTTTTGGACGATAGCTGTCATTTATAACTCTGCAGGTTTGTGAATTACAGTGCCCCTGAGCTCCTTTCTTCAACTCGCTTTCTTGTGAGCTGGCCGCAACACCGCAGGATTGCTTCAGTCCCTAATCTGGGTCCGTCACGGCACTCTGAGCCTTTGGTTAATTCCTCTTCCTGGTGGGAAATGAGAGTTAAATTTGCCCGTCCAGACACCTCCAGCTAGTCTCTCATTAGTCCTCCCTATTCCTGTTCATTTTCTGCAGAAATTGCAAACTGGGCCAAACGGGAGGTTAAAGGCACTGACTCTCCATGTTGGGAGAGTGTTAGTAAAGCGTCTGGAATGTTGAACCCGAGTACCAGGGGACGAAAACAGAGATATATTTGAACACGTCTCCTGATAACACGGTTGATCATACTCTGGGTTCCACATGCATGTTTCAGCTGAAGGAAGAATCCCTTAAACCTGGAGAGTTGAGACCCGTGGAATGGGTACCATGCAATATGACTTCAAAGGGTCTTCGTTTGCTCACCGAACCTCTCCAATCCTATCACTGCTGCATTTATGCCCCTGTACACATGCTTGATTCTCTTTCAGAGACATAGCAATCCATAGGTTTTAAGATACTTACTAGTCAGGTACATTCTTAGGCGTTTAATATGGGGTGTTGAGTCCATTTCGTTGAGCAAGGAGTAGCTCTTGTCTATTACATATTTGGCTTAAGGAACTTTATCTGTGCTCATTTCAATCTCTGGTTTTATGCAGCACCCCAACTCACCTTTCCCCTTAAGCAAGCATAAGTTGGTTTTCTAAATTTGAGACCCTGTTCTGTTATGTAATCCAGTTCCTGTGTAGCCAAGTTTACATTCCGTGTATTAGTGATATCTTATGACGTTTCTTTTTCTGTGTGACTTATTTCAGTTAGAATCATCATACCTGAATCCACTCTATGCTTTACAGGCATGATGACATTGATTTCATTGCTGATTGATATTGCATTGTACGTAAGTACCACAACTTCTTTATCCATTTTTCGCTTTCTGCGATATTGAACTTGTACCGTGACTGAGGTTCTTGTAAACATGCTGTCCCAAATTTTGGGGTGGCTGTGTCTTTTTTATTTTAATTTCCCTAAGCTATAGGACCATAAGTGGAAGTGCCCTAGGCTGTGTTCCTCAGTTTTTTAGATGTTTCAGGAAACACCATACACTTCTCCCCAGTGGCTGTTGGCAATTTACATCCTGCCCATCAGCATAACAAGGCTCCCAGTTCTCCATGGCCTGTCCTGCCTTTCTGGATTTTACACTTTTTTCAGATGGCCCTTTTGACCGGGGGGAAGTGAGACTTCATTGTAGTGCAGATTTCCTTTGCAAGCTTGCTTGGTTGGCCAAAAAGGGCGTATGTGTTTTGTCCTGAATATATTCAGGAAAAAACGCATACGCACTTTTTGGCCAGTGCATCATTGTTGACGTTCTGCCTCTTTTCCTATGCTTTAAATGCAATTCCAGTCTACCTCCTGAAATCGGTTTCCTGCAATTCTGCCCCGCTTTCAAGTCCTCTTGGCAGCCTTGCTTCAGTATATTTTTGGACAATAACTGTCATTTATAACTCTGCAGGTTTGTGAATTACAGTGCCCCTGAGCTCCTTTCTTCAACTCGCTTTCTTGTGAGCTGGCCGCAACACCGCAGGATTGCTTCAGGCCCTAATCTGGTTCCGGCACGGCACGCTGAGCCTTTGGTTAATTCCTCTTCCTGGTGGGAAATGAGAGTTAAATTCGCCCGTCCAGACACCTCCAGCTAGTCTCTCGTTGGTTCTCCCTATTCCTGTTCATCTTCCGCAGAAATTGCAAACTGGGCCAAGCAGGAGGTTAAAGGCACTGACTCTCCAAGTCGGGAGAGTGTTAATAAAGCATTTGGAATGTTGCACCCGAGTACCAGGGTACGAGAACTGAGACATATTTGAACACGTCTCGCGATCACATGGTTGATCATACTCTGGGTTCCACATGCATGTTTTTGCTGAAGGAAGAATCCCTTAAACCTGGAGAGTTGAGACCCGTGGAATGGGTACCATGCAATGTGACTTCAAAGGGTCTTCATTTGCTCTCCGAACCTCTCCAATCCTATCACTGCTGCGTTTATGCCCCTGTACACACACTTGGTTCTCTTTTGGAGACATAGCAATCCATAGGTTTTAAGATACTTACTAGTCAGGTACATACTTAGGCGTTTAATATGGGGTGTTGAGTCCATTTCGTTGAGCAAGGAGTAGCTCTTGTCTATTACATATTTGGCTTAAGGAAATTTATCTGTGCTCATTTCAATCTCTGGTTTTATGCAGCACCCCAACTCACCTTTCCCCTTAAGCAAGCATAAGTTGGTTTTCTAAATTTGAGACCCTGTTCTGTTTTGTAATTCAGTGCCTTTGTAGCCAAGTTTACATTCCGTGTATTAGTGATATCTTATGACGTTTCTCTTTCTGTGTGACTTATTTCAGTTAGAATCATCATACCTGAATCCACTCATTATGCTGCTACGGACATGATGACATAGATTTTATTGCTTAGTGATATTGCATTGTACGTAAGTACCACAACTTTTTTATCCATTTTTCGCTTTCTGCGATATTGAACTTGTACCGTAAACGAGGTTCTTGTAAACAGAGCTGTCCCAAACTTTGGGGTGGCTGTGTCTTTTTGATTTTAATTTCCCTAAGCTATAGGACCATAAATGGAAGTGCCCTAGGCTCTGTTCCTCAGTTTTTTAGATGTTTCAGGAAACACCATACACTTCTCCCGAGTGGCTGTTGGCAATTTACATCCCGCCCATCAGCATAACAAGGCTCCCAGTTCTCCATGGCCTGTCCTGCCTTTCTGGATTTTACACTTTTTTCAGATGGCCCTTTTGACTGTGGGCAAGTGAGACTTCATTGTAGTGCAGATTTCCTTTGCAAGCTTGCTTGGTTGGCCAAAAAGGGCGTATGTATTTTGTCCTGAATATATTCAGGAAAAAACGCATACGCCCTTTTTGGCCAAGTGCATCATTGTGGACGTTCTGCCTCTTTTCCTATGCTTTAAATGCAATTCCAGTCTACCTCCTGAAATCGGTTTCCTGCAATTCTGCCCCGCTTTCAAGTCCTCTTGGCAGCCTTACTTCAGTATATTTTTGGACAATAGCTGTCATTTATAACTCTGCAGGTTTGTGAATTACAGTGCCCCTGAGCTCCTTTCTTCAACTCGCTTTCTTGTGAGCTGGCTGCAACACCGCAGGATAGCTTCAGGCCCTAATCTGGTTCCGGCACGGTATGCTGAGCCTTTGGTTAATTCCTCTTCCTGGTGGGAAATGAGAGTTAAATTCGCCCGTCCAGACACCTCCAGCTAGTCTCTCATTGGTTCTCCCTATTCCTGTTCATCTTCCGCAGAAATTGTAAACTGGGCCATACAGGAGGTTAAAGGCTCTGACTCTCCAAGTCGGGAGAGTGTTAATAAAGCGTCTGGAATGTTGCACCCGAGTACCAGGGTACGAGAACTGAGACATATTTGAAAACGTCTCCCACTCACACGGTTGATCATACTCTGGGTTCCACATACATGTTTTAGCTGAAGGAAGAATCCCTTAAACCTGGAAGTTGAGACCCGTGGAATAGGTACCATGCAATGTGACTTCAAAGGGTCTTCATTTGCTCACCGAACCTCTCCAGTCCTATCACTGCTGCGTTTATGCCCCTGTACACACGCTTAGTTCTCTTTCGGAGTCATAGCAATCCATAGGTTTTAAGATACTTACTAGTCAGGTACATTCTTAGGCGTTTAATATGGGGTGTTGAGTCCATTTCGTTGAACAAGGAGTAGCTCTTGTCTATTACATATTTGGCTTAAGGAAGTTTATCTGTGCTCATTTCAATCTTTTGTTTTATGCAGCACCCCAACTCACCTTTTCCCTTAAGCAAGCATAAGTTGGTTTTCTAAATTTGAGACCCTGTTCTGTTTTGTAATTCAGTGCCTTTGTAGCCAAGTTTACATTCCGTGTATTAGTGATATCTTATGACGTTTCTTTTTCTGTGTGACTTATTTCAGTTAGAATCATCATACCTGAATCCACTCATTATGCTGCTACGGGCATGATGACATAGATTTTATTGCTGAGTGATATTGCATTGTACGTAAGTACCACAACTTTTTTATCCATTTTTCGCTTTCTGCGATATTGAACTTGTACCGTAAACGAGGTTCTTGTAAACAGAGCTGTCCCAAACTTTGGGGTGGCTGTGTCTTTTTGATTTTAATTTCCCTAAGCTATAGGACCATAAGTGGAAGTGCCCTAGGCTCTGTTCCTCAGTTTTTTAGATGTTTCAGGAAACACCATACACTTCTCCCGAGTGGCTGTTGGCAATTTACATCCTGCCCATCAGCATAACAAGGCTCCCAGTTCTCCATGGCCTGTCCTGCCTTTCTGGATTTTACACTTTTTTCAGATGGCCCTTTTGACCGGGGGAAGTGAGACTTCATTGTAGTGCAGATTTCCTTTGCAAGCTTGCTTGGTTGGCCAAAAAGGGCGTATGTGTTTTGTCCTGAATATATTCAGGAAAAAACGCATACGCCCTTTTTGGCCAAGTGCATCATTGTGGACGTTCTGCCTCTTTTCCTATGCTTTAAATGCAATTCCAGTCTACCTCCTGAAATCGGTTTCCTGCAATTCTGCCCCGCTTTCAAGTCCTCTTGGCAGCCTTACTTCAGTATATTTTTGGACAATAGCTGTTATTTATAACTCTGCAGGTTTGTGAATTACAGTGCCCCTGAGCTCCTTTCTTCAACTCGCTTTCTTGTGAGCTGGCCGCAACACCGCAGGATTGCTTCAGGCCCTAATCTGTTTCCGGCACGGTATGCTGAGCCTTTGGTTAATTCCTCTTCCTGGTGGGAAATGAGAGTTATTTTCGCCCGTCCAGACACCTCCAGCTAGTCTCTCATTGGTTCTCCCTATTCCTGTTCATCTTCCGCAGAAATTGCAAACTGGGCCATACAGGAGGTTAAAGGCACTGACTCTCCAAGTCGGGAGAGTGTTAATAAAGCGTCTGGAATGTTGCACCCGAGTCCCAGGGTACGAGAACTGAGACATATTTGAAAACGTCTCCCACTCACACCGTTGATCATACTCTGGGATCCACATGCATGTTTTAGCTGAAGGAAGAATCCCTTAAACCTGGAGAGTTGAGACCCGTGGAATGGGTACCATGCAATGTGACTTCAAAGGGTCTTCATTTGCTCACCAAACCTCTCCAATCCTATCACTGCTGCGTTTATGCCCCGGTACACACGCTTGATTCTCTTTCGGAGACATAGCAATCCATAGGTTTTAAGATACTTACTAGTCAGGTACATTCTTAGGGGTTTAATATGGGGTGTTGAGTCCATTTCGTTGAGCAAGGAGTAGCTCTTGTCTATTACATATTTGGCTTAAGGAACTTTATCTGTGCTCATTTCAATCTCTGGTTTTATGCAGCACCCCAACTCACCTTTCCCCTTAAGCAAGCATAAGTTGGTTTTCTAAATTTGAGACCCTGTTCTGTTTTGTAATTCAGTGCCTGTGTAGCCAAGTTTACATTCCGTGTATTAGTGATATCTTATGACGTTTCTTTTTCTCTGTGACTTATTTCAGTTAGAATCATCATACCTGAATCCACTCATTATGCTGCTACGGGCATGATGACATAGATTTCATTGCTGTGTGATATTGCATTGTACGTAAGTACCACAACTTCTTTATCCATTTTTCACTTTCTGCGAAATTGAACTTGTACCGTAAAGGAGGTTCTTGTAAACAGAGCCGTCCCAAACTTTGGGGTGGCTGTGTCTTTTTGATTTTAATTTCCCTAAGCTCTAGAACCATAAGTGGAAGTGCCCTAGGCTCTGTTGGTTTGTTTTTTAGGGGTTTCAGGAAACAACATACACTTCTCCCGAGTGGCTGTTGGCAATTTACATCCCGCCCATCAGCATAACAAGGCTCCCAGTTCTCCATGGCCTGTCCTGCCTTTCTGGATTTTACACTTTTTTCAGATGGCCCTTTTGACGGGGGGGAAGTGAGACTTCATTGTAGTGCAGATTTCCTTTGCAAGCTTGCTTGGTTGGCCAAAAAGGGCGTATGCGTTTTTTCCTGAATATATTCAGGAAAAAACGCATACGCCCTTTTTGGCCAAGTGCATCATTGTCGACCTTCTGCCTCTTTTCCTATGCTTTAAATGCAATTCCAGTCTACCTCCTGAAATCGGTTTCCTGCAATTCTGCCTGGCTTTCAAGTCCTCTTGGCAGCCTTACTTCAGTATATTTTTGGATGATAGCTGTCATTTATAACTCTGCAGGTTTGTGAATTACAGTGCCCCTGAGCTCCTTTCTTCAACTCGCTTTCTTGTGAGCTGGCCGCAACACCGCAGGATTGCTTCAGGCCCTAATCTGGTTCCGGCATGGCACGCTGAGCCTTTGGTTAATTCCTCTTCCTGGTGGGAAATGAGAGTTAAATTTTCCCGTCCAGACACCTCCAGCTAGTCTCTCATTGGTTCTCCCTATTCCTGTTCATCTTCCGTGGAATTTGCAAACTGGGCCAAACAGGAGGTTAAAGGCACTGACTCTCCAAGTCGGGAGAGTGTTAGTAAAGCATCTGGAATGTTGCACCCGAGTACCAGGGGACGAGAACTGAGACATATTTCAACACGTCTCCCGATAACACGGTTGATCATACTCTGGGTTCCACATGCAAGTTTTAGCTGAAGGAAGAATCCCTTAAACCTGGAGAGTTGAGACCCGTGGAATGGGTACCATGCAATATGACTTCAAAGGGTCTTCATTTGCTCACCAAAACTCTCCAATCCTATCACTGCTGCGTTTTTGCCCCTGTACTCACGATTGATTCACTTTCAGAGACATAGCAATCCATAGGTTTTAAGATACTTACTAGTCAGGTACATTATTAGGCGTTTAATATGGGGTTTTGAGTCCATTTCGTTGAGCAAGGAGTAGCTCTTGTCTATTACATATTTGGCTTAAGGAACTTTATCTGTGCTCATTTCAATCTCTGGTTTTATGCAGCACCCCAACTCACCTTTCCCCTTAAGCAAGCATAAGTTGGTTTTCTAAATTTGGGACCATGTTCTGTTTTGAAATCCAGTTCCTGTGTAGCCAAGTTTACATTCCGTGTATTAGTGATATCTTATGATGTTTCTTTTTCTGTGTGACTTATTTCAGTTAGAATCATCATACCTGAATCCACTCATTATGCTGCTATGGGCCTGATGACATAGATGTCATTGCTGAGTGATATTGCATTGTACGTAAGTACCACAACTTCTTTATCCATTTTTCGCTTTATGCGATATTGAACTTGTACCGTAAACGAGTTTCTTGTAAACAGATCCATCCCAAACTTTGGGGTGGCTGTGTCTTTTTGATTTTAATTTCCCTAAGCTATAGGACCATAAGTGGAAGTGCCCTAGGCTCTGTTGCTTTGTTTTTTAGATGTTTCAGGAAACACCATACACTTCTCCCGAGTGGCTGTTGGCAAGTTACATCCCGCCCATCAGCATAACAAGGCTCCCAGTTCTCCATGGCCTGTCCTGCCTTTCTGGATTTTACACTTTTTTCAGATGGCCCTTTTGACGGGGGGGAAGTGAGACTTCATTGTAGTGCAGATTTCCTTTGCAAGCTTGCTTGGTTGGCCAAAAAGGGCGTATGCGTTTTTTCCTGAATATATTCAGGAAAAAACGCATACGCCCTTTTTGGCCAAGTGCATCATTGTCGACCTTCTGCCTCTTTTCCTATGCTTTAAATGCAATTCCAGTCTACCTCCTGAAATCGGTTTCCTGCAATTCTGCCCGGCTTTCAAGTCCTCTTGGCAGCCTTACTTCAGTATATTTTTGGATGATAGCTGTCATTTATAACTCTGCAGGTTTGTGAATTACAGTGCCCCTGAGCTCCTTTCTTCAACTCGCTTTCTTGTGAGCTGGCCGCAACACCGCAGGATTGCTTCAGGCCCTAATCTGGTTCCGGCATGGCACGCTGAGCCTTTGGTTAATTCCTCTTCCTGGTGGGAAATGAGAGTTAAATTTTCCCGTCCAGACACCTCCAGCTAGTCTCTCATTGGTTCTCCCTATTCCTGTTCATCTTCCGTGGAATTTGCAAACTGGGCCAAAGAGGAGGTTAAAGGCACTGACTCTCCAAGTCGGGAGAGTGTTAGTAAAGCATCTGGAATGTTGCACCCGAGTACCAGGGGACGAGAACTGAGACATATTTCAACACGTCTCCCGATCACATGGTTGATCATACTCTGGGTTCCACATGCATGTTTTAGCTGAAGGAAGAATCCCTTAAACCTGGAGAGTTGAGACCCGTGGAATGGGTACCATGCAATATGACTTCAAAGGGTCTTCATTTGCTCACCAAAACTCTCCAATCCTATCACTGCTGCGTTTTTGCCCCTGTACTCACGATTGATTCACTTTCAGAGACATAGCAATCCATAGGTTTTAAGATACTTACTAGTCAGGTACATTATTAGGCGTTTAATATGGGGTTTTGAGTCCATTTCGTTGAGCAAGGAGTAGCTCTTGTCTATTACATATTTGGCTTAAGGAACTTTATCTGTGCTCATTTCAATCTCTGGTTTTATGCAGCACCCCAACTCACCTTTCCCCTTAAGCAAGCATAAGTTGATTTTCTAAATTTGGGACCATGTTCTGTTTTGAAATTCAGTTCCTGTGTAGCCAAGTTTACATTCCGTGTATTAGTGATATCTTATGATGTTTCTTTTTCTGTGTGACTTATTTCAGTTAGAATCATCATACCTGAATCCACTCATTATGCTGCTATGGACCTGATGACATAGATGTCATTGCTGAGTGATATTGCATTGTACGTAAGTACCACAACTTCTTTATCCATTTTTCGCTTTATGCGATATTGAACTTGTACCGTAAACGAGTTTCTTGTAAACAGAGCCATCCCAAACTTTGGGGTGGCTGTGTCTTTTTGATTTTAATTTCCCTAAGCTATAGGACCATAAGTGGAAGTGCCCTAGGCTCTGTTGCTTTGTTTTTTAGATGTTTCAGGAAACACCATACACTTCTCCCGAGTGGCTGTTGGCAATTTACATCCCGCCCATCAGCATAACAAGGCTCCCAGTTCTCCATGGCCTGTCCTGCCTTTCTGGATTTTACACTTTTTTCAGATGGCCCTTTTGACGGGGGCGGGGGGGAGTGAGACTTCATTGTAGTGCAGATTTCCTTTGCAAGCTTGCTTGGTTGGCCAAAAAGGGCGTATGCGTTTTTTCCTGAATATATTCAGGAAAAAACGCATACGCCCTTTTTGGCCAAGTGCATCATTGTCGACCTTCTGCCTCTTTTCCTATGCTTTAAATGCAATTCCAGTCTACCTCCTGAAATCGGTTTCCTGCAATTCTGCCCGGCTTTCAAGTCCTCTTGGCAGCCTTACTTCAGTATATTTTTGGATGATAGCTGTCATTTATAACTCTGCAGGTTTGTGAATTACAGTGCCCCTGAGCTCCTTTCTTCAACTCGCTTTCTTGTGAGCTGGCCGCAACACCGCAGGATTGCTTCAGGCCCTAATCTGGTTCCGGCATGGCACGCTGAGCCTTTGGTTAATTCCTCTTCCTGGTGGGAAATGAGAGTTAAATTTTCCCGTCCAGACACCTCCAGCTAGTCTCTCATTGGTTCTCCCTATTCCTGTTCATCTTCCGTGGAATTTGCAAACTGGGCCAAACAGGAGGTTAAAGGCACTGACTCTCCAAGTCGGGAGAGTGTTAGTAAAGCATCTGGAATGTTGCACCCGAGTACCAGGGGACGAGAACTGAGACATATTTCAACACGTCTCCCGATCACACGGTTGATCATACTCTGGGTTCCACATGCATGTTTTAGCTGAAGGAAGAATCCCTTAAACCTGGAGAGTTGAGACCCGTGGAATGGGTACCATGCAATATGACTTCAAAGGGTCTTCATTTGCTCACCAAAACTCTTCAATCCTATCACTGCTGCGTTTTTGCCCCTGTACTCACGATTGATTCACTTTCAGAGACATAGCAATCCATAGGTTTTAAGATACTTACTAGTCAGGTACATTATTAGGCGTTTAATATGGGGTTTTGAGTCCATTTCGTTGAGCAAGGAGTAGCTCTTGTCTATTACATATTTGGCTTAAGGAACATTATCTGTGCTCATTTCAATCTCTGGTTTTATGCAGCACCCCAACTCACCTTTCCCCTTAAGCAAGCATAAGTTGGTTTTCTAAATTTGGGACCATGTTCTGTTTTGAAATTCAGTTCCTGTGTAGCCAAGTTTACATTCCGTGTATTAGTGATATCTTATGATGTTTCTTTTTCTGTGTGACTTATTTCAGTTAGAATCATCATACCTGAATCCACTCATTATGCTGCTATGGGCTTGATGACATAGATGTCATTGCTGAGTGATATTGCATTGTACGTAAGTACCACAACTTCTTTATCCATTTTTCGCTTTATGCGATATTGAACTTGTACCGTAAACGAGTTTCTTGTAAACAGAGCCATCCCAAACTTTGGGGTGGCTGTGTCTTTTTGATTTTAATTTCCCTAAGCTATAGGACCATAAGTGGAAGTGCCCTAGGCTCTGTTGCTTTGTTTTTTAGATGTTTCAGGAAACACCATACACTTCTCCCGAGTGGCTGTTGGCAAGTTACATCCCGCCCATCAGCATAACAAGGCTCCCAGTTCTCCATGGCCTGTCCTGCCTTTCTGGATTTTACACTTTTTTCAGATGGCCCTTTTGACGGGGGGGAAGTGAGACTTCATTGTAGTGCAGATTTCCTTTGCAAGCTTGCTTGGTTGGCCAAAAAGGGCGTATGCGTTTTTTCCTGAATATATTCAGGAAAAAACGCATACGCCCTTTTTGGCCAAGTGCATCATTGTCGACGTTCTGCCTCTTTTCCTATGCTTTAAATGCAATTCCAGTCTACCTCCTGAAATCGGTTTCCTGCAATTCTGCCCGGCTTTCAAGTCCTCTTGGCAGCCTTACTTCAGTATATTTTTGGATGATAGCTGTCATTTATAACTCTGCAGGTTTGTGAATTACAGTGCCCCTGAGCTCCTTTCTTCAACTCGCTTTCTTGTGACCTGGCCGCAACACCGCAGGATTGCTTCAGGCCCTAATCTGGTTCCGGCATGGCACGCTGAGCCTTTGGTTAATTCCTCTTCCTGGTGGGAAATGAGAGTTAAATTTTCCCGTCCAGACACCTCCAGCTAGTCTCTCATTGGTTCTCCCTATTCCTGTTCATCTTCCGCGGAATTTGCAAACTGGGCCAAACAGGAGGTTAAAGGCACTGACTCTCCAAGTCGGGAGAGTGTTAGTAAAGCATCTGGAATGTTGCACCCGAGTACCAGGGGACGAGAACTGAGACATATTTCAACACGTCTCCCGATCACACGGTTGATCATACTCTGGGTTCCACATGCATGTTTTAGCTGAAGGAAGAATCCCTTAAACCTGGAGAGTTGAGACCCGTGGAATGGGTACCATGCAATATGACTTCAAAGGGTCTTCATTTGCTCACCAAAACTCTTCAATCCTATCACTGCTGCGTTTTTGCCCCTGTACTCACGATTGATTCACTTTCAGAGACATAGCAATCCATAGGTTTTAAGATACTTACTAGTCAGGTACATTATTAGGCGTTTAATATGGGGTTTTGAGTCCATTTCGTTGAGCAAGGAGTAGCTCTTGTCTATTACATATTTGGCTTAAGGAACTTTATCTGTGCTCATTTCAATCTCTGGTTTTATGCAGCACCCCAACTCACCTTTCCCCTTAAGCAAGCATAAGTTGGTTTTCTAAATTTGGGACCATGTTCTGTTTTGAAATTCAGTTCCTGTGTAGCCAAGTTTACATTCCGTGTATTAGTGATATCTTATGATGTTTCTTTTTCTGTGTGACTTATTTCAGTTAGAATCATCATACCTGAATCCACTCATTATGCTGCTATGGGCCTGATGACATAGATGTCATTGCTGAGTGATATTGCATTGTACGTAAGTACCACAACTTCTTTATCCATTTTTCGCTTTATGCGATATTGAACTTGTACCGTAAACGAGTTTCTTGTAAACAGAGCCATCCCAAACTTTGGGGTGGCTGTGTCTTTTTGATTTTAATTTCCCTAAGCTACAGGACCATAAGTGGAACTGCCCTAGGCTCTGTTGCTTTGTTTTTTAGATGTTTCAGGAAACACCATACACTTCTCCGGAGTGGCTGTTGGCAATTTACATCCCGCCCATCAGCATAACAAGGCTCCCAGTTCTCCATGGCCTGTCCTGCCTTTCTGGATTTTACACTTTTTTCAGATGGCCCTTTTGACGGGGGGGGGGGGGAAGTGAGACTTCATTGTAGTGCAGATTTCCTTTGCAAGCTTGCTTGGTTGGCCAAAAAGGGCGTATACGTTTTTTCCTGAATATATTCAGGAAAAAACGCATACGCCCTTTTTGGCCAAGTGCATCATTGTCGACGTTCTGCCTCTTTTCCTATGCTTTAAATGCAATTCCAGTCTACCTCCTGAAATCGGTTTCCTGCAATTCTGCCCGGCTTTCAAGTCCTCTTGGCAGCCTTACTTCAGTATATTTTTGGATGATAGCTGTCATTTATAACTCTGAAGGTTTGTGAATTACAGTGCCCCTGAGCTCCTTTCTTCAACTCGCTTTCTTGTGAGCTGGCCGCAACACCGCAGGATTGCTTCAGGCCCTAATCTGGTTCCGGCATGGCACGCTGAGCCTTTGGTTAATTCCTCTTCCTGGTGGGAAATGAGAGTTAAATTTTCCCGTCCAGACACCTCCAGCTAGTCTCTCATTGGTTCTCCCTATTCCTGTTCATCTTCCGCGGAATTTGCAAACTGGGCCAAACAGGAGGTTAAAGGCACTGACTCTCCAAGTCGGGAGAGTGTTAGTAAAGCATCTGGAATGTTGCACCCGAGTACCAGGGGACGAGAACTGAGACATATTTCAACACGTCTCCCGATCACACGGTTGATCATACTCTGGGTTCCACATGCATGTTTTAGCTGAAGGAAGAATCCCTTAAACCTGGAGAGTTGAGACCCGTGGAATGGGTACCATGCAATATGACTTCAAAGGGTCTTCATTTGCTCACCAAAACTCTTCAATCCTATCACTGCTGCGTTTTTGCCCCTGTACTCACGATTGATTCACTTTCAGAGACATAGCAATCCATAGGTTTTAAGATACTTACTAGTCAGGTACATTATTAGGCGTTTAATATGGGGTTTTGAGTCCATTTCGTTGAGCAAGGAGTAGCTCTTGTCTATTACATATTTGGCTTAAGGAACTTTATCTGTGCTCATTTCAATCTCTGGTTTTATGCAGCACCCCAACTCACCTTTCCCCTTAAGCAAGCATAAGTTGGTTTTCTAAATTTGGGACCATGTTCTGTTTTGAAATTCAGTTCCTGTGTAGCCAAGTTTACATTCCGTGTATTAGTGATATCTTATGATGTTTCTTTTTCTGTGTGACTTATTTCAGTTAGAATCATCATACCTGAATCCACTCATTATGCTGCTATGGGCCTGATGACATAGATGTCATTGCTGAGTGATATTGCATTGTACGTAAGTACCACAACTTCTTTATCCATTTTTCGCTTTATGCGATATTGAACTTGTACCGTAAACGAGTTTCTTGTAAACAGAGCCATCCCAAACTTTGGGGTGGCTGTGTCTTTTTGATTTTAATTTCCCTAAGCTACAGGACCATAAGTGGAACTGCCCTAGGCTCTGTTGCTTTGTTTTTTAGATGTTTCAGGAAACACCATACACTTCTCCGGAGTGGCTGTTGGCAATTTACATCCCGCCCATCAGCATAACAAGGCTCCCAGTTCTCCATGGCCTGTCCTGCCTTTCTGGATTTTACACTTTTTTCAGATGGCCCTTTTGACGGGGGGGGGGAAGTGAGACTTCATTGTAGTGCAGATTTCCTTTGCAAGCTTGCTTGGTTGGCCAAAAAGGGCGTATACGTTTTTTCCTGAATATATTCAGGAAAAAACGCATACGCCCTTTTTGGCCAAGTGCATCATTGTCGACGTTCTGCCTCTTTTCCTATGCTTTAAATGCAATTCCAGTCTACCTCCTGAAATCGGTTTCCTGCAATTCTGCCCGGCTTTCAAGTCCTCTTGGCAGCCTTACTTCAGTATATTTTTGGATGATAGCTGTCATTTATAACTCTGAAGGTTTGTGAATTACAGTGCCCCTGAGCTCCTTTCTTCAACTCGCTTTCTTGTGAGCTGGCCGCAACACCGCAGGATTGCTTCAGGCCCTAATCTGGTTCCGGCATGGCACGCTGAGCCTTTGGTTAATTCCTCTTCCTGGTGGGAAATGAGAGTTAAATTTTCCCGTCCAGACACCTCCAGCTAGTCTCTCATTGGTTCTCCCTATTCCTGTTCATCTTCCGCGGAATTTGCAAACTGGGCCAAACAGGAGGTTAAAGGCACTGACTCTCCAAGTCGGGAGAGTGTTAGTAAAGCATCTGGAATGTTGCACCCGAGTACCAGGGGACGAGAACTGAGACATATTTCAACACGTCTCCCGATCACACGGTTGATCATACTCTGGGTTCCACATGCATGTTTTAGCTGAAGGAAGAATCCCTTAAACCTGGAGAGTTGAGACCCGTGGAATGGGTACCATGCAATATGACTTCAAAGGGTCTTCATTTGCTCACCAAAACTCTTCAATCCTATCACTGCTGCGTTTTTGCCCCTGTACTCACGATTGATTCACTTTCAGAGACATAGCAATCCATAGGTTTTAAGATACTTACTAGTCAGGTACATTATTAGGCGTTTAATATGGGGTTTTGAGTCCATTTCGTTGAGCAAGGAGTAGCTCTTGTCTATTACATATTTGGCTTAAGGAACTTTATCTGTGCTCATTTCAATCTCTGGTTTTATGCAGCACCCCAACTCACCTTTCCCCTTAAGCAAGCATAAGTTGGTTTTCTAAATTTGGGACCATGTTCTGTTTTGAAATTCAGTTCCTGTGTAGCCAAGTTTACATTCCGTGTATTAGTGATATCTTATGATGTTTCTTTTTCTGTGTGACTTATTTCAGTTAGAATCATCATACCTGAATCCACTCATTATGCTGCTATGGGCCTGATGACATAGATGTCATTGCTGAGTGATATTGCATTGTATGTAAGTACCACAACTTCTTTATCCATTTTTCGCTTTATGCGATATTGAACTTGTACCGTAAACGAGTTTCTTGTAAACAGAGCCATCCCAAACTTTGGGGTGGCTGTGTCTTTTTGATTTTAATTTCCCTAAGCTACAGGACCATAAGTGGAACTGCCCTAGGCTCTGTTGCTTTGTTTTTTAGATGTTTCAGGAAGCACCATACACTTCTCCCTAGTGGCTGTTGGCAATTTACATCCCGCCCATCAGCATAACAAGGCTCCCAGTTCTCCATGGCCTGTCCTGCCTTTCTGGATTTTACACTTTTTTCAGATGGCCCTTTTGACGGGGGCGGGAAGTGAGACTTCATTGTAGTGCAGATTTCCTTTGCAAGCTTGCTTGGTTGGCCAAAAAGGGCGTATACGTTTTTTCCTGAATATATTCAGGAAAAAACGCATACGCCCTTTTTGGCCAAGTGCATCATTGTCGACCTTCTGCCTCTTTTCCTATGCTTTAAATGCAATTCCAGTCTACCTCCTGAAATCGGTTTCCTGCAATTCTGCCCGGCTTTCAAGTCCTCTTGGCAGCCTTACTTCAGTATATTTTTGGATGATAGCTGTCATTTATAACTCTGCAGGTTTGTGAATTACAGTGCCCCTGAGCTCCTTTCTTCAACTCGCTTTCTTGTGAGCTGGCCGCAACACCGCAGGATTGCTTCAGGCCCTAATCTGGTTCCGGCATGGCACGCTGAGCCTTTGGTTAATTCCTCTTCCTGGTGGGAAATGAGAGTTAAATTTTCCCGTCCAGACACCTCCAGCTAGTCTCTCATTGGTTCTCCCTATTCCTGTTCATCTTCCGCGGAATTTGCAAACTGGGCCAAACAGGAGGTTAAAGGCACTGACTCTCCAAGTCGGGAGAGTGTTAGTAAAGCATCTGGAATGTTGCACCCGAGTACCAGGGGACGAGAACTGAGACATATTTCAACACGTCTCCCGATCACACGGTTGATCATACTCTGGGTTCCACATGCATGTTTTAGCTGAAGGAAGAATCCCTTAAACCTGGAGAGTTGAGACCCGTGGAATGGGTACCATGCAATATGACTTCAAAGGGTCTTCATTTGCTCACCAAAACTCTCCAATCCTATCACTGCTGCGTTTTTGCCCCTGTACTCACGATTGATTCACTTTCAGAGACATAGCAATCCATAGGTTTTAAGATACTTACTAGTCAGGTACATTATTAGGCGTTTAATATGGGGTTTTGAGTCCATTTCGTTGAGCAAGGAGTAGCTCTTGTCTATT
The DNA here is from genome assembly GCF_937001465.1 of Orcinus orca. NCBI lineage: Eukaryota > Metazoa > Chordata > Mammalia > Artiodactyla > Delphinidae > Orcinus > Orcinus orca. The sequence goes on from NW_026043758.1 coordinate 273,856, forward strand.
ACATATTTGGCTTAAGGAACTTTATCTGTGCTCATTTCAATCTCTGGTTTTATGCAGCACCCCAACTCACCTTTCCCCTTAAGCAAGCATAAGTTGGTTTTCTAAATTTGGGACCACGTTCTGTTTTGAAATTCAGTTCCTGTGTAGCCAAGTTTACATTCCGTGTATTAGTGATATCTTATGATGTTTCTTTTTCTGTGTGACTTATTTCAGTTAGAATCATCATACCTGAATCCACTCATTATGCTGCTATGGGCCTGATGACATAGATGTCATTGCTGAGTGATATTGCATTGTACGTAAGTACCACAACTTCTTTATCCATTTTTCGCTTTATGCGATATTGAACTTGTACCGTAAACGAGTTTCTTGTAAACAGAGCCATCCCAAACTTTGGGGTGGCTGTGTCTTTTTGATTTTAATTTCCCTAAGCTATAGGACCATAAGTGGAAGTGCCCTAGGCTCTGTTGCTTTGTTTTTTAGATGTTTCAGGAAACACCATACACTTCTCCCGAGTGGCTGTTGGCAATTTACATCCCGCCCATCAGCATAACAAGGCTCCCAGTTCTCCATGGCCTGTCCTGCCTTTCTGGATTTTACACTTTTTTCAGATGGCCCTTTTGACAGGGGGGAAGTGAGACTTCATTGTAGTGCAGATTTCCTTTGCAAGCTTGCTTGGTTGGCCAAAAAGGGCGTATGCGTTTTTTCCTGAATATATTCAGGAAAAAACGCATACGCCCTTTTTGGCCAAGTGCATCATTGTCGACGTTCTGCCTCTTTTCCTATGCTTTAAATGCAATTCCAGTCTACCTCCTGAAATCGGTTTCCTGCAATTCTGCCCGGCTTTCAAGTCCTCTTGGCAGCCTTACTTCAGTATATTTTTGGATGATAGCTGTCATTTATAACTCTGCAGGTTTGTGAATTACAGTGCCCCTGAGCTCCTTTCTTCAACTCGCTTTCTTGTGAGCTGGCCGCAACACCGCAGGATTGCTTCAGGCCCTAATCTGGTTCCGGCATGGCACGCTGAGCCTTTGCTTAATTGCTCTTCCTGGTGGGAAATGAGAGTTAAATTTTCCCGTCCAGACACCTCCAGCTAGTCTCTCATTGGTTCTCCCTATTCCTGTTCATCTTCCGCGGAATTTGCAAACTGGGCCAAACAGGAGGTTAAAGGCACTGACTCTCCAAGTCGGGAGAGTGTTAGTAAAGCATCTGGAATGTTGCACCCGAGTACCAGGGGACGAGAACTGAGACATATTTCAACACGTCTCCCGATCACACGGTTGATCATACTCTGGGTTCCACATGCATGTTTTAGCTGAAGGAAGAATCCCTTAAACCTGGAGAGTTGAGACCCGTGGAATGGGTACCATGCAATATGACTTCAAAGGGTCTTCATTTGCTCACCAAAACTCTTCAATCCTATCACTGCTGCGTTTTTGCCCCTGTACTCACGATTGATTCACTTTCAGAGACATAGCAATCCATAGGTTTTAAGATACTTACTAGTCAGGTACATTATTAGGCGTTTAATATGGGGTTTTGAGTCCATTTCGTTGAGCAAGGAGTAGCTCTTGTCTATTACATATTTGGCTTAAGGAACTTTATCTGTGCTCATTTCAATCTCTGGTTTTATGCAGCACCCCAACTCACCTATCCCCTTAAGCAAGCATAAGTTGGTTTTCTAAATTTGGGACCATGTTCTGTTTTGAAATTCAGTTCCTGTGTAGCCAAGTTTACATTCCGTGTATTAGTGATATCTTATGATGTTTCTTTTTCTGTGTGACTTATTTCAGTTAGAATCATCATACCTGAATCCACTCATTATGCTGCTATGGGCCTGATGACATAGATGTCATTGCTGAGTGATATTGCATTGTATGTAAGTACCACAACTTCTTTATCCATTTTTCGCTTTATGCGATATTGAACTTGTACCGTAAACGAGTTTCTTGTAAACAGAGCCATCCCAAACTTTGGGGTGGCTGTGTCTTTTTGATTTTAATTTCCCTAAGCTACAGGACCATAAGTGGAACTGCCCTAGGCTCTGTTGCTTTGTTTTTTAGATGTTTCAGGAAACACCATACACTTCTCCCGAGTGGCTGTTGGCAATTTACATCCCGCCCATCAGCATAACAAGGCTCCCAGTTCTCCATGGCCTGTCCTGCCTTTCTGGATTTTACACTTTTTTCAGATGGCCCTTTTGACGGGGGCGGGAAGTGAGACTTCATTGTAGTGCAGATTTCCTTTGCAAGCTTGCTTGGTTGGCCAAAAAGGGCGTATACGTTTTTTCCTGAATATATTCAGGAAAAAACGCATACGCCCTTTTTGGCCAAGTGCATCATTGTCGACCTTCTGCCTCTTTTCCTATGCTTTAAATGCAATTCCAGTCTACCTCCTGAAATCGGTTTCCTGCAATTCTGCCCGGCTTTCAAGTCCTCTTGGCAGCCTTACTTCAGTATATTTTTGGATGATAGCTGTCATTTATAACTCTGCAGGTTTGTGAATTACAGTGCCCCTGAGCTCCTTTCTTCAACTCGCTTTCTTGTGAGCTGGCCGCAACACCGCAGGATTGCTTCAGGCCCTAATCTGGTTCCGGCATGGCACGCTGAGCCTTTGGTTAATTCCTCTTCCTGGTGGGAAATGAGAGTTAAATTTTCCCGTCCAGACACCTCCAGCTAGTCTCTCATTGGTTCTCCCTATTCCTGTTCATCTTCCGCGGAATTTGCAAACTGGGCCAAACAGGAGGTTAAAGGCACTGACTCTCCAAGTCGGGAGAGTGTTAGTAAAGCATCTGGAATGTTGCACCCGAGTACCAGGGGACGAGAACTGAGACATATTTCAACACGTCTCCCGATCACACGGTTGATCATACTCTGGGTTCCACATGCATGTTTTAGCTGAAGGAAGAATCCCTTAAACCTGGAGAGTTGAGACCCGTGGAATGGGTACCATGCAATATGACTTCAAAGGGTCTTCATTTGCTCACCAAAACTCTCCAATCCTATCACTGCTGCGTTTTTGCCCCTGTACTCACGATTGATTCACTTTCAGAGACATAGCAATCCATAGGTTTTAAGATACTTACTAGTCAGGTACATTATTAGGCGTTTAATATGGGGTTTTGAGTCCATTTCGTTGAGCAAGGAGTAGCTCTTGTCTATTACATATTTGGCTTAAGGAACTTTATCTGTGCTCATTTCAATCTCTGGTTTTATGCAGCACCCCAACTCACCTTTCCCCTTAAGCAAGCATAAGTTGGTTTTCTAAATTTGGGACCACGTTCTGTTTTGAAATTCAGTTCCTGTGTAGCCAAGTTTACATTCCGTGTATTAGTGATATCTTATGATGTTTCTTTTTCTGTGTGACTTATTTCAGTTAGAATCATCATACCTGAATCCACTCATTATGCTGCTATGGGCCTGATGACATAGATGTCATTGCTGAGTGATATTGCATTGTACGTAAGTACCACAACTTCTTTATCCATTTTTCGCTTTATGCGATATTGAACTTGTACCGTAAACGAGTTTCTTGTAAACAGAGCCATCCCAAACTTTGGGGTGGCTGTGTCTTTTTGATTTTAATTTCCCTAAGCTATAGGACCATAAGTGGAAGTGCCCTAGGCTCTGTTGCTTTGTTTTTTAGATGTTTCAGGAAACACCATACACTTCTCCCGAGTGGCTGTTGGCAATTTACATCCCGCCCATCAGCATAACAAGGCTCCCAGTTCTCCATGGCCTGTCCTGCCTTTCTGGATTTTACACTTTTTTCAGATGGCCCTTTTGACAGGGGGGAAGTGAGACTTCATTGTAGTGCAGATTTCCTTTGCAAGCTTGCTTGGTTGGCCAAAAAGGGCGTATGCGTTTTTTCCTGAATATATTCAGGAAAAAACGCATACGCCCTTTTTGGCCAAGTGCATCATTGTCGACGTTCTGCCTCTTTTCCTATGCTTTAAATGCAATTCCAGTCTACCTCCTGAAATCGGTTTCCTGCAATTCTGCCCGGCTTTCAAGTCCTCTTGGCAGCCTTACTTCAGTATATTTTTGGATGATAGCTGTCATTTATAACTCTGCAGGTTTGTGAATTACAGTGCCCCTGAGCTCCTTTCTTCAACTCGCTTTCTTGTGAGCTGGCCGCAACACCGCAGGATTGCTTCAGGCCCTAATCTGGTTCCGGCATGGCACGCTGAGCCTTTGCTTAATTGCTCTTCCTGGTGGGAAATGAGAGTTAAATTTTCCCGTCCAGACACCTCCAGCTAGTCTCTCATTGGTTCTCCCTATTCCTGTTCATCTTCCGCGGAATTTGCAAACTGGGCCAAACAGGAGGTTAAAGGCACTGACTCTCCAAGTCGGGAGAGTGTTAGTAAAGCATCTGGAATGTTGCACCCGAGTACCAGGGGACGAGAACTGAGACATATTTCAACACGTCTCCCGATCACACGGTTGATCATACTCTGGGTTCCACATGCATGTTTTAGCTGAAGGAAGAATCCCTTAAACCTGGAGAGTTGAGACCCGTGGAATGGGTACCATGCAATATGACTTCAAAGGGTCTTCATTTGCTCACCAAAACTCTTCAATCCTATCACTGCTGCGTTTTTGCCCCTGTACTCACGATTGATTCACTTTCAGAGACATAGCAATCCATAGGTTTTAAGATACTTACTAGTCAGGTACATTATTAGGCGTTTAATATGGGGTTTTGAGTCCATTTCGTTGAGCAAGGAGTAGCTCTTGTCTATTACATATTTGGCTTAAGGAACTTTATCTGTGCTCATTTCAATCTCTGGTTTTATGCAGCACCCCAACTCACCTTTCCCCTTAAGCAAGCATAAGTTGGTTTTCTAAATTTGGGACCATGTTCTGTTTTGAAATTCAGTTCCTGTGTAGCCAAGTTTACATTCCGTGTATTAGTGATATCTTATGATGTTTCTTTTTCTGTGTGACTTATTTCAGTTAGAATCATCATACCTGAATCCACTCATTATGCTGCTATGGGCCTGATGACATAGATGTCATTGCTGAGTGATATTGCATTGTATGTAAGTACCACAACTTCTTTATCCATTTTTCGCTTTATGCGATATTGAACTTGTACCGTAAACGAGTTTCTTGTAAACAGAGCCATCCCAAACTTTGGGGTGGCTGTGTCTTTTTGATTTTAATTTCCCTAAGCTACAGGACCATAAGTGGAACTGCCCTAGGCTCTGTTGCTTTGTTTTTTAGATGTTTCAGGAAACACCATACACTTCTCCCGAGTGGCTGTTGGCAATTTACATCCCGCCCATCAGCATAACAAGGCTCCCAGTTCTCCATGGCCTGTCCTGCCTTTCTGGATTTTACACTTTTTTCAGATGGCCCTTTTGACGGGGGCGGGAAGTGAGACTTCATTGTAGTGCAGATTTCCTTTGCAAGCTTGCTTGGTTGGCCAAAAAGGGCGTATACGTTTTTTCCTGAATATATTCAGGAAAAAACGCATACGCCCTTTTTGGCCAAGTGCATCATTGTCGACCTTCTGCCTCTTTTCCTATGCTTTAAATGCAATTCCAGTCTACCTCCTGAAATCGGTTTCCTGCAATTCTGCCCGGCTTTCAAGTCCTCTTGGCAGCCTTACTTCAGTATATTTTTGGATGATAGCTGTCATTTATAACTCTGCAGGTTTGTGAATTACAGTGCCCCTGAGCTCCTTTCTTCAACTCGCTTTCTTGTGAGCTGGCCGCAACACCGCAGGATTGCTTCAGGCCCTAATCTGGTTCCGGCATGGCACGCTGAGCCTTTGGTTAATTCCTCTTCCTGGTGGGAAATGAGAGTTAAATTTTCCCGTCCAGACACCTCCAGCTAGTCTCTCATTGGTTCTCCCTATTCCTGTTCATCTTCCGCGGAATTTGCAAACTGGGCCAAACAGGAGGTTAAAGGCACTGACTCTCCAAGTCGGGAGAGTGTTAGTAAAGCATCTGGAATGTTGCACCCGAGTACCAGGGGACGAGAACTGAGACATATTTCAACACGTCTCCCGATCACACGGTTGATCATACTCTGGGTTCCACATGCATGTTTTAGCTGAAGGAAGAATCCCTTAAACCTGGAGAGTTGAGACCCGTGGAATGGGTACCATGCAATATGACTTCAAAGGGTCTTCATTTGCTCACCAAAACTCTCCAATCCTATCACTGCTGCGTTTTTGCCCCTGTACTCACGATTGATTCACTTTCAGAGACATAGCAATCCATAGGTTTTAAGATACTTACTAGTCAGGTACATTATTAGGCGTTTAATATGGGGTTTTGAGTCCATTTCGTTGAGCAAGGAGTAGCTCTTGTCTATTACATATTTGGCTTAAGGAACTTTATCTGTGCTCATTTCAATCTCTGGTTTTATGCAGCACCCCAACTCACCTTTCCCCTTAAGCAAGCATAAGTTGGTTTTCTAAATTTGGGACCATGTTCTGTTTTGAAATTCAGTTCCTGTGTAGCCAAGTTTACATTCCGTGTATTAGTGATATCTTATGATGTTTCTTTTTCTGTGTGACTTATTTCAGTTAGAATCATCATACCTGAATCCACTCATTATGCTGCTATGGGCCTGATGACATAGATGTCATTGCTGAGTGATATTGCATTGTATGTAAGTACCACAACTTCTTTATCCATTTTTCGCTTTATGCGATATTGAACTTGTACCGTAAACGAGTTTCTTGTAAACAGAGCCATCCCAAACTTTGGGGTGGCTGTGTCTTTTTGATTTTAATTTCCCTAAGCTACAGGACCATAAGTGGAACTGCCCTAGGCTCTGTTGCTTTGTTTTTTAGATGTTTCAGGAAACACCATACACTTCTCCCGAGTGGCTGTTGGCAATTTACATCCCGCCCATCAGCATAACAAGGCTCCCAGTTCTCCATGGCCTGTCCTGCCTTTCTGGATTTTACACTTTTTTCAGATGGCCCTTTTGACGGGGGCGGGAAGTGAGACTTCATTGTAGTGCAGATTTCCTTTGCAAGCTTGCTTGGTTGGCCAAAAAGGGCGTATACGTTTTTTCCTGAATATATTCAGGAAAAAACGCATACGCCCTTTTTGGCCAAGTGCATCATTGTCGACGTTCTGCCTCTTTTCCTATGCTTTAAATGCAATTCCAGTCTACCTCCTGAAATCGGTTTCCTGCAATTCTGCCCGGCTTTCAAGTCCTCTTGGCAGCCTTACTTCAGTATATTTTTGGATGATAGCTGTCATTTATAACTCTGCAGGTTTGTGAATTACAGTGCCCCTGAGCTCCTTTCTTCAACTCGCTTTCTTGTGAGCTGGCCGCAACACCGCAGGATTGCTTCAGGCCCTAATCTGGTTCCGGCATGGCACGCTGAGCCTTTGCTTAATTGCTCTTCCTGGTGGGAAATGAGAGTTAAATTTTCCCGTCCAGACACCTCCAGCTAGTCTCTCATTGGTTCTCCGTATTCCTGTTCATCTTCCGCGGAATTTGCAAACTGGGCCAAACAGGAGGTTAAAGGCACTGACTCTCCAAGTCGGGAGAGTGTTAGTAAAGCATCTGGAATGTTGCACCCGAGTACCAGGGGACGAGAACTGAGACATATTTCAACACGTCTCCCGATCACACGGTTGATCATACTCTGGGTTCCACATGCATGTTTTAGCTGAAGGAAGAATCCCTTAAACCTGGAGAGTTGAGACCCGTGGAATGGGTACCATGCAATATGACTTCAAAGGGTCTTCATTTGCTCACCAAAACTCTCCAATCCTATCACTGCTGCGTTTTTGCCCCTGTACTCACGATTGATTCACTTTCAGAGACATAGCAATCCATAGGTTTTAAGATACTTACTAGTCAGGTACATTATTAGGCGTTTAATATGGGGTTTTGAGTCCATTTCGTTGAGCAAGGAGTAGCTCTTGTCTATTACATATTTGGCTTAAGGAACTTTATCTGTGCTCATTTCAATCTCTGGTTTTATGCAGCACCCCAACTCACCTTTCCCCTTAAGCAAGCATAAGTTGGTTTTCTAAATTTGCGACCATGTTCTGTTTTGAAATTCAGTTCCTGTGTAGCCAAGTTTACATTCCGTGTATTAGTGATATCTTATGATGTTTCTTTTTCTGTGTGACTTATTTCAGTTAGAATCATCATACCTGAATCCACTCATTATGCTGCTATGGGCTTGATGACATAGATGTCATTGCTGAGTGATATTGCATTGTACGTAAGTACCACAACTTCTTTATCCATTTTTCGCTTTATGCGATATTGAACTTGTACCGTAAACGAGTTTCTTGTAAACAGAGCCATCCCAAACTTTGGGGTGGCTGTGTCTTTTTGATTTTAATTTCCCTAAGCTATAGGACCATAAGTGGAAGTGCCCTAGGCTCTGTTGCTTTGTTTTTTAGATGTTTCAGGAAACACCATACACTTCTCCCGAGTGGCTGTTGGCAAGTTACATCCCGCCCATCAGCATAACAAGGCTCCCAGTTCTCCATGGCCTGTCCTGCCTTTCTGGATTTTACACTTTTTTCAGATGGCCCTTTTGACGGGGGGGAAGTGAGACTTCATTGTAGTGCAGATTTCCTTTGCAAGCTTGCTTGGTTGGCCAAAAAGGGCGTATGCGTTTTTTCCTGAATATATTCAGGAAAAAACGCATACGCCCTTTTTGGCCAAGTGCATCATTGTCGACGTTCTGCCTCTTTTCCTATGCTTTAAATGCAATTCCAGTCTACCTCCTGAAATCGGTTTCCTGCAATTCTGCCCGGCTTTCAAGTCCTCTTGGCAGCCTTACTTCAGTATATTTTTGGATGATAGCTGTCATTTATAACTCTGAAGGTTTGTGAATTACAGTGCCCCTGAGCTCCTTTCTTCAACTCGCTTTCTTGTGAGCTGGCCGCAACACCGCAGGATTGCTTCAGGCCCTAATCTGGTTCCGGCATGGCACGCTGAGCCTTTGGTTAATTCCTCTTCCTGGTGGGAAATGAGAGTTAAATTTTCCCGTCCAGACACCTCCAGCTAGTCTCTCATTGGTTCTCCCTATTCCTGTTCATCTTCCGCGGAATTTGCAAACTGGGCCAAACAGGAGGTTAAAGGCACTGACTCTCCAAGTCGGGAGAGTGTTAGTAAAGCATCTGGAATGTTGCACCCGAGTACCAGGGGACGAGAACTGAGACATATTTCAACACGTCTCCCGATCACACGGTTGATCATACTCTGGGTTCCACATGCATGTTTTAGCTGAAGGAAGAATCCCTTAAACCTGGAGAGTTGAGACCCGTGGAATGGGTACCATGCAATATGACTTCAAAGGGTCTTCATTTGCTCACCAAAACTCTTCAATCCTATCACTGCTGCGTTTTTGCCCCTGTACTCACGATTGATTCACTTTCAGAGACATAGCAATCCATAGGTTTTAAGATACTTACTAGTCAGGTACATTATTAGGCGTTTAATATGGGGTTTTGAGTCCATTTCGTTGAGCAAGGAGTAGCTCTTGTCTATTACATATTTGGCTTAAGGAACTTTATCTGTGCTCATTTCAATCTCTGGTTTTATGCAGCACCCCAACTCACCTTTCCCCTTAAGCAAGCATAAGTTGGTTTTCTAAATTTGGGACCATGTTCTGTTTTGAAATTCAGTTCCTGTGTAGCCAAGTTTACATTCCGTGTATTAGTGATATCTTATGATGTTTCTTTTTCTGTGTGACTTATTTCAGTTAGAATCATCATACCTGAATCCACTCATTATGCTGCTATGGGCCTGATGACATAGATGTCATTGCTGAGTGATATTGCATTGTATGTAAGTACCACAACTTCTTTATCCATTTTTCGCTTTATGCGATATTGAACTTGTACCGTAAACGAGTTTCTTGTAAACAGAGCCATCCCAAACTTTGGGGTGGCTGTGTCTTTTTGATTTTAATTTCCCTAAGCTACAGGACCATAAGTGGAACTGCCCTAGGCTCTGTTGCTTTGTTTTTTAGATGTTTCAGGAAACACCATACACTTCTCCCGAGTGGCTGTTGGCAATTTACATCCCGCCCATCAGCATAACAAGGCTCCCAGTTCTCCATGGCCTGTCCTGCCTTTCTGGATTTTACACTTTTTTCAGATGGCCCTTTTGACGGGGGGGGGGGGAAGTGAGACTTCATTGTAGTGCAGATTTCCTTTGCAAGCTTGCTTGGTTGGCCAAAAAGGGCGTATGCGTTTTTTCCTGAATATATTCAGGAAAAAACGTATACGCCCTTTTTGGCCAAGTGCATCATTGTCGACCTTCTGCCTCTTTTCCTATGCTTTAAATGCAATTCCAGTCTACCTCCTGAAATCGGTTTCCTGCAATTCTGCCCGGCTTTCAAGTCCTCTTGGCAGCCTTACTTCAGTATATTTTTGGATGATAGCTGTCATTTATAACTCTGAAGGTTTGTGAATTACAGTGCCCCTGAGCTCCTTTCTTCAACTCGCTTTCTTGTGAGCTGGCCGCAACACCGCAGGATTGCTTCAGGCCCTAATCTGGTTCCGGCATGGCACGCTGAGCCTTTGCTTAATTGCTCTTCCTGGTGGGAAATGAGAGTTAAATTTTCCCGTCCAGACACCTCCAGCTAGTCTCTCATTGGTTCTCCCTATTCCTGTTCATCTTCCGCGGAATTTGCAAACTGGGCCAAACAGGAGGTTAAAGGCACTGACTCTCCAAGTCGGGAGAGTGTTAGTAAAGCATCTGGAATGTTGCACCCGAGTACCAGGGGACGAGAACTGAGACATATTTCAACACGTCTCCCGATCACACGGTTGATCATACTCTGGGTTCCACATGCATGTTTTAGCTGAAGGAAGAATCCCTTAAACCTGGAGAGTTGAGACCCGTGGAATGGGTACCATGCAATATGACTTCAAAGGGTCTTCATTTGCTCACCAAAACTCTCCAATCCTATCACTGCTGCGTTTTTGCCCCTGTACTCACGATTGATTCACTTTCAGAGACATAGCAATCCATAGGTTTTAAGATACTTACTAGTCAGGTACATTATTAGGCGTTTAATATGGGGTTTGAGTCCATTTCGTTGAGCAAGGAGTAGCTCTTGTCTATTACATATTTGGCTTAAGGAACTTTATCTGTGCTCATTTCAATCTCTGGTTTTATGCAGCACCCCAACTCACCTTTCCCCTTAAGCAAGCATAAGTTGGTTTTCTAAATTTGGGACCATGTTCTGTTTTGAAATTCAGTTCCTGTGTAGCCAAGTTTACATTCCGTGTATTAGTGATATCTTATGATGTTTCTTTTTCTGTGTGACTTATTTCAGTTAGAATCATCATACCTGAATCCACTCATTATGCTGCTATGGGCCTGATGACATAGATGTCATTGCTGAGTGATATTGCATTGTATGTAAGTACCACAACTTCTTTATCCATTTTTCGCTTTATGCGATATTGAACTTGTACCGTAAACGAGTTTCTTGTAAACAGAGCCATCCCAAACTTTGGGGTGGCTGTGTCTTTTTGATTTTAATTTCCCTAAGCTACAGGACCATAAGTGGAACTGCCCTAGGCTCTGTTGCTTTGTTTTTTAGATGTTTCAGGAAACACCATACACTTCTCCCGAGTGGCTGTTGGCAATTTACATCCCGCCCATCAGCATAACAAGGCTCCCAGTTCTCCATGGCCTGTCCTGCCTTTCTGGATTTTACACTTTTTTCAGATGGCCCTTTTGACGGGGGGGGGGAAGTGAGACTTCATTGTAGTGCAGATTTCCTTTGCAAGCTTGCTTGGTTGGCCAAAAAGGGCGTATGCGTTTTTTCCTGAATATATTCAGGAAAAAACGTATACGCCCTTTTTGGCCAAGTGCATCATTGTCGACCTTCTGCCTCTTTTCCTATGCTTTAAATGCAATTCCAGTCTACCTCCTGAAATCGGTTTCCTGCAATTCTGCCCGGCTTTCAAGTCCTCTTGGCAGCCTTACTTCAGTATATTTTTGGATGATAGCTGTCATTTATAACTCTGAAGGTTTGTGAATTACAGTGCCCCTGAGCTCCTTTCTTCAACTCGCTTTCTTGTGAGCTGGCCGCAACACCGCAGGATTGCTTCAGGCCCTAATCTGGTTCCGGCATGGCACGCTGAGCCTTTGCTTAATTGCTCTTCCTGGTGGGAAATGAGAGTTAAATTTTCCCGTCCAGACACCTCCAGCTAGTCTCTCATTGGTTCTCCCTATTCCTGTTCATCTTCCGCGGAATTTGCAAACTGGGCCAAACAGGAGGTTAAAGGCACTGACTCTCCAAGTCGGGAGAGTGTTAGTAAAGCATCTGGAATGTTGCACCCGAGTACCAGGGGACGAGAACTGAGACATATTTCAACACGTCTCCCGATCACACGGTTGATCATACTCTGGGTTCCACATGCATGTTTTAGCTGAAGGAAGAATCCCTTAAACCTGGAGAGTTGAGACCCGTGGAATGGGTACCATGCAATATGACTTCAAAGGGTCTTCATTTGCTCACCAAAACTCTCCAATCCTATCACTGCTGCGTTTTTGCCCCTGTACTCACGATTGATTCACTTTCAGAGACATAGCAATCCATAGGTTTTAAGATACTTACTAGTCAGGTACATTATTAGGCGTTTAATATGGGGTTTGAGTCCATTTCGTTGAGCAAGGAGTAGCTCTTGTCTATTACATATTTGGCTTAAGGAACTTTATCTGTGCTCATTTCAATCTCTGGTTTTATGCAGCACCCCAACTCACCTTTCCCCTTAAGCAAGCATAAGTTGGTTTTCTAAATTTGGGACCATGTTCTGTTTTGAAATTCAGTTCCTGTGTAGCCAAGTTTACATTCCGTGTATTAGTGATATCTTATGATGTTTCTTTTTCTGTGTGACTTATTTCAGTTAGAATCATCATACCTGAATCCACTCATTATGCTGCTATGGGCTTGATGACATAGATGTCATTGCTGAGTGATATTGCATTGTACGTAAGTACCACAACTTCTTTATCCATTTTTCGCTTTATGCGATATTGAACTTGTACCGTAAACGAGTTTCTTGTAAACAGAGCAATCCCAAACTTTGGGGTGGCTGTGTCTTTTTGATTTTAATTTCCCAAAGCTATAGGACCATAAGTGGAAGTGCCCTAGGCTCTGTTGCTTTGTTTTTTAGATGTTTCAGGAAACACCATACACTTCTCCCGAGTGGCTGTTGGCAAGTTACATCCCGCCCATCAGCATAACAAGGCTCCCAGTTCTCCATGGCCTGTCCTGCCTTTCTGGATTTTACACTTTTTTCAGATGGCCCTTTTGATGGGGGGGAAGTGAGACTTCATTGTAGTGCAGATTTCCTTTGCAAGCTTGCTTGGTTGGCCAAAAAGGGCGTATGCGTTTTTTCCTGAATATATTCAGGAAAAAACGCATACGCCCTTTTTGGCCAAGTGCATCATTGTCGATGTTCTGCCTCTTTTCCTATGCTTTAAATGCAATTCCAGTCTACCTCCTGAAATCGGTTTCCTGCAATTCTGCCCGGCTTTCAAGTCCTCTTGGCAGCCTTACTTCAGTATATTTTTGGATGATAGCTGTCATTTATAACTCTGAAGGTTTGTGAATTACAGTGCCCCTGAGCTCCTTTCTTCAACTCGCTTTCTTGTGAGCTGGCCGCAACACCGCAGGATTGCTTCAGGCCCTAATCTGGTTCCGGCATGGCACGCTGAGCCTTTGGTTAATTCCTCTTCCTGGTGGGAAATCAGAGTTAAATTTTCCCGTCCAGACACCTCCAGCTAGTCTCTCATTGGTTCTCCCTATTCCTGTTCATCTTCCGCGGAATTTGCAAACTGGGCCAAACAGGAGGTTAAAGGCACTGACTCTCCAAGTCGGGAGAGTGTTAGTAAAGCATCTGGAATGTTGCACCCGAGTACCAGGGGACGAGAACTGAGACATATTTCAACACGTCTCCCGATCACACGGTTGATCATACTCTGGGTTCCACGTGCATGTTTTAGCTGAAGGAAGAATCCCTTAAACCTGGAGAGTTGAGACCCGTGGAATGGGTACCATGCAATATGACTTCAAAGGGTCTTCATTTGCTCACCAAAACTCTTCAATCCTATCACTGCTGCGTTTTTGCCCCTGTACTCACGATTGATTCACTTTCAGAGACATAGCAATCCATAGGTTTTAAGATACTTACTAGTCAGGTACATTATTAGGCGTTTAATATGGGGTTTTGAGTCCATTTCGTTGAGCAAGGAGTAGCTCTTGTCTATTACATATTTGGCTTAAGGAACTTTATCTGTGCTCATTTCAATCTCTGGTTTTATGCAGCACCCCAACTCACCTTTCCCCTTAAGCAAGCATAAGTTGATTTTCTAAATTTGGGACCATGTTCTGTTTTGAAATTCAGTTCCTGTGTAGCCAAGTTTACATTCCGTGTATTAGTGATATCTTATGATGTTTCTTTTTCTGTGTGACTTATTTCAGTTAGAATCATCATACCTGAATCCACTCATTATGCTGCTATGGGCCTGATGACATAGATGTCATTGCTGAGTGATATTGCATTGTACGTAAGTACCACAACTTCTTTATCCATTTTTCGCTTTATGCGATATTGAACTTGTACCGTAAACGAGTTTCTTGTAAACAGAGCCATCCCAAACTTTGGGGTGGCTGTGTCTTTTTGATTTTAATTTCCCTAAGCTATAGGACCATAAGTGGAAGTGCCCTAGGCTCTGTTGCTTTGTTTTTTAGATGTTTCAGGAAACACCATACACTTCTCCCGAGTGGCTGTTGGCAAGTTACATCCCGCCCATCAGCATAACAAGGCTCCCAGTTCTCCATGGCCTGTCCTGCCTTTCTGGATTTTACACTTTTTTCAGATGGCCCTTTTGACGGGGGTGGGGGAGTGAGACTTCATTGTAGTGCAGATTTCCTTTGCAAGCTTGCTTGGTTGGCCAAAAAGGGCGTATGCGTTTTTTCCTGAATATATTCAGGAAAAAACGCATACGCCCTTTTTGGCCAAGTGCATCATTGTCGACCTTCTGCCTCTTTTCCTATGCTTTAAATGCAATTCCAGTCTACCTCCTGAAATCGGTTTCCTGCAATTCTGCCCGGCTTTCAAGTCCTCTTGGCAGCCTTACTTCAGTATATTTTTGGATGATAGCTGTCATTTATAACTCTGAAGGTTTGTGAATTACAGTGCCCCTGAGCTCCTTTCTTCAACTCGCTTTCTTGTGAGCTGGACGCAACACCGCAGGATTGCTTCAGGCCCTAATCTGGTTCCGGCATGGCACGCTGAGCCTTTGGTTAATTCCTCTTCCTGGTGGGAAATGAGAGTTAAATTTTCCCGTCCAGACACCTCCAGCTAGTCTCTCATTGGTTCTCCCTATTCCTGTTCATCTTCCGCGGAATTTGCAAACTGGGCCAAACAGGAGGTTAAAGGCACTGACTCTCCAAGTCGGGAGAGTGTTAGTAAAGCATCTGGAATGTTGCACCCGAGTACCAGGGGACGAGAACTGAGACATATTTCAACACGTCTCCCGATCACACGGTTGATCATACTCTGGGTTCCACATGCATGTTTTAGCTGAAGGAAGAATCCCTTAAACCTGGAGAGTTGAGACCCGTGGAATGGGTACCATGCAATATGACTTCAAAGGGTCTTCATTTGCTCACCAAAACTCTCCAATCCTATCACTGCTGCGTTTTTGCCCCTGTACTCACGATTGATTCACTTTCAGAGACATAGCAATCCATAGGTTTTAAGATACTTACTAGTCAGGTACATTATTAGGCGTTTAATATGGGGTTTTGAGTCCATTTCGTTGAGCAAGGAGTAGCTCTTGTCTATTACATATTTGGCTTAAGGAACTTTATCTGTGCTCATTTCAATCTCTGGTTTTATGCAGCACCCCAACTCACCTTTCCCCTTAAGCAAGCATAAGTTGGTTTTCTAAATTTGGGACCATGTTCTGTTTTGAAATTCAGTTTCTGTGTAGCCAAGTTTACATTCCGTGTATTAGTGATATCTTATGATGTTTCTTTTTCTGTGTGACTTATTTCAGTTAGAATCATCATACCTGAATCCACTCATTATGCTGCTATGGGCTTGATGACATAGATGTCATTGCTGAGTGATATTGCATTGTACGTAAGTACCACAACTTCTTTATCCATTTTTCGCTTTATGCGATATTGAACTTGTACCGTAAACGAGTTTCTTGTAAACAGAGCCATCCCAAACTTTGGGGTGGCTGTGTCTTTTTGATTTTAATTTCCCTAAGCTATAGGACCATAAGTGGAAGTGCCCTAGGCTCTGTTGCTTTGTTTTTTAGATGTTTCAGGAAACACCATACACTTCTCCCGAGTGGCTGTTGGCAAGTTACATCCCGCCCATCAGCATAACAAGGCTCCCAGTTCTCCATGGCCTGTCCTGCCTTTCTGGATTTTACACTTTTTTCAGATGGCCCTTTTGACGGGGGGGAAGTGAGACTTCATTGTAGTGCAGATTTCCTTTGCAAGCTTGCTTGGTTGGCCAAAAAGGGCGTATGCGTTTTTTCCTGAATATATTCAGGAAAAAACGCATACGCCCTTTTTGGCCAAGTGCATCATTGTCGACCTTCTGCCTCTTTTCCTATGCTTTAAATGCAATTCCAGTCTACCTCCTGAAATCGGTTTCCTGCAATTCTGCCCGGCTTTCAAGTCCTCTTGGCAGCCTTACTTCAGTATATTTTTGGATGATAGCTGTCATTTATAACTCTGAAGGTTTGTGAATTACAGTGCCCCTGAGCTCCTTTCTTCAACTCGCTTTCTTGTGAGCTGGCCGCAACACCGCAGGATTGCTTCAGGCCCTAATCTGGTTCCGGCATGGCACGCTGAGCCTTTGGTTAATTCCTCTTCCTGGTGGGAAATGAGAGTTAAATTTTCCCGTCCAGACACCTCCAGCTAGTCTCTCATTGGTTCTCCCTATTCCTGTTCATCTTCCGCGGAATTTGCAAACTGGGCCAAACAGGAGGTTAAAGGCACTGACTCTCCAAGTCGGGAGAGTGTTAGTAAAGCATCTGGAATGTTGCACCCGAGTACCAGGGGACGAGAACTGAGACATATTTCAACACGTCTCCCGATCACACGGTTGATCATACTCTGGGTTCCACATGCATGTTTTAGCTGAAGGAAGAATCCCTTAAACCTGGAGAGTTGAGACCCGTGGAATGGGTACCATGCAATATGACTTCAAAGGGTCTTCATTTGCTCACCGAACCTCTCCAATCTTATCACTGCTGCGTTTATGCCCCTGTACACATGCTTGATTCTCTTTCGGAGACAGAGCGATCCATAGGTTTTAAGATACTTACTAGTCAGGTACATACTTAGGCGTTTAATATGGGGTTTTGAGTCCATTTCATTGAGCAAGGAGTAGCTCTTGTCTATTCCATATTTGGCTTAAGGAACTTTATCTGTGCTCATTTCAATCTCTGGTTTTATGCAGCACCCCAACTCACCTTTCCCCTTAAGCAAGCATAATTTGATTTTCTAAATTTGAGACCCTGTTCTCTTTTGTAATCCAGTTCCTGTGTAGCCAAGTTTACATTCCGTGTATTAGTGATATCTTATGATGTTTCTTTTTCTGTGTGACATATTTCAGTTAGAATCATCATACCTGAATCCACTCATTATGCTGCTACGGGCCTGATGACATAGATTTCATTGCTGAGTGATATTGCATTGTACGTAAGTACCACAACTTCTTTATCCATTTTTCACTTTCTGCGATATTCAACTAGTCCCTTAAACGAGTTTCTTGTATACAGAGCCGTCCCAAACTTTGGGGTGGCTGTGTCTTTTTTATTTTAATTTCCCTAAGCTATAGGACCATAAGTGGAAGTGCCCTAGGCTGCGTTGGTTTGTTTTTTAGATGATTCAGGAAACACCATACACTTCTCCCGAATGGCTGTTGGCAATTTACATGCCGCCCATCAGCATAACAAGGCTCCCAGTTCTCCATGGCCTGTCCTGCCTTTCTGGATTTTACACTTTTTCCAGATGGCCCTTTTGACCGGGGGAAAGTAAGACTTCATTGTAGTGCAGATTTCCTTTGCAAGCTTGCTTGGTTGGCCAGAAAGGGCGTATGCGTTTTGTCCTGAATATATTCAGGAAAAAACGCATACGCCCTTTTTGGCCAAGTGCATCATTGTGGACGTTCTGCCTCTTTTCCTATGTTTTAAATGCAATTCCAGTCCACCTCCTGAAATCGGTTTCCTGCAATTCTGCCCCGCTTTCAAGTCCTCTTTGCAGCCTTACTTCAGTATATTTTTGGACGATAGCTGTCATTTATAACTCTGCAGGTTTGTGAATTACAGTGCCCCTGAGCTCCTTTCTTCATCTCGCTTTCTTGTGAGCCGGCCGCGACACCACAGGATTGCTTCAGGCCCTAATCTTGTTCTGGCACGGCACGCTGAGCCTTTGGTTAATTCCTCTTCCTGGTGGGAAATCAGAGTTAAATTTGCCCGTCCAGACACCTCCAGCTAGTCTCTCATTGGTTCTCCCTATTCCTGTTCATCTTCCGCAGAAATTGCAAACTGGGCCAAACAGGAGGTTAAAGGCACTGACTCTCCAAGTCGGGAGAGTGTTAGTAAAGCGTCTGGAATGTTGCACCCGAGTACCAGGGGACGAGAACTGAGACATATTGGAACATGTCTCCCGATCACACGGTTGATCATACTCTGGGTTCCACATGCATGATTTAGCTGAAGGAAGAATCCCTTAAACCTGGAGAGTTGAGACCCGTGGAATGGGTACCATGCAGTATGACTTCAAAGGGTCTTCATTTGCTCACCGAACCTCTCCAATCCTATCACTGCTGCGTTTATGCCCCTGTACACACGCTTGATTCTCTTTCGGAGACAGAGCGATCCATAGGTTTTAAGATACTTACTAGTCAGGGACATTCTTAGGCGTTTAATATGGGTTGTTGAGTCCATTTCGTTGAGCAAGGAGTAGCTCTTGTCTATTCCATATTTGGCTTAAGGAACTTTATCTGTGCTCATTTCAATCTCTGGTTTTATGCAGCACCCCAACTCATCTTTCCCCTTAAGCAAGCATAAGTTGGTTTTCTAAATTTGAGACACTGTTCTCTTTTGTAATCCAGTTCCTGTGTAGCCAAGTTTACATTCCGTGTATTAGTGATATCTTATGATGTTTCTTTTTCTGTCTGACTTATTTCAGTTAGAAACATCATACCTGAATCCACTCATTATGCTGCTACGGGCCTGATGACATAGATTTCATTGCTGAGTGATATTGCATTGTACGTAAGTACCACAACTTCTTTATCCATTTTTCACTTTCTGCGAAATTGAACTTGTACCGTAAACGAGGTTCTTGTAAACAGAGCCGTCCGAAACATTGGGGTGGCTGTGTCTTTTTGATTTTAATTTCCCTAAGCTATAGGACCATAAGTGGAAGTGCCCTAGGCTCTGTTGCTTTGTTTTTTATATGTTTCAGGAAACATCATACACTTCTCCCGAGTGGCTGTTGGCAATTTACATCCCGCTCTTCAGCATAACAAGGATCCCAGTTCTCCATGGCCTCTCCTGCCTTTCTGGATTTTACACTTTTTTCAGATGGCCCTTTTGACCGGGGGGCAGTGAGACTTCATTGTAGTGCAGATTTCCTTTGCAAGCTTGCTTGGTTGGCCAAAAAGGGCGTATGCGTTTTTTCCTGAATATATTCAGGAAAAAACGCATACGCCCTTTTTGGCCAAGTGCATCATTGTGGACGTTCTGCCTCTTTTCCTATGCTTTAAATGCAATTCCAGTCTACCTCCTGAAATCGGTTTCCTGCAATTGTGCCTTGCTTTCAATGCCTCTTCGTAGCCTTATCTCAATATATTTTTTGAAAATAGTTGGCCTTTATAACTCTGCAGGTTTTTGAATTGCAGTGGCCCTTAGCTCCATTTTTCAGCTCTTATTTTTGTGATCTTGCCTCATAACCACAGGATTCCTTCACGCCCTATTCTTCTTCTGGGACACCTTGCTGTGCCTTTGGTTTATTCTTCTTACTGATGTGAAATTAGAGTGACATGTGCCCATTGAAACTGCTACAGCTAGTTTCTCACTGGTTCCCCCTATTCCCATTCATCCTCCGCACTAACTGCAGACTGTGCGATACCAGAACTTAAAGGCATTGACTCTCCATGTGGGGATATTTTTAGTAAAGCGGCTGGAATGTCGATCTGGAGCCCCAGGAGAGGAAAAATGAGGTGTGTTTTAGAAACCTTTCCCGATCATATGGTATACCAGTCGCTGGGTTTCCCAAGCATGGTTTAGATGTAGGAAGATTCCCTTCAACCTGGAGTTTTGGGACCCTTGGAATGAGTAGCATGAAGTATTGCATTAAACTTTTGGCAGTTGCTCACCAAAGCTCACCAATCCTCTCAGCCCCAAGTGTGCAGCCTTATGTCTTATACAGCTGTGGGTTTATATGTGGTCAATCCAGGTTGCATCACAGCCCCTGAGCAAATTTTGTAAGAATTTTTCTCTCTTTCATTGTTTCTGCGTTTTGTTTTTAAAATTTATTTCTATAATGGGGTTTAGCTCATTTTCACTGCTGTGTTTGTGCCGCTCTGCACACACTTGATTCCCTTATGGAGATATATCAATACATGGGTTTTAAGATTCTTATTACTCAGATATATTTCTCTGCGGTGTATAGGGTGTGTTGAGGCCAGTTCATTGAGCAAGGTGTAGATCTTGTCTAATATCTATTTGGTTTATTGAACGGTATCTGTGCTAATTTCAAACTCTGGTTTTATGCATCACCCCACCTCTCCTTTCCCCTTAAGCTGACATAAGTGTGTTTTCTAAATGTGAGACACTGTTCTGTTCTGTAATTCATTTCTTGTGCAGCCATATTTACCCTCCCTCTATAAGTGATATCTTATGATATGTTTCTTTTTCTGTTTGACTTATTTCAAGTAGTATTATCGGACCTAAATCCACTCTTTATCCTTCTACTAGCCTTATTACATTGATTTCATGGTGAAGAGATATTCCATTGTACATAAGTACCACATCTTCTTTATCCATTGTTCTCTTTCCTGGGATATTTAAGGTGTACTGAAGTTGAGGTTCTTGTAAACAGAGTAGCCCTAAACTGTGGTGTGCTTGTGTCTTGTTGATTTTTAGACTTCCCTAGATATACTCCCATGATTGGAAGTGTCCTAT
The DNA here is from genome assembly GCF_937001465.1 of Orcinus orca. NCBI lineage: Eukaryota > Metazoa > Chordata > Mammalia > Artiodactyla > Delphinidae > Orcinus > Orcinus orca. The sequence continues at coordinate 295,044 of NW_026043758.1, forward strand.
GCTCTGTAGCTGTTTTTTAGATGATTTGGGAACCACCATACACTTCTCCAGAGTGGCTCTCGGCAGTTCACACACTGCCCATCAGCGTATAAAGGCTCCCTGTTCTCCATGGCCTGTCCTGCATTTCTGGTTTTTACAATTTTTTAGGATGGCCCTTTTGACCGGTGGGAAATGAGACTTCTTTGTTGTGCACATTTGCATTGCTTGCTTGCTTCGTTGCCCATAAAGTGCGTATGCGTTTTTTCCTGGATATAATCAGGAAAAAACGCATACGCCCTTTTGGGCCAACTGCATCATTGTCGAAATTCTGCCGCTTTTCATGTGCTTTAAAGACGAGTCCAATCTATCTCTTGAAATCTGTTTCTTGCAATTCTGTCTTGCATTCAGATCCTCTTCTTTGCCTTACCTCAACATATTTTTGGACGTTAGTTTTCATTTATAACTCTGCAGGTTTGTGAATTGCAGTGACCCTGAGCCCCATTTTTTAAGTTGCTCTTTTGTGAGCTGGCCTCAAACCCACAGGATTGCTTCAGGCCCTATTTTGGCTCCGGCGAGGCGGGCTGAGCCTTTTTTCAATTCTTATTCTTAATGGGAAATTAGAGTGATATGTGCCCGTCCAAACCCCTACAACTATTCTCTCATTGGTTCCCCCTTTTCCCGTTCATCCTCCTCACAATTTGCAAAATGTGTGAAACAGAAGTTGAAATGTGCTGATTCTCCAAGTGGGCAGATTCTAAGTAACGTGGCTGGAATGGTGAACAGGAGCACCAGGAGAGGATAAATGAGCTGCATTTTAGACACATCTCCCGATCACATGGTGTACAGTCCTCTGGGTTTTCCATGCATGTTTTAGCTGTAGGAAGATCCCTTTAACCTGCAGATTTGGGACCCATTGAATGGGTACCAGGTAGTATTACTTTAAAGGGTGTGCATTTCCTCACCCAACCTCACATTTCTCTTAGTGCAAACAGCTTCCAGCCTTATGTCTCATCCTGCTGTGGGTCTAGATGTGTTCAATCCATGTTGCATCATGGAAAAGTTGTAAGAGGTTTTCTCTGTCTCTCTGTCGTTTATTTTTTTCAATTTATTACTATATTGGTTACAGCTGATTTTCAAAGCTCTGTTTCTTGCTGCTGTACATCCACTTGATTCACGTACAGAGAGACATCAGTAAATTCTTTTTCAGATTCTTACCAGTCGTATATATTCTTTTCCGGTGACTTGAGTGTGCTGAGTGCAGTTCTTTTAGCTACCGTGTAGGCCTTGTTGATTATCAGTTTGGTATTTGGAATGGTATCTTTGCTAATTTCAACCTCCTGGATGATGCCTCACCCCTCCCCACCTTTCCCGTTTAGCAGCCTTATGCGTGTTTTCTACATATTTGACTATGTTTTTGTTTTGTAATTTATTTCATGTGTAGCCATTTTGGATTCCACCTTTAAGTGATATCTTATGATATGTGTCTTTTTCTTTTTGAATTATGTCACTTAGAAAGATCATACGTAACTCCTCCGGAGTTGTTACAACTGGCCATATTTCATTGATTTCTAGGCTGAATAATATTCCACTCTACCTAAGTACCACATCTCTATCCATTTTTTCTCTCCAGAGACATTTAAGTTATATCCTAGTCGAGGATCTTTTAAACAGAGAGAGGGTAAACTTTGGGGTGCCTGTGTCCTCTCAATTTTTGTTTTTCCCAAGATATACGCCCATGAGTGCAAGTGCCCTATGCTCTGTAGCTCATTTTTTAGATGCTTTAGTAAACACAATACACTTCTCCAGAATGGCCGTTGGCAATATACATTTCCACTATAAGTCTCACAGGGCTCCCTCTTCTCCTTGCCCTGTCCTGCATTTCTGTTGTTTATGCTTTATGAGGATGGCTCTTCTGACTGATGCGAAGTGATATCTTTTGTAGTATTGACTTCCAGTGCCCACCTGTTTGGTTGGCTAAAAAAGTGTATGCCCTTTTCTTGAATATATACAGAAAAAAACGCATACACCCTTTTTGGCCAACTGCAATGTTGGCAATGTTCAGCTCCTTTTCTTGTGCTTAATGGCGAGTCCTTTCTACCTCCTCAAATCCCTTTCCTGCCATTCTCCCTTGCTTACAAGTCCTTTTCTCTGACTTTCCTCAAGACATTTTTCAGTGATGGATATTTTCAACTCTGCAGTTTCATGAATTTTACTGCCCCTGAGTTCCATTGTTCAACTTGTGTTTATGGGAACTGGCCACAAAGCAGCGGGATTTCCTCAAGCCCTATACTGTTTCCGTGGGCAATCCTAGCCTTTGGTCAATTCGTCTTCCTGATTGGAAATTAGAGTGACATGTGCCTGTCTGAACACCTAGGACTTGTCTCTCATTGTTCCTCACCCTTCCGCTTCATCCTCTGGACAAATTCCAAACTGTACGCAACAGGATGTTGATAGTGCTGACATCTCCAAGTGGGGAGACTGTTAGTAAAGACGCTGGAGGGGTGAACCCGAGCACCAGGAGATGAGGAGATGAGATGCCTTTTCCAAACTCTTCCCGATCAGATGGTATACCATCCTCTGGGTGTGACAGACATGTTTTAGCAGTAGGAAGAGTCCCATACATGTAAGGAGAATATCAGGGCTTTTTCAAAATCAGTGTCTACCCGAAACCCAAACTGGGAAATTTTTTAAGCTACGGCTACACATATGTTCATTAAGGGCCTTGGGAAGTAGGCAGAGTCCAAACTTTAGATGATTGAAGTCTTCAGGGTCAGAAGCACTCACCACCAGCTTCCCTTAGGTTACACTTTTACTGTCATTGATAGATGATGTCAATAAAAATATCTATTCTTTTTCAGATTATTTCCCCTTATAGGTTATAGCAAAATGTTGAGTGTAGTTCCCTGTGCTATACAGTAGTTCCTTGTTGATGATCTATTTTATACATAGCAGTGTGTATGTGTTAATCCCAAACTGTTAATTTATCCCTCCTCCCACCTTTCCACTTTGGTAATAATAAATTATAAGATTTTATACTTCTCAGAAATGGGGGAGCTGAAAGAGAGGTATCATTTTCAATGGAAAAGCATTTAAAACAAGATTGAAGCTTTAACCAAGATTATTAGATGTACATCCTTGGAAAGAAATCACTTCGTTTCTCTAATATTGACCTGACAAATAAGACAAACCTTTTCACTGAACTTGCTTATAATAAAGTGATGGAAATATCAAATGGAAGTGTTAGAAACATCTTATTTTACCCGAGCCTTATACACTGTTCTATGTTAACTACAGTTTGGCTCACACATCTGTTCATTGAGGTTACAATAGTCTCAATTTCTGTTACTGATCCTCCAGAGTAGACCCCAACAAGTGTCCCCCTGCCCAGTGTCATTGGGGCCAACAGATCGAGACTGAGTTTGGTTCACAAGCAAAGGAAACTTTATATTTTGATCAGAGAATGGAGAGGTGAGAGCATGCACTACCCCGTGGGCTGTGGGCTGGGCTGGGCTGTTGTGTAGAGATCCTGTCAGAGTCAGTGGGAGGGAGGGGGCGGAGCTCTCGAGGGCCGGGTTGGCTGCAGCTCAGGCTCTATATCGCGGAGTCTGCACTGGGCCCCAGGAGCTGAGGTGTCGTCCCAGCCATTCTGCACTAGGAAATCTGGTCTGAAGTGCCGGGTGTGGAACCTCTGCATGTGAGACTCTAGGAGCACATGAAATTAGACAAAGCACAAAGGATAAAAAAGGTTAGACTTGACTTTATTGCCCAGATTCTATTTTTATCTCCCAGGGATTTTTAATGGGCTTTGCTGGGGACAAACCCCTCCTCTGCCTTTTGTCCCGTTCCTCATTCTTGGAGTGCTGAGAGTGCAGACCCTTCTTCTGTAACTGCTGAGTGCTGAGTTGGGAGCCCTCATACCCGGGGGCGAGGATCAGAGCTTCTCCCCAGCAGCCTCCAGGTGACGTTGATTGTCCCCAGGGCCCCTGTCTCCCTGCTCGTCCACCTGAGCACCAGCATTGGAAGTGTTATAGATTCTAATGACCTTTAAGGGTCCAGGAAAGAGATGTGCAGAGACGCTGTGGGGGCCGGTTTCACTCCGCCCCACATTTGTTCAGCCACCTTAGGCTGACCGTTTCTGCCAGCCTAGATGCTCTGACCAGTAGTCTGCGCTTTCTTCAATTAGGCCCCTGAATTAACGTACAAACGGCACCAGGTGTCAGAGCCCTGCCTGCTCAACTCCCAGACAGTCCAGGGTCAGTGGTGATCAAGGACCATGATGGCCACTGAGTCAACAGCCTTTTGAAGTAAACAGGAGTCCAGCTGGTCTTATTGGCCACCATCATCAAGGTGTCTGTAGGCTTTTCTATGGTGACAGTGTGATATACGGTTCCCCCGCCAAGATTATTAGCTCCCCTCTGCATGCAGTAAGTCCTGCAAGCAGTAGTCTGCTCTTTTGGGACACACTCTTGTTGTTTTATGAGAGAAACTCCAGGTCAAGTGATGTTCACACGAGTCGTCATGGTGCCCTGTTGCCCCCGGTTATCTCTCTGGATGTTGGAGTTGGAGGGCCTCCTCACTCGAGGTTGGTGTGCCCACGGAGCGAACCCTGCAACTTCAGGGCATGGTTGGTGGTTAGGATCACCATGTGGGGTCCTTTTCCCTTAGGAGGGAGGTGGCCTTTTGGGCTGCTGATTTCCAGGTTTTTAGATACCGCCAGTATCTTGGCCAGATGTGGCAGTGGGCCAAGCCCCTTGGTGCCCGTAGTTTATCCTACCTGGATGGCATTCTTGCATTGTTCCATTTCAAGTGGTCCCAGTTTTTGCACTAATTCTCCAATGGCGATTCACCTTTCACCGGGAATGTAAAGGTCAAAGGGTTTAGCTAAATTAGGGAGTTCCAGGGCAAGGGTCTGAATTGACTGCTCTTTCCATTCTTGAAAGGCCACTTCTGGATTCTATTCAAAAGGATCATCATCTTTTCCTTTCAGTGTTTCATATAGAGGCCCAGCTAGTAGACTGTAGTTAGGGATCCAGAAGCAGCAAACCCTGGCCTCCCCAGGAACCCCTAAGCTGTCTTCTAGTTTTAGAAAGGGGTAAGGCTGAAAATGGTTTCTTCCCTTTCCTGGGATGGGCTTCTCCGACCTTCTGTGAGAACGAAGCCCAGGCAGGTCACCGCAGTCTGTGATATTTGAGCTTTTTCTTGGACAACTTCTATCCTTTATTGGCTTGGTAGTTCAGAGGCCTCCTTAGTAGGGCTGGCGATCAGAATGTCGTCTGCGTACTGAAGGAGGGTTTCCTTTTCCAGAGGTAGAACTTTTAGGTCTTTAGCTAAGCTTTCCCCAAAGATGGTGTGGGAATTTTTGCACCCTTGGGGCAAGACGGCCCGGAAGTATTGTTTTAGTTGTATGTTGAGTCCTGCCACTCACAAACCAAAATTTCTTGTGACTCTGGGACTAATGGAATACAAAAGAAGGCATCATTGAAGACTAATACAGAATACCATGTCCTGGTGGTTGGTAGAATGACCAGCAGGGTGTAGGAATTAGGAGCAGCTGGAGGTATATCCTCGGTGGCTTCACTGACTGTCCTGACATCCTTTACCAGGTCCCCAGCAGCCCATGGGGCTCTCGTGGTCAGACCAATCCCAGAATATGGAGCTCACCTGGGCAGGTACCCCACCCCCACCCCAGCCCACGGGGCTATCGTGGTCAGGCCCCTCCCAGGATACAGAGCTACCCTTGCAGGTACCGTGGCAGGGCTGGGCACACAGGAACCGTGCACATAGCCCTCATTGCAGAGCACCCCCAGCTCACCTGTCGCTCAGAGCTGACACAGAGCACCTCAGAGCAGGACTTGAACTAACAAACAGCAGCTGCGACAGGTCTGTGACCCTGGGCATCACTCTGTGCGGTCTCCCTCCACCTGGTCTTCCAGAGACTTCCACTGCACCCGGGGCACCAGGCCTCTGTCTCCAACCACCACCCACCCCTCCTCTCCCTGACTCCTGGGTTCCTCTCATTAGGAGAGGGTTTTCTTGAAGTTGTCTCCCACTCATGGGCCAGATAAAATGATTAGAAAACAAGCCAAAGCTGCAGCCCCTTGTCTATCCTGACTCTCAGGAGCCCACACCTGTTCCTTGGACCTGGCCGGTTCAGCAAGTTCCATTTTCTGCAACTGTGAGCCCCTGAGGGGTGATGATTGGCTGACCTGGGCAGCCTTACCATGCCGGCCAGCCCTCCCCAGGTGTGCCTGGGTTGAGATCAATATAAATACCACTCCAGGCAGCAAGAGGCCCTGCAGCCGTGCCTGACGCCATTTTCTCTGCCCTGTCAGCAGTCTCGGGGCTGGGCTGGTGGGAGGGAGTGAGAGGCCATGGCTTTGTGGGTGGCCCAGTGTGAGTGGGTCTCTGCTGGACTTTCTGCAGCAGTTGCCAGGCTGCCACCTGCTAAAGAAGAGGATGTGTCACCCATACCTGCTGCTGGAATTTCTCCCTGGGCAGAGGTGAGGAAGGAAAGAAGCAGTGGGGGCAGGGACAGGACGGGTATCTCAGGCAGGGAAATGGAAATCTTCCAGAAGAGCACCCAGGGCCAGGACCATCCTGGCTGGCCTGCAGGCACCAAGTCGGCCGGTATGCTGTCACTCGTGTGGCTCTATGGCCCTTCCTCTAGGCTTTCAAGTCCTTGTATATATTCAGGTGTTTTACCTGGGACGGGTGGGAATAGTTCAGCAGCAACTGGCCTGGGGCTCAGCTCACGTTTACTCACAGATGCCTCGGCACGGTGCCCCAGCTTTTCAATGAGGACGCTTGTTGCATGGGGGCTGCTGGCTGAATGGGAGACGATTCCCCACCACTGACCAACTTCAGAATTGTTTACAACTGGAGCAAGTGCCCTGATACGGTTTTCCTCTGTGGAACTGGTGGGTTCTGTGTTTTTTTTCTCTTTTTCGTTTTTGGTTCAAGGTAGATTTTATTCCTCTTTTTTGTATTTACAGATATAAGCATGGAAATAATTTATTCATATAAATACATGTATGTGAAAGGAATAATTGTTTTTTCTGTTTTATTTTTTAAATTTTATTTCTTTTTAATTTTGAATTTTATTTTATATTTTTATACAGCAGGTTCTTATTGGTTATCTATTTTATACATATAAATGTATACATGCCAATCCCAGTCTCACAACTCCTCCCACCACCAACCCCCCCAACAGCTTTCCCCCTTGTTGTCCATACGTTTGTTGTCTACATGTGTTGCTCTATTTATGCCTTGCAAAATGGTTAATCTGTACAGTTTTTCTAGGTTCCACATATATGCATGAATATACAAGATTTGTTTTTCTCTTTCTGACTTACTTCACTCTGTATGACAGTCTCTAGATCCATCGACGTCTCTACAAATGACCCAATTTCATTCCTTTTCATGGCTTAGTAATATTCCATTTTATATATGTACCACTGCTTTATGCATTCGTCTGTCTGTGGGCATTTAGGTTGCTTCCATTACCTCGATATTGTAAAGAGTGAGGCAATGAACATTGCGGTGAATGTCTCTTTTTGATTTATGGTTTTGTCTGGGTATATGTCCAGAACTGGGATTGCTGTATCATATGGTAATTCTACTGTTAGTTTCTTAAGAAACTCCATATTGTTCTCCATAGTGACTGTATCAATTTATATTCCCAACAATAGTGGAAGAGGGTTCCTTTTCTCCACACCCTTTCCAGCATTTTTTGTTTGTAGATTTTCTGATGATGCCCATTCTACCAGGTGTGAGGTGATACCTCATTGTTGAGTCCATTTCCTTGAGCAAGGGGTAGGTCTTGTCTATTACATATTTAGCTTATGGAACGGTATCTGTGCTAATTTCAAACTCTGGTTTTATGCAGCACCCCAACTCACCTTCCCCCTTAAGCAAGCATAAGTTGGTTTTCTAAACATGAGAGCCTGTTCTGTTTTGTAATTCAGTTCATGTGTAGCCAAGTTCTCATTCCATGTATTAGTGGTACCTTATGATGTTTCTTTTTCTGTGTGACTTTTTTCACTTAGAATCACCATGCCTCAATCTACTCATTAGGCTGGTACGGGCCTGGTGACATAGTTTTCATTGCTGAGAGGTATTCTGTTGTACGTAAGTACTGCAACTTCTTTATCCATTATTTGCTCTCTGGCATATTTAACTTGTGCTGCAGAAGAGGTTCCTGTAAACAGAGCCGTCCCAATTTTTCGGGTGGCTGTGTCTTTTTGATTTTAATTTCCCTAAGCTATAGGACCATAAGTGGAAGTGCCCTAGGCTCTGTTGCTTTGTTTTTTAGATGTTTCAGGAAACACCATACACTTTTCCGGAGTGGCTGTTGGCAATTTACATCCCGCCCATCAGCATAACAAGGCTCCCAGTTCTCCATGGCCTGTCCTGCCTTTCTGGATTTTACACTTTTTTCAGATGGCCCTTTTGACCGGGGGGAAGTGAGACTTCATTGTAGTGCAGATTTCCTTTGCAAGCTTGCTTGGTTGGCCAAAAAGGGCGTATGCGCTTTTTTCCTGAATATATTCAGGAAAAAACGCATACGTCCTATTTGGCCAAGTGCATCATTGTCGGCGTTCTGCCTCTTTTCCTATGCTTTAAATACAATTCCAGTCTACCTCCTGAAATCGTTTTCCTGCAATTCTGAACCGCTTTCAAGTCCTCTTGGCAGCCTTACTTCAGTATATTTTTGGACGATAGCTGTCATTTATAACTCTGCAGGTTTGTGAATTACAGTGCCCCTGAGCTCCTTTCTTCAACTCGCTGTCTTGTGAGCTGGCCGCAACACCGCAGGATTGCTTCAGGCCCTAATCTGGTTCCGGCACAGCACGCTGATCCTTTGGTTAATTCCTCTTCCTGGTGGGAAATGAGAGTTAAATTTGCCCGTCCAGACACTTCCAGCTAGTCTCTCATTGGTTCTCCCTATTCCTGTTCATCTTCCGCAGAAATTGCAAAATGGGCCAAACAGGAGGTTAAAGGCACTGACTCTCCAAGTCGGGAGAGTGTTAGTAAAGCGTCTGGAATGTTGCACCCGAGTACCAGGGGACAAGAAATGAGACATACTGGAACACGTCTCCCGATCACATGGTTGATCATACTCTGGATTCCACATGCATGATTTAGCTGAAGGAAGAATCCCTTAAACCTGGAGAGTTGAGACCCGTGGAATGGGTACCATGCAATATGACTTCAAAGGGTCTTCATTTGCTCACCGAACCTCTCCAATCCTATCACTGCTGCATTTATGCCCCTGTACACACGCTTGATTCTCTTTTGGAGACAAGCAATCCATAGGTTTTAAGATACTTACTAGTCAGGTACATTCTTAGTCGTTTAATATGGGGTGTTGAGTCCATTTCGTTGAGCAAGGAGTAGCTCTTGTCTATTTCATATTTTGCTTAAGGAACTTCATCTGTGCTCATTTCAATCTCTGGTTTTATGCAGCACCCCAACTCACCTTTCCCCTTAAGCAAGCATAAGTTGGTTTTCTAAATTGGAGACCCTGTTCTGTTTTGTAATCCAGTTCCTGTGTAGCCAAGTTTACATTCTGTGTATTAGTGATATCTTATGATGTTTCTTTTTCTGTGTGAATTATTTCAGTTAGAATCATCATACCTGAATCCACTCATTATGCTGCTATGGGCCTGATGACATAGATTTCATTGCTGAGTGATATTGCATTGTACATAAGTACCACAACTTCTTTATCCATTTTTCACTTTCTGCGATATTGAACTTGTACCGTAAACGAGGTTCTTGTAAACAGAGCCGTCCCAAACTTTGGGGTGGCTGTGTCTTTTTGAATTTAATTTCCCTAAGCTATAGGACCATAAGTGGAAGTGCCCTAGGCTCTGTTGCTTTGTTTTTTAGATGTTTCAGGAAACACCATACACTTCTCCCGAGTGGCTGTTGGCAACTTACATCCCGCCCATCAGCATAACAAGGCTCCCAGTTCTCCATGGCCTGTCCTGCCTTTCTGGATTTTACACTTTTTTCAGATGGCCCTTTTGACCGGGGGGAAGTGAGACTTCATTGTAGTGCAGATTTCCTTTGCAAGCTTGCTTGGTTGGCCAAAAAGGGCGTATGCGTTTTTTCCTGAATATATTCAGGAAAAAACGCATACGGCCTTTTTGGCCAAGTGCATCACTGTCGACGTTCTGCCTCTTTTCCTATGCTTTAAATGCAATTCCAGTCTACCTCCTGAAATCGGTTTCCTGCAATTCTGCCCCGCTTTCAAGTCCTCTTGGCAGCCTTACTTCAGTATATTTTTGGACGAGACCTGTCATTTATAACTCTGCAGGTTTGTGAATTACAGTGCCCCTGAGCTCCTTTCTTCAACTCGCTTTCTTGTGAGCTGGCCGCAAGACCGCAGGATTGCTTCAGGCCCTAATCTTGTTCTGGCATTGCACGCTGAACCTTTGGTTAATTCCTCTTAGTGGTGGGAAATGAGAGTGAAATTTGCCCGTCCAGACACCTCCAGCTAATCTCTCATTGGTTCTCCCTATTCCTGTTCATCTTCCGCAGAAATTGCAAACTGGGCCAAACAGGAGGTTAAAGGCACTGACTCTCCAAGTCGGGAGAGTGTTAGTAAAGCGTCTGGAATGTTGCACCTGAGTACCAGGGGACGAGAACTGAGACAGATTGGAACACGTCTCTCGATCACACGGTTGATCATACTCCGGGTTCCACATGCATGATTTAGCTGAAGGAAGAATCCCTTAAACCTGGAGAGTTGAGACCCGTGGAATGGGTACCATGCAATATGACTTCAAAGGGTCTTCATTTGCTCACCGAACCTCTCCAATCCTATCACTGCTGCGTTTATGCCCCTGTACACACGCTTGATTCTCTTTCAGAGACATAGCGATCTATAGGTTTTAAGATACTTACTAGTCAGGTACATTCTTAGGCGTTTAATATGGGGTTTTGAGTCCATTTCGTTGAGCAAGGAGTAGCTCTTGTCTATTCCATATTTGGCTTAAGGAACTTTATCTGTGCTCATTTCAATCTCTGGTTTTATGCAGCACCCCAACTCACCTTTCTCCTTAAGCAAGCATAAGTTGGTTTTCTAAATTTGAGACCCTGTTCTGTTTTGTAATCTAGTTCCTGTGTAGCCAAGTTTACATTCCGTGTATTAGTGATATCTTATGATGTTTCTTTTTCTGTGTGACTTATTTCAGTTAGAATCATCATACCTGAATCCACTCATTATGCTGCTACGGGCCTGATGACATAGACTTCATTGCTGAGTGATATTGCATTGTACGTAAGTACCACAACTTCTTTATCCATTTTTCACTTTCTGCGATATTGAACTTGTTCCATAAATGAGTTTCTTGTAAACAGAGCCGTCCCAAACTTTGGGGTGGCTGTGTCTTTTTGATTTTAATTTCCCTAAGCTATAGGGCCATAAGTGGAAGTGCCCTAGGCTCTGTTGCTTTGTTTTGTAGATGTTTCAGGAAACACCATACACTTCTCCTGAGTGGCTGTTGGCAATTTACATCCCGCCCATCGGCATAACAAGGCTCCCAGTTCTCCATGGCCTGTCCTGCCTTTCTGGATTTTACACTTTTTTCAGATGGCCCTTTTGACTGGGGGAAGTGAGACTTCATTGTAGTGCAGATTTCCTTTGCAAGCTTGCTTGGTTGGCCAAAAAGGGCGTATGCGTTTTTTCCTGAATATATTCAGGAAAAAACCCATACGCCCTTTTTGGCCAAGTGCATCATTGTCGACGTTCTGCCTCTTTTCCTATGCTTTAAATGCAATTCCAGTCTACCTCCTGAAATCAGTTTCCTGCAATTCTGCCCCACTTTCAAGTCCTCTTGGCAGACTTACTTCAATATATTTTTTGACGATAGCTGTCATTTATAACTCTGCAGGTTTGTGAATTACAGTGCCCCTGGGCTCCTTTCTTTAACTCGCTTTCTTGTGAGCTGGCCGCAACACCGCAGGATTGCTTCAGGCCCTAATCTGGTTCCGGCACGGCACGCGGAGCCTTTGGTTAATTCCTCTTCGTGGTGGGAAATGAGAGTTAAATTTGCCCGTCCAGACACTTCCAGCTAGTCTCTCATTGTTTCTCCCTATTCCTGTTCATGTTCCGCAGAAATTTCAAACTGGGCCAAACAGGAGGTTAAAGGCACTGACTCTCCAGGTCGGGAGAGTGTTAGTAAAGGGTCTGGAATGTTGCACCCGAGTACAAGGGGACGAGAACTGAGATATAATGGCACACGTCTCCCGATCACACGGTTGATCATACTCTGGGTTCCACATGCATGTTTTAGCTGAAGGAAGAATCCCTTAAACCTGGAGAGTTGAGACCTGTGGAATGGGTACCATGCAATATGATTTCAAAGGGTCTTCGTTTGCCCACCGAACCTCTCCAATCCTATCACTGCTGCCTTTATGCCCCTGTACACACGCTTGATTCTCTTTCGGAGACATAGCAATCCATAGGTTTTAAGATACTTACTAGTCAGGTACATTCTTAGGCGTTTAATATGGGGTGTTGAGTCCATCTCGTTGAGCAAGGAGTAGCTCTTTTCTATTCAATATTTGGCTTAAGGAACTTTATCTGTGCTCATTTCAATCTCTGGTTTTATGCAGCACCCCAACTCACCTTTCCCCTTAAGCAAGCATAAGCTGGTTTTCTAAATTTGAGACCCTGTTCTGTTTTGGAATTCAGTTCCTGTGTAGCCAAGTTTACATTCCGTGTATTAGTGATATCTTATGATGTTTCTTTTTCTGTGTGACTTATTTCAGTTAGAATCATCATACCTGAATCCACTCATTATGCTGCTACGGGCCTGATGACATAGATGTCATTGCTGAGGGATATTGCATTGTACGTAAATACCACAACTTCTTTATCCATTTTTCGCTTTCTGTGATATTGAACTTGTACCGTAAACGATGTTCTTGTAAACAGAGCCATCCCAAACTTTGGGGTGGCTGTGTCTTTTTGATTTTAATTTCCCTAAGCTATAGGACCATAAGTGGAAGTGCCCTAGGCTCTGTTGCTTTGTTTTGTAGATGTTTCAGGAAACACCATACACTTCTCCTGAGTGGCTGTTGGCAATTTACATCCCGCCCATCAGCATAACAAGGCTCCCAGTTCTCCATGGCCTGTCCTGCCTTTCTGGATTTTACACTTTTTTCAGATGGCCCTTTTGACCCGGGTGAAGTGAGACTTCATTGTAGTGCAGATTTCCTTTGCAAGCTTGCTTGGTTGGCCAAAAAGTGCGTATGCGTTTTTTCCTGAATATATTCAGGAAAAAATGCATATGCCCTTTTTGGCCAAGTGCATCATTGTCGACGTTCTGCCTCTTTTCCTATGCTTTAAATGCAATTCCAGTCTACCTCCTGAAATCGGTTTCCTGCAATTCTGCCCCACTTTCAAGTCCTCTTGGCAGCCTTACTTCAGTATATTTTTGGACGATAGCTGTCATTTATAACTCTGCAGGTTTGTGAATTACAGTGCCCCTGAGCTCCTTTCTTCAACTCGCTTTCTTGTGAGCTGGCCACAACACCGCAGGATTGATTCAGGGCCTAATCTGGTTCCGGCACGGCATGCTGAGCCTTTGTTTAACTCCTCTTACTGGTGGGTAATGAGAGTTAAATTTGCCCGTCCGGACACCTCCAGCTAGTCTCTCATTGGTCCTCCCTATTCTTGTTCATCTTCCGCAGAAATTGCAAACTGGGCCAAACAGGAGGTTAAAGACACTGACTCTCCAAGTCGGGAGAGTGTTAGTAAAGCGTCTGGAATGTTGCACCCGAGTACCAGGGGACGAGAACTGAGACATATTGGAACACGTCTCCCGATCACACGGTTGATCATACTCTGGGTTCCACATGCATGCTTTAGCTGAAGGAAGAATCCCTTAAACCTGGAGAGTTGAGACCCGTGGAATGGGTACCATGCGATATGACTTCAAAGGGTCTTCATTTGCTCACCGAACCTCACCAATCCTATCACTGCTGCGTTTATGCCCCTGTACACACGCTTGATTCTCTTTCGGAGACATAGCAATCCATAGGTTTTAAGATACTTAATAGTCAGGTACATTCTTAGGCATTTAATATGGGGTGTTGAGTCCATCTAGTTGAGCAAGGAGTAGCTCTTGTCTATTACATATTTGGCTTAAGGAACTTTATCTGTGCTCATTTCAATCTCTGGTTTTATGCAGCACCCCAACTCACCTTTGCCCTTAAGCAAGCATAAGTTGGTTTTCTAAATTTGAGACCCTGTTCTGTTTTGTAATCCAGTTCTGTGTAGCCAAGTTTACATTCCGTGTATTAGTGATATCTTATGATGTTTCTTTTTCTCTGTGACTTATTTCAGTTAGAATCATTATACCTGAATCCACTCATTATGCTGCTACAGGCCTGATGACATAGATGTCAAGGCTGAGTGATATTGCATTGTACGTAAGTACCACAAATTCTTTATCCATTTTTCACTTTCTATGATATTGAACTTGTACCGTAAACGAGGTTTTTGTAAACAGAGCCGTCCCAAATTTTGGGGTGGCTGTGTCTTTTTGATTTTAATTTCCCTAAGCTATAGGACCATAAGTGGAAGTGCCCTAGGCTCTGTTGCTTTGTTTTGTAGATGTTTCAGGAAACACCATACACTTCTCCTGAGTGGCTGTTGGCAATTTACATCCCGCCCATCAGCATAACAAGGCTCCCAGTTCTCCATGGCCTGTCCTGCCTTTCTGGATTTTACACTTTTTTCAGATGGCCCTTTTGACCGGGGGGAAGTGAGACTTCATTGTAGTGCAGATTTCCTTTGCAAGCTTGCTTGGTTGGCCAAAAAGGGCGTATGCGTTTTTTCCTGAATATATTCAGGAAAAAACCCATACGCCCTTTTTGGCCAAGTGCATCATTGTCGACGTTCTGACTCTTTTCCTATGCTTTAAATGCAATTCCAGTCTACCTCCTGAAATCGGTTTCCTGCAATTCTGCCCCGCTTTCAAGTCCTCTTGGCAGCCTTACTTCAGTATATTTTTGGACGATAGCTGTCATTTATAACTCTGCAGGTTTGTGAATTACAGTGCCCCTTGGCTCCTTTCTTTAACTCACTTTCTTGTGAGCTGGCCGCAACACCGCAGGATTGCTTCAGGCCCTAATCTGGTTCCGGCATGGCACGCTGAGCCTTTGGTTAATTCCTCTTCCTGGTGGGAAATGAGAGTTAAATTTGCCCGTCCAGACACATCCAGCTAGTCTCTCATTGTTTCTCCCTATTCCTGTTCATGTTCCGCAGAAATTGCAAACTGGGCCAAACAGGAGGTTAAAGGCACTGACTCTCCAAGTCGGGAGAGTGTTAGTAAAGGGTCTGGAATGTTGCACCCGAGTACCAGGGGACGAGAACTGAGATATAATGGCACACGTCTCCCGATCACACGGTTGATCATACTCTGGGTTCCACATGCATGTTTTAGCCGAAGGAAGAATCCCTTAAACCTGGAGAGTTGAGACCCGTGGAAATGGTACCATGCAATATGACTTCAAAGGTTCTTCATTTGCTCACCGAACCTCTCCAATACTATCACTGCTGCGTTTATGCCCCTGTACACATGCTTGATTCTCTTTCGGAGACATAGCAATCCATAGGTTTTAAGATACTTACAAGTCAGGTACATTCTTAGGCGTTTAATATGGGGTGTTGAGTCCATTTCGTTGAACAAGGAGTAGCTCTTGTCTATTACATATTTTGCTTAAGGAACTTTATCTGTGATCATTTAAATCTCTGGTTTTATGCAGCACCCCAACTCACCTTTCCCCTTAAGCAAGCATAAGTTGGTTTTCTAAATTTGAGACCCTGTTCTGCTTTGTAATCCAGTTCCTGTGTAGCCAAGTTTACATTCCATGTATTAGTGATATCTTATGATGTTTCTTTTTCTGTGTGACTTATTTCAGTTAGAATCATCATACCTGAATCCACTCATTATGCTGCTACGGGCCTGATGACATAGATGTCATTGCTGAGTGATATTGCATTGTACATAAATACCACAACTTCTTTATCCATTTTTCGCTTTCTGTAATATTGAACTTGTACCGTAAAGGAGGTTCTTGTAAACAGAGCCGTCCCAAACTTTGGGGTGGCTGTGTCTTTTTGATTTTAATTTCCCTAAGCTATAGGACCATAAGTGGAAGTGCCGTAGGCTCTGTTGCTTTGTTTTTTAGATTTTTCAGGAAACACCATACACTTCTCCTGAGTGGCTGTTGGCAATTTACATCCGGCCCATCAGCATAACAAGGCTCCCAGTTCTCCATGGCCTGTCCTGCCTTTCTGGATTTTACACTTTTTTCAGATGGCCCTTTTGACCGGGGGGAAGTGAGACTTCATTGTAGTGCAGATTTCCTTTGCAAGCTTGCTTGGTTGGCCAAAAAGTGCGTATGTGTTTTTTCCTGAATATATTCAGGAAAAAACGCATACGCCCTTTTTGGCCAGGTGCATCATTGTTGACGTTCTGCCTCTTTTCCTATGCTTTAAATGCAATTCCAGTCTACCTCCTGAAATCGGTTTCCTGCAATTGTGCCTTGCTTTCAATGCCTCTTCGTAGCCTTATCTCAGTATATTTTTTGAAAATAGTTGGCCTTTATAACTCTGCAGGTTTTTGAATTGCAGTGGCCCTTAGCTCCATTTTTCAGCTCTTATTTTTGTGATCTTGCCTCATAACCACAGGATTCCTTCACGCCCTATTCTTCTTCTGGGGCACCTTGCTGTGCCTTTGGTTTATTCTTCTTACTGATGTGAAATTAGAGTGACATGTGCCCATTGAAACTGCTACAGCTAGTTTCTCACTGGTTCCCCCTATTCCCATTCATCCTCCGCACTAACTGCAGACTGTGCGATACCAGAACTTAAAGGCATTGACTCTCCATGTGGGGATATTGTTAGTAAAGTGGCTGGAATGTCGATCTGGAGCCCCAGGAGAGGAAAAATGAGGTGTGTTTTAGAAACCTTTCCCGATCATATGGTATACCAGTCGCTGGGTTTCCCAAGCATGGTTTAGCTGTAGGAAGATTCCCTTCAACCTGGAGTTTTGGGACCCTTGGAATGAGTAGCATGAAGTATTGCATTAAACTTTTGGCAGTTGCTCACCAAAGCTCACCAATCCTCTCAGCCCCAAGTGTGCAGCCTTATGTCTTATCCAGCTGTGGGTTTATATGTGGTCAATCCAGGTTGCATCACAGCCCCTGAGCAAATTTTGTAAGAATTTTTCTCTCTTTCATTGTTTCTGCGTTTTGTTTTTAAAATTTATTTCTATAATGGGGTTTAGCTCATTTTCACTGCTGTGTTTGTGCCGCTCTGCACACACTTGATTCCCTTATGGAGATATATCAATACATGGGTTTTAAGATTCTTATTACTCAGATATATTTCTCTGCGGTGTATAGGGTGTGTTGAGGCCAGTTCATTGAGCAAGGTGTAGATCTTGTCTAATATCTATTTGGTTTATTGAACGGTATCTGTGCTAATTTCAAACTCTGGTTTTATGCATCACCCCACCTCTCCTTTCCCCTTAAGCTGACATAAGTGTGTTTTCTAAATGTGAGACACTGTTCTGTTCTGTAATTCATTTCTTGTGCAGCCATATTTACCCTCCCTCTATAAGTGATATCTTATGATATGTTTCTTTTTCTGTTTGACTTATTTCAAGTAGTATTATCGGACCTAAATCCACTCTTTATCCTTCTACTAGCCTTATTACATTGATTTCATGGTGAAGAGATATTCCATTGTACATAAGTACCACATCTTCTTTATCCATTGTTCTCTTTCCTGGGATATTTAAGGTGTACTGAAGTTGAGGTTCTTGTAAACAGAGTAGCCCTAAACTGTGGTGTGCTTGTGTCTTGTTGATTTTTAGACTTCCCTAGATATACTCCCATGATTGGAAGTGTCCTATGCTCTGTAGCTGTTTTTTAGATGATTTGGGAACCACCATACACTTCTCCAGAGTGGCTCTCGGCAGTTCACACACTGCCCATCAGCGTATAAAGGCTCCCTGTTCTCCATGGCCTGTCCTGCATTTCTGGCTTTTACAATTTTTTAGGATGGCCCTTTTGACCGGTGGGAAATGAGACTTCTTTGTTGTGCACATTTGCATTGCTTGCTTGCTTCGTTGCCCATAAAGTGCGTATGCGTTTTTTCCTGGATATAATCAGGGAAAAACGCATACGCCCTTTTGGGCCAACTGCATCATTGTCGAAATTCTGCCGCTTTTCATGTGCTTTAAAGACGAGTCCAATCTATCTCTTGAAATCTGTTTCTTGCAATTCTGTCTTGCATTCAGATCCTCTTCTTTGCCTTACCTCAACATATTTTTGGACGTTAGTTTTCATTTATAACTCTGCAGGTTTGTGAATTGCAGTGACCCTGAGCCCCATTTTTTAAGTTGCTCTTTTGTGAGCTGGCCTCAAACCCACAGGATTGCTTCAGGCCCTATTTTGGCTCCGGCGAGGCGGGCTGAGCCTTTTTTCAATTCTTATTCTTAATGGGAAATTAGAGTGATATGTGCCCGTCCAAACCCCTACAACTATTCTCTCATTGGTTCCCCCTCTTCCCGTTCATCCTCCTCACAATTTGCAAAATGTGTGAAACAGAAGTTGAAATGTGCTGATTCTCCAAGTGGGCAGATTCTAAGTAACGTGACTGGAATGGTGAACAGGAGCACCAGGAGAGGATAAATGAGCTGCATTTTAGACACATCTCCCGATCACATGGTGTACAGTCCTCTGGGTTTTCCATGCATGTTTTAGCTGTAGGAAGATCCCTTTAACCTGCAGATTTGGGACCCATTGAATGGGTACCAGGTAGTATTACTTTAAAGGGTGTGCATTTCCTCACCCAACCTCACATTTCTCTTAGTGCAAACAGCTTCCAGCCTTATGTCTCATCCTGCTGTGGGTCTAGATGTGTTCAATCCATGTTGCATCATGGAAAAGTTGTAAGAGGTTTTCTCTGTCTCTCTGTCGTTTATTTTTTTCAATTTATTACTATATTGGTTACAGCTGATTTTCAAAGCTCTGTTTCTTGCTGCTGTACATCCACTTGATTCACGTACAGAGAGACATCAGTAAATTCTTTTTCAGATTCTTACCAGTCGTATATATTCTTTTCCGGTGACTTGAGTGTGCTGAGTGCAGTTCTTTTAGTTACCGTGTAGGCCTTGTTGATTATCAGTTTGGTATTTGGAATGGTATCTTTGCTAATTTCAACCTCCTGGATGATGCCTCACCCCTCCCCACCTTTCCCGTTTAGCAGCCTTATGCGTGTTTTCTACATATTTGACTATGTTTTTGTTTTGTAATTTATTTCATGTGTAGCCATTTTGGATTCCACCTTTAAGTGATATCTTATGATATGTGTCTTTTTCTTTTTGAATTATGTCACTTAGAAAGATCATACGTAACTCCTCCGGAGTTGTTACAACTGGCCATATTTCATTGATTTCTAGGCTGAATAATATTCCACTCTACCTAAGTACCACATCTCTATCTATTTTTTCTCTCCAGAGACATTTAAGTTATATCCTAGTCGAGGATCTTTTAAACAGAGAGAGGGTAAACTTTGGGGTGCCTGTGTCCTCTCAATTTTTGTTTTTCCCAAGATATACGCCCATGAGTGCAAGTGCCCTATGCTCTGTAGCTCATTTTTTAGATGCTTTAGTAAACACAATACACTTCTCCAGAATGGCCGTTGGCAATATACATTTCCACTATAAGTCTCACAGGGCTCCCTCTTCTCCTTGCCCTGTCCTGCATTTCTGTTGTTTATGCTTTATGAGGATGGCTCTTCTGACTGATGCGAAGTGATATCTTTTGTAGTATTGACTTCCAGTGCCCACCTGTTTGGTTGGCTAAAAAAGTGTATGCCCTTTTCTTGAATATATACAGAAAAAAACGCATACACCCTTTTTGGCCAACTGCAATGTTGGCAATGTTCAGCTCCTTTTCTTGTGCTTAATGGCGAGTCCTTTCTACCTCCTCAAATCCCTTTCCTGCCATTCTCCCTTGCTTACAAGTCCTTTTCTCTGACTTTCCTCAAGACATTTTTCAGTGATGGATATTTTCAACTCTGCAGTTTCATGAATTTTACTGCCCCTGAGTTCCATTGTTCAACTTGTGTTTATGGGAACTGGCCACAAAGCAGCAGGATTTCCTCAAGCCCTATACTGTTTCCATGGGCAATCCTAGCCTTTGGTCAATTCGTCTTCCTGATTGGAAATTAGAGTGACATGTGCCTGTCTGAACACCTAGGACTTGTCTCTCATTGTTCCTCACCCTTCCGCTTCATCCTCTGGACAAATTCCAAACTGTACGCAACAGGATGTTGATAGTGCTGACATCTCCAAGTGGGGAGACTGTTAGTAAAGACGCTGGAGGGGTGAACCCGAGCACCAGGAGATGAGGAGATGAGATGCCTTTTCCAAACTCTTCCCGATCAGATGGTATACCATCCTCTGGGTGTGACAGACATGTTTTAGCAGTAGGAAGAGTCCCATACATGTAAGGAGAATATCAGGGCTTTTTCAAAATCAGTGTCTACCTGAAACCCAAACTGGGAAATTTTTTAAGCTACGGCTACACATATGTTCATTAAGGGCCTTGGGAAGTAGGCAGAGTCCAAACTTTAGATGATTGAAGTCTTCAGGGTCAGAAGCACTCACCACCAGCTTCCCTTAGGTTACACTTTTACTGTCATTGATAGATGATGTCAATAAAAATATCTATTCTTTTTCAGATTATTTCCCCTTATAGGTTATAGCAAAATGTTGAGTGTAGTTCCCTGTGCTATACAGTAGTTCCTTGTTGATGATCTATTTTATACATAGCAGTGTGTATGTGTTAATCCCAAACTGTTAATTTATCCCTCCTCCCACCTTTCCCCTTTGGTAATAATAAATTATAAGATTTTATACTTCTCAGAAATGGGGGAGCTGAAAGAGAGGTATCATTTTCAATGGAAAAGCATTTAAAACAAGATTGAAGCTTTAACCAAGATTATTAGATGTACATCCTTGGAAAGAAATCACTTCGTTTCTCTAATATTGACCTGACAAATAAGACAAACCTTTTCACTGAACTTGCTTATAATAAAGTGATGGAAATATCAAATGGAAGTGTTAGAAACATCTTATTTTACCCGAGCCTTATACACTGTTCTATGTTAACTACAGTTTGGCTCACACATCTGTTCATTGAGGTTACAATAGTCTCAATTTCTGTTACTGATCCTCCAGAGTGGACCCCAACAAGTGTCCCCCTGCCCAGTGTCATTGGGGCCAACAGATCGAGACTGAGTTTGGTTCACAAGCAAAGGAAACTTTATATTTTGATCAGAGAATGGAGAGGTGAGAGCATGCACTACCCCGTGGGCTGTGGGCTGGGCTGTTGTGTAGAGATCCTGTCAGAGTCAGTGGGAGGGAGGGGGCGGAGCTCTCGAGGGCCGGGTTGGCTGCAGCTCAGGCTCTATATCGCGGAGTCTGCACTGGGCCCCAGGAGCTGAGGTGTCGTCCCAGCCATTCTGCACTAGGAAATCTGGTCTGAAGTGCCGGGTGTGGAACCTCTGCATGCGGGACCCTAGGAGCACATGAAATTAGACAAAGCACAAAGGATAAAAAAGGTTAGACTTGACTTTATTGCCCAGATTCTATTTTTATCTCCCAGGGATTTTTAATGGGCTTTGCTGGGGACAAACCCCTCCTCTGCCTTTTGTCCCGTTCCTCATTCTTGGAGTGCTGAGAGTGCAGACCCTTCTTCTGTAACTGCTGAGTGCTGAGTTGGGAGCCCTCATACCCGGGGGCGAGGATCAGAGCTTCTCCCCAGCAGCCTCCAGGTGACGTTGATTGTCCCCAGGGCCCCTGTCTCCCTGCTCGTCCACCTGAGCACCAGCATTGGAAGTGTTATAGATTCTAATGACCTTTAAGGGTCCAGGAAAGAGATGTGCAGAGACGCTGTGGGGGCCGGTTTCACTCCGCCCCACATTTGTTCAGCCACCTTAGGCTGACCGTTTCTGCCAGCCTAGATGCTCTGACCAGTAGTCTGCGCTTTCTTCAATTAGGCCCCTGAATTAACGTACAAACGGCACCAGGTGTCAGAGCCCTGCCTGCTCAACTCCCAGACAGTCCAGGGTCAGTGGTGATCAAGGACCATGATGGCCACTGAGTCAACAGCCTTTTGAAGTAAACAGGAGTCCAGCTGGTCTTATTGGCCACCATCATCAAGGTGTCTGTAGGCTTTTCTATGGTGACAGTGTGATATACGGTTCCCCCGCCAAGATTATTAGCTCCCCTCTGCATGCAGTAAGTCCTGCAAGCAGTAGTCTGCTCTTTTGGGACACACTCTTGTTGTTTTATGAGAGAAACTCCAGGTCAAGTGATGTTCACACGAGTCGTCATGGTGCCCTGTTGCCCCCGGTTATCTCTCTGGATGTTGGAGTTGGAGGGCCTCCTCACTCGAGGTTGGTGTGCCCACGGAGCGAACCCTGCAACTTCAGGGCATGGTTGGTGGTTAGGATCACCATGTGGGGTCCTTTTCCCTTAGGAGGGAGGTGGCCTTTTGGGCTGCTGATTTCCAGGTTTTTAGATACCGCCAGTATCTTGGCCAGATGTGGCAGTGGGCCAAGCCCCTTGGTGCCCGTAGTTTATCCTACCTGGATGGCATTCTTGCATTGTTCCATTTCAAGTGGTCCCAGTTTTTGCACTAATTCTCCAATGGCGATTCACCTTTCACCGGGAATGTAAAGGTCAAAGGGTTTAGCTAAATTAGGGAGTTCCAGGGCAAGGGTCTGAATTGACTGCTCTTTCCATTCTTGAAAGGCCACTTCTGGATTCTATTCAAAAGGATCATCATCTTTTCCTTTCAGTGTTTCATATAGAGGCCCAGCTAGTAGACTGTAGTTAGGGATCCAGAAGCAGCAAACCCTGGCCTCCCCAGGAACCCCTAAGCTGTCTTCTAGTTTTAGAAAGGGGTAAGGCTGAAAATGGTTTCTTCCCTTTCCTGGGATGGGCTTCTCCGACCTTCTGTGAGAACGAAGCCCAGGCAGGTCACCGCAGTCTGTGATATTTGAGCTTTTTCTTGGACAACTTCTATCCTTTATTGGCTTGGTAGTTCAGAGGCCTCCTTAGTAGGGCTGGCGATCAGAATGTCGTCTGCGTACTGAAGGAGGGTTTCCTTTCCCAGAGGTAGAACTTTTAGGTCTTTAGCTAAGCTTTCCCCAAAGATGGTGTGGGAATTTTTGCACCCTTGGGGCAAGACGGCCCGGAAGTATTGTTTTAGTTGTATGTTGAGCCCTGCCACTCACAAACCAAAATTTCTTGTGACTCTGGGACTAATGGAATACAAAAGAAGGCATCATTGAAGACTAATACAGAATACCATGTCCTGGTGGTTGGTAGAATGACCAGCAGGGTGTAGGAATTAGGAGCAGCTGGAGGTATATCCTCGGTGGCTTCACTGACTGTCCTGACATCCTTTACCAGGTCCCCAGCAGCCCATGGGGCTCTCGTGGTCAGACCAATCCCAGAATATGGAGCTCACCTGGGCAGGTACCCCACCCCCACCCCAGCCCACGGGGCTATCGTGGTCAGGCCCCTCCCAGGATACAGAGCTACCCTTGCAGGTACCGTGGCAGGGCTGGGCACACAGGAACCGTGCACATAGCCCTCATTGCAGAGCACCCCCAGCTCACCTGTCGCTCAGAGCTGACACAGAGCACCTCAGAGCAGGACTTGAACTAACAAACAGCAGCTGCGACAGGTCTGTGACCTTGGGCATCACTCTGTGCGGTCTCCCTCCACCTGGTCTTCCAGAGACTTCCACTGCACCCGGGGCACCAGGCCTCTGTCTCCAACCACCACCCACCCCTCCTCTCCCTGACTCCTGGGTTCCTCTCATTAGGAGAGGGTTTTCTTGAAGTTGTCTCCCACTCATGGGCCAGATAAAATGATTAGAAAACAAGCCAAAGCTGCAGCCCCTTGTCTATCCTGACTCTCAGGAGCCCACACCTGTTCCTTGGACCTGGCCGGTTCAGCAAGTTCCATTTTCTGCAACTGTGAGCCCCTGAGGGGTGATGATTGGCTGACCTGGGCAGCCTTACCGTGCCGGCCAGCCCTCCCCAGGTGTGCCTGGGTTGAGATCAATATAAATACCACTCCAGGCAGCAAGAGGCCCTGCAGCCGTGCCTGACGCCATTTTCTCTGCCCTGTCAGCAGTCTCGGGGCTGGGCTGGTGGGAGGGAGTGAGAGGCCACGGCTTTGTGGGTGGCCCAGTGTGAGTGGGTCTCTGCTGGACTTTCTGCAGCAGTTGCCAGGCTGCCACCTGCTAAAGAAGAGGATGTGTCACCCATACCTGCTGCTGGAATTTCTCCCTGGGCAGAGGTGAGGAAGGAAAGAAGCAGTGGGGGCAGGGACAGGACGGGTATCTCAGGCAGGGAAATGGAAATCTTCCAGAAGAGCACCCAGGGCCAGGACCATCCTGGCTGGCCTGCAGGCACCAAGTCGGCCGGTATGCTGTCACTCGTGTGGCTCTATGGCCCTTCCTCTAGGCTTTCAAGTCCTTGTATATATTCAGGTGTTTTACCTGGGACGGGTGGGAATAGTTCAGCAGCAACTGGCCTGGGGCTCAGCTCACGTTTACTCACAGATGCCTCGGCACGGTGCCCCAGCTTTTCAATGAGGACGCTTGTTGCATGGGGGCTGCTGGCTGAATGGGAGACGATTCCCCACCACTGACCAACTTCAGAATTGTTTACAACTGGAGCAAGTGCCCTGATACGGTTTTCCTCTGTGGAACTGGTGGGTTCTGTGTTTTTTTTCTCTTTTTCGTTTTTGGTTCAAGGTAGATTTTATTCCTCTTTTTTGTATTTACAGATATAAGCATGGAAATAATTTATTCATATAAATACATGTATGTGAAAGGAATAATTGTTTTTTCTGTTTTATTTTTTAAATTTTATTTCTTTTTAATTTTGAATTTTATTTTATATTTTTATACAGCAGGTTCTTATTGGTTATCTATTTTATACATATAAATGTATACATGCCAATCCCAGTCTCACAACTCCTCCCACCACCAACCCCCCCAACAGCTTTCCCCCTTGTTGTCCATACGTTTGTTGTCTACATGTGTTGCTCTATTTATGCCTTGCAAAATGGTTAATCTGTACAGTTTTTCTAGGTTCCACATATATGCATGAATATACAAGATTTGTTTTTCTCTTTCTGACTTACTTCACTCTGTATGACAGTCTCTAGATCCATCGACGTCTCTACAAATGACCCAATTTCATTCCTTTTCATGGCTTAGTAATATTCCATTTTATATATGTACCACTGCTTTATGCATTCGTCTGTCTGTGGGCATTTAGGTTGCTTCCATTACCTCGATATTGTAAAGAGTGAGGCAATGAACATTGCGGTGAATGTCTCTTTTTGATTTATGGTTTTGTCTGGGTATATGTCCAGAACTGGGATTGCTGTATCATATGGTAATTCTACTGTTAGTTTCTTAAGAAACTCCATATTGTTCTCCATAGTGACTGTATCAATTTATATTCCCAACAATAGTGGAAGAGGGTTCCTTTTCTCCACACCCTTTCCAGCATTTTTTGTTTGTAGATTTTCTGATGATGCCCATTCTACCAGGTGTGAGGTGATACCTCATTGTTGAGTCCATTTCCTTGAGCAAGGGGTAGGTCTTGTCTATTACATATTTAGCTTATGGAACGGTATCTGTGCTAATTTCAAACTCTGGTTTTATGCAGCACCCCAACTCACCTTCCCCCTTAAGCAAGCATAAGTTGGTTTTCTAAACATGAGAGCCTGTTCTGTTTTGTAATTCAGTTCATGTGTAGCCAAGTTCTCATTCCATGTATTAGTGGTACCTTATGATGTTTCTTTTTCTGTGTGACTTTTTTCACTTAGAATCACCATGCCTCAATCTACTCATTAGGCTGGTACGGGCCTGGTGACATAGTTTTCATTGCTGAGAGGTATTCTGTTGTACGTAAGTACTGCAACTTCTTTATCCATTATTTGCTCTCTGGCATATTTAACTTGTGCTGCAGAAGAGGTTCCTGTAAACAGAGCCGTCCCAATTTTTCGGGTGGCTGTGTCTTTTTGATTTTAATTTCCCTAAGCTATAGGACCATAAGTGGAAGTGCCCTAGGCTCTGTTGCTTTGTTTTTTAGATGTTTCAGGAAACACCATACACTTTTCCGGAGTGGCTGTTGGCAATTTACATCCCGCCCATCAGCATAACAAGGCTCCCAGTTCTCCATGGCCTGTCCTGCCTTTCTGGATTTTACACTTTTTTCAGATGGCCCTTTTGACCGGGGGGAAGTGAGACTTCATTGTAGTGCAGATTTCCTTTGCAAGCTTGCTTGGTTGGCCAAAAAGGGCGTATGCATTTTTTCCTGAATATATTCAGGAAAAAACGCATACGTCCTATTTGGCCAAGTGCATCATTGTCGGCGTTCTGCCTCTTTTCCTATGCTTTAAATACAATTCCAGTCTACCTCCTGAAATCGTTTTCCTGCAATTCTGAACCGCTTTCAAGTCCTCTTGGCAGCCTTACTTCAGTATATTTTTGGACGATAGCTGTCATTTATAACTCTGCAGGTTTGTGAATTACAGTGCCCCTGAGCTCCTTTCTTCAACTCGCTGTCTTGTGAGCTGGCCGCAACACCGCAGGATTGCTTCAGGCCCTAATCTGGTTCCGGCACAGCACGCTGATCCTTTGGTTAATTCCTCTTCCTGGTGGGAAATGAGAGTTAAATTTGCCCGTCCAGACACTTCCAGCTAGTCTCTCATTGGTTCTCCCTATTCCTGTTCATCTTCCGCAGAAATTGCAAAATGGGCCAAACAGGAGGTTAAAGGCACTGACTCTCCAAGTCGGGAGAGAGTTAGTGAAGCATCTGGAATGTTGCACCCGAGTACCAGGGGACGAGGACGGAGACATATTTGAACACGTCTCCCGATCACACGGTTGATCATACTCTGGGTTCCACATGCATGTTTTAGCTGAAGGAGGAATCCCTTAAACCTGGAGAGTTGAGACCCGTGGAATGGGTACCATGCAATATGACTTCAAAGGGTCTTCATTTGCTCACCGAACCTCTCCAATCCTATCACTGCTGCGTTTATGCCCCTGTACACACGCTTGATTCTCTTTTGGAGACATAGCAATCCATAGGTTTTAAGATACTTACTAGTCAGGTACATTCTTAGGCGTTTAATATGGGGTGTTGAGTCCATTTCGTTGAGCAAGGAGTAGCTCTTGTCTATTCCATATTTGGCTTAAGGAACTTTATCTGTGCTCATTTCAATCTCTGGTTTTATGCAGCACCCCAACTCACCTTTCCCCTTAAGCAAGCATAAGTTGGTTTTCTAAATTTGAGACCTTGTTCTGTTTTGTAATTCAGTTCCTCAGTAGCCAAGTTTACATTCCGTGTATTAGTGATATCTTATGATGTTTCTTTTTCTGTGTGACTTATTTCAGTTAGAATCATCATACCTGAATCCACTCATTATGCTGCTACGGGCCTGATGATATAGATTTCATTGTTGAGTGATATTGCATTGTACGTAAGTACCACAACTTCTTTATCCATTTTTCACTTTCTGTGATATTGAACTTGTACCGTAAACGAGGTTCTTGTAAACAGAGCCGTCCCAAACTTTGGGGTGGCTGTGTCTTTTTCATTTTAATTTCCCTAAGCTATAGGACCATAAGTGGAAGTGTCCTAGGCTCTGTTGCTTTGTTTTTTAGATGTTTCAGGAAACACCATACACTTCTCCCTAGTGGCTGTTGGCAATTTACATCCCACCCACCAGCATAACAAGGCTCCCAGTTCTCCATGGCCTGTCCTGCCTTTCTGGATTTTACACTTTTTTCAGATGGCCCTTTTCACCGGGGGGAAGTGAGACTTCATTGTAGTGCAGATTTCCTTTGCAAGCTTGCTTGGTTGGCCAAAAAGGGCATATGCGTCTTTTCCTGAATATATTCAGGAAAAAATGCATACGCCCTTTTTGGCCAAGTGCATCATTGTCCACGTTCTGCCTCTTTTCCTATGCATTAAATGCAATTCCAGTGTACCTCCTGAAATCGGTTTCCTGAAATTCTGCCCCGCTTTCAAGTCCTCTTGGCAGCCTTACTTCAGTATATTTTTGGACGATAGCTGTCATTTATAACTCTGCAGGTTTGTGAATTACAGTGCCCCTGAGCTCCTTTCTTCAACTCGCTTTCTTGTGAGCTGGCCGCAACACCTCAGGATTGTGTCAGGCCCTAATCTGGTTCTGGCACGGCACGCTGAGCCTTTGGTTAATTCCTCTTCCTGGTGGGAAATGAGAGTTAAATTTGCCCGTCCAGACACCTCCAGCTAGTCTCTCATTGGTTCACCCTATTCCTGTTCATCTTCCGCAGAAATTGCAAACTGGGCCAAACAGGAGTTTAAAGGCACTGACTCTCCAAGTCGGGAGAGAGTTAGTAAAGCATCTGGAATGTTGCACCCGAGTACCAGGGGATGAGGACGGAGACATATTTGAACACGTCTCCCGATCACACGGTTGATCATACTCTGGGTTCCACATGCATGTTTTAGCTGAAGGAGGAATCCCTTAAACATGGAGAGTTGAGACCCGTGGAATGGGTACCATGCAATATGACTTCAAAGGGTCTTCATTTGCTCACCGAACCTCTCCAATCCTATCACTGCTGCGTTTATGCCCCAGTACACACGCTTGATTCTCTTTTGGAGACATAGCAATCCATAGGTTTTAAGATACTTACTAGTCAGGTACATTCTTAGGCGTTTAATATGGGGTGTTGAGTCCATCTCGTTGAGCAAGGAGTAGCTCTTGTCTATTACATATTTGGCTTAAGGAACTTTATCTGTGCTCATTTCAATCTCTGGCTTTATGCAGCACCCCAACTCACCTTTCCCCTTAAGCAAGCATAAGTTGGTTTTCTAAATTTGAGGCCCTGTTCTGTTATGTAATCCAGTTCCTGTGTAGCCAAGTTTACATTCCGTGTATTAGTGATATCTTAGGATGTTTCTTTTTCTGTGTGACTTATTTCAGTTAGAATCATCATACCTGAATCCACTCATTATGCTGCTATGGGCCTGATGACATAGATTTCATTGCTGAGTGATATTGCATTGTACGTAAGTACCACCACTTCTTTATCCATTTTTCACTTTCTGCGATATTCAACTTGTACCATAAACGAGGTTCTTGTAAACAGAGTTGTCCCAAACTTTGGGGTGGCTGTGTCTTTTTGATTTTAATTTCCCTAAGCTATAGGACCATAAGTGGAAGTGCCCTAGGCTCTGTTGCTTTGTTTTTTAGATGTTTCAGGAAGCACCATACACTTCTCCCGAGTGGCTGTTGGCAATTTACATCCCGCCCATCAGCATAACAAGGCTCCCAGTTCTCCATGGCCTGTCCTGCCTTTCTGGATTTTACACTTTTTTCAGATGACCCTTTTGACCGGGGAGAAGTGAGACTTCATTGTAGTGTAGTGCAGATTACCTTTGCAAGCTTGCTTGGTTGGCCAAAAAGGGCGTATGCGTTTTTTCCTGAATATATTCAGGAAAAAAGGCATACCCCCTTTTTGGCCAAGTGCATCATTGTGGACGTTCTGCCTCTTTTCCTATGCTTTAAATGCAATTCCAGTCTACCTCCTGAAATCGGTTTCCTGCAATTCTGCCCCGCTTTCAAGTCCTCTTGGCAGCCTAACTTCAGTATATTTTTGGATGATAGCTACCATTTAAAACTCTGCAGGTGTGTGAATTACAGTGCCCCTGAGCTCCTTTCTTCAACTCGCTTTCTTGTGAGCTGGCCGCAACACTGCAGGATTGCTTCAGCCCCTAATCTGGTTCCGGCACAGCACGCTGAGCCTTTGGTTAATTCCTCTTCGTGGTGGGAAATGAGAGTGAAATTTGCCCGTCCAGACACCTCCAGCTAGTCTCTCATTGGTTCTCCCTATTCCTATTCATCTTCCGCAGAAATTGCAAACTGGGCCAAACAGGAGGTTAAAGGCACTGACTCTCAAAGTCGGGAGAGTGTTAGTAAAGCGTCTGGAATGTTTCACCCGAGTACCAGGGGACGAGAACTGAGACATATTGGAACACGTCTCCCGATCACATGGTTGATCATATTCTGGGTTCCACATGCATGTTTTAGCTGAAGGAAGAATCCCATAAACCTGGAGAGTTGAGACCCGTGGAATGGGTTCCATGCAATATGACTTCAAAGGGTCTTCATTTGCTCACCGAACCTCTCCAATCCTATCACTGCTGCGTTTATGCTCCTGTACTCATGCTTGATTCTCTTTCAGAGACATAGCAATCCATAGGTTTTAAGATACTTAGTAGTCAGGTACATTATAAGGCGTTAAACATGGGGTTTTGAGTCCATTACGTTGAGCAAGGAGTAGCTCTTGTCTATTACATATTTGGCTTAAGGAACTTTATCTGTGCTCATTTCAATCTCTGGTTTTATGCAGCACCCCAACTCACCTTTCCCCTTAAGCAAGCATAAGTTGCTTTTCTAAATTTGAGACCCTGTTCTGTTTTGTAATCCAGTTCCTGTGTAGCCAAGATTACATTCCTTGTATTAGTGATATCTTATGATGTTTCTTTTTCTGTGTGACTTATTTCAGTTAGAATCATCATACCTGAATCCACTCATTATGCTGCTACGGGCCTGATGACATAGATTTCATTGCTGAGTGATATTGCATTGTACGTAAGTACCACAACTTCTTTATCCATTTTTCACTTTCTGCGATATTGAACTTGTACCGTAAACGAGGTTCTTGTAAACAGAGCCGTCCCAAAATTTGGGGTGGCTGTGTCTTTTTGATTTTAATTTCCCTAAGCTATAGGACCATAAGTGGAAGTGCCCTAGGCTCTGTTGATTTGTTTCTTAGATGTTTCAGGAAACACCATACACTTCTCCTGAGTGGCTGTTGGCAATTTACATCCCACCCATCAGCATAACAAGGCTCCCAGTTCTCCATGGCCTGTCCTGCCTTTCTGGATTTTACACTTTTTTCAGATGGCCCTTGCGACCGGGGGGAAGTGAGACTTCATTGTAGTGCAGATTTCCTTTGCAAGCTTGCTTGGTTGGCCAAAAAGGGCGTATGTGTTTTGTCCTGAATATATTCAGGAAAAAACATATACGCCCTTTTTGGCCAAGTGCATCATTGTGGACGTTCTGCCTCTTTTCCTATGCTTTAAATGCAATTCCAGTCTACCTCCTGAAATCGGTTTCCTGCAATTCTGCCCCGCTTTCAAGTCCTCTTGGCAGCCTTACTTTAGTATATTTTTGGATGATAGCTGTCATTTATAACTCTGCAGGTTTGTGAATTACAGTGCCCCTGAGCTCCTTTCTTCAACTCGCTTTCTTGTGAGCTGGCCGCAACACCGCAGGATTGCTTCAGGCCCTAATCTGGTTCCGGCACGGCACGCTGAGCCTTTCGTTAATTCCTCTTCCTGGTGGGAAATGGGAGTTAAATTTGCCCTTCCAGACACCTCCAGCTTGTCTCTCATTGGTTCTCCCTATTCCTGTTCATCTTCCACGGAATTTGCAAACTGGGCCAAAGAGGAGGTTAAAGGCACTGACTCTCCAAGTCGGGAGAGTGTTAGTAAAGCGTCTGGAATGTTGCACCCGAGTACCATGGGACGAGAACTGAGATAAATTTCAACACGTATCCCGATCACACGGTTGATCATACTCTGTGTTCCACATGCATGTTTTAGCTGAAGGAAGAATCCCTTAAACCTGGAGAGTTGAGACCCGTGGAATGGGTACCATGCAATATGACTTCAAAGGGTCTTCATTTGCTCACCGAACCTCTCCAATCCTATCACTGCGGCGTTTATGCTCCTGTACTCATGCTTGATTCTCTTTCAGAGACATAGCAATATATAGGTTTTAAGATACTTACTAGTCAGGTACATTATAAGGCGTTAAACATGGGGTTTTGAGTCCATTACGTTGAGCAAGGAGTAGCTCTTATCTATTCCATATTTGGCTTAAGGAACTTTATCTGTGCTCATTTCAATCTCTGGTTTTATGCAGCACCCCAACTCACCTTTCCCCTTAAGCAAGCATAAGTTGCTTTTCTAAATTTGAGACCCTGTTCTGTTTTGTAATCCAGTTCCTGTGTAGCCAAGTTTACATTCCGTGTATTAGTGATATCTTATGATGTTTCTTTTTCTGTGTGACTTATTTCAGTTAGAATCATCATACCTGAATCCACTCATTATGCTGCTACGGGCCTGATGACATAGATTTCATTGCTGAGTGATATTGCATTGTACGTAAGTACCACAACTTCTTTATCCATTTTTCACTTTCTGCGATATTGAACTTGTACCGTAAACGAGGTTCTTGTAAACAGAGCCATCCCAAACTTTGGGGTGGCTGTGTCTTTTTGATTTTAATTTCCCTAAGCTATAGGACCATAAGTGGATGTGCCCTAGGCTCTGTTGATTTGTTTTTTAGATCTTTCAGGAAACACCATACACTTCTCCTGAGTGGCTGTTGGCAATTTAAATCCCACCCATCAGCATAACAAGGCTCCCAGTTCTCCATGGCCTGTCCTGCCTTTCTGGATTTTACACTTTTTTCAGATGGCCCTTTTGACCGGGGGGAAGTGAGACTTCATTGTAGTGCAGATTTCCTTTGCAAGCTTGCTTGGTTGGCCAAAAATGGCGTATGTGTTTTTTCCTGAATATATTAAGGAAAAAACATATACGCCCTTTTTGGTCAAGTGCATCATTGTGGACGTTCTGCCTCTTTTCCTATGCTTTAAATGCAATTCCAGTCTACCTCCTGAAATCGGTTTCCTGCAATTCTGCCCCGCTTTCAAGTCCTCTTGGCAGCCTTACTTCAGTATATTTTTGGACGATAGCTGTCATTTATAACTCTGCAGGTTTCTGAATTACAGTGCCCCTGAGCTCCTTTCTTCAACTCGCTTTCTTGTGAGCTGGCCGCAACACCGCAGGATTGCTTCAGGCCCTAATCTGGTTCCGGCAGGGCACGCTGAGCCTTTCGTTAATTCCTCTTCCTGGTGGGAAATGGGAGTTAAATTTGCCCGTCCAGACACCTCCAGCTTGTCTCTCATTGGTTCTCCCTATTCCTGTTCATCTTCCACGGAATTTGCAAACTGGGCCAAACAGGAGGTTAAAGGCACTGACTCTCCAAGTCGGGAGAGTGTTAGTAAAGCATCTGGAATGTTGCACCCGAGTACCAGGGGACGAGAACGGAGACATATTTGAACACGTCTCCCGATCACACGGTTGATCATACTCTGGGTTCCACATGCATGTTTTAGCTGAAGGAAGAATCCCTTAAACCTGGAGAGTTGAGACCCGTGGAATGGGTACCATGCAATATAACTTCAAAGGGTCTTCATTTGCTCACCGAACCTCTCCAATACTATCACTGCTGCGTTTATGCCCCTGTACACACGGTTGATTCTCTTTCAGAGACATAGCAATCCATAGGTTTTAAGATACTTACTAGACAGGTACATTCATTGGCGTTTAATATGGGGTGTTGAGTCCATTTCGTTGAGCAAGGAATAGCTCTTGTCTATTACATATTTGGCTTAAGGAACTTTATCTGTGCTCATTTCAATCTCTGGTTTTATGCAGCACCCCAACTCACCTTTCCCCTTAAGCAAGCATAAGTTGGTTTTCTAAATTTGAGACCCTGTTCTCTTTTGTAATCCAGTTCCTGTGTAGCCAAGTTTACATTCCGTGTATTAGTGATATCTTAGGATGTTTCTTTTTCTGTGTGACTTATTTCAGTTACAATCATCATACCTGAACCCACTCATTTTCTGCTACAGGCCTGTTGACAGATATTTCATTGCTGAGTGATATTGCATTGTACGTAAGTAGCACAAATTCTTTATCCATTTTTCACTTTCTGCGATGTTGAAATTGTACCATAAACGAGGTTCTTGTAAACAGAGCTGTCCCAAACTTTGGGGTGGCTGTGTCTTTTTGATTTTAAATTCCCTAAGCTATAGGACCATAAGTGGAAGTGCCCTAGGCTCTGTTGCTTTGTTTTTTAGATGTTTCAGGAAACACCATACACTTCTCCGGAGTGGCTGCTGGCAATTTACATCCCACGCATCAGCATAACAAGGCTCCCAGTTCTCCAACGCCTTTCCTGCCTTTCTGGATTTTACACTTTTTTCAGATGGCCCTTTTGACCGCGGGGAAGTGAGACTTCATTTTAGTGCAGATTTCCTTTGTAAGCTTGCTTGGTTGACCAAAAAGGGCGTATGCGTTTTTTCCTGAATATATTCAGGAAAAAACGCATACGCCC
Organism: Orcinus orca; assembly: GCF_937001465.1. Taxonomy (NCBI): domain Eukaryota; kingdom Metazoa; phylum Chordata; class Mammalia; order Artiodactyla; family Delphinidae; genus Orcinus; species Orcinus orca. The sequence goes on from NW_026043758.1 coordinate 329,408, forward strand.
TTTTTGGCCAAGTGCATCATTGTGGAAGTTCTGCCTCTTTTCCTATGCTTTAAATGTAATTCCAGTCTACCTCCTGAAATCGGTTTCCTGCAATTCTGCCCCGCTTTCAAGTCCTCTTGGCAGCCTTACTTCAGTATATTTTTGGACGATAGCTGTCATTTATAACTCTGCAGGTTTGTGAATTACAGTGCCCCTGAGCTCCTTTCTTCAACTCGCTTTCTTGTGAGCTGGCCGCAACACCGCAGGATTGCTTCAGGCCCTAATCTGGTTCCGGCACGGCACGCTGAGCCTTTGGTTAATTCCTCTTCCTGGTGGGAAATGAGAGTTAAATTTGCCCGTCCAGACACCTCCAGCTAGTCTCTCATTGGTTCTCCCTATTCCTGTTCATCTTCCGCAGAAATTGCAAACTGGGCCAAACAGGAGGTTAAAGGCACTGTCTCTCCATGTTGGGAGAATGTTAGTAAAGCGTCTGCAATGTTGCACCCGAGTACCAGGGGATGAGAACTGAGACATATTAGAACACGTCTCCCGATCACACGGTTGAACACACTCTGTGTTCCACATGCATTTTTTAGCTGAAGGAAGAATCCCTTAAACCTGGAGAGTTGAGACCCGTGGAATGGGTACCATGCAATGTGACTTCAAAGGGTCTTCATTTGCTCACCGAACCTCTCCAATCCTATCACTGCTGCGTTTATGCCCCTGTACACACACTTGGTTCTCTTTTGGAGACATAGCAATCCATAGGTTTTAAGATACTTACTAGTCAGGTACATTCTTAGGCGTTTAATATGGGGTGTTGAGTCCATTTCGTTGAACAAGGAGTAGCTCTTGTCTATTACATATTTGGCTTAAGGAAGTTTATCTGTGCTCATTTCAATCTTTTGTTTTATGCAGCACCCCAACTCACCTTTCCCCTTAAGCAAGCATAAGTTGGTTTTCTAAATTTGAGACCCTGTTCTGTTTTGTAATTCAGTGCCTTTGTAGCCAAGTTTACATTCCGTGTATTAGTGATATCTTATGACGTTTCTTTTTCTGTGTGACTTATTTCAGTTAGAATCATCATACCTGAATCCACTCATTATGCTGCTACGGGCATGATGACATAGATTTTATTGCTGAGTGATATTGCATTGTACGTAAGTACCACAACTTTTTTATCCATTTTTCGCTTTCTGCGATATTGAACTTGTACCGTAAACGAGGTTCTTGTAAACAGAGCTGTCCCAAACTTTGGGGTGGCTGTGTCTTTTTGATTTTAATTTCCCTAAGCTATAGGACCATAAGTGGAAGTGCCCTAGGCTCTGTTCCTCAGTTTTTTAGATGTTTCAGGAAACACCATACACTTCTCCCGAGTGGCCGTTGGCAATTTACATCCCGCCCATCAGCATAACAAGGCTCCCAGTTCTCCATGGCCTGTCCTGCCTTTCTGGATTTTACACTTTTTTCAGATGGCCCTTTTGACCGGGGGGAAGTGAGACTTCATTGTAGTGCAGATTTCCTTTGCAAGCTTGCTTGGTTGGCCAAAAAGGGCGTATGTGTTTTGTCCTGAATATATTCAGGAAAAAACGCATACGCCCTGTTTGGCCAAGTGCATCATTGTCGACGTTCTGCCTCTTTTCCTATGCTTTAAATGCAATTCCAGTCTACCTCCTGAAATCGGTTTCCTGCAATTCTGCCCCGCTTTCAAGTCCTCTTGGCAGCCTTACTTCAGTATATTTTTGGACAATAGCTGTTATTTATAACTCTGCAGGTTTCTGAATTACAGTGCTCCTGAGCTCCTTTCTTCAACTCGCTTTCTTGTGAGCTGGCCGCAACACCGCAGGATAGCTTCAGGCCCTAATCTGGTTCCGGCACGGTATGCTGAGCCTTTGGTTAATTCCTCTTCCTGGTGGGAAATGAGAGTTATTTTCGCCCGTCCAGACACCTCCAGGTAGTCTCTCATTGGTTCTCCCTATTCCTGTTCATCTTCCGCAGAAATTGCAAACTGGGCCATACAGGAGGTTAAAGGCACTGACTCTCCAAGTCGGGAGAGTGTTATTAAAGCGTCTGGAATGTTGCACCCGAGTCCCAGGGTACGAGAACTGAGACATATTTGAAAACGTCTCCCACTCACACCGTTGATCATACACTGGGATCCACATGCATGTTTTAGCTGAAGGAAGAATCCCTTAAACCTGGAGAGTTGAGACCCATGGAATGGGTACCATGCAATGTGACTTCAAAGGGTCTTCATTTGCTCACCAAACCTCTCCAATCCTATCACTGCTGCGTTTATGCCCCGGTACACACGCTTGATTCTCTTTCGGAGACATAGCAATCCATAGGTTTTAAGATACTTACTAGTCAGGTACATTCTTAGGGGTTTAATATGGGGTGTTGAGTCCATTTCGTTGAGCAAGGAGTAGCTCTTGTCTATTACATATTTGGCTTAAGGAACTTTATCTGTGCTCATTTCAATCTCTCGTTTTATGCAGCACCCCAACTCACCTTTCCCCTTAAGCAAGCATAAGTTGGTTTTCTAAATTTGAGACCCTGTTCTGTTTTGTAATTCAGTGCCTTTGTAGCCAAGTTTACATTCCGTGTATTAGTGATATCTTATGACGTTTCTTTTTCTCTGTGACTTATTTCAGTTAGAATCATCATACCTGAATCCACTCATTATGCTGCTACGGGCGTGATGACATAGATTTCATTGCTGTGTGATATTGCATTGTACGTAAGTACCACAACTTCTTTATCCATTTTTCACTTTCTGCGAAATTGAACTTGTACCGTAAAGGAGGTTCTTGTAAACAGAGCCGTCCCAAACTTTGGGGTGGCTGTGTCTTTTTGATTTTAATTTCCCTAAGCTATAGGACCATAAGTGGAAGTGCCCTAGGCTCTGTTGCTTGTTTTTTATATGTTTCAGGAAACACCATACACTTCTCCCGAGTGGCTGTTGGCAATTTACATCCCGCCCATCAGCATAACAGGGCTCCCAGTTCTCCATGGCCTGTCCTGCCTTTCTGGATTTTACACTTTCTTCAGATGGCCCTTTTGACCCTGGGGAAGTGAGACTTCATTATAGTGCAGATTTCCTTTGCAAGCTTGCTTGGTTGGCCAAAAAGTGCATATGCGTTTTTTCCTGAATATATTCAGGAAAAAACGCATACGTCCTTTTTGGCCAAGTGCATCATTGTCGACGTTCTGCCTCTTTTCCTATGCTTTAAATGCAATTCCAGTCTACCTCCTGAAATCGGTTTCCTGCAATTCTGCCCCGCTTTAAAGTCCTCTTGGCAGCCTTACTTCAGTATATTTTTTGACGATAGCTGTCATTTATAACTCTGCAGGTTTGTGAATTACAGTGCCCCTGAGCTCCTTTTTTCAACTCGCTTTCTTGTGAGCTGGCCGCAACACCGCAGGATTGCTTCAGGCCCTAATCATGTTCTGGCACGGCACGCTGAGCCTTTGGTTAATTCCTCTTCCTGGTGGGAAATGAGAGTTAAATTGCCCGTCCAGACACCTCCAGCTAGTCTCTCATTGGTTCTCCCTATTCCTGTTCATCTTCCGCAGAAATTGCAAACTGGGCCAAACAGGAGGTTAAAGGCACTGACTCTCCAAGTCGGGAGAGTGTTAGTAAAGCGTCTGGAATGTTGCACCTGAGTACCAGGGGACGAGAATGGAGACTTATTGGAACACGTCTCCCGATCACACGGTTGATCATACTCCGGGTTCCACATGCATGATTTAGCTGAAGGAAGAATCCCTTAAACCTGGAGAGTTGAGACCCGTGGAATGGGTACCATGCAATATGACTTCAAAGCGTCTTCATTTGCTCACCGAACCTCTCCAATCCTATCACTGCTGCGTTTATGCCCCTGTACTCACGCTTGATTCTCTTTCAGAGACATAGCAATCTTTAGGTTTTAAGATACTTACTAGTCAGGTACATTATAAGGTGTTTAACATGGGGTTTTGAGTCCATTTCGTTGAGCAAGGAGTAGCTTTTTTCTATTCCATATTTGGCTTAAGGAACTTTATCTGTGCTCATTTCAATCTCTGGTTTTATGCAGCACCCCAACTCACCTTTCCCCTTAAGCAAGCATAAGTTGGTTTTCTAAATTTGAGACCCTGTTCTGTTTTGTAATCCATTTCCTGTGTAGCCAAGTTTACATTCCGTGTATTAGTGATATCTTATGATGTTTCTTTTTCTGTGTGACTTATTTCAGTTAGAATCATCATACCTGAATCCACTCATTATGCTGCTACGTGCCTGATGACATAGATTTCATTGCCGAGTGTTATTGCATTGTACGTAAGTACCACAACATCTTTATCCATTTTTCACTTTCTGTGATATTGAGCTTGTACCGTAAACGAGGTTCTTGTCAACAGAGCCATCCCAAACTTTGGGGTGGCTGTGTCTTTTTGATTTTAATTTCCCTAAGCTATAGGATCATAAGTGGAAGTGCCCTAGCCTCTGTTGGTTTGTTTTTTACATGTTTTAGGAAACACCATACACTTCTCCGGAGTGGCTGTTGGCAATTTACATCCCGCCCATCAGCATAACAAGGCTCCCAGTTCTCCAACGCCTGTAATGCCTTTCTGGATTTTACACTTTTTTCAGATGGCCCTTTTGACCCAGCGGAAGTGAGACTTCATTGTAGTGCAGATTTCCTTTGCAAGCTTGCTTGGTTGGCCAAAAAGTGCGTATGCTTTTTTTCCTGAATATATTCAGGAAAAAACGCATACGCCCTTTTTGGCCAAGTGCATCATTGTGGACGTTCTGCCTCATTTCCTATGCTTTAAATGCAATTCCTGTCTACCTCCTGAAATCGGTTTCCTGCAATTCTGTCGCGCTTTCAATCCTCTTGGCAGCCTTACTTCAGTATATTTTTGGACGATAGCTGTCATTTATAACTCTGCAGGTTTGTGAATTAGAGTGCCCCAGAGCTGCTTTCTTCAACTCGCTTTCTTGTGAGCTGGCCGCAACACCGCAAGATTCCTTCAGGCCCTAATCTGGTTCCGGCACGGCACGCTGAACCTTTGGTTAATTCCTCTTCCTGGTGGGAAATGGGAGTTAAATTTGCCCGTCCAGACACCTCCAGCTAGTGTCTCATTGGTTCTCCCTATTCCTGTTCATCTAACGTGGAATTTGCAAACTGGGCCAAACAGGAGGTTAAAGGCACTGACTCTCCAAGTCGGGAGAGTGTTAGTAAAGCGTCTGGAATGTTGCACCCGAGTACCAGGGGACGAGAACTGAGACATATTTCAACACGTCTCCCGATCACACGGTTGATCATACTCTGGGTTCCACATGCATGTTTTAGCTGAAGGAAGAATCCCTTAAACCTGGAGAGTTGAGACCCGTGGAATGGGTACCATGCAATATGACTTCAAAGGGTCTTCATTTGCTCACCAAACCTCTCCAATCCTATCACTGCTGCGTTTATGCCCCTGTACTCACGCTTGATTCTCTTTCAGAGACATAGCAATCTTTAGGTTTTAAGATACTTACTAGTCAGGTACATTATAAGGTGTTTAACATGGGGTTTTGAGTCCATTTCGTTGAGCAAGGAGTACCTCTTGTCTATTCCATATTTGGCTTAAGGAACTTTATCTGTGCTCATTTCAATCTCTGGTTTTATGCAGCACCCCAACTCACCTTTCCCCTTAAGCAAGCATAAGTTGGTTTTCTAAATTTGAGACCCTGTTCTGTTTTGTAATCCAGTTCCTGTGTAGCCAAGTTTACATTCCGTGTATTAGTGATATCTTATGATGTTTCTTTTTCTGTGTGACTTATTTCAGTTAGAATCATCATACCTGAACCCACTCATTTTCTGCTACGTGCCTGATGACATAGATTTCATTGCTGAGTGATATTGCATTGTACGTAAGTACCACAACTTCTTTATCCATTTTTCACTTTCTGCAATATTGAACTTGTACCGTAAACGAGGTTCTTGTAAACAGAGCCATCCCAAACTTTGGGGTGGCTGTGTCTTTTTGATTTTAATTTCCCTAAGCTATAGGACCATAAGTGGAAGTGCCCTAGGCTCTGTTGATTTGTTTTTTAGATGTTTCAGGAAACACCATACACTTCTCCTGAGTGGCTGTTGGCAATTTACATCCCACCCATCAGCATAAGAAGTTCTCCATGGCCTGTCCTGCCTTTCTGGAGTTTACACTTTTTTCAGATGGCCCTTTTGACCAGGCGGAAGTGAGACTTCATTGTAGTGCAGATTTCCTTTGCAAGCTTGCTTCGTTGGCCAAAAAGGGCGTATGCGTTTTTTCCTGAATATATTCAGGAAAAAACGCATACGCCCTTTTTGGCCAAGTGCATCATTGTGGACGTTCTGCCTCTTTTCCTATGCTTTAAATGCAATTCCAGTCTACCTCCTGAAATCGGTTTCCTGCAATTCTGCCCCGCTTTCAAGTCCTCTTGGCAGCCTTACTTCAGTATATTTTTGGACGATAGCTGTCATTTATAACTCTGCAGGTTTGTGAATTACAGTGTCCCTGAGCTCTTTTCTTCAACTCGCTTTCTTGTGAGCTGGCTGCAACACCGCAGGATTGCTTCAGGCCCTAATCTGGTTCCGGCACGGCACGCTGAGCCTTTGGATAATTCCTCTTCCTGGTGGGAAATGAGAGTTAAATTTGCCCGTCCAGACACCTCCAGCTAGTCTCTCATTGGTTCTCCCTATTCCTGTTCATCTTCCGCAGAAATTGCAAACTGGGCCAAACAGGAGGTTAAAGGCACTGACTCTCCAAGTCGGGAGAGTGTTAGTAAAGCGTCTGGAATGTTGCACCCGAGTACCAGGGGACGAGAACTGAGACATGTTGGAACACGTCTCCCGATCACATGGTTGATCATACTCTGGGTTCCACATGCATGATTTAGCTGAAGGAAGAATCCCTTAAACCTGGAGAGTTGAGACCCGTGGAATGGGTACCATGCAATATGACTTCAAAGGGTCTTCATTTGCTCACCGAACCTCTCCAATCCTATCACTGCTGCGTTTATGCCCCTGTACACACGCTTGATTCTCTTTTGGAGACATAGCGATCCATAGGTTTTAAGATACTTACTAGTCAGGTACATTCTTAGGCGTTTAATATGGGGTGTTGAGTCCATTTCGTTGAGCAAGGAGTAGCTCTTGTCTATTACATATTTGGCTTAAGGAACCTTATCTGTGGTCATTTCAATCTCTGGTTTTATGCAGCACCCCAACTCACCTTTCCGTTTAAGCAAGCATAAGTTTGTTTTCTAAATTTGAGACCCTGTTGTCTTTTGTAATCCAGTTCCTGTGTAGCCAAGGTTACATTCCGTGTATTAGTGATATCTTATGATGTTTCTTTTTCTGTGTGACTTATTTCAGTTAGAATCATCATAACTGAATCCACTCATTATGCTGCTACGGGCCTGATGACATAGATTTCATTGCTGAGTGATATTTCATTGTACGTAAGTACCACAACTTCTTTATCCATTTTTCACTTTCTGTGATATTGAACTTGTCCCGTAAACAAGTTTCTTGTAAACAGAGCCGTCCCAAACGTTGGGGTGGCTGTGTCTTTTTTATTTTAATTTCCCTAAGCTATAAGGCCATAAGTGGAAGTGCCCTAGGCTCTGTTGCTTTGTTTTTTAGATGTTTCAGGAAACACCATACACTTCCCCTGAGTGGCTGTTGGCAATATACATCCCGCCCATCAGCATAACAAGGCTCCCAGTTCTCCATGGCCTGTCCTGCCTTTCTGGATTTTACACTTTTTTCAGTGGCCCTTTTGACCGGGGGGAAGTGAGACTTCATTGTAGTGCAGATTTCCTTTGCAAGCTTGCTTGGTTGGCCAAAAAGGGCGTATGCGTTTTTTCCTGAATATATTCAGGAAAAAACGCATACACCCTTTTTGGCCAAGTGCATCATTGTCGACGTTTTGCCTCTTTTCCTATGCTTTAAATGCAATTCCAGTGTACCTCCTGAAATCGGTTTCCTGCAATTCTGCCACGCTTTCACGTCCTCTTGGCAGCCTTACTTCAGTATATTTTTGGACGATAGCTGTCATTTATAACTCTGCAGGTTTGTGAATTACAGTGCCCCTGAGCTCCTTTCTTCAACTCGCTTTCTTGTGAGCTGGCTGCAACACTGCAGGATTGCTTCAGGCCCTAATCTGGTTGCGGCACGGCACGCTGAGCCTTTGGTTAATTCCTCTTCCTGGTGGGAAATGAGAGTTAAATTTGCCCGTCCAGACACCTCCAGCTAGTCTCTCATTGGTTCTCCCCATTCCTGTTCATCTGCCGCCGAAATTGCAAACTGGGCCAAACAGGAGGTTAAAGGCACTGACTCTCCAAGTCGGGAGAGTGTTAGTAAAGCGTCTGGAATGTTGCACCCGAGTACCAGGGGACGAGTCCTGAGACATATTGGAACACATCTCCCGATCACACTGTTGATCATACTCTGGGTTTCACATGCATGATTTAGCTGAAGGAAGAATCCCTTAAACCTGGAGAGTTGAGACCCGTGGAATGGGTACCATGCAATATGATTTCAAAGGGTCTTCATTTGCTCACCGAATGTCTCCAATCCTATCATTGCTGCATTTATGCCCCTGTACACACGCTTGATTCTCTTTCGGAGACATAGCAATTCATAGGTTTTAAGATACTTACTAGTCAGGTACATTCTTAGGCTTTTAATATGGGGTGTTGAGTCCATTTCTTTGAGCAAAGAGTAGCTCTTGTCTATTACATATTTGGCTTAAGGAACTTTATCTGTGCTCATTTCAATCTCTGGTTTTATGCAGCACCCCAACTCACCTTTCCCCTTAAGCAATCATAAGTTGGTTTTCTCAATTGGAGACCCTGTTCTGTTTTGTAATCCAGTTCCTGTGTAGCCAAGGTTACATTCCGTGTATTAGTGATATCTTATGATGTTTCTTTTTCTGTGTGACTTATTTCAGTTAGAATCATCATACCTGAATCCACTCATTATGCTGCTACGGGCATGATGACATAGATTTCATTGCTGAGTGATATTGCATTGTACGTAAGTACCACAAATTCTTTATCCATTTTTCACTTTCTGTGATATTGAACTTGTCCCGTAAACGAGTTTCTTGTAAACAGAGCCGTCCCAAACGTTGGGGTGGCTGTGTCTTTTTGATTTTAATTTCCCTAAGCTATAAGGCCATAAGTGGAAGTGCCCTAGGCTCTGTTGCTTTGTTTTTTAGATGTTTCAGGAAACACCATACACTTCTCCCGAGTGGCTGTTGGCAATTTACATCCCGCCCATCAGCATAACAAGGCTCCCAGTTCTCCAAAGCCTGTCCTGCCTTTCTGGATTTTACACTTTTTTCAGATGGCCCTTTTGACCGCAGGGAAGTGAGACTTCATTTTAGTGCAGATTTCCTTTGCAAGCTTGCTTGGTTGACCAAAAAGGGCGTATGCGTTTTTTCCTGAATATATTCAGGAAAAAACGCATACGCCCTTTTTGGCCAAGTGCATCATTGTGGACGTTCTGCCTCTTTTCCTATGCTTTAAATGCAATTCCAGTCTACCTCCTGAAATCGGTTTCTTGCCATTCTGCCCAGCTTTCAAGTCCTCTTGGCAGCCTTACTTCAGTATATTTTTGGACGATAGTTGTCATTTATAACTCTGCAGGTTTGTGAATTACACTGCCCCTGAGCTCCTTTCTTCAACTTGCTTTCTTGTGAGCTGGCCGCAACACCGCAGGATTGCTTCAGGCCCTAATCTGGTTCCGGCACGGCATGCTGACCCTTTGGTTAATTCCTCTTCCTGGTGGAAAATGAGAGTTAAATTTTCCCGTCCAGACACCTCCAGCTAGTCTCTCATTGGTTCTCCCTATTCCTGTTCATCTTCCGCGGAATTTGCAAACTGGGCCAAACAGGAGGTTAAAGGCACTGACTCTCCAAGTCGGGAGAGTGTTAGTAAAGCATCTGGAAAGTTGCACCCGAGTACCAGGGGACGAGGACGGAGACATATTTGAACACGTCTCCCGATCACACGGTTGATCATACTCTGGGTTCCACATGCATGTTTTAGCTGAAGGAAGAATCCCTTAAACCTGGAGAGTTGAGACCCGTGGAATGGGTACCATGCAATATGACTTCAAAGGGTCTTCATTTGCTCACCAAAACTCTTCAATCCTATCACTGCTGCGTTTTTGCCCCTGTACACACGGTTGATTCTCTTTCAGAGACATAGCAATCCATAGGTTTTAAGATAATTACTAGACAGGTACATTCATTGGCGTTTAATATGGGGTGTTGAGTCCATTTCGTTGAGCAAGGAATAGCTCTTGTCTGTTACATATTTGGCTTAAGGAACTTTATCTGTGCTCATTTCAATCTCTGGTTTTATGCAGCACCCCAACTCACCTTTCCGCTTAAGCAAGCATAAGTTGGTTTTCTAAATTTGAGACCCTGTTCTGTTTTGTAATTCAGTGCCTGTGTAGCCAAGTTTACATTCCGTGTATTAGTGATATCTTATGACGTTTCTTTTTCTGTGTGACTTATTTCAGTTAGAATCATCATACCTGAATCCACTCATTATGCTGCTACGGGCATGATGACATAGATTTCATTGCTGAGTGATATTGCATTGTACGTAAGTACCACAACTTTTTTATCCATTTTTCGCTTTCTGCGATATTGAACTTGTACCGTAAACGAGGTTCTTGTAAACAGAGCTGTCCCAAACTTTGGGGTGGCTGTGTCTTTTTGATTTTAATTTCCCTAAGCTATAGGACCATAAGTGGAAGTGCCCTAGGCTCTGTTCCTCAGTTTTTTAGATGTTTCAGGAAACACCATACACTTCTCCTGAGTGGCTGTTGGCAATTTACATCCCGCCCATCAGCATAACAAGGCTCCCAGTTTTCCATGGCCTGTCCTGCCTTTCTGGATTTTACACTTCCTTCAGATGGCCCTTTTGACCGTGGGGAAGTGAGACTTCATTGTAGTGCAGATTTCCTTTGCAAGCTTGCTTGGTTGGCCAAAAACGGCATATGTGTTTTGTCCTGAATATATTCAGGAAAAAACGCATATGCCCTTTTTGGCCAAGTGCATCATTGTGGACGTTCTGCCTCTTTTCCTATGCTTTAAATGCAATTCCAGTCTTCCTCCTGAAATCGGTTTCCTGCAATTCTGCCCCGCTTTCAAGTCCTCTTGGCAGCCTTACTTCAGTGTATTTTTGGACAATAGCTGTCATTTATAACTCTGCAGGTTTGTGAATTACAGTGCCCCTGAGCTCCTTTCTTCAACTCGCTTTCTTGTGAGCTGGCCGCAACACCGCAGGATTGCTTCAGGCCCTAATCTGGTTCCGGCACGGTATCCTGAGCCTTTGGTTAATTCCTCTTCCTGGTGGGAAATTAGAGTTAATTTCGCCCGTCCAGACACCTCCAGCTAGTCTCTCATCGGTTCTCCCTATTCCTGTTCATCTTCCGCAGAAATTGCAAACTGGGCCATACAGGAGGTTAAAGGCACTGACTCTCCAAGTCGGGAGAGTGTTAATAAAGCGTCTGGAATGTTGCACCCGAGTACCAGGGTACGAGAACTGAGACATATTTGAAAACGTCTCCCACTCACACGGTTGATCATACTCTGGGATCCACATGCATGTTTTAGCTGAAGGAAGAATCCCTTAAACCTGGAGAGTTGAGACCCATGGAATGGGTACCATGCAATGTGACTTCAAAGGGTCTTCATTTGCTCACCAAACCTCTCCAATCCTATCACTGCTATGTTTATGCCCCTGTACACACGCTTGATTCTCTTTCGGAGACATAGCAATCCATAGGTTTTAAGATACTTACTAGTCAGGTACATTCTTAGGCGTTTAATATGGGGTGTTGAGTCCATTTCGTTGAGCAAGGAGTAGCTCTTGTCTATTCCATATTTGGCTTAAGGAACTTTATCTGTGCTCATTTCAATCTCTGGTTTTATGCAGCACCCCAACTCACCTTTCCCCTTAAGCAAGCATAAGTTGGTTTTCTAAATTTGAGACCCTGTTCTGTTTTGTAATTCAGTGCCTGTGTAGCCAACTTTACATTCCGTGTATTAGTGATATCTTATGACGTTTCTTTTTCTGTGTGACTTATTGCAGTTAGAATCATCATACCTGAATCCACTCATTATGCTGCTATGGGCATGATGACATAGATTTCATTGCTGAGTGATTTTGCATTGTGCATAAGTAGCACAACTTCTTTATCCATTTTTCGCTTTGTGCGATATTGAACTTGTACCGTAAACGAGGTTCTTGTAAACAGAGCCGTCCCAAACTTTGGGGTGGCTGTGTCTTTCTGATTTTAATTTCCCTAAGCTATAGGACCATAAGTGGAACTGCCCTAGGCTCTGTTCCTCAGTTTTTTAGATGTTTCAGGAAACACCATACACTTCTCCCGAGTGGCTGTTGGCAATTTACATCCCGCCCATCAGCATAACAACGCTCCCAGTTCTCCATGGCCTGTCCTGCCTTTCTGGATTTTACACTTTCTTCAGATGGCCCTTTTGACCGTGGGGAAGTGAGACTTCATTATAGTGCAGATTTCCTTTGCAAGCTTGCTTGGTTGGCCAAAAAGTGCATATGCGTTTTTTCCTGAATATATTCAGGAAAAAACGCATACGTCCTTTTTGGCCAAGTGCATCATTGTCGACGTTCTGCCTCTTTTCCTATGCTTTAATTGCAATTCCAGTCTACCTCCTGAAATCGGTTTCCTGCAATTCTGCCCCGCTTTCAAGTCCTCTTGGCAGCCTTACTTCAGTATATTTTTTGACGATAGCTGTCATTTATAACTCTGCAGGTTTGTGAATTACAGTGCCCCTGAGCTCCTTTCTTCAACTCGCTTTCTTGTGAGCTGGCCGCAACACCGCAGGATTGCTTCAGGCCCTAATCATGTTCTGGCACGGCACGCTGAGCCTTTGGTTAATTCCTCTTCCTGGTGGGAAATGAGAGTTAAATTTGCCCGTCCAGACACCTCCAGCTAGTCTCTCATTGGTTCTCCCTATTCCTGTTCATCTTCCGCAGAAATTGCAAACTGGGCCAAACAGGAGGTTAAAGGCACTGACTCTCCAAGTCGGGAGAGTGTTAGTAAAGCGTCTGGAATGTTTCACCCGAGTACCAGGGTACGAGAATGGAGACATATTGGAACACGTCTCCCGATCACACGGTTGATCATACTCCGGGTTCCACATGCATGATTTAGCTGAAGGAAGAATCCCTTAAACCTGGAGAGTTGAGACCCGTGGAATGGGTACCATGCAATATGACTTCAAAGGGTCTTCATTTTCTCACCGAACCTCTCCAATCCTATCACTGCTGCGTTTATGCCCCTGTACACACGCTTGATTCTCTTTCGGAGACATAGCGATCCATAGGTTTTAAGATACTTACAAGTCAGGTACATTATAAGGTGTTTAACGTGGGGTTTTGAGTCCATTTCGTTGACGAAGGAGTAGCTCTTGTCTATTACATATTTGGCTTAAGGAACTTTATCTGTGCTCATTTCAATCTCTGGTTTCATGCAGCACCCCAACTCACCTTTCCCCTTAAGCAAGCATATGTTGGTTTTCTAAATTGGAGACCCTGTTCTGTTTTGTAATCCAGTTCCTGTGTAGCCAAGTTTACATTCCGTGTATTAGTGATATCTTATGATGTTTCTTTTTCTGTGTGACTTATTTCAGTTAGATTCATCATACCTGAACCCACTCATTTTCATCTACGGGCCTGATGACATAGATTTCATTGCTGAGTGATATTGCATTGTACGTAAGTACCACAACTTCTTTATCCATTTTTCACTTTCTGCGATATTGAACTTGTACCGTAAACGAGGTTGTTGTAAACAGAGCCATCCCAAACTTTGGGGTGGCTGTGTCTTTTTGATTTTAATTTCCCTAAGCTATAGGACCATAAGTGGAAGTGCCCTAGGCTCTGTTGCTTTGTTTTTTAGATGTTTCAGGAAACACCATACACTTCTCCCCAGTGGCTGTTGGGAGTTTACATCCCGCCCATTAGCATAACAAGGCTCCCAGTTCTCCATGGCCTGTCCTGCCTTTCTGGATTTTACACTTTTTTCAGATGGCCCCTTTGACCGCGGGGAAGTGAGACTTCATTGTAGTGCAGATTTCCTTTGCAAGCTTGCTTGGTTGGCCAAAAAGGGCGTATGCGTTTTTTCCTGAATATATTCAGGAAAAAACGCATACGCCCTTTTTGGCCAAGTGCATCATTGTGGACGTTCTGCCTCATTTCGTATGCTTTAAATGCAATTCCTGTCTACCTCCTGAAATCGGTTTCCTGCAATTCTGCCCCGCTTTCAAGTCCTCTTGGCAGCCTTACTTCAGTATATTTTTGGACGATAGCTGTCATTTATAACTCTGCAGGTTTGTGAATTACAGTGCCCCAGAGCTGCTTTCTTAAACTCGCTTTCTTGTGAGCTGGCCGCAACACCGCAGGATTCCTTCAGGCCCTAAACTGGTTCCGGCACGGCACGCTGAGCCTTTGGTTAATTCCTCTTCCTGGTGGGAAATGGGAGTTAAATTTGCCCGTCCAGACACCTCCAGCTAGTCTCTCATTGGTTCTCCCTATTCCTGTTCATCTTCCGCGGAATTTGCAAACTGGGCCAAACAGGAGGTTAAAGGCACTGACTCTCCAAGTCGGGAGAGTGTTAGTAAAGCGTCTGGAATGTTGCACCCGAGTACCAGGGGACGAGAACTGAGACATATTTCAACACGTCTCCCGATCACACGGTTGATCATACTCTGGGATCCACATGCATGTTTTAGCTGAAGGAAGAATCCCTTAAACCTGGAGAGTTGAGACCCGTGGAATGGGTACCATGCAATATGACTTCAAAGGGTCTTCATTTGCTCACCGAACCTCTCCAATCCTATCACTGCTGCGTTTATGCCCCTGTACTCACGCTTGATTCTCTTTCAGAGACATAGCAATCTTTAGGTTTTAAGATACTTACTAGTCAGGTACATTATAAGGTGTTTAACATGGGGCTTTGAGTCCATTTCGTTGAGCAAGGAGTACCTCTTGTCTATTCCATATTTGGCTTAAGGAACTTTATCTGTGCTCATTTCAATCTCTGGTTTTATGCAGCACCCCAACTCACCTTTCCCCTTAAGCAAGCATAAGTTGGTTTTCTAAATTGGAAAACCTGTTCTGTTTTGTAATCCAGTTCCTGTGTAGCCAAGTTTACATTCCGTGTATTAGTGATATCTTATGATGTTTCTTTTTCTGTGTGACTTATTTCAGTTAGAATCATCATACCTGAACCCACTCATTTTCTGCTACGTGCCTGATGACATAGATTTCATTGCTGAGTGATATTGCATTGTAGGTAAGTACCACAACTTCTTTATCCATTTTTCACTTTCTGCGATATTGAACTTGTACCGTAAACGAGGTTCTTGTAAACAGAGCCATCCCAAACTTTGGGGTGGCTGTGTCTTTTTGATTTTAATTTCCCTAAGCTATAGGACCATAAGTGGAAGTGCCCTAGGCTCTGTTGATTTGTTTTTTAGATGTTTCAGGAAACACCATACACTTCTCCTGAGTGGCTGTTGGCAATTTACATCCCACCCATCAGCATAACAAGTTCTCCATGGCCTGTCCTGCCTTTCTGATGTTTACACTTTTTTCAGATGGCCCTTTTGACCAGGCGGAAGTGAGACTTCATTGTAGTGCAGATTTCCTTTGCAAGCTTGCTTGGTTGGCCAAAAGAGCGTATGCGTTTTTTCCTGAATATATTCAGGAAAAAAACGCATACGCCCTTTTTGGCCAAGTGCATCATTGTCGACGTTCTGCCTCTTTTCCTATGCTTTAAATGCAATTCCAGTCTACCTCCTGAAATCGGTTTCCTGCAATTCTGCCCCGCATTCAAGTCCTCTTGGCAGCCTTACTTCAGTATATTTTTGGACGATAGCTGTCATTTATAACTCTGCAGGTTTGTGAATTACAGTGTCCCTGAGCTCCTTTCTTCAACTCGCTTTCTTGTGAGCTGGCTGCAACACCGCAGGATTGCTTCAGGCCCTAATCTGGTTCCGGCACGGCACGCTGAGCCTTTGGATAATTCCTCTTCCTAGTGGGAAATGAGAGTTAAATTTGCCCGTCCAGACACCTCCAGCTAGTCTCTCATTGGTTCTCCCTATTCCTGTTCATCTTCCGCAGAAATTGCAAACTGGGCCAAACAGGAGGTTAAAGGCAGTGACTCTCCAAGTCGGGAGAGTGTTAGTAAAGCGTCTGGAATGTTGCACCCGAGTACCAGGGGACGAGAACTGAGATATGTTGGAACACGTCTCCCGATCACATGGTTGATCATACTCTGGGTTCCACATGCATGATTTAGCTGAAGGAAGAATCCCTTAAACCTGGAGAGTTGAGACCCGTGGAATGGGTACCATGCAATATGACTTCAAAGGGTCTTCATTTGCTCACCGAACCTCTCCAATCCTAACACTTCTGCGTTTATGTCCCTGTACACACGCTTGATTCTCTTTCAGAGACATAGCGATCCATAGGTTTTAAGATACTTACTAGTCAGGTACATTCTTAGGCGTTTAATATGGGGTGTTGAGTCCATTTCGTTGAGCAAGGAGTAGCTCTTGTCTATTACATATTTGGCTTAAGGAACTTTATCTGTGCTCATTTCAATCTCTGGTTTTATGCAGCACCCCAACTCACCTTTCCCCTTAAGCAAGCATAAGTTGGTTTTCTAAATTTGAGACCCTGTTCTCTTTTGTAATCCAGTTCCTGTGTAGCCAAGGTTACATTCCGTGTATTAGTGATATCTTATGATGTTTCTTTTTCTGTGTGACTTATTTAAGTTAGAATCATCATAACTGAATCCACTCATTATGCTGCTACGGGCCTGATGACATAGATTTCATTGCTGAGTGATATTTCATTGTACGTAAGTTCCACAACTTCTTTATCCATTTTTCACTTTCTGTGATATTGAACTTGTACCGTAAACGAGTTTCTTGTAAACAGAGCCGTCCCAAACGTTGGGGTGGCTGTGTCTTTTTGATTTTAATTTCCCTAAGCTATAGGGTCATAAGTGGAAGTGCCCTAGGCTCTGTTGCTTTGTTTTTTAGATGTTTCAGGAAACACCATACACTTCCCCTCAGTGGCTGTTGGCAATATACATCCCGCCCATCAGCATAACAAGGCTCCCAGTTCTCCATGGCCTGTCCTGCCTTTCTGGATTTTACACTTTTTTCAGTGGCCCTTTTGACCGGGGGGAAGTGAGACTTCATTGTAGTGCAGATTTCCTTTGCATGCTTGCTTGGTTGGCCAAAAAGGGCGTATGCGTTTTTTCCTGAATATATTCAGGAAAAAACGCATACGCCCTTTTTGGCCAAGTGCATCATTGTCGACGTTCTGCCTCTTTTCCTATGTTTTAAGTGCAATTCCAGTCTACCTCCTGAAATCGGTTTCCTGCAATTTTGCCCCACTTTCAAGTCTTCTTGGCAGCCTTACTTCAGTATATTTTTGGACGATAGCTGTCATTTATAACTCTGCAGGTTTTTGAATTACAGTGCCCCTGAGCTCCTTTCTTCAACTCGCTTTCTTGTGAGCTGGCCGCAACACCGCAGGATTGCTTCAGGCCCTAATATGGTTCCGGCACGGCACGCTGAGCCTTTGGTTAATTCCTCTTCCTGGTGGGAAATGAGAGTTAAATTTGCCCGTCCAGACACCTCCAGCTAGTCTCTCATTGGTTCTCCCTATTCCTGTTCATCTGCCGCAGAAATTGCAAACTGGGCCAAACAGGAGTTTAAAGGCACTGACTCTCCCAGTCGGGAGAGTGTTAGTAAAGCGTCTGGTATGTTGCACCCAAGTACCAGGGGACGAGTCCTGAGACATATTGGAACACAGCTCCCGATCACATGGTTGATCATACTCTGGGTTCCACATGCATGATTTAGCTGAAGGAAGAATCCCTTAAACCTGGAGAGTTGAGACCCGTGGAATGGGTACCATGCAATATGATTTCAAAGGGTCTTCATTTGCTCACCGAATGTCTCCAATCCTATCATTGCTGCTTTTATGCCCCTGTACACACGCTTGATTCTCTTTCAGAGACATAGCAATTCATAGGTTTTAAGATACTTACTAGTCAGGTACATTCTTAGGCGTTTAATATGGGGTGTTGAGTCCATTTCGTTGAGCAAGGAGTAGCTCTTGTCTATTACATATTTGGCTTAAGGAACTTTATCTGTGCTCATTTCAATCTCTGGTTTTATGCAGCATCCCAACTCACCTTTCCCCTTAAGCAAGCATAAGTTGGTTTTCTAAATTTGAGACCCTCTTATGATTTGTAATCCATTTCCTGTATACCAAGTTTACATTCCGTGTATTAGTGATATCTTATGATGTTTCTTTTTCTGTGTGACTTATTTCAGTTAGAATCATCATACCTGAATCCACTCATTATGCTGCTACGGGCCTGATGACATAGATTTCATTGCTGAATGATATTGCATTGTACGTAAGTACCACACCTTCTTTATCCATTTTTCGCTTTCTGCGATATTGAACTTGTACCGTAAACAAGGTTCCTATAAACAGAGCCGTCCCAAACTTTGGGGTGGCTGTGTCTTTTTGATTTTAATTTCCCTAAGATATAGGACCATAAGTGGAAGTGCCCTAGGCTCTGTTGCTTTGTTTTTTAGATGTTTCAGGAAACACCATACACTTCTCCCCAGTGTCTGTTGGCAATTTTCATCCCGCCCATCAACATAACAAGGCTCCCAGTTCTCCATGGCCTGTCCTGCCTTTCTGGATTTTACACTTTTTTCAGATGGCCCTTTTGACCGGGGGGATGTGAGACTTCATTGTAGTGCAGATTTCCTTTGCAAGCTTGCTTGGTTGGCCAAAAAGGGCGTATGCGTTTTTTCCTGAATATATTCAGGAAAAAACGCATACGCCCTTTTTGGCCAAGTGCATCATTGTCGACGTTCTGCCTCTTTTCCTATGCTTTAAATGCAATTCCAGTCTACCTCCTGAAATCGGTTTCCTGCAATTCTGCCCCGCTTTCAAGTCCTCTTGGCAGCCTTACTTCAGTATATTTTTGGATGATAGCTGTCATTTATAACTCTGTAGGTTTGTGAGTTACAGTGCCCCTGAGCTCCTTTCTTCAACTCGCTTTCTTGTGAGCTGGCCGCAACACCGCAGGATTGCTTCAGGCCCTAATCTGGTTCCGGCATGGCACGCTGAGCCTTTGGTTAATTCCTGTTCCTGGTGGGAAATGAGAGTTAAATTTGCCCGTCCAGAAACCTCCAGCTAGTCTCTCATTGGTTCTCCCTATTCCTGTTCATCTTCCGCAGAAATTGCAAACTGGGCCAAACAGGAGGTTAAAGGCACTGACTCTCCAAGTCGGGAGAGTGTTAGTAAAGCGTCTGGAATGTTGCACCCGAGTACAAGGGGATGAGAACTGAGACATTGGAACACGTCTTCCGATCACACGGTTGATCATACTCTGGGTTCCACATGCATGTTTTAGCTGAAGGAAGAATCCCTTAAACCTGGAGAGTTGAGACCCGTGGAATGGGTACCATGCAATATGACTTCAAAGGGTCTTCATTTTCTCACCGAACCTCTCCAATCCTATCACTGCTGCGTTTATGCCCCTGTACACACGCTTGATTCTCTTTCGGAGACATAGCGATCCATAGGTTTTAAGATACTTACTAGTCAGGTACATTCTTAGGCGTTTAATATGGGGTGTTGAGTCCATTTCGTTGAGCAAGGAGTAGCTCTTGTCTATTACATATTTGGCTTAAGGAACTTTATCTGTGCTCATTTCAATCTCTGGTTTTATGCAGCACCCCAACTCACCTTTCCCCTTAAGCAATCATAAGTTGGTTTTCTAAATTGGAGACCCTGTTCTGTTTTGTAATCCAGTTCCTGTGTAGCCAAGTTTACATTCCGTGTATTAGTGATATCTTATGATGTTTCTTTTTCTGTGTGACTTATTTCAGTTAGAATCATCATACCTGAATCCACTCATTATGCTGCTACGGGCCTGATGACATAGATTTCATTGCTGAGTGATATTGCATTGTACGTAAATACCACAACTTCTTTATCCATTTTTCACTTTCTGTGATATTGAACTTGTACCGTAAACGAGTTTCTTGTAAACAGAGCCGTCCCAAACGTTGGGGTGGCTGTGTCTTTTTGATTTGAATTTCCCTAAGCTATAGGGCCATAAGTGGAAGTGCCCTAGGCTCTGTTGCTTTGTTTTTTAGATGTTTCAGGAAACACCATACACTTCTCCCGAGTGGCTGTTGGGAAATTACATCCCTCCCATCAGCATAACAAGGCTCCCAGTGCTCCATGGCCTGTCCTGCCTTTCTGGATTTTACACTTTTTTCAGATGTCCATTTTGACCGGGGGGAAGTGAGACTTCATTGTAGTGCAGATTTCCTTTGCAAGCTTGCTTGGTTGGCCAAAAAGGGCGTATGCGTTTTTTCCTGAATATATTCAGGAAAAAATGCATACGCCCTTTTGGCCAAGTGCATCATTGTCCACGTTCTACCTCTTTTCCTATGCTTTAAATGCAATTCCAGTCTACCTCCTGAAATCGGTTTCCTGCAATTCTGCCCTGCTTTCAAGTCCTCTTGGCAGCCTTACTTCAATATATTTTTGGACGATAGCTGTCATTTATAACTCTGCAGGTTTGTGAATTACAGTGCCCCTGAGCTCGTTTCTTCAAATCTCTTTCTTGTGAGCTGGCCGCAACACCGCAGGATTGCTTCAGGCCCTAATCTGGTTCCGGCACGGCACGCTGAGACTTTGGTTAATTCCTCTTCCTGGTGGGAAATGAGAGTTAAATTTGTCCGTCCAGACACCTCCAGCTAGTCTCTCATTGGTTCTCCCTATTCCTGTTCATCTTCCGCAGAAATTGCAAACTGGGCCAAACAGGAGGTTAAAGGCACTGACTCTCCAAGTCGGGAGAGTGTTAGTAAAGCGTCTGGAATGTTGCACCCGAGTACCAGGGGACGAGAACTGAGACATATTGGAACACGTCTCCCGATCACACGGTTGATCATACTCTGGGTTCCACATGCATGATTTCGCCTAAGGAAGAATCCCTTAATTTGGAGAGTTGAGACCCGTGGAATGGGTACCATGCAATATGACTTCAAAGGGTCTTCATTTGCTCACCGAACCTCTCCAATCCTATCACTGCTGCGTTTATGCCCCTGTACACACGCTTGATTCTCTTTCAGAGACATAGCGATCCATAGGTTTTAAGATACTTACTAGTCAGGTACATTGTTAGGCGTTTACTATGGGGTGTTGAGTCCATTTCGTTGAGCAAGGAGTAGCTCTTGTCTATTACATATTTGGCTTAAGGAACTTTATCTGTGCTCATTTCAATCTCTGGTTTTATGCAGCACCCCAACTCACCTTTCCCCTTAAGCAATCATAAGATGGTTTTCTAAATTTGAGACCCTGTTCTCTTTTGTAATCCAGTTCCTGTGTAGCCAAGTTTACATTCCGTGTATTAGTGATATCTTATGATGTTTCTTTTTCTATGTGACTTATTTCAGTTAGAATCATCATACCTGAATCCACTCATTATGCTGCTATGGGCCTGATGACATAGATTTCATTGCTGAGTGATATTGCATTCTACGTAAGTACTACAACTTCTTTATCCATTTTTCACTTTCTGCGAAATTGAACTTGTCCCGTAAACGAGTTTCTTGTAAACAGAGCCGTCCCAAACGTTGGGGTGGCTGTGTCTTTTTGATTTTAATTTCCCTAAGCTATAGGGCCATAAGTGGAAGTGCCCTAGGCTCTGTTTCTTTGTTTTTTAGATGTTTCAGGAAACACCATACACTTCTCCTGAGTGGCTGTTGGCAATATACATCCCGCCCATCAGCATAACAAGGCTCCCAGTTCTCCATGGCCTGTCCTGCCTTTCTGGATTTTACACTTTTTTCAGTGGTCCTTTTGACCGGGGGGAAGTGAGACTTCATTGTAGTGCAGATTTCCTTTGCAAGCTTGCTTGGTTGGCCAAAAAGGGCGTATGCGTATTTTCCTGAATATATTCAGGAAAAAACGCATACGCGCTTTTTGGCCAAGTGCATCATTGTCGATGTTCTGCCTCTTTTCCTATGCTTTAAATGCAATTCCAGTCTACCTCCTGAAATCGGTTTCCTGCAATTCTGCCCGGCTTTCAAGTCCTCTTGGCAGCGTTTCTTCAATATATTTTTGGACGATAGCTGTCATTTATAACTCTGCAGGTTTGTGAATTACAGTGCCCCTGAGCTCCTTTCTTCAACTCGCTTTCTTTTGAGCTGGCTGCAACACCACAGGATTGCTTCAGGCCCTAATCTGGTTCCGGCACGGCACGCTGAGCCTTTGCTTAATTCCTCTTCCTGTTGGGAAATGAGAGTTAAATTTGCCCGTCCAGAAACCTCCAGCTAGTCTCTCATTGGTTCTCCCTATTCCTGTTCATCTTCCGCAGAAATTGCAAACTGCGCAAAACAGGAGTTTAAAGGCACTGACTCTCCAAGTCGGGAGAGTGTTAGTAAAGCGTCTGGAATGTTGCACCCAAGTACCAGGGGATGAGAACTGAGACATTGGAACACGTCTCCCGATCACACGGTTGATCATACTGTGGGTTCCACATGCATGTTTTAGCTGAAGGAAGAATCCCTTAAACCTGGAGAGTTGAGACCCGTGGAATGGGTACCATGCAATATGACTTCAAAGGGTCTTCATTTTCTCACCGAACCTCTCCAATCCTATCACTGCTGCGTTTATGCCCCTGTACACACGCTTGATTCTCTTTCGGAGACATAGCGATCCATAGGTTTTAAGATACTTACTAGTCAGGTACATTCTTAGGCATTTAATATGGGGTGTTGAGTCCATTTCGTTGAGGAAGGAGTAGCTCTGGTCTATTACATATTTGGCTTAAGGAACTTTATCTGTGCTCATTTCAACCTCTGGTTTTATGCAGCACTCCAACTCACCTTTCCCCTTAAGCAAGCATAAGTTGGTTTTCTAAATTTGAGACACTGTTCTGTTTTGTAATCCAGTTCCTGTGTAGCCAAGTTTACATTTCGTGTATTAGTGATATCTAATGATGTTTCTTTTTCTGTGTGACTTATTTCAGTTAGAATCACCATACCTGAATCCACTCATTATGCTGCTACGGGCCTGATGACATAGATTTCATTGCTGAGTGATATTGAATTGTACGTAAGTACCACACCTTCTTTATCCATTTTTCGCTTTCTGCGATATTGAACTTGTACCATAAACGCGGTTCTTGTAAACAGAGCCGTCCCAAACTTTGGGGTGGCTGTGTCTTTTTGATTTTAATTTCCCTAAGCTATAGAACCATAAGTGGAAGTGCCCTAGGCTCTGTTGCTTTGTTTTTTAGATGTTTCAGGAAACACCATACACTTCTCCCGAGTGGCTGTTGGGAAATTACATCCCTCCCATCAGCATAACAAGGCTCCCAGTGCTCCATGGCCTGTCCTGCCTTTCTGGATTTTACACTTTTTTCAGATGTCCATTTTGACCGGGGGGAAGTGAGACTTCATTGTAGTGCAGATTTCCTTTGCAAGCTTGCTTGGTTGGCCAAAAAGGGCGTATGCGTTTTTTCCTGAATATATTCAGGAAAAAATGCATACGCCCTTTTGGCCAAGTGCATCATTGTCCACGTTCTACCTCTTTTCCTATGCTTTAAATGCAATTCCAGTCTACCTCCTGAAATCGGTTTCCTGCAATTCTGCCCTGCTTTCAAGTCCTCTTGGCAGCCTTACTTCAATATATTTTTGGACGATAGCTGTCATTTATAACTCTGCAGGTTTGTGAATTACAGTGCCCCTGAGCTCCTTTCTTCAAATCTCTTTCTTGTGAGCTGGCCGCAACACCGCAGGATTGCTTCAGGCCCTAATCTGGTTCCGGCACGGCACGCTGAGCCTTTGGTTAATTCCTCTTCCTGTTGGGAAATGAGAGTTAAATTTGCCCGTCCAGAAACCTCCAGCTAGTCTCTCATTGGTTCTCCCTATTCCTGTTCATCTTCCGCAGAAATTGCAAACTGCGCAAAACAGGAGTTTAAAGGCACTGACTCTCCAAGTCGGGAGAGTGTTAGTAAAGCGTCTGGAATGTTGCACCCAAGTACCAGGGGATGAGAACTGAGACATTGGAACACGTCTCCCGATCACACGGTTGATCATACTGTGGGTTCCACATGCATGTTTTAGCTGAAGGAAGAATCCCTTAAACCTGGAGAGTTGAGACCCGTGGAATGGGTACCATGCAGTATGACTTCAAAGGGTCTTCATTTTCTCACCGAACCTCTCCAATCCTATCACTGCTGCGTTTATGCCCCTGTACACACGCTTGATTCTCTTTCGGAGACATAGCGATCCATAGCTTTTAAGATACTTACTAGTCAGGTACATTCTCAGGCGTTTAATATGGGGTGTTGAGTCCATTTCGTTGAGCAAGGTGTAGCTCTTGTTTATTCCATATTTGGATTAAGGAACTTTATCTGTGCTCATTTCAATCTCTGGTTTTATGCAGCACCCCAACTCACCTTTCCCCTTAAGCAAGCATAAGTTGATTTTCTAAATTTGAGACCCTGTTCTGTTTTGTAATCCAGTTCCTGTGTAGCCAAGTTTACATTCCGTGTATTAGTGATATCTTATGATGTTTCTTTTTCTGTGTGACTTATTTCAGTTAGAATCATCATACCTGAATCCACTCATTATGCTGCTATGGGCCTGATGACATAGATTTCATTGCTGAGTGATATTGCATTGTACGTAAGTAAAACAACTTCTTTATTCATTTTTCGCTTTATGCGATATTGAACTTGTACCGTAAACGAGGTTCTTGTAAACAGAGCCATCCCAAACTTTGGGGTGGCTGTGTCTTTTTGATTTTAATTTCCCTAAGCTATAGGACCATAAGTGGAAGTGCCCTAGGCTCTGTTGCTTTGTTTTTTAGATGTTTCAGGAAACACCATACACTTCTCCCGAGTGGCTGTTGGCAATTTACATCCCGCCCATCAGCATAACAAGGCTCCCAGTTCTCCATGGCCTGTCCTGCCTTTCTGGATTTTACACTTTTTTCAGATGGCCCTTTTGACCGGGGGGAAGTGAGACTTCATTGTAGTGCAGATTTCCTTTGCAAGCTTGCTTGGTTGGCCAAAAAGGGCGTATGCGTTTTTTCCTGAATATATTCAGGAAAAAACTCATACGCCCTTTTTGGTCAAGTGTATCATTGTCGACGTTCTGCCTCTTCCTATGCTTTAAATGCAATTCCAGTCTACCACCTGAAATCGGTTTCGTGCAATTCTGCCCCGCTTTCAAGTCCTCTTGGCAGCCTTACTTCAGTATATTTTTGGATGATAGCTGTCATTTATAACTCTGCAGGTTTGTGAATTACAGTGCCCCTGAGCTCCTTTCTTCAACTCGCTTTCTTGTGAGCTGGCCGCAACACCGCAGGATTGCTTCATGCCATAATCTGGTTCCGGCATGGCACGCTGAGCCTTTGGTTAATTCCTCTTCCTGGTGGGAAATGAGAGTTAAATTTGCCCGTCCAGACACCTCAGGCTAGTCTCTCATTGGTTCTCCCTATACCTGTTCATCCTCCATAGAAATTTCAAACTGGGCCAAACAGGAGGTTAAAGGCACTGACTCTCCATGTCGGGAGAGTGTTAGTTAAACTTCTGGAATGTTGCACCCGAGTACCAGGGGACAAGAACTGAGACATATTGGAACACATCTCCCGATCACACGGTTGATCATACTCTGGGTTCCACATGCATGTTTTAGCTGAAGGAAGAATCCCTTAAACCTGGAGAGTTGAGACCCGTGTAATGGGTACCATACAATACGACTTCAAAGGGTCTTCATTTGCTCACCAAAACTCTCCAATCCTATCACTGCTGGGTTTATGCCCCTGTACTCACGATTGATTCACTTTCAGAGACATAGCAATCCATAGGTTTTAAGATACTTACTACTCAGGTACATTATTAGGCGTTTAATATGGGGTTTTGAGTCCATTTCGTTGAGCAAGGAGTAGCTCTTGTCTATTATATATTTGGCTTAAGGAACTTTATCTGTGCTCATTTCAATCTCTGGTTTTATGCGGCACCCCAACTCACCTTTCCCCTTAAGCAAGCATAAGTTGGTTTTCTAAATTTGAGACTGTGTTCTGTTTTGTAATCCAGTTCCTGTGTAGCCAAGTTTACATTCCGTGTATTAGTGATATCTTATGATGTTTCTTATTCTGTGTGACTTATTTCAGTTAGAATCATCATACCTGAATCCACTCTATGCTGCTAAGGTCCTGATGACATAGATTTCATTGTTGAGTGATATTGCATTGTACGTAAGTACCACAACTTCTTTATCCATTTTTCACTTTCTGTGATATTGAACTTGTACCGTAAACGAGGTTCTTGTAAAAAGAGCCATCCCAAACATTGGGGTGGCTGTGTCTTTTTGATTTTAATTTCCCTAAGCTACAGGACCATAAGTGGAAGTGCCCTAGCCTCTGTTGCTTTGTTTTAGATGTTCCAAGGAACACCATACACTTCTCCAGAGTGGCTGTTGGCAATTTACATCCCGCCCATCAGCATAACAAGGCTCCCAGTTCTCCATGGCCTGTCCTGCCTTTCTGGATTTTACACTTTTTTCAGATGGCCCTTTTGACTGGGGGGAAGTGAGACTTCATTGCAGTGCAGATTTCCTTTGCAAGCTTGCTTGGTTGGCCAAAAAGGGCGTATGCGTTTTTTCCTGAATATATTCAGGAAAAAAAGCATACGCCCTTTTTGGCCAAGTGCATCATTGTCGACGTTCTGCCTCTTTTCCTGTGCTTTAAATGCAAATCCAGTCTACCTCCTGAAATCGGTTTCCTGCAGTTCTGCCCCGCTTTCAAGTCCTCTTGGCAGCCTTACTTCAGTATATTTTTGGACGATAGCTGTCATTTATAACTCTGCAGGTTTGTGAATTACAGTGCCCCTGAGCTCCTTTCTTCAACTCGCTTTCTTGTGAGCTGACCGCAACACCGCAGGATTGCTTCAGGCCCTAATCTGGTTCCGGCATGGCATGCTGACCCTTTGGTTAATTCCTCTCCCTGGTGGGAAATGAGAGTGAAATTTGCTCGTCCAGACGCCTCCAGCTAGTCTCTCATTTGTTCTCCCTATTCCTGTTCGTCTTCCGCGGAATTTGCAAACTGGGCCAAACAGGAGGTTAAAGGCAATGACTCTCCAAGTCGGGAGAGTGTTAGTAAAGCATCTGGAATGTTGCACCCGAGTACCAGGGGAGGAAAACTGAGACATATTTGAACACGTCTCCCGATCACACGGTTGATCATACTCTGCGTTCCACATGCATGTTTTAGCTGAAGGAAGAATCCCTTAAACCTGGAGAGTTGAGACCCGTGGAATGGGTACCATGCAATATGACATCAAAGGGTCTTCGTTTGCTCACCGAACCTCTCCAATCCTATCACTGCTGCGTTTATGCCCCTCTACACATGCTTGATTCTCTTTCGGAGACATAGCAATCCATAGATTTTAAGATATTTCTAGTCATGTACATTCTTAGGCGTTTAATATGGGGTTTTGAGTCCATTTCGTTGAGCAAGGAGTAGCTCTTGTCTATTACATATTTGGCTTAAGGAACTTTATTTGTGCTCATTTCAATCTCTGGTTTTATGCAGCACCCCAACTCACCTTTCCCCTTAAGCAAGCATAAGTTGATTTTCTAAATTTGGGACAATGTTCTGTTTTGAAATTCAGTTCCTGTGTAGCCAAGTTTACATTCCGTGTATTAGTGATAACTTATGATGTTTCTTTTTCTGTGTGACTTATTTCAGTTAGAATCATCATACCTGAATCCACTCATTATGCTGCTACGGGCCTGATGACATAGATTTCATTGCTGAGTGATATTGCATTGTACGTAAGTACCACCACTTCTTTATCCATGTTTCAGTTTCTGCGATATTGAACTTGTACCATAAACGAGGTTCTTGTAAACAGAGCCGTCCCAAACTTTGGGGTGGCTGTGTCTTTTTGATTTTAATTTCCCTAAGCTATAGGACCATAAGTGGAAGTGCCCTAGGCTCTGTTGCTTTGTTTTTTAGATGTTTCAGGAAACACCATACACTTCTCCCGAGTGGCTGTTGGCAATTTACATCCCGCCCATCAGCATAACAAGGCTCCCAGTTCTCCATGGCCTGTCCTGCCTTTCTGGATTTTACACTTTTTTCAGGTGGCCCTTTTGACCAGGGAGAAGTGAGACTTCATTGTAGTGTAGTGCAGATTTCATTTGCAAGCTTGCTTGGTTGGCCAAAAAGGGCGTATGCGTTTTTTCCTGAATATATTCAGGAAAAAAGGCATACCCCCTTTTTGGCCAAGTGCATCATTGTGGACGTTCTGCCTCTTTTCCTATGCTTTAAATGCAATTCTAGTCTACCTCCTGAAATCGGTTTCCTGCAATTCTGCCCCGCTTTCAAGTCATCTTGGCAGCCTAACTTCAGCATATTTTTGGACGATAGCTACCACTTATAACTCTGCAGGTGTGTGAATTACAGTGCCCCTGAGCTCCTTTCTTCAACTCGCTTTCTTGTGAGCTGGCCACAACACCGCAGGATTGCTTCAGCCCCTAATCTGGTGCCGGCACGGCATGCTGAGCCTTTGGTTAATTCCTCTTCGTGGTGGGAAATGAGAGTGAAATTTGCCCGTCCAGACACCTCCAGCTAGTCTCTCATTGGTTTTCCCTATTCCTATTCATCTTCCGCAGAAATTGCAAACTGGGCCAAACAGGAGCTTAAAGGCACTGACTCTCAAAGTCGGGAGAGTGTTAGTAAAGCGTCTGCAATGTTGCACCCGAGTACCAGGGGACGAGAACTGAGACATATTTGAACACGTCTCCCGATCACACGGTTGATCATACTCTGGGTTCCACATGCATGTTTCAGCTGAAGGAAGAATCCCTTAAACCTGGAGAGTTGAGACCCGTGGAATGGGTACCATGCAATATGACTTCAAAGGGTCTTCATTTGCTCACCGAACCTCTCCAAACCTATCACTGCTGCGTTTATGCCCCTGTACACACGCTTGATTCTCTTTCAGAGACATAGCAATCCATAGGTTTTAAGATACTTACTAGACAGGTACATTCATTGGCGTTTAATATGGGGTGTTGAGTCCATTTCGTTGAGCAAGGAGTAGCTCTTGTCTATTACATATTTGGCTTAAGGAACTTTATCTGTGCTCATTTCAATCTCTGGTTTTATGCAGCACCCCAACTCACCTTTCCCTTTAAGCAAGCATAAATTGGTTTTCTAAATTTGAGACCCTGTTCTGTTTTGTAATTCAGTGCCTGTGTAGCCAAGGTTACATTCCGTGTATTAGTGATATCTTATGATGTTTCTTTTTCTGTGTGACTTATTTCAGTTACAATCATCATACCTGAATCCACTCATTATGCTGCTACGGGCCTGATGACATAGATTTCATTGCTGAGTGATATTGCATTGTACATAAGTACCACAACTTCTTTATCCATTTTTTGCTTTCTGCGATATTAAACTTGTACCGTAAACGAGGTTCTTGTAAAGAGAGCCATTACAAGCTTTGGGGTGGCTGTGTCTTTTTGATTTTAATTTCCCTAAGCTATAGGACCATAAGTGGAAGTGCCCTAGGCTCTGTTGCTTTGTTTTTTATATGTTTCAGGAAACACCATACACCTCTCCCTAGTGGCTGTTGGCAATTTACATCCCGCCCATCAGCATATCAAGGCTCCCAGTTCTCCATGGCCTGTCCTGCCTTTCTGGATTTTATACTTTTTTC
Organism: Orcinus orca; assembly: GCF_937001465.1. NCBI lineage: Eukaryota > Metazoa > Chordata > Mammalia > Artiodactyla > Delphinidae > Orcinus > Orcinus orca. The sequence continues at coordinate 359,260 of NW_026043758.1, forward strand.
AGATGACCCTTTTGACTGGGGGGAAGTGAGACTTCATTGTAGTGCAGATTTCCTTTGCAAGCTTGCTTGGTTGGCTAAAAAGGGCGTATGCGTTTTTTCCTGAATATATTCAGGAAAAAACGCATACGCCCTTTTTGGCAAGTGCATCATTGTCGACCTTCTGCCTCTTTTCCTATGCTTTAAATGCAAATCAAGTCTACCTCCTGAAATCGGTTTCCCGCAATTCTGCCCTGGTTTCAAGCCCTCTTGGCAGCCTTACTTCAGTAGATATTTGGGCGATAGCTGTCATTTATAACTCTGCAGGTTTGTGAATTACAGTGCCCCTGAGCTCGTTTCTTCAACTCGCTTTCTTGTGAGCTGGCTGCAACACCGCAGGATTGCTTCAGGCCCTAATCTGGTTCCGGCACGGCACGCTGAGCCTTTGGTTAATTCCTCTTCCTGGTGGGAAATGAGAGTTAAATTCGCCCGTCCAGACACCTCCAGCTAGTCTCTCATTGGTTCTCCCTATTCCTGTTCATCTTCCTCAGAAATTGCAAACTGGGCCAAACAGGAGGTTAAAGGCACTGACTCTCCAAGTCGGGAGAGTGTTAATAAAGCATTTGGAATGTTGCACCCGAGTACCAGGGTACGAGAACTGAGACATATTTGAACACGTCTCGCGATCACATGGTTGATCATACTCTGGGTTCCACATGCATGTTTTTGCTGAAGGAAGAATCCCTTAAACCTGGAGAGTTGAGACCCGTGGAATGGGTACCATGCAATGTGAATTCAAAGGGTCTTCATTTGCTCACCGAACCTCTCCAATCCTATCACTGCTGCGTTTATGACCCTGTACACACGCTTGGTTCTCTTTTGGAGACATAGCAATCCATAGGTTTTAAGATACTTACTAGTCAGGTACATTCTTAGGCGTTTAATATGGGGTGTTGTGTCCATTTTGTTGAGCAAGGAGTAGCTCTTGTCTATTACATATTTGGCTTAAGGAACTTTATCTGTGCTCATTTCAATCTCTGGTTTTATGCAGCACCCCAACTCACCTTTCCCCTTAAGCAAGCATAAGTTGGTTTTCTAAATTTGAGACCCTGTTCTGTTTTGTAATTCAGTGCCTGTGTAGCCAAGTTTACATTCCGTGTATTAGTGATATCTTATGACGTTTCTTTTTCTGTGTGACTTATTTCAGTTAGAATCATCATACCTGAATCCACTCATTATGCTGCTACGGACATGATGACATAGATTTCATTGCTGAGTGATATTGCATTGTACGTAAGTACCACAACTTTTTTATCCATTTTTCGCTTTCTGCGATATTGAACTTGTACCGTAAACGAGGTTCTTGTAAACAGAGCTGTCCCAAACTTTGGGGTGGCTGTGTGTTTTTGATTTTAATTTACCTAAGCTATAGGACCATAAGTGGAAGTGCCCTAGGCTCTGTTCCTCAGTTTTTTAGATGTTTCAGGAAACACCATACACTTCTCCTGAGTGGCTGTTGGCAATTTACATCCCGCCCATCAGCATAACAAGGCTCCCAGTTCTCCATGGCCTGTCCTGCCTTTCTGGATTTTACACTTTTTTCAGATGGCCCTTTTGACCGTGGGGAAGTGAGACTTCATTATAGTGCAGATTTCCTTTGCAAGCTTGCTTGGTTGGCCAAAAAGTACGTATGCGTTTTTTCCTGAATATATTCAGGAAAAAACGCATACGTCCTTTTTGGCCAAGTGCATCATTGTCGACGTTCTGCCTCTTTTCCTATGCTTTAAATGCAATTCCAGTCTACCTCCTGAAATCGGTTTCCCGCAATTCTGCCCTGGTTTCAAGCCCTCTTGGCAGCCTTACTTCAGTAGATATTTGGGCGATAGCTGTCATTTATAACTCTGCAGGTTTGTGAATTACAGTGCCCCTGAGCTCCTTTCTTCAACTCGCTTGCCTGTGAGCTGGCCGCAACACCGCAGGATTGCTTCAGGCCCTAATCTGGTTCTGGCACGGCACGCTGAGCCTTTGGTTAATTCCTCTTCCTGGTGGGAAATGAGAGTTAAATTTGCCCGTCCAGACACCTCCAGCTAGTCTCTCATTGGTTCTCCCTATTCCTGTTCATCTTCCGCAGAAATTGCAAACTGGGCCAAACAGGAGGTTAAAGGCACTGTCTCTCCAAGTCGGGAGAATATTAGTAAAGTGTCTGCAATGTTGCACCCGAGTACCAGGGGATGAGAACTGAGACATATTAGAACACATCTCCCGATCACACGGTTGATCACATTCTGTGTTCCACATTCATTTTTTAGCTGAAGGAAGAATCCCTTAAACTTGGAGAGTTGCGACCCGTGGAATGGGTACCATGCAATATGACTTCAAAGGGTCTTCATTTGCTCACCAAACCTCTCCAATCCTATCACTGCTGCGTTTATGCCCCTGTACTCACGCTTGATTCTCTTTCAGAGACATAGTAATCCATAAGTTTTAAGATACTTACTAGTCAGGTACATTATTAGGGGTTTAATAAGGGGTTTTGAGTCCATTTCGTTGAGCAAGGAGTAGCCCTTGTCTATTACATATTTGGCTTAAGGAACTTTATCTGTGCTCATTTCAATCTCTGGTTTTATGCAGCACCCCAACTCACCTTTCCCCTTAAGCAAGCATAAGTTGGTTTTCTAAATTTGAGACCCTGTTGTGTTTTGTAATCCAGTTCCTGTGTAGCCAAGTTTACACTCCGTGTATTAGTGTTATCTTATGATGTTTCTTTTTCTGTGTGACTTATTTCAGTTAGAATCATCATACCTGAATCCACTCTATGCTTTACAGGCCTGATGACATAGATTTCATTGCTGATTGATATTGCATTGTACGTAAGTACCACAACTTCTTTATCCAGTTTTCACTTTCTGCGATATTGAACTTGTACCATAAACGGGGTTCTTGTAAACAGAGCTGTCCCAAACTTTGGGGTGGCTGTGTCTTTTTGATTTCAATTTCCCTAAGCTATAGGACCATAAGTGGAACTGCCCTAGGCTCTGTTGCTTTGTTTTTTCGATGTTTCAGGAAACACCATACACTTCTCCTGAGTGGCTGTTGGCAATTTACATCCCGCCCATCAACATAACAAGGCTCCCAGTTCTCCATGGCCTGTCCTGCCTTTCTGGATTTTACACTTTTTTCAGATGGCCCTTTTGACCCGGGGGAAGTGAGACTTCATTGTAGTGCAGATTTCCTTTGCAAGCTTGCTTGGTTGGCCAAAAAGGGCGTATGCGTTTTTTCCTGAATATATTCAGGAAAAAACGCATACGCCCTTTTTGGCCTAGTGCATCATTCTCGACGTTCTGCCTCTTTTCCTATGCTTTAAATGCAATTCCAGTCTACCTCCTGAAATCGGTTTCCTGCAATTCTGCCCGGCTTTCAAGTCCTCTTGGCAGCCTTACTTCAGTATATTTTTGGACGATAGCTGTCATTTATAACTCTGCAGGTTTGTGAATTACAGTGCCGCTGAACTCCTTTCTTCAAATTGCTTTCTTGTGAGCTGGCAGCAACACCGCAGGATTGCTTCAGGCCCTAATCTGATTCCGACATGGCACGCTGAGCCTTTGGTTAATTCCTCTTCGTGGTGGGAAATGAGAGTTAAATTTGCCCGTCCAGACACCTCCAGCTAGTCTCTCATTGGTTCTCCCTATTCCTGTTAATCTTCCGCGGAATTTGCAACCTGGGCCAAACAGGAGGTTAAAGGCACTGACTCTCCAATTCAGGAGAGTGTTAGTAAAGCGTCTGGAATGTTGCACCCGAGTACCAGGGGACAAGAACTGAGACATATTGGAACACGTCTCCCGATCACATGGTTGATCATACTCTGGGTTCCACATGCATGTTTTAGCTGAAGGAAGAATCCCTTAAACCTGGAGAGTTGAGACCCGTGGAATGGGTACCATGCAATATGACTTCAAAGGGTCTTCATTTGCTCACCGAACCTCTCCAATCCTATCACTGTTGCGTTTATGCCCCTATACTCACGCTTGATTCTCTTTCAGAGACATAGCAATCTTTAGGTTTTAAGATACTTACAAGTCAGGTACATTATTAGGTGTTTAACATGGGGTTTTGAGTCCATTTCGTTGAGGAAGGAGTAGCTCTTGTCTATTACATATTTGGCTTAAGGAACTTTATCTGTGCTCATTTCAATCTCTGGTTTTATGCAACACCCCAACTCAACTTTCCCCTTAAGCAAGCATAAGTTGGTTTTCTAAATTGGAGACCCTGTTCTGTTTTGTAATCCAGTTCCTGTGTAGCCAAGTTTACATTCCGTGTATTAGTGATATCTTATGATGTTTCTTTTTCTGTGTGAATTATTTCAGTTAGATTCATCATACCTGAACCCACTCATTTTCTGCTACGGGCCTGATGACATAGATGTCATTGCTGAGTGATATTGCATTGTACGTAAGTACCACAACTTCTTTATCCATTTTTCACTTTCTGCGATATTGAACTTGTACCGTAAACGAGGTTCTTGTAAACAGAGCCGTCCCAAACTTTGGGGTGGCTGTGTCTTTTTGATTTTAATTTCCCTAAGCTATAGGACCATAAGTGGAAGTGCCCTATGCTCTGTTGCTTTGTTTTTTAGATGTTTCAGGAAACACCATACACTTCTCCCCAGTGGCTGTTGGGAGTTTACATCCCGCCCATCAGCATAACAAGGCTCCCAGTTCTCCATGGCCTGTCCTGCCTTTCTGGATTTTACACTTTTTTCAGATGGCCCCTTTGACCGCGGGGAAGTGAGACTTCATTGTAGTGCAGATTTCCTTTGCAAGCTTGCTTGGTTGGCCAAAAAGGGCATATGATTTTTTTCCTGAATATATTCAGGAAAAAACGCATACGCCCTTTTTGGCCAAGTGCATCATTGTGGACGTTCTGCCTCTTTTCCTATGCTTTAAATGCAATTCCTGTCTACCTCCTGAAATCGGTTTCCTGCAATTCTGCCCCGCTTTCAAGTCCTCTTGGCAGCCTTACTTCAGTATATTTTTGGACGATAGCTGTCATTTATAACTCTGCAGGTTTGTGAATTACAGTGCCCCTGAGCTGCTTTCTTAAACTCGCTTTCTTGTGAGCTGGCCGCAACACCGCAGGATTCCTTCAGGCCCTAATCTGGTTCCGGCACGGCACGCTGAGCCTTTGGTTAATTCCTCTTCCTGGTGGGAAATGGGAGTTAAATTTGCCCGTCCAGACACCTCCAGCTAGTCTCTCATTGGTTCTCCCTATTCCTGTTCATCTTCCGCGGAATTTGCAAACTGGGTCAAACAGGAGGTTAAAGGCACTGACTCTCCAAGTCGGGAGAGTGTTAGTAAAGCGTCTGGAATGTTGCACCCGAGTACCAGGGGATGAGAACTGAGACATATTTCAACACGTCTTCCGATCACACGGTTGATCATACTCTGGGTTCCACATGCATGTTTTAGCTGAAGGAAGAATCCCTTAAACCTGGAGAGTTGAGACCCGTGGAATGGGTACCATGCAATATGACTTCAAAGGGTCTTCATTTGCTCACCGAACCTCTCCAATCCTATCACTGCTGCGTTTATGCCCCTGTACTCACGCTTGATTCTCTTTCAGAGACATAGCAATCTTTAGGTTTTAAGATACTTACTAGTCAGGTACATTATAAGGTGTTTAACATGGGGTTTTGAGTCCATTTCGTTGAGCAGGGAGTAGCTCTTGTCTATTCCATATTTGGCTTAAGGAACTTTATCTGTGCTCATTTCAATCTCTGGTTTTATGCAGCACCCCAACTCACCTTTCCCCTTAAGCAAGCATAAGTTGGTTTTCTAAATTTGAGACCCTGTTCTGTTTTGTAATCCATTTCTTGTGTAGCCAAGTTTACATTCCGTGTATTAGTTATATCTTATGATGTTTCTTTTTCTGTGTGAATAATTTCAGATAGAATCATCATACCTGAATCCACTCATTATGCTGCTACGTGCCTGATGACATAGATTTCATTGCTGAGTGTTATTGCATTGTATGTAAGTACCACAACATCTTTATCCATTTTTCACTTTCTGTGATATTGAACTTGTACCGTAAACGAGGTTCTTGTAATAAGAGCCATACCAAATTTTGGGGTGGCTGTGTCTTTTTGATTTTAATTTCCCTAAGCTATAGGATCATAAGTGGAAGTGCCCTAGCCTCTGTTGCTTTGTTTTTTACATGTTTCAGGAAACACCATACACTTCTCCCGAGTGGCTGTTGGCAATTTACATCCCGCCCATCAGCATAACAAGGCTCCCAGTTCTCCAACGCCTGTCCTGCCTTTCTGGATTTTACACTTTTTTCAGATGGCCGTTTTGACCCAGCGGAAGTGAGACTTCATTGTAGTGCAGATTTCCTTTGCAAGCTTGCTTGGTTGGCCAAAAAGTGCGTATGCTTTTTTTCCTGAATATATTCAGGAAAAAACGCATACGCCCTTTTTGGCCAAGTGCATCATTGTGGACGTTCTGCCTCATTTCCTATGCTTTAAATGCAATTCCTGTCTACCTCCTGAAATCGGTTTCCTGCAATTCTGCCCGGCTTTCAAGTCCTCTTGGCAGCCTTACTTCAGTATATTTTTGGACGATAGCTGTCATTTATAACTCTGCAGGTTTGTGAATTACAGTGCCCCAGAGCTGCTTTCTTAAACTCGCTTTCTTGTGAGCTGGCCGCAACACCGCAGGATTCCTTCAGGCCCTAATCTACTTCCGGCATGGCACGCTGAGCCTTTGGTTAATTCCTCTTCCTGGTGGGAAATGGGAGTTAAATTTGCCCGTCCAGACACCTCCAGCTTGTCTCTCATTGGTTCTCCCTATTCCTGTTCATCTTCCACGGATTTTGCAAACTGGGCCAAACAGGAGGTTAAAGGCACTGACTCTCCAAGTCAGGAGAGTGTTAGTAAAGCGTCTGGAATGTTGCACCCGAGTACCAGGGGACGAGAACTGAGACATATTTCAACACGTCTCCCGATCACACGGTTGATCATACTCTGGGTTCCACATGCATGTTTTAGCTGAAGGAAGAATCCTTTAAACCTGGAGAGTTGAGACCCGTGGAATGGGTACCATGCAATATGACTTCAAAGGGTCTTCATTTGCTCACCGAACCTCTCCAATCCTATCACTGCTGCGTTTATGCCCCTGTACTCACGCTTGATTCTCTTTCAGAGACATAGCAATCTTTAGGTTTTAAGATACTTACTAGTCAGGTACATTATAAGGTGTTTAACATGGGGTTTTGAGTCCATTTCGTTGAGCAAGGAGTAGCTCTTGTCTATTCCATATTTGGCTTAAGGAACTTTATCTGTGCTCATTTCAATCTCTGGTTTTATGCAGCACCCCAACTCACCTTTCCCCTTAAGCAAGCATAAGTTGGTTTTCTAAATTTGAGACACTGTTCTGTTTTGTAATCCAGTTCCTGTGTAGCCAAGTTTACATTCCGTGTATTAGTGATATCTTATGACGTTTCTTTTTCTGTGTGACTTATTTCAGTTAGAATCATCATACCTGAACCCACTCATTTTCTGCTACGTGCCTGATGACATAGATTTCATTGCTGAGTGATATTGCATTGTACGTAAGTACCACAACTTCTTTATCCATTTTTCACTTTCTGTAATATTGAACTTGTACCGTAAACGAGGTTCTTGTAAACAGAGCCATCCCAAACTTTGGGGTGGCTGTGTCTTTTTGATTTTAATTTCCCTAAGCTATAGGACCATAAGTGGAAGTGCCCTAGGCTCTGTTGATTTGTTTTTTAGATGTTTCAGGAAGCACCATACACTTCTCCCGAGTGGCTGTTGGCAATTTACATCCCACCCATCAGCATAACAAGTTCTCCATGGCCTGTCCTGCCTTTCTGGAGTTTACACTTTTTTCAGATGGCCCTTTTGACCAGGCGGAAGTGAGACTTCATTGTAGTGCAGATTTCCTTTGCAAGCTTGCTTGGTTGGCCAAAAAGGACGTATGCGTTTTTTCCTGAATATATTCAGGAAAAAACGCATACGCCCTTTTTGGACAAGTGCATCATTGTCGACGTTCTGCCTCTTTTCCTATGCTTTAAATGCAATTCCAGTCTACCTCCTGAAATCGGTTTCCTGCAATTCTGCCCCGCTTTCAAGTCCTCTTGGCAGCCTTACTTCAGTATATTTTTGGACGATAGCTGTCATTTATAACTCTGCAGGTTTGTGAATTACAGTGTCCCTGAGCTACTTTCTTCAACTCGCTTTCTTGTGAGCTGGCTGCAACACCGCAGGATTGCTTCAGGCCCTAATCTTGTTCCGGCACGGCACGCTGAGCCTTTGGATAATTCCTCTTCCTGGTGGGAAATGAGAGTTAAATTTGCCCGTCCAGACACCTCCAGCTAGTCTCTCATTGGTTCTCCCTATTCCTGTTCATCTTCCGCAGAAATTGCAAACTGGGCCAAACAGGAGGTTAAAGGCACTGACTCTCCAAGTAGGGAGAGTGTTAGTAAAGCGTCTGGAATGTTGCACCCGAGTACCAGGGGACGAAAACTGAGACATGTTGGAACACGTCTCCCAATCACACGGTTGATCATACTCTGGGTTCCACATGCATGATTTAGCTGAAGGAAGAATCCCTTAAACCTGGAGAGTTGAGACCCGTGGAATGGGTACCATGCAATATGACTTCAAAGGGTCTTCATTTGCTCACCGAACCTCTCCAATCCTATCACTGCTGCGTTTATGCCCCTGTACACACGCTTGATTCTCTTTCGGAGACATAGCGATCCATAGCTTTTAAGATACTTACTAATCAGGTACATTCTTAGGCGTTTAATATGGGGTGTTGAGCCCATTTCGTTGAGCAAGGAGTAGCTCTTGTCTATTAATATTTGGCTTAAGGAACTTTATCTGTGCTCATTTCAATCTCTGGTTTTATGCAGCACACCAACTCACCTTTCCCCTTAAGCAAGCATAAGTTGGTTTTCTACATTTGAGACCCTGTTCTGTTTTGTAATCCACTTCCTGTGTAGCCAAGTTTACATTCCGTGTATTAGTGATATCTTATGATGTTTCTTTTTCTGTGTGACTTATTTCAGTTAGAATCATCATACCTGAATCCACTCATTATGCTGCTATGGCCCTGATGCCTTAGATTTCATTGCTGAGTGATATTGCATTGTACGTAAGTAGCACAATTTCTTTATCCATTTTTCACTCTCTGCGATATTGAACTTGTACCGTAAACGAGGTTCTTGTAAACAGATCCATCCCAAACTTTGGGGTGGCTGAGTCTTTTTGATTATAATTTCCCTAAACTATAGGACCATAAGTGGAAGTGCCCTAGGCTCTGTTGCTTTGTCTTTTAGATGTTTCAGGAAACACCATACACTTCTCCCCAGTGGCTGTTGGCAATTTACATCCCACCCATTAGCATAACAAGTCTCAGAGTTGTCCATGGCCTGTCCTGCCTTTCTGGATTTTACACTTTTTTCAGATGGCCCTTTTGTCCGGGGGGAAATGAGACTTCATTGTAGTGCAGATTTCCTTTGCAAGCTTGCTTGGTTGGCCAAAAAGGGCGTATGCGTTTTTTCCTGAATATATTCAGGAAAAAACGCATACGCCCTTTTTGGACAAGTGCATCATTGTCGACGTTCTGCCTCTTTTCCTATGCTTTAAATGCAATTCCAGTCTACCTCCTGAAATCGGTTTCCTGCAATTCTGCCCCGCTTTCAAGTCCTCTTGGCAGCCTTACTTCAGTATATTTTTGGACGATAGCTGTCATTTATAACTCTGCAGGTTTGTGAATTACAGTGCCCATGAGCTCCTTTCTTCAACTCGCTTTCTTGTGAGCTGGCCGCAACACCGCAGGATTGCTTCAGGCCCTAATCTGGTTCCGGCACCGCAAGCTGAGACTTTGCTTAATTCCTCTTCCTGGTGGGAAATGAGAGTTAAAATTGCCCGTCCAGACACCTCCAGCTAGTCTCTCATTGGTCCTCCTTATCCCTGTTCATCTTCCGCAGAAATTGCAAACTGGGTCAAACAGGAGGTTAAAGGCACTGACTCTCCAAGTCGGGAGAGTGTTAGTAAAGCATCTAGAATGTTGCACCCGAGTACCAGGGGACGAAAACTGAGACATATTTGAACACGTCTCCCGATCACACGGTTGATCATACTCTGGGTTCCACATGCATGTTTCAGCTGAAGGAAGAATCCCTTAAACCTGGAGAGTTGAGACCCGTGGAATGGGTACCATGCAATATGACTTCAAAGGGTCTTCATTTGCTCACCGAACCTCTCCAAACCTATCACTGCTGCGTTTATGCCCCTGTACACACGCTTGATTCTCTTTCAGAGACATAGCAATCCATAGGTTTTAAGATACTTACTAGACAGTTACATTCATTGGCGTTTAATATGGGGTGTTGAGTCCATTTCGTTGAGCAAGGAGTAGCTCTTGTCTATTACATATTTGGCTTAAGGAACTTTATCTGTGCTCATTTCAATCTCTGGTTTTATGCAGCACCCCAACTCACCTTTCCCTTTAAGCAAGCATAAGTTGGTTTTCTAAATTTGAGACCCTGTTCTGTTTTGTAATTCAGTGCCTGTGTAGCCAAGGTTACATTCCGTGTATTAGTGATATCTTATGATGTTTCTTTTTCTGTGTGACTTATTTCAGTTAGAATCATCATACCTGAATCCACTCATTATGCTGCTACGTGCCTGATGACATAGATTTCATTGCTGAGTGTTATTGCATTGTACATAAGTACCACAACTTCTTTATCCATTTTTTGCTTTCTGCGATATTAAACTTGTACCGTAAACGAGGTTCTTGTAAAGAGAGCCGTCACAAGCTTTGGGGTGGCTGTGTCTTTTTTATTTTAATTTCCCTAAGCTATAGGACCATAAGTGGAAGTGCCCTAGGCTCTGTTTCTTTGTTTTTTATATGTTTCAGGAAACACCATACACCTCTCCCTAGTGGCTGTTGGCAATTTACATCCCGCCCATCAGCATATCAAGGCTCCCAGTTCTCCATGGCCTGTCCTGCCTTTCTGGATTTTATACTTTTTTCAGATGACCCTTTTGACTGGGGGGAAGTGAGACTTCATTGTAGTGCAGATTTCCTTTGCAAGCTTGCTTGGTTGGCTCAAAAGGGCGTATGCGTTTTTTCCTGAATATATTCAGGAAAAACGCATACGCCCATTTTGGCAAGTGCATCATTGACCACGTTCTGCCTCTTTTCCTATGCTTTAAATGCAAATCAAGTCTACCTCCTGAAATCGGTTTCCCGCAATTCTGCCCTGGTTTCAAGCCCTCTTGGCAGCCTTACTTCAGTAGATATTTGGGCGATAGCTGTCATTTATAACTCTGCAGGTTTGTGAATTACAGTGCCCCTGAGCTCCTTTCTTCAACTCGCTTTCTTGTGAGCTGGCCGCAACACCGCAGGATTGCTTCAGGCCCTAATCTGGTTCCGGCACGGCACGCTGAGCCTTTGGTTAATTCCTCTTCCTGGTGGGAAATGAGAGTTAAATTTGCCCGTCCAGACACCTCCACCTAGTCTCTCATTGGTTCTCCCTATTCCTGTTCATCTTCCGCAGAAATTGCAAACTGGGTCAAACAGGAGGTTAAAGGCACTGTCTCTCCATGTCGGGAGAATGTTAGTAAAGCGTCTGCAATGTTGCACCTGAGTACCAGGGGATGAGAACTGAGACATATTAGAACACGTCTCCCGATCACACGGTTCATCACACTCTGTGTTCCACATGCATTTTTTAGCTGAAGGAAGAATCCCTTAAACTTGGAGAGTTGAGACCCGTGGAATGGGTACCATGCAATATGACTTCAAAGGGTCTTCATTTGCTCACCGAACCTCTCCAATCCTATCACTGCTGCGTTTATGCCCCTGTACTCATGCTTGATTCTCTTTCAGAGACATACCAATCCATAAGTTTTAAGATACTTACTAGTCAGGTACATTCTTAGGCATTTAATATGGGGTTTTGAGTCCATTTCGTTGAGCAAGGAGTAGCCCTTGTCTATTACATATTTGGCTTAGGGAACTTTATCTGTGCTCATTTCAATCTCTGATTTTATGCAGCACCCCAACTCACCTTTCCCCTTAAGCAAGCATAAGTTGGTTTTCTAAATTTGAGACCCTGTTCTGTTTTGTAATTCAGTGCCTGTGTAGCCAAGTTTACATTCCGTGTATTAGTGATATCTTATGACGTTTCTTTTTCTGTGTGACTTATTTCAGTTAGAATCATCATACCTGAATCCACTCTATGCTTTACAGGCCTGATGACATAGATTTTATTGCTGATTGATATTGCATTGTACGTAAGTACCACAACTTCTTTATCCATTTTTCGCTTTCTGCGATATTGAACTTGTACCGTGACTGAGGTTCTGGTAAACAGAGCTGTCCCAAATTGTGGGATGGCTGTGTCTTTTTTATTTTAATTTCCCTAAGCTATAGGACCATAATTGGAAGTGCCCTAGGCTGTGTTCCTCAGTTTTTTAGATGTTTCAGGAAACACCATACACTTCTCCCGAGTGGCTGTTGGCAATTTACATCCTGCCCATCAGCATAACAAGGCTCCCAGTTCTCCATGGCCTGTCCTGCCTTTCTGGATTTTACACTTTTTTCAGATGGCCCTTTTGACCGGGGGGAAGTGAGACTTCATTGTAGTGCAGATTTCCTTTGCAAGCTTGCTTGGTTGGCCAAAAAGGGCGTATGCGTTTTGTCCTGAATATATTCAGAAAAAAACACATACGCCCTTTTTGGCCAGTGCATCATTGTGGACGTTCTGCCTCTTTTCCTATGCTTTAAATGCAATTCCAGTCTACCTCCTGAAATCGGTTTCCTGCAATTCTGCCCGGCTTTCAAGTCCTCTTGGCAGCCTTACTTCAGTATATTTTTGGACAATAACTGTCATTTATAACTCTGCAGGTTTGTGAATTACAGTGTCCCTGAGCTCCTTTCTTCAACTCGCTTTCTTGTGAGCTGGCCGCAACACCGCAGGATTGCTTCAGGCCCTAATCTGGTTCCGACACGGCACACGGAGATTTTGGTTAATTCCTCTTCCTGGTGGGAAATGAGAGTTAAATTCGCCCGTCCAGACACCTCCAGCTAGTCTCTCATTGGTTCTCCCTATTCCTGTTCATCTTCCTCAGAAATTGCAAACTGGGCCAAACAGGAGGTTAAAGGCACTGACTCTCCAAGTCGGGAGAGTGTTAATAAAGCATTTGGAATGTTGCACCCGAGTACCAGGGTACGAGAACTGAGGCATATTTGAACACGTCTCGCGATCACATGGTTGATCATACTCTGGGTTCCACATGCATGTTTTTGCTGAAGGAAGAATCCCTTAAACCTGGAGAGTTGAGACCCGTGGAATGGGTACCATGCAATGTGACTTCAAAGGGTCTTCATTTGCTCACCGAACCTCTCCAATCCTATCACTGCTGCGTTTATGCCCCTGTACACACGCTTGGTTCTCTTTTGGAGACATAGCAATCCATAGGTTTTAAGATACTTACTAGTCAGGTACATTCTTAGGCGTTTAATATGGGGTGTTGAGTCCATTTCGTTGAGCAAGGAGTAGCTCTTGTCTATTCCATATTTGGCTTAAAGAACTTTATCTGTGCTCATTTCAATCTCTGGTTTTATGCAGCACCCCAACTCACCTTTCCCCTTAAGCAAGCATAAGTTGGTTTTCTAAATATGAGACCCTGTTCTGTTTTGTAATCCAGTTCCTGTGTAGCCAAGTTTACAATCCGTGTATTAGTGTTATCTTATGATGTTTCTTTTTCTGTGTGACTTATTTCAGTTAGAATCATCATACCTGAATCCACTCTATGCTTTACAGGCCTGATGACATAGATTTCATTGCTGATTGATATTGCATTGTACGTAAGTACCACAACTTCTTTATCCAGTTTTCACTTTCTGCGATATTGAACTTGTACCATAAACGGGGTTCTTGTAAACAGAGCTGTCCCAAACTTTGGGGTGGCTGTGTCTTTTTGATTTCAATTTCCCTAAGCTATAGGACCATAAGTGGAACTGCCCTAGGCTCTGTTGCTTTGTTTTTTCGATGTTTCAGGAAACACCATACACTTCTCCTGAGTGGCTGTTGGCAATTTACATCCCGCCCATCAACATAACAAGGCTCCCAGTTCTCCATGGCCTGTCCTGCCTTTCTGGATTTTACACTTTTTTCAGATGGCCCTTTTGACCCGGGGGAAGTGAGACTTCATTGTAGTGCAGATTTCCTTTGCAAGCTTGCTTGGTTGGCCAAAAAGGGCGTATGCGTTTTTTCCTGAATATATTCAGGAAAAAACGCATACGCCCTTTTTGGCCTAGTGCATCATTCTCGACGTTCTGCCTCTTTTCCTATGCTTTAAATGCAATTCCAGTCTACCTCCTGAAATCGGTTTCCTGCAATTCTGCCCGGCTTTCAAGTCCTCTTGGCAGCCTTACTTCAGTATATTTTTGGACGATAGCTGTCATTTATAACTCTGCAGGTTTGTGAATTACAGTGCCGCTGAACTCCTTTCTTCAAATTGCTTTCTTGTGAGCTGGCAGCAACACCGCAGGATTGCTTCAGGCCCTAATCTGATTCCGACATGGCACGCTGAGCCTTTGGTTAATTCCTCTTCGTGGTGGGAAATGAGAGTTAAATTTGCCCGTCCAGACACCTCCAGCTAGTCTCTCATTGGTTCTCCCTATTCCTGTTAATCTTCCGCGGAATTTGCAACCTGGGCCAAACAGGAGGTTAAAGGCACTGACTCTCCAATTCAGGAGAGTGTTAGTAAAGCGTCTGGAATGTTGCACCCGAGTACCAGGGGACGAGAACTGAGACATATTGGAACACGTCTCCCGATCACACGGTTGATCATACTCTGGGTTCCACATGCATGTTTTAGCTGAAGGAAGAATCCCTTAAACCTGGAGAGTTGAGACCCGTGGAATGGGTACCATGCAATATGACTTCAAAGGGTCTTCATTTGCTCACCGAACCTCTCCAATCCTATCACTGTTGCGTTTATGCCCCTATACTCACGCTTGATTCTCTTTCAGAGACATAGCAATCTTTAGGTTTTAAGATACTTACAAGTCAGGTACATCATAAGGTGTTTAACATGGGGTTTTGAGTCCATTTCGTTGAGGAAGGAGTAGCTCTTGTCTATTACATATTTGGCTTAAGGAACTTTATCTGTGCTCATTTCAATCTCTGGTTTTATGCAACACCCCAACTCAACTTTCCCCTTAAGCAAGCATAAGTTGGTTTTCTAAATTGGAGACCCTGTTCTGTTTTGTAATCCAGTTCCTGTGTAGCCAAGTTTACATTCCGTGTATTAGTGATATCTTATGATGTTTCTTTTTCTGTGTGACTTATTTCAGTTAGATTCATCATACCTGAACCCACTCATTTTCTGCTACGTGCCTGATGACATAGATTTCATTGCTGAGTGATATTGCATCGTACGTAAGTACCACAACTTCTTTATCCATTTTTCACTTTCTGCGATATTGAACTTGTACCGTAAACGAGGTTCTTGTAAACAGAGCCATCCCAAACTTTGGGGTGGCTGTGTCTTTTTGATTTTAATTTCCCTAAGCTATAGGACCATAAGTGGAAGTGCCCTAGGCTCTGTTGCTTTGTTTTTTAGATGTTTCAGGAAACACCATACACTTCTCCCCAGTGGCTGTTGGGAGTTTACATCCCGCCCATCAGCATAACAAGGCTCCCAGTTCTCCATGGCCTGTCCTGCCTTTCTGGATTTTACACTTTTTTCAGATGGCCCCTTTGACCGCGGGGAAGTGAGACTTCATTGTAGTGCAGATTTCCTTTGCAAGCTTGCTTGGTTGGCCAAAAAGGGCGTATGCTTTTTTTCCTGAATATATTCAGGAAAAAACTCATACGCCCTTTTTGGCCAAGTGCATCATTGTGGACGTTCTGCCTCTTTTCCTATGCTTTAAATGCAATTCCTGTCTACCTCCTGAAATCGGTTTCCTGCAATTCTGCCCCGCTTTCAAGTCCTCTTGGCAGCCTTACTTCAGTATATTTTTGGACGATAGCTGTCATTTATAACTCTGCAGGTTTGTGAATTACAGTGCCCCTGAGCTGCTTTCTTAAACTCGCTTTCTTGTGAGCTGGCCACAACACCGCAGGATTCCTTCAGGCCCTAATCTGGTTGCGGCACGGCACGCTGAGCCTTTGCTTAATTCCTCTTCCTGGTGGGAAATGGGAGTTAAATTTGCCCGTCCAGACACCTCAAGCTAGTCTCTCATTGGTTCTCCCTATTCCTGTTCATCTTCCGCGGAATTTGCAAACTGGGCCAAACAGGAGGTTAAAGGCACTGACTCTCCAAGTCGGGAGAGTGTTAGTAAAGCGTCTGGAATGTTGCACCCGAGTACCAGGGGATGAGAACTGAGACATATTTCAACACGTCTCCCGATGACACGGTTGATCATACTCTGGGTTCCACATGCATGTTTTAGCTGAAGGAAGAATCCCTTAAACCTGGAGAGTTGAGACCCGTGGAATGGGTACCATGCAATATGACTTCAAAGGGTCTTCATTTGCTCACCGAACCTCTCCAATCCTATCACTGTTGCGTTTATGCCCCTATACTCACGCTTGATTCTCTTTCAGAGACATAGCAATCTTTAGGTTTTAAGATACTTACAAGTCAGGTACATCATAAGGTGTTTAACATGGGGTTTTGAGTCCATTTCGTTGAGGAAGGAGTAGCTCTTGTCTATTACATATTTGGCTTAAGGAACTTTATCTGTGCTCATTTCAATCTCTGGTTTTATGCAACACCCCAACTCAACTTTCCCCTTAAGCAAGCATAAGTTGGTTTTCTAAATTGGAGACACTGTTCTGTTTTGTAATCCAGTTCCTGTGTAGCCAAGTTTACATTCCGTGTATTAGTGATATCTTATGATGTTTCTTTTTCTGTGTGACTTATTTCAGTTAGATTCATCATACCTGAACCCACTCATTTTCTGCTACGGGCCTGATGACATAGATTTCATTCCTGAGTGATATTGCATCGTACGTAAGTACCACAACTTCTTTATCCATTTTTCACTTTCTGCGATATTGAACTTGTACTGTAAACGAGGTTCTTGTAAACAGAGCCGTCCCAAACTTTGGGGTGGCTGTGTCTTTTTGATTTTAATTTCCCTAAGCTATAGGACCATAAGTGGAAGTGCCCTAGGCTCTGTTGCTTTGTTTTTTAGATGTTTCAGGAAACACCATACACTTCTCCCCAGTGGCTGTTGGGAGTTTACATCCCGCCCATCAGCATAACAAGGCTCCCAGTTCTCCATGGCCTGTCCTGCCTTTCTGGATTTTACACTTTTTTCAGATGGCCCCTTTGACCGCGGGGAAGTGAGACTTCATTGTAGTGCAGATTTCCTTTGCAAGCTTGCTTGGTTGGCCAAAAAGGGCGTATGATTTTTTTCCTGAATATATTCAGGAAAAAACGGATACGCCCTTTTTGGCCAAGTGCATCATTGTGGACGTTCTGCCTCTTTTCCTATGCTTTAAATGCAATTCCTGTCTACCTCCTGAAATCGGTTTCCTGCAATTCTGCCCCGCTTTCAAGTCCTCTTGGCAGCCTTACTTCAGTATATTTTTGGACGATAGCTGTCATTTATAACTCTGCAGGTTTGTGAATTACAGTGCCCCTGAGCTGCTTTCTTAAACTCGCTTTCTTGTGAGCTGGCCGCAACACCGCAGGATTCCTTCAGGCCCTAATCTGGTTCCGGCACGGCACGCTGAGCCTTTGGTTAATTCCTCTTCCTGGTGGGAAATGGGAGTTAAATTTGCCCGTCCAGACACCTCCAGCTAGTCTCTCATTGGTTCTCCCTATTCCTGTTCATCTTCCGCGGAATTTGCAAACTGGGCCAAACAGGAGGTTAAAGGCACTGACTCTCCAAGTCGGGAGAGTGTTAGTAAAGCGTCTGGAATGTTGCACCCGAGTACCAGGGGATGAGAACTGAGACATATTTCAACACGTCTCCCGATGACACGGTTGATCATACTCTGGGTTCCACATGCATGTTTTAGCTGAAGGAAGAATCCCTTAAACCTGGAGAGTTGAGACCCGTGGAATGGGTACCATGCAATATGACTTCAAAGGGTCTTCATTTGCTCACCGAACCTCTCCAATCCTATCACTGCTGCGTTTATGCCCCTGTACTCACGCTTGATTCTCTTTCAGAGACATAGCAATCTTTAGGTTTTAAGATACTTACTAGTCAGGTACATTATAAGGTGTTTAACATGGGGTTTTGAGTCCATTTCGTTGAGCAGGGAGTAGCTCTTTTCTATTCCATATTTGGCTTAAGGAACTTTATCTGTGCTCATTTCAATCTCTGGTTTTATGCAGCACCCCAACTCACCTTTCCCCTTAAGCAAGCATAAGTTGGTTTTCTAAATTTGAGACCCTGTTCTGTTTTGTAATCCATTTCCAGTGTAGCCAAGTTTACATTCCGTGTATTAGTGATATCTTATGATGTTTCTTTTTCTGTGTGACTTATTTCAGTTAGAATCATCATACCTGAATCCACTCATTATGCTGCTACGTGCCTGATGACATAGATTTCATTGCTGAGTGTTATTGCATTGTATGTAAGTACCACAACATCTGTATCCATTTTTCACTTTCTGTGATATTGAACTTGTACCGTAAACGAGGTTCTTGTAATAAGAGCCATACCAAATTTTGGGGTGGCTGTGTCTTTTTGATTTTAATTTCCCTAAGCTATAGGATCATAAGTGGAAGTGCCCTAGCCTCTGTTGGTTTGTTTTTTACATGTTTCAGGAAACACCATACACTTCTCCCGAGTGGCTGTTGGCAATTTACATCCCGCCCATCAGCATAACAAGGCTCCCAGTTCTCCAACGCCTGTCCTCCCTTTCTGGATTTTACACTTTTTTCAGATGGCCGTTTTGACCCAGCGGAAGTGAGACTTCATTGTAGTGCAGATTTCCTTTGCAAGCTTGCTTGGTTGGCCAAAAAGTGCGTATGCTTTTTTTCCTGAATATATTCAGGAAAAAACGCATACGCCCTTTTTGGCCAAGTGCATCATTGTGGACGTTCTGCCTCATTTCCTATGCTTTAAATGCAATTCCTGTCTACCTCCTGAAATCGGTTTCCTGCAATTCTGCCCGGCTTTCAAGTCCTCTTGGCAGCCTTACTTCAGTATATTTTTGGACGATAGCTGTCATTTATAACTCTGCAGGTTTGTGAATTACAGTGCCCCAGAGCTGCTTTCTTAAACTCGCTTTCTTGTGAGCTGGCCGCAACACCGCAGGATTCCTTCAGGCCCTAATCTGCTTCCGGCACGGCACGCTGAGCCTTTGGTTAATTCCTCTTCCTGGTGGGAAATGGGAGTTAAATTTGCCCGTCCAGACACCTCCAGCTTGTCTCTCATTGGTTCTCCCTATTCCTGTTCATCTTCCACGGAATTTGCAAACTGGGCCAAACAGGAGGTTAAAGGCACTGACTCTCCAAGTCGGGAGAGTGTTAGTAAAGCGTCTGGAATGTTGCACCCGAGTACCAGGGGACGAGAACTGAGACATATTTCAACACGTCTCCCGATCACACGGTTGATCATACTCTGGGTTCCACATGCATGTTTTAGCTGAAGGAAGAATACTTTAAACCTGGAGAGTTGAGACCCGTGGAATGGGTACCATGCAATATGACTTCAAAGGGTCTTCATTTGCTCACCGAACCTCTCCAATCCTATCACTGCTGCGTTTATGTCCCTGTACTCACGCTTGATTCTCTTTCAGAGACATAGCAATCTTTAGGTTTTAAGATACTTACTAGTCAGGTACATTATAAGGTGTTTAACATGGGGTTTTGAGTCCATTTCGTTGAGCAAGGAGTAGCTCTTGTCTATTCCATATTTGGCTTAAGGAACTTTATCTGTGCTCATTTCAATCTCTGGTTTTATGCAGCACCCCAACTCACCTTTCCCCTTAAGCAAGCATAAGTTGGTTTTCTAAATTTGAGACCCTGTTCTGTTTTGTAATCCAGTTCCTGTGTAGCCAAGTTTACATTCCGTGTATTAGTGATATCTTATGATGTTTCTTTTTCTGTGTGACTTATTTCAGTTAGAATCATCATACCGGAACCCACTCATTTTTTGCTACGTGCCTGATGACATAGATTTCATTGCTGAGTGATATTGCATTGTACGTAAGTACCACAACTTCTTTATCCATTTTTCACTTTCTGTAATATTGAACTTGTACCGTAAACGAGGTTCTTGTAAACAGAGCCATCCCAAACTTTGGGGTGGCTGTGTCTTTTCGATTTTAATTTCCCTAAGCTATAGGACCATAAGTGGAAGTGCCCTAGGCTCTGTTGATTTGTTTTTTAGATGTTTCAGGAAACACCATACACTTCTCCTGAGTGGCTGTTGGCAATTTACATCCCACCCATCAGCATAACAAGTTCTCCTTGGCCTGTCCTGCCTTTCTGGAGTTTACACTTTTTTCAGATGGCCCTTTTGACCAGGCGGAAGTGAGACTTCATTGTAGTGAAGATTTCCTTTGCAAGCTTGCTTGGTTGGCCAAAAAGGGCGTATGCGTTTTTTCCTGAATATATTCAGGAAAAAACGCATACGCCCTTTTTGGACAAGTGCATCATTGTCGACGTTCCGCCTCTTTTCCTATGCTTTAAATGCAATTCCAGTCTACCTCCTGAAATCGGTTTCCTGCAATTCTGCCCCGCTTTCAAGTCCTCTTGGCAGCCTTACTTCAGTATATTTTTGGACGATAGCTGTCATTTATAACTCTGCAGGTTTGTGAATTACAGTGTCCCTGAGCTCCTTTCTTCAACTCGCTTTCTTGTGAGCTGGCTGCAACACCGCAGGATTGCTTCAGGCCCTAATCTGGTTCCGGCACGGCACGCTGAGCCTTTGGATAATTCCTCTTCCTGGTGGGAAATGAGAGTTAAATTTGCCCGTCCAGACACCTCCAGCTAGTCTCTCATTGGTTCTCCCTATTCCTGTTCATCTTCCGCAGAAATTGCAAACTGGGCCAAACAGGAGGTTAAAGGCACTGACTCTCCAAGTCGGGAGAGTGTTAGTAAAGCGTCTGGAATGTTGCACCCGAGTACCAAGGGACGAGAACTGAGACATGTTGGAACACGTCTCCCGATCACACGGTTGATCATACTCTGGGTTCCACATGCATGATTTAGCTGAAGGAAGAATCCCTTAAACCTGGAGAGTTGAGACCCGTGGAATGGGTACCATGCAATATGACTTCAAAGGGTCTTCATTTGCTCACCGAACCTCTCCAATCCTATCACTGCTGCGTTTATGCCCCTGTACACACGCTTGATTCTCTTTCGGAGACATAGCGATCCATAGGTTTTAAGATACTTACTAATCAGGTACATTCTTCGGCGTTTAATATGGGGTGTTGAGTCCATTTCGTTGAGCAAGGAGTATCTCTTGTCTATTAATATTTGGCTTAAGGAACTTTATCTGTGCTCATTTCAATCTCTGGTTTTACGCAGCACCCCAACTCACCTTTCCCCTTAAGCAAGCATAAGTTGGTTTTCTACATTTGAGACCCTGTTCTGTTTTGTAATTCAGTGCCTGTGTAGCCAAGTTTACATTCCGTGTATTAGTGATATCTTATGATGTTTCTTTTTCTGTGTGACTTATTTCAGTTACAATCATCATACCTGAGTCCACTCATTATGGTGCTACGGGCCTAATGACATAGATTTCATTGCTGAGTGATATTGCATTGTACGTAAGTACCACAACTTCTTTATCCAGTTTTCGCTTTCTGTGAAATTTAACTTGTACCGTAAACGAGGTTCTTGTAAACAGAGCCGTCCCAAACTTTGGGGTAGCTGTGTCTTTTTTATTTCAATTTCCCTAAGCTATAGGACCATAAGTGGAACTGCCCTAGGCTCTGTTGCTTTGTTTTTTCGATGTTTCAGGAAACACCATACACTTCTCCTGAGTGGCTGTTGGCAATTTACATCCCGCCCATCAACATAACAAGGCTCCCAGTTCTCCATGGCCTGTCCTGCCTTTCTGGATTTTACACTTTTTTCAGATGGCCCTTTTGACGGGGGGGAAGTAAGACTTCATTGTAGTGCAGATTTCCTTTGCAAGCTTGCTTGGTTGGCCAAAAAGGGCGTATGCGTTTTTTCCTGAATATATTCAGGAAAAAACGCATACGCCCTTTTTGGCCTAGTGCTTCATTGTCGACGTTCTGCCTCTTTTCCTATGCTTTAAATGCAATTCCAGTCTACCTCCTGAAATCGGTTTCCTGCAATTCTACCCGGCTTTCAAGTCCTCTTGGAAGCCTTACTTCAGTATATTTTTGGACGATAGCTGTCATTTATAACTCTGCAGGTTTGTGAATTACAGTGCCACTGAACTCCTTTCTTCAAATTGCTTTCTTGTGAGCTGGCAGCAACACCGCAGGATTGCTTCAGGCCCTAATCTGATTCCGACATGGCACGCTGAGCCTTTGGTTAATTCCTCTTCATGGTGGGAAATGAGAGTTAAATTTGCCCGTCCAGACACCTCCAGCTAGTCTCTCATTGGTTCTCCCTATTCCTGTTAATCTTCCGCGGAATTTGCAACCTGGGCCAAACAGGAGGTTAAAGGCACTGACTCTCCAATTCAAGAGAGTGTTAGTAAAGCGTCTGGAATGTTGCACCCGAGTACCAGGGGACGAGAACTGAGACATATTTGAACACGTCTCCCGGTCACACGGTTGATCATACTCTGGGTTCCACATGCATGTTTTAGCTGAAGGAAGAATCCCTTAAACCTGGAGAGTTGAGACCCGTGGAATGGGTACCATGCAATATGACTTCAAAGGGTCTTCATTTGCTCACCGAACCTCTCCAATCCTATCACTGTTGCGTTTATGCCCCTATACTCACGCTTGATTCTCTTTCAGAGACATAGCAATCTTTAGGTTTTAAGATACTTACAAGTCAGGTACATTATACGGTGTTTAACATGGGGTTTTGAGTCCATTTTGTTGAGGAAGGAGTAGCTCTTGTCTATTACATATTTGGCTTAAGGAACTTTATCTGTGCTCATTTCAATCTCTGGTTTTATGCAGCACCCCAACTCACCTTTCCCCTTAAGCAAGCATAAGTTGGTTTTCTAAATTGGAGACCCTGTTCTGTTTTGTAATCCAGTTCCTGTGTAGCCAAGTTTACATTCCGTGTATTAGTGATATCTTATGATGTTTCTTTTTCTCTGTGACTTATTTCAGTTAGATTCATCATACCTGAACCCACTCATTTTCTGCTACGGGCCTGATGACATAGATTTCATTGCTGAGTGATATTGCATTGTACGTAAGTACCACAACTTCTCTATCCATTTTTCACTTTCTGCGATATTGAACTTGTACCGTAAACGAGGTTCTTGTAAACAGAGCCATCCCAAACTTTGGGGTGGCTGTGTCTTTTTGATTTTAATTTCCCTAAGCTATAGGACCATAAGTGGAAGTGCCCTAGGCTCTGTTGCTTTGTTTTTTAGATGTTTCAGGAAACACCATACACTTCTCCCCAGTGGCTGTTGGGAGTTTACATCCCACCCATCAGCATAACAAGGCTCCCAGTTCTCCATGGCCTGTCCTGCCTTTCTGGATTTTACACTTTTTTCAGATGGCCCCTTTGACCGCGGGGAAGTGAGACTTCATTGTAGTGCAGATTTCCTTTGCAAGCTTGCTTGGTTGGCCAAAAAGGGCGTATGCGTTTTTTCCTGAATATATTCAGGAAAAAACGCATACGCCCTTTTTGGCCAAGTCCATCATTGTGGACGTTCTGCTTCTTTTCCTATGCTTTAAATGCAATTTCTGTCTACCTCCTGAAATCGGCTTCCTGCAATTCTGCCCCGCTTTCAAGTCCTCTTGGCAGCCTTACTTCAGTATATTTTTGGACGATAGCTATCATTTATAACTCTGCAGGTTTGTGAATTACAGTGCCCCTGAGCTGCTCTCTTAAACTCGCTTTCTTGTGAGGTGGCCGCAACACCGCAGGATTCCTTCAGGCCCTAATCTGGTTCCGGCACGGCACGCTGAGCCTTTGGTTAATTCCTCTTCCTGGTGGGAAATGGGAGTTAAATTTGCCCGTCCAGACACCTCCAGCTAGTCTCTCATTGGTTCTCCGTATTCCTGTTCATCTTCCGCGGAATTTGCAAACTGGGCCAAACAGGAGGTTAAAGGCACTGACTCTCCAAGTCGGGAGAGTGTTAGTAAAGCGTCTGGAATGTTGCACCTGAGTACCAGGGGACGAGAACTGAGACAGATTGGAACACGTCTCTCGATCACACGGTTGATCATACTCTGGGTTCCACATGCATGTTTTAGCTGAAGGAAGAATCCCTTAAACCTGGAGAGTTGAGACCCGTGGAATGGGTACCATGCAATATGACTTCAAAGGGTCTTCATTTGCTCACCGAACCTCTCCAATCCTATCACTGCTGCGTTTATGCCCCTGTACACACGCTTGATTCTCTTTCGGAGACATAGCGATCCATAGGTTTTAAGTTACTTACTAGTCAGGTACATTCTTAGGCGTTTAATATGGGGTGTTGAGTCCATTTCGTTGAGCAAGGAGTAGCTCTTGTCTATTACATATTTGGCTTAAGGAACTTTATCTGTGCTCATTTCAATCTCTGGTTTTATGCAGCACCCCAACTCACCTTTCCCCTTAAGCAATCATAAGTTGGTTTTCTAAATTGGAGACCCTGTTCTCTTTGTAATCCAGTTCCTGTGTAGCCAAGTTTACATTCCGTGTATTAGTGATATCTTATGATATTTCTTTTCCTGTGTGACTTATTTCAGTTAGAATCATCATACCTGAATCCACTCATTATGCTGCTACGGGCCTGATGACATAGATTTCATTGCTGAGTGATATTGCATTGTACGTAAGTACCACAACTTCTTTATCCATTTTTCACTTTCTGTGATATTGAACTTGTCCCGTAAACGAGTTTCTTGTAAACAGAGCCGTCCCAAACGTTGGGGTGGCTGTGTCTTTTTGATTTTAATTTCCCTAAGCTATAGGGCCATAAGTGGAAGTGCCCTAGTCTCTGTTGCTTTGTTTTTTAGATGTTTCAGGAAACACCATACACTTCTCCCAAGTGGCTGTTGGCAATATACATCCCGCCCATCAGCATAACAAGGCTCCCAGTTCTCCATGGCCTGTCCTGCCTTTCTGGATTTTACACTTTTTTCAGTGTTCCTTTTGACCGGGGGGAAGTGAGACTTCATTGTAGTGCAGATTTCCTTTGCAAGCTTGCTTGGTTGGCCAAAAAGGGCGTATGCGTTTTTTCCTGAATATATTCAGGAAAAAACGCATACGCCCTTTTTGGCCAAGTGCATCATTGTCGACGTTCTGCCTCTTTTCCTATGCTTTAAGTGCAATTCCAGTCTACCTCCTGAAATCGGTTTCCTGCAATTTTGCCCCACTTTCAAGTCCTCTTGGCAGCCTTACTTCAGTATATTTTTGGACGATAGCTGTCATTTATAACTCTGCAGGTTTGTGAATTACAGTGCCCCTGAGCTCCTTTCTTCAACTCGCTTTCTTGTGAGCTGGCCGCAACACCGCAGGATTGCTTCAGGCCCTAATCTGGTTCCGGCACGGCACGCTGAGCCTTTGGTTAATTCCTCTTCCTGGTGGGAAATGAGAGTTAAATTTGCCCGTCCAGACACCTCCAGCTAGTCTCTCATTGGTTCTCCCTATTCCTGTTCATCTTCCGCAGAAATTGCAAACTGGGCCAAACAGGAGGTTAAAGGCACTGACTCTCCCAGTCGGGAGATTGTTAGTAAAGCGTCTGGAATGTTGCACCCGAGTACCAGGGGACGAGTCCTGAGACATATTGGAACACGTCTCCCGATCACACGGTTGATCATACTCTGGGTTCCACATGCATGATTTAGCTGAAGGAAGAATCCCTTAAACCTGGAGATTTGAGACCCGTGGAATGGGTACCATGCAATATGATTTCAAAGGGTCTTCATTTGCTCACCAAATGTCTCCAATCCTATCATTGCTGCATTTATGCCCCTGTACACACGCTTGATTCTCTTTCGGAGACATAGCAATTCATAGGTTTTAAGATACTTACTAGTCAGGTACATACTTAAGCGTTTAATATGGGGTGTTGAGTCCATTTCGTTGAGCAAGGAGTAGCTCTTGTCTATTACATATTTGGCTTAAGGAACTTTATCTGTGCTCATTTCAATCTCTGGTTTTATGCAGCACCCCAACTCACCTTTCCCCTTAAGCAAGCATAAGTTGGTTTTCTAAATTTGAGACCCTCTTCTGATTTGTAATCCAGTTCCTGTATAGCCAAGTTTACATTCCGTGTATTAGTGATATCTTATGATGTTTCTTTTTCTGTGTGACTTATTTCAGTTAGAATCATCATACCTGAATCCACTCATTATGCTGCTACGGGCCTGATGACATAGATTTCATTGCTGAGTGATATTGCATTGTACGTAAGTACCACACCTTCTTTATCCATTTTTCGCCTTCTGCGATATTGAACTTGTACCGTAAACGAGGTTCTTGTAAACAGAGCCGTCCCAAACTTTGGGGTGGCTGTGTCTTTTTGATTTTAATTTCCCTAAGCTATAGGGCCATAAGTGGAAGTGCCCTAGGCTCTGTTGCTTTGTTTTTTAGATGTTTCAGGAAACAGCATAAACTTCTCCCCAGTGGCTGTTGGCAATTTACATCCCGCCCATCAGCATAACAAGGCTCCCAGTTCTCCATGGCCTGTCCTGCTTTTCTGGATTTTACACTTTTTTCAGATGTCCCTTTTTACTGGGGGGAAGTGAGACTTCATTGTAGTGCAGATTTCCTTTGCAAGCTTGCTTGGTTGGCCAAAAACGGCGTATGCGTTTTTTCCTGAATATATTAAGGAAAAAACGCATACGCCCTTTTTGGCCAAGTGCATCATTGTCGACGTTCTGCCTCTTTTCCTATGCTTTAAATGCAAATCCAGTCTACCTCCTGAAATCGGTTTCCTGCAATTCTGCCCCGCTTTCAAGTCCTCTTGGCAGCCTTACTTCAGTAAATTTTTGGACGATAGCTGTCATTTATAACTCTGCAGGTTTGTGAATTACAGTGCCCCTGAGCTCCTTTCTTCAACTCACTTTCTTGTGAGCTGGCCGCAACACCGCAGGATTGCTTCAGGCCCTAATCTGCTTCCGGCACGGCATGCTGAGCCTTTGGTTAATTCCTCTTCCTGGTGGGAAATGAGAGTTAAATTTGCCCGTCCAGACACCTCCAGCTAGTCTCTCATTGGTTCTCCCTATTCCTGTTCATCTTCCGCAGAAATTGCAAACTGGGCCAAACAGGAGGTTAAAGGCACTGACTCTCCAAGTCGGGAGAGTGTCAGTTAAGCGTCTGGAATGTTGCACCCGAGTACCAGGGGAATAGAACTGAGACATATTGGAACACGTCTCCTGATCACACGGTTGATCATACTCTGGGTTCCACATGCATGATTTTGCTGAAGGAAGAATCCCTTAAACCTGGAGAGTTGAGACCCGTGGAATGGGTACCATGCAATATGACTTCAAAGGGTCTTTGTTTGCTCACCGAACCTCTCCAATCCTATCACTGCTGCGTTTATGCCCCTGTACACATGCTTGATTCTCTTTCGGAGACATAGCAATCCATAGGTTTTAAGATAATTAGTAGTCAGGTACATTCTTAGGCGTTTAATATGGGGTGTTGAGTCCATTTCGTTGAGCAAGGAGTAGCTCTTGTCTATTACATATTTGACTTAAGGAACTTTATCTGTGCTCATTTCAATCTCTGGTTTTATGCAGCACCCCAACTCACCTTTCCCCTTAAGCAAGCATAAGTTGGTTTTCTAAATTTGAGACCCTGTTCTGTTTTGTAATTCAGTTCCTGTGTAGCCAAGTTTACATTCCGTGTATTAGTGATATCTTATGATGTTTCTTTTTCTGTGTGACTTATTTCAGTTAGAATCATCATACCTGAATCCACTCATTATGCTGCTACGGGCCTGATGACATAGGTTTCATTGCTGAGTGATGTTGCATTGTACGTAAGTACCACAACTTCTTTATCCATTTTTCACTTTCTGTGATATTGAACTTGTCCCGTAAATGAGTTTCTTGTAAACAAAGCCGTCCCAAACGTTGGGGTGGCTGTGTCTTTTTGATTTTAATTTCCCTAAGCTATAGGGCCATAAGTGGAATTGCCCTAGGCTCTGTTCCTCTGTTTTTTAGATGTTTCAGGAAACACCATACACTTCTCCCAAGTGGCTGTTGGCAATATACATCCCGCCCATCAGCATAACAAGGCTCCCAGTTCTCCATGGCCTGTCCTGCCTTTCTGGATTTTACACTTTTTTCACATGGCCCTTTTGACCGGTGGGAAGTGAGACTTCATTGTAGTGCAGATTTCCTTTGCAAGCTTGCTTGGTTGGCCAAAAAGGGCGTATGCGTTTTTTCCTGAATATATTCAGGAAAAAACGCATACGCCCTTTTTGGCCAAGTGCATCATTGTCGACGTTCTGCCTCTTTTCCTATGCTTTAAATGCAATTCCAGTCTACCTCCTGAAATCGGTTTCCTGCAATTCTGCCCTGCTTTCAAGTCCTCTTGGCAGCCTTACTTCAGTATATTTTTGGACGATAGCTGTCATTTATAACTCTGCAGGTTTGTAAATTACAGTGCCCCTGAGCTCCTTTCTTCAACTCGCTTTCTTGTGAGCTGGCCGCAACACCGCAGGATTGCTTCAGGCCCTAATCTGGTTCCGGCACGGCACGCTGAGCCTTTGGTTAATTCCTCTTCCTGGTGGGAAATGAGAGTTAAATTTGCCCGTCCAGACACCTCCAGCTAGTCTCTCATTGGTTCTCCCTATTCCTGTTCATCTTCCGCAGAAGTTGCAAACTGGGCCAAACAGGAGGTTAAAGGCACTGACTCTCCAAGTCGGGAGAGTGTTAGTAAAGCGTCTGGAATGTTGCACCCGAGTACCAGGGGACGAGAACTGAGACATATTGGAACACGTCTCCCGATCACACGGTTGATCATACTCTGGGTTCCACATGCATGATTTCGCCTAAGGAAGAATCCCTTAAGTTGGAGAGTTGAGACCTGTGGAATGGGTACCATGCAATATGACTTCAAAGGGTCTTCATTTGCTCACCGAACCTCTCCAATCCTATCACTGCTGCGTTTATGCCCCTGTACACACGCTTGATTCTCTTTCGGAGACATAGCGATCCATAGGTTGTAAGATACTTACTAGTCAGGTACATTGTTAGGTGTTTAATATGGGGTGTTGAGTCCATTTCGTTGAGCAAGGAGTAGCTCTTGTCTATTACATATTTGGCTTAAGGAACTTTATCTGTGCTCATTTCAATCTCTGGTTTTATGCAGCACCCCAACTCACCTTTCCCCTTAAGCAATCATAAGATGGTTTTCTAAATTTGAGACCCTGTTCTCTTTTGTAATCCAGTTCCTGTGTAGCCAAGTTTACATTCCGTGTATTAGTGATATCTTATGATGTTTCTTTTTCTATGTGACTTATTTCAGTTAGAATCATCATACCTGAATCCACTCATTATGCTGCTATGGGCCTGATGACATAGATTTCATTGCTGAGTGATATTGCATTCTACGTAAGTACCACAACTTCTTTATCCATTTTTCACTTTCTGTGATATTGAACTTGTCCCGTAAATTAGGTTCTTGTAAAGAGAGCCGTCACAAACTTTTGGGTGGCTGTGTGTTTTTTATTTTAATTTCCCTTAACTATAGGACCATAAGTGGAATTGCCCTAGGCTCTGTTCCTCTGTTTTTTAGATGTTTCAGGAAGCACCATACACTTCTCCCGAGTGGCTGTTGACAATTTACATCCCGACAATCAGCATAACAAGGCTCCCAATTCTCCATGGCCTGTCCTGCCTTTCTGGATTTTACACTTTTTTCAGATGGCCGTTTTGACCGGGGGGAAGTGAGACTTCATTGTAGTGCAGATTTCCTTTGCAAGCTTGCTTGGTTGGCCAAAAAGTGCGTATGCGTTTTTTCCTGAATATATTCAGGAAAAAACGAATACGCCCTTTTTGGCCAAGTGCATCATTGTCAACATTCTGCCTCTTTTCCTATGCTTTAAATGCAAATCCAGTCTACCTCCTGAAATCGGTTTTCTGCAATTCTGCCCCGCTTTCAAGTCCTCTTGGCAGCCTTACTTCAGTAAATTTTTGGACGATAGCTGTCATTTATAACTCTGCAGGTTTGTGAATTACAGTGCCCCTGAGCTCCTTTCTTCAACTCGCTTTCTTGTGAGCTGGCCGTAACACCGCAGGATTGCTTCAGGCCCTAATCTGGTTCCGGCACGGCACGCTGAGCCTTTGCTTAATTCCTCTTCCTGGTGGGAAATGTGAGTTAAATTTGCCCGTCCAGAAACCTCCAGCTAGTCTCTCATTGGTTCTCCCTATTCCTGTTCATCTTCCGCAGAAATTGCAAACTGGGCCAAAGAGGAGGTTAAAGGCACTGACTCTCCAAGTCGGGAGAGTGTTAGTTATGCGTCTGGAATGTTGCACCCGAGTACCAGGGCGCGAACTGAGACATTGGAACACGTCTCCCGATCACACGGTTGATCATACTGTGGGTTCCACATGCATGTTTTAGCTGAAGGAAGAATCCCTTAAACCTGGAGAGTTGAGACCCGTGGAATGGGTACCATGCAATATGACTTCAAAGGGTCTTCATTTGCTCACCGAACCTCTCCAATCCTATCACTGCTGCGTTTATGACCCTGTACACACGCTTGATTCTCTTTCGGAGACATAGCAATCCATAAGTTTTAAGACACTTACTAGTCAGGTACATTCTCAGGCGTTTAATATGGGGTGTTGAGTCCATTTCGTTGAGCAAGGAGTAGCTCTTGTCTATTCCATATTTGGCTTAAGGAACTTTATCTGTGCTCATTTCAATCTCTGGTTTTATGCAGCACCCCAACTCACCTTTCCCCTTAAGCAAGCATAAGTTGGTTTTCTAAATTTGAGACCCTGTTCTGTTTTGTAATTCAGTTCCTCTGTAACCAAGTTTACATTCCGTGTATTAGTGATACCTTATGATGTTTCTTTTTCTGTGTGACTTATTTCAGTTAGAATCATCATACCTGAATCCACTCATTATGCTGCTATGGGCCTGATGACATAGATTTCATTGCTGAGTGATATTGCATTGTACGTAAGTACCACAACTTCTTTATCCATTTTTCGCTTTCTGCGATATTGAACTTGTACCATAAACGCGGTTCTTGTAAACAGAGCCGTCCCAAACTTTGGGGTGGCTGTGTCTTTTTTATTTTAATTTCCCTAAGCTATAGGACCATAAGTGGAATTGCCCTAGGCTCTGTTCCTCTGTTTTTTAGATGTTTCAGGAAACACCATACACTTCTCCCGAGTGTCTGTTGGCAATTTACATCCCGCCCATCAGCATAACAAGGCTCCCAATTCTCCATGGCCTGTCCTGCCTTTCTGGATTTTACACTTTTTTCAGATGGCCCTTTTGACTGGGGGGAAGTGAGACTTCATTGTAGTGCAGATTTCCTTTGCAAGCTTGCTTGGTTGGCCAAAAAGGGCGTATGCTTTTTTTTCTGAATATATTCAGGGAAAAAAGCATACGCCCTTTTTGGCCAAGTGCATCATTGTGGATGTTCTGCCTCTTTTCCTATGCTTTAAATGCAAATCCAGTCCACCTCCAGAAATCGGTTTCCTGAAATTCTGCCCCACTTTCAAGTCCTCTTGGCAGCCTTACTTCAGTATATTTTTGGACGATAGCTGTCATTTATAACTCTGCAGGTTTGTGAATTACAGTGCCCCTGAGCTCCTTTCTTTAACTCGCTTTCTTGTGAGCTGGCCGCAACACCGCAGGATTGCTTCAGGCCCTGATCTGGTTCCCGCAGGGCATGCTGAGCCTTTGGTTAATTTCTCTTCCTGGTGGGAAATGAGAGTTAAATTTGCCCGTCCAGACACCTCCAGCTAGTCTCTCATTGGTCCTCCTTATCCCTGTTCATCTTCCGCAGAAATTGCAAACTGGGTCAAACAGGAGGTTAAAGGCACTGACTCTCCAAGTCGGGAGAGTGTTAGTAAAGCGTCTGGAATGTTGCACCCGAGTACCAGCGGACGAGAACTGAGACATATTGGAACACGTCTCCCGATCACACGGTTGATCATACTCTGGGTTCCACATGCATGTTTTAGCTGAAGGAAGAATCCCTTAAACCTGGAGAGTTGAGACCCGTGGAATGGGTACCATGCAATATGACTTCAAAGGGTCTTTGTTTGCTCACCGAACCTCTCCAATCCTATCACTGCTGCGTTTATGCCCCTGTACATATGCTTGATTCTCTTTCGGAGACATAGCAATCCATAGGTTTTAAGATAATTAGTAGTCAGGTACATTCTTAGGCGTTTAATATGGGGTGTTGAGTCCATTTCGTTGAGCAAGGAGTAGCTCTTGTCTATTACATATTTGGCTTAAGGAACTTTATCTGTGCTCATTTCAATCTCTGGTTTTATGCAGCACCCCAACTCACCTTTCCCCTTAAGCAAGCATAAGTTGGTTTTCTAAATTTGAGACCCTGTTCTGTTTTGTAATTCAGTTCCTGTGTAGCCAAGTTTACATTCCGTGTATTAGTGATATCTTATGATGTTTCTTTTTCTGTGTGACTTATTTCAGTTAGAATCATCATACCTGAATCCACTCATTATGCTGCTACGGGCCTGATGACATAGGTTTCATTGCTGAGTGATGTTGCATTGTACGTAAGTACCACAACTTCTTTATCCATTTTTCATTTTCTGTGATATTGAACTTGTCCCGTAAACGAGTTTCTTGTAAACAGAGCCATCCCAAACGTTGGGGTGGCTGTGTCTTTTTGATTTTAATTTCCCTAAGCTATAGGGCCATAAGTGGAATTGCCCTAGGCTCTGTTCCTCTGTTTTTAGATGTTTCAGGAAACACCATACACTTCTCCCAAGTGGCTGTTGGGAGTTTACATCCCGCCCATCAGCATAACAAGGCTCCCAGTTCTCCATGGCCTGTCCTGCCTTTCTGGATTTTACACTTTTTTCAGTGGTCCTTTTGACCGGGGGGAAGTGAGACTTCATTGTAGTGCAGATTTCCTTTGCAAGCTTGCTTGGTTGGCCAAAAAGGGCGTATGCGTTTTTTCCTGAATATATTCAGGAAAAAACGCATACGCCCTTTTTGGCCAAGTGCATCATTGTCGACGTTTTGCCTCTTTTCCTATGCTTTAAATGCATTTCCAGTGTACCTCCTGAAATTTGTTTCCTGCAATTCTTCCGCACTTTCAAGTCCTCTTGGCAGCCTTACTTCAATATATTTTTGGACGATAGCTGTCATTTATAACTCTGCAGGTTTGTGAATTACAGTGCCCCTGAGCTCCTTTCTTCAACTCGCTTTCTTGTGAGCTGGCTGCAACACCACAGGATTGCTTCAGGCCCTAATCTGGTTGCGGCACGGCACGCTGAGCCTTTGGTTAATTCCTCTTCCTGGTGGGAAATGAGAGTTAAATTTGCCCGTCCAGAAACCTCCAGCTAGTCTCTCATTGGTTCTCCCTATTCCTGTTCATCTTCCGCAGAAATTGCAAACTGGGCCAAACAGGAGGTTAAATGCACTGACTCTCCAAGTCGAGAGAGTGTTAGTAAAGCATCTGGAATACTGCACCCGAGTACCAGGGGAGGAGAACTGAGACATATTGGAACACGTCTCCCGATCACACGGTTGATCATACTCTGAGTTCCACATGCATGTTTTAGCTGAAGGAGGAATCCCTTAAACCTGGAGAGTTGAGACCCGTGGAATGGGTACCATGCAATATGACTTCAAAGGGTCTTTGTTTGCTCACCGAACCTCTCCAATCCTATCACTGCTGCGTTTATGCCCCTGTACACACGCTTGATTCTCTTTCGGAGACATAGCAATCCATAGGTTTTAAGATACTTACTAGTCAGGTACATTCTTCGGCGTTTAATATGGGGTGTTGAGTCCATTTCGTTGAACAAGCAGTAGCTCTTGTCTATTACATATTTGGCTTAAGGAACTTTATCTGTGCTCATTTCAATCTCTGGTTTTATGCAGCACCCCAACTCACCTTTCCCCTTAAGCAAGCGTAAGTTGGTTTTCTAAATTTGAGACCCTGTTCTGTTTTGTAATCCAGTTCCTCTGTAGCCAAGTTTACATTCCGTGTATTAGTGATATCTTATGATGTTTCTTTTTCTGTGTGACTTATTTCAGTTAGAATCATCATACCTGAATCCACTCATTATGCTGCTATGGGCCTCATGACATAGATTTCATTGCTGAGTGATATTGCATTGTACGTAAGTACCACAACTTCTTTATCCATTTTTCGCTTTTTGTGATATTGAACTTGTACCGTAAATGAGGTTCTTGTAAACAGAGCCGTCCCAAACTTTGGGGTGGCTTTGTCTTTTTTATTTTAATTTCCCTAAGCTATAGAACCATAAGTGGAAGTGCCCTAGGCTCTGTTGCTTTGTTTTTTAGATGTTTCAGGAAACACCATACACTTCTCCCCAGTGGCTGTTGGCAATTTACATCCCACCCATCAGCATAACAAGGCTCCCAGTTCTCCATGGCCTGTCCTGCCTCCTGGATTTTACACTTTTAACAGATGGCACTTTTGACCCGGGGAAGTTAGACTTCATTGTAGTGCAGATTTCTTTTGCAAGCTTGCTGGTTGGCCAAAAAGGGCGTATGCGTTTTTACCTGAATATATTCAGGAAAAAACGCATACACCCTTTTTGGACAAGTGCATCATTGTGGACGTTCTGCCTCTTTTCCTATGTTTTAAATGCAATTCCTGTCTACCTCCTGGAATCGGTTTCCTGCAATCCTCCCCACTTTCAAGTCCTCTTGGCAGCCTTACTTCAGTATATTTTTGGACGATAGCTGTCATTTATAACTCTGCAGGTTTGTGAATACAGTGCGCCTGAGCTCCTTTCTTCAACTCGCTTTCTTGTGAGCTGGCCGCAACACCGCAGGATTGCTTCAGGCCCTAATCTAGTTCCGCCACGGCACGCTGAGCCTTTGGTTAATTCCTCTTCCTGGTGGGAAATGAGAGTTAAATTTGCCCGTCCAGACACCTCCAGCTAGTCTCTCATTGGTTCTCCATATTCCTGTTCATCTTCCGCAGAAATTGCAAACTGGGCCAAACAGGAGGTTAAAGGCACTGACTCTCCAAGTCGGGAGAGTGTTAATAAAGCGTCTGGAATGTTGCACCCGAGTACCAGGGGACGAGAACTGAGACATATTTCAACACGTCTCCCGATCACACGGTTGATCATACTCTGTGTTCCACATGCATGTTTTAGCTGAAGGAAGAATCCCTTAAACCTGGAGAGTTGAGACCCGTGGAATGGGTAACATGCGATATGACATCAAAGGGTCTTCATTTGCTCACCGAACCTCTCCAATCCTATCACTGCTGCGTTTATGCCCCTGCACACATGCTTGATTCTCTTTCAGAGACATAGCAATCCATAGGTTTTAAGATACTTACTTGTCAGGTACATTCTTAGGTGTTTAATATGGGGTGTTGAGTCCATTTCGTTGAGCAAGGAGTAGCTCTTGTCTATTACATATTTGGCTTAAGGAACTTTATCTGTGCTCATTTCAATCTGTGGTTTTATGCAGCACCCCAACTCACCTTTCCCCTTAAGCAAGCATAAGTTGGTTTTCTAAATTTGAGACCCTCTTCGTCTTTGTAAACCAGTTCCTCTCTAGCCAAGTTTACATTCCGTGTATTAGTGATATCTTATGATGTTTCTTTTTCTGTGTGACTTATTTCAGTTAGAATCATCATACCTGAGTCCACTCATTATGCTGCTATTGGCCTGATGACATAGATTTCATTGCTGAGTGATATTGCATTGTACATAAGTACCACAACTTCTTTATCCATTTTCCACTTTCTGCGATATTGAACTTGTACCATAAATGCGGTTCTTGTAAACAGAGCCGTCCCAAACTTTGGGGTGGCTGTGTCTTTTTGATTTTAATTTCCCTAAGCTATAGTACCATAAGTGGAAGTGCCCTAGGCTCTGTTGCTTTGTTTTTTAGATGTTTCAGGAAACACCATACACTTCTCCCGACTGGCTGTTGGCAATTTACATTCCGCCCATCAGCATAACAAGGCTCCCAGTTCTCCATGGCCTGTCCTGCCTTTCTGGATTTTACACTTTTTTCAGATGGCCCTTTTGACCAGGGGGAAGTGAGACTTCATTGTAGTGCAGATTTCCTTTGCAAGCTTGCTTGGTTGGCCAAAAAGAGCGTATGCGTTTTTTCCTGAATATATTCAGGAAAAAACGCATACGCCCTTTTTGGCCAAGTGCATCATTGTGGACGTTCTGCCTCTTTTCCTATGCTTTAAATGCAATTCCAGTCTACCTCCTGAAATCGGTTTCCTGCAATTCTGCCTTGCCTCCAATGCCTCTTCATAGCCTTACCTCAATATATTTTTTGAAAATAGTTGGCCTTTATAACTCTGCAGGTTTTTGAATTGCAGTGGCCCTTAGCTCCATTTTTCTGCTCTTATTTTTGTGATCTTGCCTCATAACCACAGGATTCCTTCAGGCCCTATTCTTCTTCTGGGGCACCTTGCTGTGCCTTTGGTTTATTCTTCTTACTGATGTGAAATTAGAGTGACATGTGCTCATTGAAACTGCTACAGCTAGTTTCTCACTGGTTCCCCCTATTCCCATTCATCCTCCACACTAACTGCAGACTGTGCGATACCAGAATTTAAAGGCATTGACTCTCCATGTGGGGATATTGTTAGTAAAGTGGCTGGAATGTCGATCCGGAGTCCCAGGAGAGGAAAAATGAGGTGCGTTTTAGAAACCTTTCCCGATCATATGGTATACCAGTCGCTGGGTTTCCCAAGCATGGTTTAGCTGTAGGAAGATTCCCTTCAAGCTGGAGTTTTGGGACCCTTGGAATGAGTAGCATGAAGTATTGCATTAAACTTTTGGCAGTTGCTCACCAAAGCTCACCAATCCTCTCAGCCCCAAGTGTGCAGCCTTATGTCTTATCCAGCTGTGGGTTTATATGTGGTCAATCCAGGTTGCATCACAGCCCCTGAGCAAATTTTGTAAGAATTTTTCTCTCTTTCATTGTTTCTGCATTTTGTTTTTAAAATTTATTTCTATAATGGGGTTTAGCTCATTTTCACTGCTGTGTTTGTGCCACTCTGCACACACTTGATTCCCTTATGGAGATATATCAATACATGGGTTTTAAGATTCTTATTACTCAGATATATTTCTCTGCGGTATATAGGGTGTGTTGAGGCCAGTTCATTGAGCAAGGTGTAGATCTTGTCTAATATCTATTTGGTTTATTGAACGGTATCTGTGCTAATTTCAAACTCTGTTTTAATGCATCACCCCACCTCTCCTTTCCCCTTAAGCTGACATAAGTGTGTTTTCTAAATGTGAGACACTGTTCTGTTCTGTAATTCCTTTCTTGTGCAGCCATATTTACCCTCCCTCTATAAGTGATATCTTATGATATGTTTCTTTTTCTGTTTGACTTATTTCAAGTAGTATTATCGGACCTAAATCCACTCTTTATCCTTCTACTAGCCTTATTACCTTGATTTCATGGTGAAGAGATATTCCATTGTACATAAGTACCACATCTTCTTTATCCATTGTTCTCTTTCCTGGGATATTTAAGGTGTACTGAAGTTGAGGTTCTTGTAAACAGAGTAGCCCTAAACTGTGGTGTGCTTGTGTCTTGTTGATTTTTAGACTTCCCTAGATATACTCCCATGATTGGAAGTGTCCTATGCTCTGTAGCTCTGTTTTCTAGATGATTTAGGAACCACCATACACTTCTCCAGAGTGGCTCTCGGCAGTTCACACACTGCCCATCAGCGTATAAAGGTTCCCTGTTCTCCATGGCCTGTCCTGCATTTCTGGTTTTTACAATTTTTTAGGATGGCCCTTTTGACTGGTGGGAAATGAGACTTCTTTGTTGTGCACATTTGCATTGCTTGCTTGCTTCGTTGCCCATAAAGTGCGTATGCGTTTTTTCCTGGATGTAATCAGGAAAAAACGCATACGCCCTTTTGGGCCAACTGCATCATTGTCGAAATTCTGCCGCTTTTCATGTGCTTTAAAGACGAGTCCAATCTATCTCTTGAAATCTGTTTCTTGCAATTCTGTCTTGCATTCAGATCCTCTTCTTTGCCTTACCTCAACATATTTTTGGACGTTAGTTTTCATTTATAACTCTGCAGGTTTGTGAATTGCAGTGACCCTGAGCTCCATTTTTTAAGTTGCTGTTTTGTGAGCTGGCCTCAAACCCACAGGATTGCTTCAGGCCCTATTTTGGCTCCGGCGAGGCGGGCTGAGCCTTTTTTCAATTCTTATTCTTAATGGGAAATTAGAGTGATATGTGCCCGTCCAAACCCCTACAACTATTCTCTCATTGGTTCCCCCTCTTCCCGTTCATCCTCCTCACAATTTGCAAAATGTGTGAAACAGAAGTTGAAATGTGCTGATTCTCCAAGTGGGGAGATTCTAAGTAACGTGGCTGGAATGGTGAACAGGAGCACCAGGAGAGGATAAATGAGCTGCATTTTAGACACATCTCCCGATCACATGGTGTACAGTCCTCTGGGTTTTTCATGCATGTTTTAGCTGTAGGAAGATCCCTTGAACCTGCAGATTTGGGACCCATTGAATGGGTACCAGGTAGTATTACTTTAAAGGGTGTGCATTTCCTCACCCAACCTCACATTTCTCTTAGTGCAAACAGTTTCCAGCCTTATGTCTCATCCTGCTGTGGGTCTAGATGTGTTCAATCCATGTTGCATCACCGTCCCTGAGGAAAAGTTGTAAGAGGTTTTCTCTGTCTCTCTGTCGTTTATTTTTTTCAATTTATTACTATATTGGTTACAGCTGATTTTCAAAGCTCTGTTTCTTGCTGCTGTACATCCACTTGATTCACGTACAGAGAGACATCAGTAAATTCTTTTTCAGATTCTTACCAGTCGTATATATTCTTTTCCGGTGACTTGAGTGTGCTGAGTGCAGTTCTTTTAGCTACCGTGTGGGCTTTGTTGATTATCAGTTTGGTATTTGGAATGGTATCTTTGCTAATTTCAACCTCCTGGATGATGCCTCACCCCTCCCCACCTTTCCCGTTTAGCAGCCTTATGCGTGTTTTCTACATATTTGACTATGTTTTTGTTTTGTAATTTATTTCATGTGTAGCCATTTTGGATTCCACCTTTAAGTGATATCTTATGATATGTGTCTTTTTCTTTTTGAATTATGTCACTTAGAAAGATCATACGTAACTCCTCCGGAGTTGTTACAACTGGCCATATTTCATTGATTTCCAGGCTGAATAATATTCCACTCTACCTAAGTACCACATCTCTATCCATTTTTTCCCTCCAGAGACATTTAAGTTATATCCTAGTCGAGGATCTTTTAAACAGAGAGGGGGTAAACATTGGGGTGCCTGTGTCCTCTCAATTTTTGTTTTTCCCAAGATATACGCCCATGAGTGCAAGTGCCCTATGCTCTGTAGCTCATTTTTTAGATGGTTTAGTAAACACAATACACTTCTCCAGAATGGCCGTTGGCAATATACATTTCCACTATAAGTCTCACAGGGCTCCCTCTTCTCCTTGCCCTGTCCTGCATTTCTGTTGTTTACGCTTTATGAGGATGGCTCTTCTGACTGATGTGAAGTGATATCTTTTGTAGTATTGACTTCCAGTGCCCACCTGTTTGCTTGGCTAAAAAAGTGTATGCCCTTTTCTTGAATATATACAGAAAAAAACGCATACACCCTTTTTGGCCAACTGCAATGTTGGCAATGTTCAGCTCCTTTTCTTGTGCTTAATGGCGAGTCCTTTCTACCTCCTCAAATCCCTTTCCTGCCATTCTCCCTTGCTTACAAGTCCTTTTCTCTGACTTTCCTCAAGACATTTTTCAGTGATGGATATTTTCAACTCTGCAGTTTCGTGAATTTTACTGCCCCTGAGTTCCATTGTTCAACTTGTGTTTATGGGAACTGGCCACAAAGCAGCGGGATTTCCTCAAGCCCTATACTGTTTCCATGGGCAACCCTAGCCTTTGGTCAGTTCGTCTTCCTGATTGGAAATTAGAGTGACATGTGCCTGTCTGAACACCTAGGACTTGTCTCTCATTGTTCTTCATCCTTCCGCTTCATCCTCTGGACAAATTCCAAACTGTACACAACAGGATGTTGACAGTGCTGACATCTCCAAGTGGGGAGACTGTTAGTAAAGACGCTGGAGGGGTGAACCCGAGCACCAGGAGATGAGGAGATGAGATGCCTTTTCCAAACTCTTCCCGATCAGACGGTATACCATCCTCTGGGTGTGACAGACATGTTTTAGCAGTAGGAAGAGTCCCATTCATGTAAGGAGAACATCAGGGCTTTTTCAAAATCAGTGTCTCCCCGAAACACAAACTGGGGAATTTTTTAAGCTACGGCTACACATATGTTCATTAAGGGCCTTGGGAAGTAGGCAGAGTCCAAACTTTAGATGATTGAAGTCTTCAGGGTCAGAAGCACTCACCACCAGCTTCCCTTAGGTTACACTTTAACTGTCATTGATAGATGATGTCAATAAAAATATCTATTCTTTTTCAGATTATTTCCCCTTATAGCTTATTGCAAAATGTTGAGTGTATTTCCCTGTGCTATACAGTAGTTCCTTGTTGATGATCTATTTTATACATAGCAGTGTGTATGTGTTAATCCCAAACTGTTAATTTATCCCTCCTCCCACCTTTCCCCTTTGGTAATAATAAATTATAAGATTTTATACTTCTCAGAAATGGGGGAGCTGAAAGAGAGGTATCATTTTCAATGGAAAAGCATTTAAAACAAGATTGAAGCTTTAACCAAGATTATTAGATGTACATCCTTGGAAAGAAATCACTTCGTTTCTCTAATATTGACCTGACAAATAAGACAAACCTTTTCACTGAACTTGCTTATAATAAAGTGATGGAAATATCAAATGGAAGTGTTAGAAACATCTTATTTTACCCGAGCCTTATACACTGTTCTATGTTAACTACAGTTTGGCTCACACATCTGTTCATTGAGGTTACAATAGTCTCAATTTCTGTTACTGATCCTCCAGAGTGGACCCCAACAAGTGTCCCCCTGCCCAGTGTCATTGGGGCCAACAGATCGAGACTGAGTTTGGTTCACAAGCAAAGGAAACTTTATATTTTGATCAGAGAATGGAGAGGTGAGAGCATGCACTACCCCCTGGGCTGTGGGCTGGGCTGCTGTGTAGAGATCCTGTCAGAGTCAGTGGGAGGGAGGGGGCGGAGCTCTCGAGGGCCAGGTTGGCTGCAGCTCAGGCTCTGTATCGCGGAGTCTGCACTGGGCCCCAGGAGCTGAGGTGTCGTCCCAGCCATTCTGCACTAGGAAATCTGGTCTGAAGTGCCGGGTGTGGAACCTCTGCATGCGGGACCCTAGGAGCACATGAAATTAGACAAAGCACAAAGGATAAAAACGGTTAGACTTGACTTTATTGCCCAGATTCTATTTTTATCTCCCAGGGATTTTTAATGGGCTTTGCTGGGGACAAACCCCTCCTCTGCCTTTTGTCCCATTCCTCATTCTTGGAGTGCTGAGGGTGCAGACCCTTCTTCTGTAACTGCTGAGTGCTGAGTTGGGAGCCCTCATACCCGGGGGCGAGGGTCAGAGCTTCTCCCCAGCAGCCTCCAGGTGACGTTGATTGTCCCCAGGCCCCCTGCCTCCCTGCTCGTCCACCTGAGCACCAGCATTGGAAGTGTTATAGATTCTAATGACCTTTAAGGGTCCAGGAAAGAGATGTGCAGAGACGCTGTGGGGGCCGGTTTCACCCCGCCCCACATTTGTTCAGCCACCTTAGGCTGACCGTTTCTGCCCGCCTAGATGCTCTGACCAGTAGTCTGCGCTTTCTTCAATTAGGCCCCTGAATTAACGTACAAACAGCACCAGGTGTCAGAGCCCTGCCCGCTCAACTCCCAGACAGTCCAGGGTCAGTGGTGATCAAGGACCATGATGGCCACTGAGTCAACAGCCTTTTGAAGTAAACAGGAGTCCAGCCAGTCTTATTGGCCACCATCATCACGGTGTCTGTAGGCTTTTCTATGGTGACAGTGTGATATACGGTTCCCCCGCCAAGATTATTAGCTCCCCTCTGGGTGCAGTAAGTCCTGCAAGCAGTAGTCTACTCTTTTGGGACACACTCTTGTTGTTTTATGAGAGAAACTCCAGGTCAAGTGATGTTCACATGAGTCGTCATGGTGCCCTGTTGCCCCCGGTTATCTCTCTGGATGTTGAAGTTGGAAGGCCTCCTCACTCGAGGTTGGTGTGCCCACAGAGCGAACCCTGAAACTTCAGGGCATGGTTGGTGGTTAGGATCACCACGTGGGGTCCTTTTCCCTTAGGAGGGAGGTGGCCTTTGGGGCTGCTGATTTCCAGGTTTTTAGATACCGCCAGTATCTTGGCCAGATGTGGCAGTTGGCCAAGCCCCTTGGTGACCGTAGTTTATCCTACCTGGATGGCATTCTTGCATTGTTCCATTTCAAGTGGTCCCAGTTTTTGCACTAATTCTCCAATGGCGATTCACCTTTCACTGGGAATGTAAAGGTCAAAGGGTTTAGCTAAATTAGGGAGTTCCAGGGCAAGTGTCTGAATTGACTGCTCTTTCCATTCTTGAAAGGCCACTTCTGGATTCTATTCAACAGGATCATCATCTTTTCCTTTCAGTGTTTCATATAGAGGCCCAGCTAGTAGACTGTAGTTAGGGATCCAGAAGCAGCAAACCCTGGTCTCCCCAAGAACCCCTAAGCTGTCTTCTAGTTTTAGAAAGGGGTAAGGCTGAAAATGGTTTCTTTCCTTTCCTGGGATGGGCTTCTCCGACCTTCTGTGAGAATGAAGCCCAGGCAGGTCACCGCAGTCTGTGATATTTCAGCTTTTTCTTGGACAACTTCTATCCTTTATTGGCTTGGTAGTTCAGAGGCCTCCTTAGTAGGGCTGGTGATCAGAATGTCGTCTGTGTACTGAAGGAGCGTTTCCTTTTCCAGAGGTAGAACTTTTAGGTCTTTAGCTAAGCTTTCCCCAAAGATGGTGTGGGAATTTTTGCACCCTTGGGGCAAGACGGCCCGGAAGTATTGTTTTAGTTGTATGTTGAGTCCTGCCACTCACAAGCCAAAATTTCTTGTGACTCTGGGACTAATGGAATACAAAAGAAGGCATCATTGAAGACTAATACAGAATACCATGTCCTGGTGGTTGGTAGAATGACCAGCAGGGTGTAGGAATTAGGAGCAGCTGGAGGTATATCCTCGGTGGCTTCACTGACTGTCCTGACATCCTTTACCAGGTCCCCAGCAGCCCATGGGGCTCTCGTGGTCAGACCAATCCCAGAATATGGAGCTCACCTGGGCAGGTACCCCACCCCCACCCCAGCCCACGGGGCTCTCGTGGTCAGGCCCCTCCCAGGATACAGAGCTACCCTTGCAGGTACCGTGGCAGGGCTGGGCACACAGGAACCGTGCACATAGCCCTCATTGCAGAGCACCCCCAGCTCACCTGTTGCTCAGAGCTGACACAGAGCACCTCAGAGCAGGACTTGAACTAACAAACAGCAGCTGCGACAGGTCTGTGACCCTGGGCATCACTCTGTGCGGCCTCCCTCCACCTGGTCTTCCAGAGACTTCCACTGCACCCGGGGCACCAGGCCTCTGTCTCCAACCACCACCCACCCCTCCTCTCCCTGACTCCTGGGTTCCTCTCATTAGGAGAGGGTTTTCTTGAAGTTGTCTCCCACTCATGGGCCAGATAAAATGATTAGAAAACAAGCCAAAGCTGCAGCCCCTTGTCTATCCTGACTCTCAGGAGCCCACACCTGTTCCTTGGACCTGGCCGGTTCAGCAAGTTCCATTTTCTGCAACTGTGAGCCCCTGAGGGGTGATGATTGGCTGACCTGGGCAGCCTTACCGTGCCGGCCAGCCCTCCCCAGGTGTGCCTGGGTTGAGATCAATATAAATACCACTCCAGGCAGCAAGAGGCCCTGCAGCCGTGCCTGACGCCATTTTCTCTGCCCTGTCAGCAGTCTCGGGGCTGGGCTGGTGGGAGGGAGTGAGAGGCCAAGGCTTTGTGGGTGGCCCAGTGTGAGTGGGGCTCTGCTGGACTTTCTGCAGCAGTTGCCAGGCTGCCACCTGCTAAAGAAGAGGATGTGTCACCTATACCTGCTGCTGGAATT
This sequence comes from Orcinus orca, assembly GCF_937001465.1. Lineage (NCBI taxonomy): Eukaryota > Metazoa > Chordata > Mammalia > Artiodactyla > Delphinidae > Orcinus > Orcinus orca. The sequence continues at coordinate 403,623 of NW_026043758.1, forward strand.
TCTCCCTGGGCAGAGGTGAGGAAGGAAAGAAGCAGTGGGGGCAGGGACAGGATGGGTATCTCAGGCAGGGAAATGGAAATCTTCCAGAAGAGCACCCAGGGCCAGGACCATCCTGGCTGGCCTGCAGGCACCAAGTCGGCCGGCATGCTGTCACTCGTGTGGCTCTATGGCCCTTCCTCTAGGCTTTCAAGTCCTTGTATATATTCAGGTGTTTTACCTGGGACGGGTGGGAATAGTTCAGCAGCAACTGGCCTGGGGCTCAGCTCACGTTTACTCACAGATGCCTCGGCACGGTGCCCCAGCTTTGCAATGAGGACGCTTGTTGCGTGGGGGCTGCTGGCTGAATGGGAGACGATTCCCCACCACTGACCAACTTCAGAATTGTTTACAACTGGAGCAAGTGCCCTGATACGGTTTTCCTCTGTGGAACTGGTGGGTTCTGTGTTTTTTTTCTCTTTTTCGTTTTTGGTTCAAGGTAGATTTTATTCCTCTTTTTTGTATTTACAGATATAAGCATGGAAATAATTTATTCATATAAATACATGTATGTGAAGGGAATAATTGTTTTTTCTGTTTTATTTTTTAAATTTTATTTCTTTTTAATTTTGAATTTTATTTTATATTTTTATACAGCAGGTTCTTCTTGGTTACCTATTTTATACGTATAAATGTATACATGACAATCCCAGTCTCTCAACTCCTCCCACCACCACCCCCCCAACAGCCTTCCACCCTTGTTGTCCATACGTTTGTTGTCTACATCTGTTGCTCTATTTATGCCTTGCAAAATGGTTAACCTGTACCGTTTTTCTAGGTTCCACATATATGCATGAATATACAAGATTTGTTTTTCTCTTTCTGACTTACTTCACTCTGTATGACACTCTCTAGATCCATTGACGTCTTGACAAATGACCCAATCATTCCTTTTCATGGCTTAGTAATATTCCATTTTATATATGCCACAGCTTTATGCATTCGTCTGTCTGTGGGCATTTAGGTTGCTTCCATTACCTCGATATTGTAAAGAGTGAGGCAATGAACATTGCGGTGAATGTCTCTTTTTGATTTATGGTTTTGTCTGGGTATATGTCCAGAACTGGGATTGCTGTATCATATGGTAATTCTACTGTTAGTATCTTAAGAAACTCCATATTGTTCTCCATAGTGACTGTATCAATTTATATTCCCAACAATAGTGGAAGAGGGTTCCTTTTCTCCACACCCTTTCCAGCATTTTTTGTTTGTAGATTTTCTGATGATGCCCATTCTACCAGGTGTGAGGTGATACCTCATTGCTGAGTCCATTTCCTTGAGCAAGGGGTAGGTCTTGTCTATTAAATATTTGGCTTATGGAACGGTATCTGTGCTAATTTCAAACTCTGGTTTTATGCAGCACCCCAACTCACCTTCCCACTTAAGCAAGCATAAGTTGGTTTTCTAAATTTGAGACCGTGTTCTGTTTTGTAAATCAGTTCATGTGTAGCCAAGTTCTCATTCCATGTATTAGTGGTACCTTATGATGTTTCTTTTTCTGTGTGACTTTTTTCACTTAGAATCACCGTGCCTCAATCCACTCATTATGCTGGTACGGGCCTGGTGACATACTTTTCATTGCTGAGAGGTATTCTGTTGTACGTAAGTACCGCAACTTCTTTATCCATTATTTGTTCTCTGGCATATTTAACTTGTGCTGCAGAAGAGGTTCTTGTAAACAGAGCCGTCCCACACTTTGGGGTGGCTGTGTCTTTTTGATTTTAATTTCCCTTATCTATAGGACCATAAGTAGAAGTGCCCTAGGCTCTGTTGCTTTGTTTCTTAGATGTTTCAGGAAACACCATACACTTCTCCCGAGTGGCTGTTGGCAATTTACATCCCGCCCATCAGCATAACAAGGCTCCCAGTTCTCCATGGCCTGTCCTGCCTTTCTGGATTTTACACTTTTTTCAGATGGCCCTTTTGACCGGGGGGAAGTGAGACTTCATTGTAGTGCAGATTTCCTTTGCAAGCTTGCTTGGTTGGCCAAAAAGGGCGTATGCGTTTTTTCCTGAATATATTCAGGAAAAAACGCATACGCCCTTTTTGGCCAAGTGCATCATTGTCCACGTTCTGCCTCTTTTCCTATGCTTTAAATGCAATTCCAGTCTACCTCCTGAAATCGGTTGCCTGCAATTCTGGCCCGCTTTCAAGTCCTCTTGGCAGCCTTACTTCAGTATACTTTTGGACGATAGCTGTCATTTATAACTCTGCAGGTTTGTGAATTACAGTGCCCCTGAGCTCCTTTCTTCAACTCGCTTTCTTGTGAGCTGGCCGCAACACCGCAGGATTGCTTCAGGCCCTAATCTGGTTCCAGCACGGCACGCTGAGCCTTTGGTTAATTCCTCTTCCTGGTGGGAAATGAGAGTTAAATTTGCCCGTCCAGACACCTCCTGCTAGTCTCTCATTGGTTCTCCTTATTCCTGTTCATCTGCCGCGGAATTTGCAAACTGGGCCAAACAGGAGGTTAAAGGCACTGACTCTCCAAGTCGGCAGAGCATTAGTAAAGCATCTAGAATGTTGCACCCGAGTACCAGGGGACGAGAACTGAGACATATTTCAACACGTCTCCCGATCACATGGTTGATCATACTCTGGGTTCCACATGCATGTTTTAGCTGAAGGAAGAATCCCTTAAACCTGGAGAGTTGAGACCCGTGGAATGGGTACCATGCAATATGATTTCAAAGGGTCTTCATTTGCCCACCAAAACTCTCCAATCCTATCACTGCAGCGTTTTTGCCCCTGTACTCACGATTGATTCACTTTCAGAGACATAGCAATCCATAGGTTTTAAGATACTTACTAGTCAGGTACATTATTAGGCGTTTAATATGGGGTTTTGAGTCCATTTTGTTGAGCAAGGAGTAGCTCTTGTCTATTACATATTTGGCTTAAGGAACTTTATCTGTGCTCATTTCAATCTCTGGTTTTATGCAGCACCCCAACTCACCTTTCCCCTTAAGCAAGCATAAGTTGGTTTTCTAAATTTGAGACTCTGTTAAGTTTTGTAATCCAGTTCCTGTGTAGCCAAGTATACATTCCGTGTATTAGTGATATCTTATGATGTTTCTTATTCTGTGTGACTTATTTCAGTTAGAATCATCATACCTGAATCCACTCTATGCTGCTACGGGCCTGATGACATAGATGTCATTGCTGAGTGATATTGCATTGTACGTAAGTACCACAACTTCTTTATCCATTTTTCACTTTCTGTGATATTGAACTTGTACCGTAAACGAGGTTCTTGTAAACAGAGCCGTCCCAAACATTGGGGTGGCTGTGTCTTTTTGATTTTAATTTCCCTAAGCTGCAGGACCATAAGTGGAAGTGCCCTAGGCTCTGTTGCTTTGTTTTTTAGATGTTTCAGGAAACACCACACACTTCTCCCCAGTGGCTGTTGGCAATTTACATCCCACCCACCAGCATAACAAGGCTCCCAGTTCTCCATGGCCTGTCCTGCCTTTCTGGATTTTACACTTTTTTCAGATGGCCCTTTTGACCGGGGGGAATTGAGACTTCATTGTAGTGCAGATTTCCTTTGCAAGCTTGCTTGGTTGGCCAAAAAGGGCGTACACGTTTTTTTCCTGAATATATTCAGGAAAAAACACGTACACCCCTTTTGGCCAAGTGCATCATTGTCGACGTTCTGCCTCTTTTCCTATGCTTTAAATGCAATTCCAGTCTACATCCTGAAATCGGATTCTTGCAATTCTGCGCCGCTTTGAAGTCATCTTGGCAGCCTTACTTCAGTATATTTTTGGACGATAGCTGTCATTTATAACTCTGCAGGTTTGTGATTACAGTGCCTCTGAGCTCCTTTCTTCAACTCGCTTTCTTGTGAGCTGGCCGCAACACCGCAGGATTGCTTCAGGCCCTAATCTGATTCCGGCACGGCACGCTGAGCCTTTTGTTAATTTCTCTTCCTGGTGGGAAATGAGAGTTAAATTTGCCCGTCCAGACACTTCCAGCTAGTCTCTCATTGGTCCTCCCTATTCCGGTTCATCTTCCGCAGAAACTGCAAACTGGACCAATCAGGAGGTTAAAGGCACTGACTCTCCAAGTCGGGAGAGTGTTATTAAAACGTCTGGAATGTTGCACCCGAGTACCAGGGGACGAGAACTGAGACATATTTGAACACGTCTCCCGAACACACAGTTGATCATACTCTGGGCTCCACATGCATGTTTTAGCTGAAGGAAAAATCCCTTAAACCAGGAGAGTTGAGACCCGTGGAATGGGTACCATGCAATATGACTTCAAAGGGTCTTCATTTGCTCACCGAACCTCTCCAATCCTATCACTGCTGCGTTTATGCCCCTCTACACATGCTTGATTCTCTTTCGGAGACATAGCAATCCATAGATTTTAAGATATTACTAGTCAGGTACATTCTTAGGCGTTTAATATGGGGTTTTGAGTCCATTTCGTTGAGCAAGGAGTAGCTCTTGTCTATTACATATTTGGCTTAAGGAACTTTATTTGTGCTCATTTCAATCTCTGGTTTTATGCAGCACCCCAACTCACCTTTCCCCTTAAGCAAGCATAAGTTGATTTTCTAAATTTGGGACCATGTTCTGTTTTGAAATTCAGTTCCTGTGTAGCCAAGTTTACATTCCGTGTATTAGTGATATCTTATGATGTTTCTTTTTCTGTGTGACTTATTTCAGTTAGAATCATCATACCTGAATCCACTCATTATGCTGCTATGGGCCTGATGACATAGATGTCATTGCTGAGTGATATTGCATTGTACGTAAGTACCACAACTTCTTTATCCATTTTTCGCTTTATGCGATATTGAACTTGTACCGTAAACGAGTTTCTTGTAAACAGAGCCATCCCAAACTTTGGGGTGGCTGTGTCTTTTTGATTTTAATTTCCCTAAGCTATAGGACCATAAGTGGAAGTGCCCTAGGCTCTGTTGCTTTGTTTTTTAAATGTTTCAGGAAACACCATAAACTTCTCCCCAGTGGCTGTTGGCAATTTACATCCCGCCCATCAGCATAACAAGGCTCCCAGTTCTCCATGGCCTGTCTTGCCTTTCTGGATTTTACACTTTTTTCAGATGGCCCTCTTGACCAGGGGTAAGTGAGACTTCATTGCAGTGCAGATTTCCTTTGCAAGCTTGCTTGGTTGGCCAAAAAGGTCGTATGCGCTTTTTCCTGAATATATTCAGGAAAAAACGCATATGCCCTTTTTGGCCAAGTGCATCATTGTCAACGTTCTGCCTCTTTTCCTATGTTTTAATTGCAATTCCAGTCTACCTCCTGAAATCGGTTTCCTGCAATTCTGCCCCGCTTTCAAGTCCTCTTGGCAGCCTTACTTCAGTATATTTTTGGACGATAGCTGTCATTTATAACTCTGCAGGTTTGTGAATTACAGTGCCCCTGAGCTCCTTTCTTCAACTAGCTTTCTTGTGAGCTGGCCGCAACACCGCAGGATTGCTTCAGGCCCTAATCTGGTTCCGGCACGGCATGCTGAGCCTTTGGTTAATTCCTCTTCCTGGTGGGAAATGAGAGTTAAATTTGCCCGTCCAGACACCTCCAGCTAGTCTCTCATTGGTTCTCCCTATTCCTGTTCATCTTCCGCAGAAATTGCAAACTGGGCCAAACAGGAGGTTAAAGGCACTGACTCTCCAAGACGGGAGAGTGTTAGTAAAGCATCTGGAATGTTGCACCCGAGTACCAGGGGAGAAAAACTGAGACCTATTTGAACAAGTCTCCCGATCACACGGTTGATCATACTCTGGGTTCCACATGCATGTTTTAGCTGAAGGAAGATTCCCTTAAACCTGGAGAGTTGAGACCCGTGGAATGGGTACCATTCAATATGACTTCAAAGGGTCTTCGTTTGCTCACCGAACCTCTCCAATCCTATCACTGCTGCGTTTATGCCCCTCTACACATGCTTGATTCTCTTTCGGAGACATAGCAATCCATATATTTTAAGATATTACTAGTCAGGTACATTCTTAGGCGTTTAATATGGGGTTTTGAGTCCATTTCGTTGAGCAAGGAGTAGCTCTTGTGTATTACATATTTGGCTTAAGGAACTTTATTTGTGCTCATTTCAATCTCTGGTTTTATGCAGCACCCCAACTCACCTTTCCCCTTAAGCAAGTATAAGTTGATTTTCTAAATTTGGGACCATGTTCTGTTTTGAAATTCAGTTCTTGTGTAGCCAAGTTTACATTCCGTGTATTAGTGATATCTTATGATGTTTCTTTTTCTGTGTGACTTATTTCAGTTAGAATCATCATACCTGAGTCCACTCATTATGCTGCTACGGGCATGATGACATAGATTTCATTGCTGAGTGATATTGCATTGTACGTAAGTACCACAACTTCTTTATCCATTTTTCACTTTCTGCGATATTGAACTTGTACTGTAAACGAGGTTCTTGTAAACAGAGCTGTCCCAAACTTTGGGGTGGCTGTGTCTTTTTGATTTTAATTTCCCTAAGCTATAGGACCATAAGTGGAAGTGCCCTAGGCTCTGTTGCTTTGTTTTTAGATGTTTCAGGAAACACCATACACTTTTCCCGAGTGGCTGTTGGCAATTTACATCCCGCCCATAAGCATAACAAGGCTCCCAGTTCTCCATGGCCTGTCCTGCCTTTCTGGATTTTACACTTTTTTCAGATGGCCCTTTTGACCGGGGGGAAGTGAGACTTCATTGTAGTGCAGATTTCCTTTGCAAGCTTGCTTGGTTGGCCAAAAAGGGCGTATGCGTTTTTTCCTGAATATATTCAGGAAAAAACGCATACGCCCTTTTTGGCCAAGTGCATCATTGTCGACGTTCTGCCTCTTTTACTATGCTTTAAATGCAATTCCAGTCTACCTCCTGAAATCGGTTTCCTGCAATTCTGCCCCGCTTTCAAGTCCTCTTGGCAGGCTTACTTCAGTATATTTTTGGACGATAGCTGTCATTTATAACTCTGCAGGTTTGTGAATTACAGTGCCCCTGAGCTCCTTTCTTCAACTCGCTTTCTTGTTTGCTGGCCGCAACACCGCAGGACTGCTTCAGGCCCTAATCTGGGACCGGCACGGCAGGCTGAGCCTTTGGTTAATTCCTCTTCCTGGTGGGAAATGAGAGTTAAATTTGCCCGTCCAGACACCTCCAGCTAGTCTCTCATTGGTTCTCCCTATTCCTGTTCATCTTCCGCAGAAATTGCAAACTGGGCCAAACAGGAGGTTAAATGCACTGACTCTCCAAGTCGGGAGAGTGTTAGTAAAGTGTCTGGAATGTTGCACCCGAGTACCAGGGTACGAGAACTGAGACAGATTGGAACACGTCTCCCAATCACACGGTGAATCATACTCTGGGTTCCACATGCATATTTTAGCTGAAGGAAGAATCACTTAAACCTGGAGAGTTGAGACCCGTGGAATGTGTACCATGCAATATGACTTCAAAGGGTCTTCATTTGCTCACCGTACCTCTCCAATCCTATCACTGCTGCGTTTATGCCCCTGTACACACGCTTGATTCTCTTTCGGAGACATAGCAATCCATAGCTTTTAAGATACTTACTAGTCAGGTACATTCGTAGGCGTTTAATATGGGGTGTTGAGTCCATTTCGTTGAGCAAGGAGTAGCTCTTGTCTATTACATATTTGACTTAAGGAACTTTATCTGTGCTCATTTCAATCTCTGGTTTTATGGAGCACCCCAACTCACCTTTCCCCTTAAGCAAGAATAAGATGGTTTTCTAAATTTGAGACCCTGTTCTGTTATGTAATCCAGTTCCTGTGTAGCCAAGTTTACATTCCGTGTATTAGTGATATCTTATGATGTTTCTTTTTCTGTGTGACTTATTTCAGTTAGAATCATCATACCTGAATCCACTCATTATGCTGCTACAGGCCTGATGACATAGATTTCATTGCTGAGTGATATTGCATTGTACGTAAGTACCAAAACTTCTTTATCCATTTTTCACTTTCTGCGATATTGAACTTTTCCCGTAAACGAGGTTGTTGTAAACAGAGCCATCCCAAACTTTGGGGTGGCTGTGTCTTTTTGATGTTAATTTCCCTAAGCTAAAGGACCATAAGTGGAAGTGCCCTAGGCTCTGTTGCTTTGTTTCTTAGATGTTTCAGGAAACACCATACACTTCTCCCCAGTGGCTGTTGGCAATTTACATCCTGCCCATCAGCATAACAAGGCTCCCAGTTCTCCATGGCCTGTCCTGCCTTCCTGGATTTTACACTTTTTTCAGATGGCCCTTTTGACCGGGGGGAAGTGAGACTTCATTGTAGTGCAGATTTCCTTTTCAAGCTTGCTCGGTTGGCCAAAAAGGGCGTATGCGTTTTTTCCTGAATATATTCAGGAAAAAACGCATACGCCCTTTTTGGCCAAGTGCATCATTGTCGACGTTTTGCCTCTTTTCCTATGCTTTAAATGCAATTCCAGTCTACCTCCTGAAATCGGTTTCCTGCAATTCTGCCCCGCTTTCAAGTCCTCTTGGCAGCCTTACTTCAGTATATGTTTGGACGATAGCTGTCATTTATAACTCTGCAGGTTTGTGAATTACAGTGCCCCTGAGCTTCTTTATTCAACTCGCTTTCTTGTGAGCTGGCCGCAACACTGCAGCATTGCTTCAGGCCCTAAACTGGTTCCGGCACGGCACGCTGAGCCTTTGGTTAATTCCTCTTCCTGGTGGGAAATGAGAGTTAAATTTGCCCGTCCAGACACCTCCAGCTAGTCTCTCATTGGTTCTCCCTATTCCTGTTCATCTTCCCCAGAAATTGCAAACTGGGCCAAACAGGAGGTTAAAGGCACTGACTCTCCAAGTCGGGAGAGTGTTAGTAAAGCGTCTGGAATGATGCACCCGAGTACCAGGGAATGAGAACTGAGACATATTGGAACACGTCTCCCGATCACATGGTTGATCATACTCTGGGTTCCACATGCATGATTTAGCTGAAGGAAAAATCCCTTAAACCTGGAGAGTTGAGACCCGTGGAATGGGTACCATGCAATATGACTTCAAAGGGTCTTCATTTGCTCACCGAACTTCTCCAATCCTATCACTGCTGCGTTTATGCCCCTGTACACATGCTTGATTCTCTTTCGGAGACATAGCTTCCATAGCTTTTAAGATACTTACTAGTCAGGTACATTCGTAGGCGTTTAATATGGGGTGTTGAGTCCATTTCGTTGAGCAAGGAGTAGCTCTTGTCTATTCCATATTTGGCTTAAGGAACTTTATCTGTGCTCAGTTCAGTCTGGGTTTATGCAGCACCCCAACTTACCTTTCCCCTTAAGCAAGCATAAGTTGGTTTTCTATATTTGAGACCGTGTTCTGTTTTGTAATCCAGTTCCTGTGTAGCCAAGTTTACATTCCGTGTATTAGTGATATCTTATGATGTTTCTTTTTCTGTGTGACTTATTTCAGTTAGAATCATCATACCTGAATCCACTCATTATGCTTCTATGGGCCTGATGACAAAGATTTCATTTCTGAGTTATATTGCATTGTACGTAAGTACCACAACTTCTTTATACATTTTTCGCTTTCTGCGATATTGAACTTGTACCGTAAACGAGGTTCTTGTAAACAGAACCGTCCCAAACTTTGGGGTGGCTGTGTCTTTTTGATTTTAATTTCCCTAAGCTATAGGACCATAAGTGGAAGTGCCCTAGGCTCTGTTGCTTTGTTTTTTAGATGTTTCAGGAAACACCATACACTTCTCCCAAGTGGCTGTTGGCAATTTACATCCCGCCCAGCAGCATAACAAGGCTACCAGTTCTCCATGGCCTGTCCTGCCTTTCTGGATTTTACACTTTTTTCAGATGGCCCTTTTCACCGGGGGAAAGTGAGACTTCATTGTAGTGCAGATTTCCTTTGCAAGCTTGCTTGGTTGGCCAAAAAGGGCGTATGCGTTTTTTCCTGAATATATTCAGGAAAAAACGCATACGCCCTTTTTGGCCAAGTGCATCATTGTCGACGTTCTGCCTCTTTTCCTATGCTTTAAATGCAATTCCAGTCTACCTCCTGAAATTGGTTTCCTTCAATTCTGCCCCGCTTTCAAGTCCTCTTGGCAGCCTTACTTCAGTATATTTTTGGACGATAGCTGTCATTTATAACTCTGCAGGTTTGTGAATTAGAGTGCCCCTGAGCTCCTTTCTTCAACCCGCTTTCTTGTGAGCTGGCCGCAACACCGCTGGATTGCTTCAGGCCCTAATCTGTTTGAGGCACGGCCCGCTGAGCCTTTGGTTAATTCCTCTTCCTGGTGGGAAATCAGAGTTAAATTTGCCCGTCCAGACACCTCCAGCTAGTCTGTCATTGGTTCTCCCTATTCCTGTACATCTTCCGCCTAATTTGCAAACTGGGTCAAACAGGAGATTAAAGGCACTGACTGTCCAACTCGGGAGAGTGTTAGTAAAGCGTCTGGAATGTTGCACCCGAGTATCAGGGGACGAGAACTGAGGCATATTGGAACACGTCTCCCGATCACACCACTGATCGTACTCTGGATTCCACATGCATGCTTTAGCTGAAGGAAGAATCCCTTAAACCTGGAGAGTTGAGACCCGTGGAATGGGTACCATGCAATATGACTTCAAAGGGTCTTCATTTGCTCACCGAACCTCTCCAATCCTATCACTGCTGCGTTTATGCCCCTGTACACACGCTTGATTCTCTTTCCGAGACATAGCAATCCATAGGTTTTAAGATACTTACTAGTCAGGTACATTCTTAGGCGTTTAATATGGGGTGTTGAGTCCATTTCGTTGAGCAAGGAGTAGCTCTTGTCTATTCCATATTTGGCTTAAGGAACTTTATCTGTGCTCATTTCAATCTCTGGTTTTATGCAGCACCCCAACTCAACTTTCCCCTTAAGCAAGCATAAGTTGGTTTTCTAAATTTGAGACCCTGTTCTGTTTTGTAATCCAGTTCCTGTGTAGCCAAGTTTACATTCCGTGTATTAGTGATATCTTATGATGTTTCTTTTTCTTGTGACTTATTTCAGTTAGAATCATCATACCTGAATCCACTCATTATGCTGCCACGGGCCTGATGACATAGATTTCATTGCTGAGTGATATTGCATTGTACGTAAGTACCACAACTTCTTTATCCATTTTTCACTTTCTGCGATATTGAACTTTTCCCGTAAACGAGGTTGTTGTAAACAGAGCCGTCCCAAACTTTGGGGTGGCTGTGTCTTTTTGATTTTAATTTCCCTAAGCTATAGGACCATAAGTGGAAGTGCCCTAGGCTCTGTTGCTTTGTTTCTTAGATGTTTCAGGAAACACCATACACTTCTCCCAAGTGGCTGTTGGCAGTTTACATCCCGCCCATCAGCCTAACAAGGCTCCCAGTTCTCCATGGCCTGTCCTGCCTTTCTGGATTTTACACTTTTTTCAGATGGCCCTTTTTACCGGGGGAAAGTGAGACTTCACTGTAGTGCAGATTTCCTTTGCAAGCTTGCTTGGTTGGCCAAAAAGGGCGTATGCGTTTTTTCCTGAATATATTCAGGAAAAAACGCATACGCCCTTTTTGGCCAAGTGCATCATTGTCGACGTTCTGCCTCTTTTCCTATGCTTTAAATGCAATTCCAGTCTACCTCCTGAAATTGGTTTCCTGCAACTCTGCCCCGCTTTCAAGTCCTCTTGGCAGCCTTACTTCAGTATATTTTTGGACGATAGCTGTCATTTATAACTCTGCAGGTTTGTGAATTACAGTGTCCCTGAGCTCCTTTTTTCAACCCGCTTTCTTGTGAGCTGGCCGCAACACGGCTGGATTGCTTCAGGCCCTAATCTGGTTCCGGCATGGCACGGTGAGCCTTTGGTTAATTCCTCTTCCTGGTGGGAAATGAGATTTAAATTTGCCCGTCCAGACACCTCCAGCTAGTCTCTCATTGGTTCTCCCTATTCCTGTTCATCTTCCCCAGAAATTGCAAACTGGGCCAAACAGGAGGTTAAAGGCACTGACTCTCCAAGTCGGGAGAGTGTTAGTAAAGCGTCTGGAATGTTGCACCCGAGTACCAGGGGACGAGAACTGAGACATATTGGAACACGTCTCCCGATCACACGGTTGATCATATTCTGGGTTCCACATGCATGATTTAGCTGAAGGAAGAATCCCTTAAACCTGGAGAGTTGAGACCCGTGGAATGGGTACCATGCAATATGACTTCAAAGGGTCTTCATTTGCTCACCGAACCTCTCCAATCCTATCACTGCTGCGTTTATGCCCCTGTACACACGCTTGATTCTCTTTCCGAGACATAGCAATCCATAGGTTTTAAGATACTTACTAGTCAGGTACATTCTTAGGCGTTTAATATGGGGTGTTGAGTCCATTTCGTTGAGCAAGGAGTAGCTCTTGTCTATTCCATATTTGGCTTAAGGAACTTTATCTGTGCTCATTTCAATCTCTGGTTTTATGCAGCACCCCAACTCACCTTTCCCCTTAAGCAAGTATAAGTTGGTTTTTCTAAATTTGAGACCCTGTTCTGTTTTGTAATTCAGTTCCTGTGTAGCCAAGTTTACATTCCGTGTATTAGTGATTTCTTATGATGTTTCATTTTCTGTGTGACTTATTTCAGTTAGAATCATCATACCTGAACCCACTCATTTTTTGCTACAGGCCTGTTGACATAGATTTCATTGCTGAGTGATATTGCATTGTACGTAAGTACCAAAAATTCTTTATCCATTTTTCACTTTCAGCAATATTGAACTTGTACCGTAAAAGAGGTTATTGTAAACAGAGACGTCCCAAACTTTGGGGTGGCTGTGTCTTTTTGATTTTAATTTCCCTAAGCTGTAGGACCATAAGTGGAAGTGCCCTAGGCTCTGTTGCTTTGTTTTTTAGATGTTTCAGGAAACACCATACACTTCTCCTGAGTGGCTGTTGGCAATTTACATCCCGCCCATCAGCATAACAAGGCTCCCAGTTCTCCATGGCCTGTCCTGCCTTTCTGGATTTTACACTTTATTCACATGGCCGTTTTCACTGGGGGGAAGTGAGACTTCATTGTAGTGCAGATTTCATTTGCAAGCTTTCTTGGTTGGCCAAAAAGGGCGTATGCGTTTTTTCCTGAATATATTCAGGAAAAAACGCATACGCCCTTTTTGGCCAAGTGCATGATTGTGGACGTTCTGCCTCTTTTCCTATGCTTTAAATGCAATTCCAGTCTACCTCCTGAAATCGGTTTCCTGCAATTCTGCCCCACATTCAAGTCCTCTTGGCAGCCTTACTTCAGTATATTTTTGGACGATAGCTGTCATTTATAACTCTGCAGGTTTGTGAATTACAGTGCCCCTGAGCTCCTTTCTTCAACTCGCTGTCTTGTGAGCTGGCCGCAACACCGCAGGATTGCTTCAGGCCCTAATCTGGTTCCGGCACGGCACGCTGAGCCTTTGGTTAATTCCTCTTCCTGGTGGGAAATGAGAGTTAAATTTGCCCGTCCAGACACCTCCAGCTAGTCTCTCATTGGTTCTCCCTATTCCTGTTCATCTTCCGCAGAAATTGCAAACTGGGCCAAACAGGAGGTTAAAGGCACTGACTGTCCAAGTTGGGAGAGAGTTAGTAAAGCATCTGGAATGTTGCACCCGAGTACCAGGGTCGAGAACTGAGACATATTGGAACATGTCTCCCGATCACACGGTTGATCATACTCTGGGTTCCACATGCATGTTTTAGCTGAAGGAAGAATCACTTAAAGCTGGAGAGTTGAGACCCGTGGAATGGGTACCATGCAATATGACTTCAAAGGGTCTTCATTTGCTCACCGAACCTCTCCAATCCTAACACTTCTGCGTTTATGTCCCTGTACACACGCTTGATTCTCTTTCAGAGACATAGCAATCCATAGGTTTTAAGATACTTACTAGTCAGGTACATTCTTAGGCGTTTAATATGCGGTGTTGAGTCCATTTCGTTGAGCAAGTAGTAGCTCTTGTCTATTACATATTTGGCTTAAGGAACTTTATCTGTGCTCATTTCAATCTCTGGTTTTATGCAGCACCCCAACTCACCTTTCCCCTTAAGCAAGCATAAGTTGGTTTTCTAAATTTGAGACCCTGTTCTGTTTTGTAATTCAGTTCCTGTGTAGCCAAGTTTACATTCCGTGTATTAGTGATATCTTATGATGTTTCTTTTTCTGTGTGACTTATTTCAGTTAGAATCATCATACCTGAACCCACTCATTTTCTGCTACAGGCCTGTTGACAGAGATTTCATTGCTGAGTGATATTGCATTGTACGTAAGTAGCACAAATTCTTTATCCATTTTTCACTTTCTGCGATATTGAACTTGTACCATAAACGAGGTTCTTGTAAACAGAGCCGTCCCAAACTTTGGGGTGGCTGTGTCTTTTTGATTTTAATTTCCCTAAGCTATAGGACCATAAGTGGAAGTGCCCTAGGCTCTGTTGCTTTGTTTTTTAGATGTTTCAGGAAACACCATACACTTCTCCCTAGTGGCTGTTGGCAATTTACAACCCGCCCATCAGCATAACAAGGCTCCCAGTTCTCCATGGCCTGTCCTGCCTTTCTGGATTTTACACTTTTTTCAGATGGCCCCTTTGACAGTGGGGAAGTGAAACTTCATTGTAGTGCAGATTTCCTGTGCAAGCTTGCTTGGTTCGCCAAAAAGGGCGTATGCGTTTTTTCCTGAATATATTTAGGAAAAAACGCATACGCCCTTTTTGGCCAAGTGCATCATTGTCCACGTTCTGCCTCTTTTCCTATGCTTTAAATGCAATTCCAGTCTACCTCCTGAAATTGGTTTCCTGCAATTCTGCCCCGCTTTCAAGTCCTCTTGGCAGCCTTACTTCAGTATATTTTTGAACGATAGCTGTCATTTATAACTCTGCACGTTTGTGAATTACAGTGCCCATGAGCTCCTTTCTTCAACTCGCTTTCTTGTGAGCTGGCCACAACACCGCAGGATTGCTTCAGACCCTAATCTGGTTCCGGCACGGCACGCTGAGCCTTTGGTTAATTCCTCTTCCTGGTGGGAAATGAGAGTTAAATTTGCCCGTCCAGAAACGTCCAGCTAGTCTCTCATTGGTTCTCCCTATTCCTGTTCATCTTCCGCAGAAATTGCAAACTGGGCCAAACAGGAGGTTAAAGGCACTGACTCTCCAAGTCGGGAGAGTGTTAGTAAAGCGTCTGGAATGTTGCACCCGAGTACCAGGGGACGAAAACTGAGACATATTTGAACACGGCTCCCGATGACACGGTTGATCATACTCTGAGTTCCACAGGCATGTTTCAGCTGAAGGAAGAATCCCTTAAACCTGGAGAGTTGAGACCCGTGGAAATGGGTACCATGCATTATGACTTCAAAGGGTCTTCATTTGCTCACCGAACCTCTCCAGTCCTATCACTGCTGCGTTTATGCAACTGTACACACGCTTGATTCTCTTTCAGAGACATAGCAATCCATAGGGTTTAAGATACTTAATAGTCAGGTACATTCTTAGGCGTTTAATATGGGGTGTTGAGTCCATTTCGTTGAGCAAGGAGTAGCTCTTGTCTATTCCATATTTGGCTTAAGGAACTTTATCTGTGCTCATTTCAATCTCTGGTTTTATGCAGCACCCCAACTCACCTTTCCCCTTAAGCAAGCATAAGTTGGTTTTCTTCATTTGAGACCCTGTTCTGTTTTGTAATTCAGTTTCTGTGTAGCCAAGTTTACATTCCATGTATTAGTGATATCTTATGATGTTTCTTTTTCTGTGTGACTTATTTCACTTAGAATCATCATACCTGAACCCACTCATTTTCTGCTACAGGCCTGTTGACATAGATTTCATTGCTGAGTGATATTGCATTGTACGTAAGTACCACAACTTCTTTATCCATTTTTCGCTTTCTGCGATATTGAACTTGTACCATAAACGAGGTTCTTGTAAACAGAGCCATCCCAAACTTTGGGGTGGCTGTGTCTTTTTTATTTTAATTTCCCTAAGCTATAGGACCATAAGTGGATTTGACCTAGGCTCTGTTGCTTTGTTTTTTAGATGTTTCAGGAAACACCATACACTTCTCCCGAGTGGCTGTTGGCAATTTACATCCCGCCCATCAGCATAACAGGGCTCCCAGTTCTCCATGGCCTGTCCTGCCTTTCTGGATTTTACACTTTTTTCAGATGGCCCTTTTGACTGGGGGGAAGTGAGACTTCATTGTAGTGCAGATTTCCTTTGCAAGCTTGCTTGGTTGGCCAAAAATGGTGTATGCGTTTTTTACTGAATATATTCAGGAAAAAACGCATACGATATTTTTGTCCAAGTGCATCATTGTCGACGTTCTGCCTCTTTTCCTATGCTTTAAATGCAATTCCAGTCTACCTCCTGAAATCGGTTTCCTGCAATTCTGCCCCGCTTTCAAGTCCTCTTGGCAGCCTTACTTCAGTATATTTTTGGACGATAGCTGTCATTTATAACTCTGCAGGTTTGTGAATTACAGTGCCCGTGAGCTCCTTTCTTCAACTCACTTTCTTGTGAGCTGGCCGCAACACTGCAGGATTGCTTCAGGCCCTAATCTGGTTCCGGCACGGCACGCTGAGCCTTTGGTTAATTCCTCTTCCTGGTGGGAAATGAGAGTTAAATTTGCCCGTCCAGACACCTCCAGCTAGTCTCTCATTGGTTCTCCCTATTCCTGTTCATCTTCCGCAGAAATTGCAAACTGGGCCAAACAGGACGTTAAAGGCACTGACTCTCCAAGTCAGGAGAGTGTTAGTAAATCGTCTGGAATGTTGCACCCGAGTACCAGGGGACGAAAACTGAGACATATTTGAACACGTCTCCCGATCACATGGTTGATCATACTCTGGGTTCCACATGCATGTTTCAGCTGAAGGAAGAATTCCTTAAACCTGGAGAATTGAGACCCGTGGAATGGGTACCATGCAATATGACTTCAAAGGGTCTTCATTTGCTCACCGAACCTCTCCAATCCTATCACTGCTGCGTTTATGCCCCTGTACACATGGTTGATTCTCTTTCAGAGACATAGCAATCCATAGGTTTTAAGATACTTACTAGTCAGGTACATTCATTGGCGTTTAATATGGGGTGTTGAGTCCATTTCGTTGAGCAAGGAGTAGCTCTTGTCTATTCCATTATTTGGCTTAAGGAACTTTATCTGTGCTCATTTCAATCGCTGGTTTTATGCAGCACCCCAACTCACCTTTCCCCTTAAGCAAGCATAAGTTGGTTTTCTAAATTTGAGACGCTGTTGTGTTTTGTAATTTAGTTTCTGTGTAGCCAACTTTACATTCCGTGTATTAGTGATATCTTATGATGTTTCTTTTTCTTGTGACTTATTTCAGTTAGAATCATCATACCTGAATCCACTCATTATGCTGCTACGGGCCTGATGACGTAGATTTCATTGCTGAGTGATATTGCATTGTACGTAAGTACCACAACTTCTTTATCCATTTTTCACTGTCTGCGATATTGAACTTGTCCCGTAAACGAGGTTCTTGTAAGCAGAGCCGTCCCAAACTTTGGGATGGCTGTGTCTTTTTGATTTTAATTTCCCTAAGCTGTAGGACCATAAGTGGAAGTGCCCTAGGCTCTTTTGCTTTGTTTTTTAGATGTTTCAGGAAACACCATACACTTCTCCCAAGTGGCTGTTGGCAATTTACATCCCGCCCATCAGCATAACAAGGCTCCCAGTTCTCCATGGCCTGTCCTGCCTTTCTGGATTTTACACTTTTTTCAGATGGCCCTTTTGACTGGGGGGAAGTGAGACTTCATTGTAGTGCAGATTTCCTTTGCAAGCTTGCTTGGTTGGCCAAAAAGGGCGTATGCGTTTTTTACTGAATATATTCAGGAAAAAACGCATACGATATTTTTGTCCAAGTGCATCATTGTCGACGTTCTGCCTCTTTTCCTATGCTTTAAATGCAATTCCAGTCTACCTCCTGAAATCGGTTTCCTGCAATTCTGCCCCGCTTTCAAGTCCTCTTGGCAGCCTTACTTCAGTATATTTTTGGACGATAGCTGTCATTTATAACTCTGCAGGTTTGTGAATTACAGTGCCCGTGAGCTCCTTTCTTCAACTCACTTTCTTGTGAGCTGGCCGCAACACTGCAGGATTGCTTCAGGCCCTAATCTGGTTCCGGCACGGCACGCTGAGCCTTTGGTTAATTCCTCTTCCTGGTGGGAAATGAGAGTTAAATTTGCCCGTCCAGACACCTCCAGCTAGTCTCTCATTGGTTCTCCCTATTCCTGTTCATCTTCCGCAGAAATTGCAAACTGGGCCAAACAGGACGTTAAAGGCACTGACTCTCCAAGTCAGGAGAGTGTTAGTAAATCGTCTGGAATGTTGCACCCGAGTACCAGGGGACGAAAACTGAGACATATTTGAACACGTCTCCCGATCACATGGTTGATCATACTCTGGGTTCCACATGCATGTTTCAGCTGAAGGAAGAATTCCTTAAACCTGGAGAATTGAGACCCGTGGAATGGGTACCATGCAATATGACTTCAAAGGGTCTTCATTTGCTCACCGAACCTCTCCAATCCTATCACTGCTGCGTTTATGCCCCTGTACACATGGTTGATTCTCTTTCAGAGACATAGCAATCCATAGGTTTTAAGATACTTACTAGTCAGGTACATTCATTGGCGTTTAATATGGGGTGTTGAGTCCATTTCGTTGAGCAAGGAGTAGCTCTTGTCTATTCCATTATTTGGCTTAAGGAACTTTATCTGTGCTCATTTCAATCGCTGGTTTTATGCAGCACCCCAACTCACCTTTCCCCTTAAGCAAGCATAAGTTGGTTTTCTAAATTTGAGACGCTGTTGTGTTTTGTAATTTAGTTTCTGTGTAGCCAACTTTACATTCCGTGTATTAGTGATATCTTATGATGTTTCTTTTTCTTGTGACTTATTTCAGTTAGAATCATCATACCTGAATCCACTCATTATGCTGCTACGGGCCTGATGACGTAGATTTCATTGCTGAGTGATATTGCATTGTACGTAAGTACCACAACTTCTTTATCCATTTTTCACTGTCTGCGATATTGAACTTGTCCCGTAAACGAGGTTCTTGTAAGCAGAGCCGTCCCAAACTTTGGGATGGCTGTGTCTTTTTGATTTTAATTTCCCTAAGCTGTAGGACCATAAGTGGAAGTGCCCTAGGCTCTTTTGCTTTGTTTTTTAGATGTTTCAGGAAACACCATACACTTCTCCCAAGTGGCTGTTGGCAATTTACATCCCGCCCATCAGCATAACAAGGCTCCCAGTTCTCCATGGCCTGTCCTGCCTTTCTGGATTTTACACTTTTTTCAGATGGCCCTTTTGACTGGGGGGAAGTGAGACTTCATTGTAGTGCAGATTTCCTTTGCAAGCTTGCTTGGTTGGCCAAAAAGGGCGTATGCGTTTTTTACTGAATATATTCAGGAAAAAACGCATACGATATTTTTGTCCAAGTGCATCATTGTCGACGTTCTGCCTCTTTTCCTATGCTTTAAATGCAATTCCAGTCTACCTCCTGAAATCGGTTTCCTGCAATTCTGCCCCGCTTTCAAGTCCTCTTGGCAGCCTTACTTCAGTATATTTTTGGACGATAGCTGTCATTTATAACTCTGCAGGTTTGTGAATTACAGTGCCCGTGAGCTCCTTTCTTCAACTCACTTTCTTGTGAGCTGGCCGCAACACTGCAGGATTGCTTCAGGCCCTAATCTGGTTCCGGCACGGCACGCTGAGCCTTTGGTTAATTCCTCTTCCTGGTGGGAAATGAGAGTTAAATTTGCCCGTCCAGACACCTCCAGCTAGTCTCTCATTGGTTCTCCCTATTCCTGTTCATCTTCCGCAGAAATTGCAAACTGGGCCAAACAGGACGTTAAAGGCACTGACTCTCCAAGTCAGGAGAGTGTTAGTAAATCGTCTGGAATGTTGCACCCGAGTACCAGGGGACGAAAACTGAGACATATTTGAACACGTCTCCCGATCACATGGTTGATCATACTCTGGGTTCCACATGCATGTTTCAGCTGAAGGAAGAATTCCTTAAACCTGGAGAATTGAGACCCGTGGAATGGGTACCATGCAATATGACTTCAAAGGGTCTTCATTTGCTCACCGAACCTCTCCAATCCTATCACTGCTGCGTTTATGCCCCTGTACACATGGTTGATTCTCTTTCAGAGACATAGCAATCCATAGGTTTTAAGATACTTACTAGTCAGGTACATTCATTGGCGTTTAATATGGGGTGTTGAGTCCATTTCGTTGAGCAAGGAGTAGCTCTTGTCTATTCCATTATTTGGCTTAAGGAACTTTATCTGTGCTCATTTCAATCGCTGGTTTTATGCAGCACCCCAACTCACCTTTCCCCTTAAGCAAGCATAAGTTGGTTTTCTAAATTTGAGACGCTGTTGTGTTTTGTAATTTAGTTTCTGTGTAGCCAACTTTACATTCCGTGTATTAGTGATATCTTATGATGTTTCTTTTTCTTGTGACTTATTTCAGTTAGAATCATCATACCTGAATCCACTCATTATGCTGCTACGGGCCTGATGACGTAGATTTCATTGCTGAGTGATATTGCATTGTACGTAAGTACCACAACTTCTTTATCCATTTTTCACTGTCTGCGATATTGAACTTGTCCCGTAAACGAGGTTCTTGTAAGCAGAGCCGTCCCAAACTTTGGGATGGCTGTGTCTTTTTGATTTTAATTTCCCTAAGCTGTAGGACCATAAGTGGAAGTGCCCTAGGCTCTTTTGCTTTGTTTTTTAGATGTTTCAGGAAACACCATACACTTCTCCCAAGTGGCTGTTGGCAATTTACATCCCGCCCATCAGCATAACAAGGCTCCCAGTTCTCCATGGCCTGTCCTGCCTTTCTGGATTTTACACTTTTTTCAGATGGCCCTTTTGACTGGGGGGAAGTGAGACTTCATTGTAGTGCAGATTTCCTTTGTAAGCTTGCTTGGTTGGCCAAAAAGGGCGTATGCGTTTTTTCCTGAATATATTCAGGAAAAAACGCATACGCCCTTTTTGGCCAAATGCATCATTGTCGATGTACTGCCTCTTTTCCTATGCTTTAAATGCAATTCCAGTCTACCTCCTAAAATCGGTTTCCTGCAATTCTGCCCCGCTTTCAAGTCCTCTTGGCAGCCTTACTTCAGTATATTTTTGGACGATAGCTGTCATTTATAACTCTGCAGGTTTGTGAATTACAGTGCCCCTGAGCTCTTTTCTTCAATTCGCTTTCTTGTGAGCTGGCCGCAACACCGCAGGATTGCTTCAGGCCCTAATCTGGTTCCGGCACGGCATGCTGAGCCTTTGGTTAATTCCTCTTCCTGGTGGGAAATGAGAGTTAAATTTGCACGTCCAGACACCTCCAGCTAGTCTCTCATTGGTTCTCCCTATTCCTGTTCATCTTCCGCGGAAATTGCAAACTGGGCCAAACAGGAGGTTAAAGGCACTGACTCTCCAAGTTGGGAGAGAGTTAGTAAAGCATCTGGAATGTTGCACCCGAGTACCAGGGTCGAGAACTGAGACATATTGGAACATGTCTCCCGATCACACGGTTGATCATACTCTGGGTTCCACATGCATGTTTTAGCTGAAGGAAGAATCACTTAAAGCTGGAGAGTTGAGACCCGTGGAATGGGTACCATGCAATATGACTTCAAAGGGTCTTCATTTGCTCACCGAACCTCTCCAATCCTAACACTTCTGCGTTTATGTCCCTGTACACACGCTTGATTCTCTTTCAGAGACATAGCAATCCATAGGTTTTAAGATACTTACTAGTCAGGTACATTCTTAGGCGTTTAATATGCGGTGTTGAGTCCATTTCGTTGAGCAAGTAGTAGCTCTTGTCTATTACATATTTGGCTTAAGGAACTTTATCTGTGCTCATTTCAATCTCTGGTTTTATGCAGCACCCCAACTCACCTTTCCCCTTAAGCAAGCATAAGTTGGTTTTCTAAATTTGAGACCCTGTTCTGTTTTGTAATTCAGTTCCTGTGTAGCCAAGTTTACATTCCGTGTATTAGTGATATCTTATGATGTTTCTTTTTCTGTGTGACTTATTTCAGTTAGAATCATCATACCTGAACCCACTCATTTTCTGCTACAGGCCTGTTGACAGAGATTTCATTGCTGAGTGATATTGCATTGTACGTAAGTAGCACAAATTCTTTATCCATTTTTCACTTTCTGCGATATTGAACTTGTACCATAAACGAGGTTCTTGTAAACAGAGCCGTCCCAAACTTTGGGGTGGCTGTGTCTTTTTGATTTTAATTTCCCTAAGCTATAGGACCATAAGTGGAAGTGCCCTAGGCTCTGTTGCTTTGTTTTTTAGATGTTTCAGGAAACACCATACACTTCTCCCTAGTGGCTGTTGGCAATTTACAACCCGCCCATCAGCATAACAAGGCTCCCAGTTCTCCATGGCCTGTCCTGCCTTTCTGGATTTTACACTTTTTTCAGATGGCCCCTTTGACAGTGGGGAAGTGAAACTTCATTGTAGTGCAGATTTCCTGTGCAAGCTTGCTTGGTTCGCCAAAAAGGGCGTATGCGTTTTTTCCTGAATATATTTAGGAAAAAACGCATACGCCCTTTTTGGCCAAGTGCATCATTGTCCACGTTCTGCCTCTTTTCCTATGCTTTAAATGCAATTCCAGTCTACCTCCTGAAATTGGTTTCCTGCAATTCTGCCCCGCTTTCAAGTCCTCTTGGCAGCCTTACTTCAGTATATTTTTGAACGATAGCTGTCATTTATAACTCTGCACGTTTGTGAATTACAGTGCCCATGAGCTCCTTTCTTCAACTCGCTTTCTTGTGAGCTGGCCACAACACCGCAGGATTGCTTCAGACCCTAATCTGGTTCCGGCACGGCACGCTGAGCCTTTGGTTAATTCCTCTTCCTGGTGGGAAATGAGAGTTAAATTTGCCCGTCCAGAAACGTCCAGCTAGTCTCTCATTGGTTCTCCCTATTCCTGTTCATCTTCCGCAGAAATTGCAAACTGGGCCAAACAGGAGGTTAAAGGCACTGACTCTCCAAGTAGGGAGAGTGTTAGTAAAGCGTCTGGAATGTTGCACCCGAGTACCAGGGGACGAAAACTGAGACATATTTGAACACGTCTCCCGATGACACGGTTGATCATACTCTGGGTTCCACAGGCATGTTTCAGCTGAAGGAAGAATCCCTTAAACCTGGAGAGTTGAGACCCGTGGAAATGGGTACCATGCATTATGACTTCAAAGGGTCTTCATTTGCTCACCGAACCTCTCCAGTCCTATCACTGCTGCGTTTATGCAACTGTACACACGCTTGATTCTCTTTCAGAGACATAGCAATCCATAGGGTTTAAGATACTTAATAGTCAGGTACATTCTTAGGCGTTTAATATGGGGTGTTGAGTCCATTTCGTTGAGCAAGGAGTAGCTCTTGTCTATTCCATATTTGGCTTAAGGAACTTTATCTGTGCTCATTTCAATCTCTGGTTTTATGCAGCACCCCAACTCACCTTTCCCCTTAAGCAAGCATAAGTTGGTTTTCTTCATTTGAGACCCTGTTCTGTTTTGTAATTCAGTTTCTGTGTAGCCAAGTTTACATTCCATGTATTAGTGATATCTTATGATGTTTCTTTTTCTGTGTGACTTATTTCAGTTAGAATCGTCATACCTGAATCCACTCACTATGCTCCTACGGGCCTGATGACATAGATTTCATTGCTGAGTGATATTGCATTGTACGTCTGTACCACAACTTCTTTATCCATTTTTCACTTTCTGTGATATTGAACTTGTACCATAAACAAGGTTCTTGTAAACAGAGCCGTCCCAAACTTTGGGGTGGCTGTGTCTTTTTGATTTTAATTTCCCTAAGCTATAGGACCATAAGTGGAAGTGCCCTAGGCTCTGTTGCTTTGTTTTTTAGATGTTTCAGGAAACACCATACACTTCTCCCGAGTGGCTGTTGGCAATTTACATCCCGCCCATCAGCATAACAAGGCTCCCAGTTCTCCATGGCCTGTCCTGCCTTTCTGGATTTTACACTTTTTTCAGATGGCCCTTTTGACCAGGGGGAAGTGAGACTTCATTGTAGTGCAGATTTCCTTTGCAAGCTTGCTTGGTTGGCCAAAAAGGGCGTATGCGTTTTTTCCTGAATATATTCAGGAAAAAACGCATACGCCCTTTATGGCCAAGTGCATCATTGTGGACGTTCTGCCTCTTTTCCTATGCTTTAAATGCAATTCCAGTCTACCTCCTGAAATCGGTTTCCTGCAATTCTGCCCCGCTTTCAAGTCCTCTTGGCAGCCTTACTTCAGTATATTTTTGGACTATAGCTGACATTTATAACTCTGCAGGTTTGTGAATTACAGTGCCCCTGAGCTCCTTTCTTCAACTCGCTTTCTTGTGAGCGGGCCACAACACCGCAGGATTGCTTCAGGCCCTAATCTGGTTCCGGCACGGCACGCTGAGCCTTTGGTTAATTCCTCTTCCTGGTGGGAAATGAGAGTTAAATTTGCCCGTCCAGACACCTCCAGCTAGTCTCTCATTGGTTCTCCCTATTCCTGTTCATCTTCCGCAGAAATTGCAAACTGGGCCAAACAGGACGTTAAAGGCACTGACTCTCCAAGTCGGGAGAGTGTTAGTAAAGTGTCTGGAATGTTACACCCGAGTACCAGGGGACGAGAACTGAGATATATTGGCACACGTCTCCCGATCACATGGTTGATCATACTCTGGGTTCCACATGCATGTTTTAGCTGAAGGAAGAATCCCTTAAACCTGGAGAGTTGAGACCCGTGGAATGGGTACCATGCAATATGATTACAAAGGGTCTTCGTTTGCTCACCGAACCTCTCCAATCCTATCACTGCTGCGTTTATGCCCCTGTACACATGCTTGATTCTCTTTCGGAGACATAGCAATCCATAGGTTTTAAGATACTTACTAGTCAGGTACATTCTTAGGCGTTTAATATGGGGTGTTGAGTCCATTTCATTGAACAAGGAGTAGCACTTGTCTATTCCATATTTGGCTTAAGGAACTTTATCTGTGCTCATTTCAATCTCTGGTTTTATGCAGCGCCCAAACTCACCTTCCCCTTAAGCAAGCATAAGTTGGTTTTCTAAATTTGAGACCCTGTTCTGTTTTGTAATCCAGTTCCTGTGTAGCCAAGTTTACATTCCGTGTATTAGTGATATCTTATGATGTTTCTTTTTCTGTGTGACTTATTTCAGTTAGAATCATCATACCTGAACCCACTCATTTTCTGCTACAGGCCTGTTGACATAGATTTCATTGCTGAGTGATATTGCATTGTACGTAAGTACCACAAATTCTTTATCCATTTTTCGCTTTCTGCGATATTGAACTTGTACCATAAACGAGGTTCTTGTAAACAGAGCCATCCCAAACTTTGGGGTGGCTGTGTCTTTTTGATTTTAATTTCCCTAAGCTATAGGACCATAAGTGGATTTGACCTAGGCTCTGTTGCTTTGTTTTTTAGATGTTTCAGGAAACACCATACACTTCTCCCGAGTGGCTGTTGGCAATTTACATCCCACCCATCAGCATAACAGGGCTCCCAGTTCTCCATGGCCTGTCCTGCCTTTCTGGATTTTACACTTTTTTCAGATGGCCCTTTTGACTGGGGGGAAGTGAGACTTCATTGTAGTGCAGATTTCCTTTGCAAGCTTGCTTGGTTGGCCAAAAATGGTGTATGCGTTTTTTCCTGAATATATTCAGGAAAAAACGCATATGACATTTTTGGCCAAGTGCATCATTGTGGACGTTCTTCCTCTTTTCCTATGCTTTAAATGCAATTCCAGTCTACTCCTGAAATCGGTTTCCTGCAATTCTGCCCCGCTTTCAAGTCCTCTTGGCAGCCTTACTTCAGTATATTTTTGGACGATAGCTGTCATTTATAACTCTGCAGGTTTGTGAATTACAGTGCCCCTGAGCTCCTTTCTTCAACTCGCTTTCTTGTGAGCTGGCCGCAACACCGCAGGATTGCTTCAGGCCCTAATCTGGTTCCGGCACGGCACGCTGAGCCTTTGGTTAATTCCTCTTCCTGGTGGGAAATGAGAGTTAAATTTGCCCGTCCACACACCTCCAGCTAGTCTCTCATTGGTTCTCCCTATTCCTGTTCATCTTCCGCAGAAATTGCAAACTGGGCTAAACAGGACGTTAAAGGCACTGACTCTCCAAGTCGGGAGAGTGTTAGTAAAGTGTCTGGAATGTTACACCCGAGTACCAGGGGACGAGAACTGAGATATATTGGCACACGTCTCCCGATCACATGGTTGATCATACTCTGGGTTCCACATGCATGTTTTAGCTGAAGGAAGAATCCCTTAAACCTGGAGAGTTGAGACCCGTGGAATGGGTACCATGCAATATGATTTCAAAGGGTCTTCGTTTGCTCACCGAACCTCTCCAATCCTATCACTGCTGCGTTTATATCCCTGTACACATGCTTGATTCTCTTTCGGAGACATAGCAATCCATAGGTTTTAAGATACTTACTAGTCAGGTACATTCTTAGGCGTTTAATATGGGGTGTTGAGTCCATTTCATTGAACAAGGAGTAGCACTTGTCTATTCCATATTTGGCTTAAGGAACTTTATCTGTGCTCATTTCAATCTCTGGTTTTATGCAGCGCCCAAACTCACCTTCCCCTTAAGCAAGCATAAGTTGGTTTTCTAAATTTGAGACCCTGTTCTGTTTTGTAATCCAGTTCCTGTGTAGCCAAGTTTACATTCCGTGTATTAGTGATATCTTATGATGTTTCTTTTTCTGTGTGACTTATTTCAGTTAGAATCATCATACCTGAACCCACTCATTTTCTGCTACAGGCCTGTTGACAGAGATTTCATTGCTGAGTGATATTGCATTGTACGTAAGTAGCACAAATTCTTTATCCATTTTTCACTTTCTGCGATATTGAACTTGTACCATAAACGAGGTTCTTGTAAACAGAGCCGTCCCAAACTTTGGGGTGGCTGTGTCTTTTTGATTTTAATTTCCCTAAGCTATAGGACCATAAGTGGAAGTGCCCTAGGCTCTGTTGCTTTGTTTTTTAGATGTTTCAGGAAACACCATACACTTCTCCCTAGTGGCTGTTGGCAATTTACAACCCGCACATCAGCATAACAAGGCTCCCAGTTCTCCATGGCCTGTCCTGCCTTTCTGGATTTTACACTTTTTTCAGATGGCCCCTTTGACAGGGGGGAAGTGAAACTTCATTGTAGTGCAGATTTCCTGTGCAAGCTTGCTTGGTTCGCCAAAAAGGGCGTATGCGTTTTTTCCTGAATATATTCAGGAAAAAACGCATACGCCCTTTTTGGCCAAGTGCATCATTGTGGACGTTCTGCCTCTTTTCCTATGCTTTAAATGCAATTCCAGTCTACCTCCTGAAATCGGTTTCCTGCAATTCTGCCCCGCTTTCAAGTCCTCTTGGCAGCCTTACTTCAGTATATTTTTGGACGATAGCTCACATTTATAACTCTGCAGGTTTGTGAATTACAGTGCCCCTGAGCTCCTTTCTTCAACTCGCTTTCTTGTGAGCGGGCCACAACACCACAGGATTGCTTCAGGCCGTAATCTTGTTCCGGCACGGCACGCTGAGCCTTTGGTTAATTCCTCTTCCTGGTGGGAAATGAGAGTTAAATTTGCCCGTCCAGACACCTCCAGCTAGTCTCTCATTGCTCCTACCTATTCTTGTTCATCTTCTGCAGAAATTGCAATCTGGGCCAAACAGGAGGTTAAAGGCACTGACTCTCCAAGTCAGGAGAGTGTTAGTAAAGCGTCTGGAATGTTGCACCCGAGTACCAGTGGACGAAAACTGAGACATATTTGAAAACGTCTCCTGATCACACGGTTGATCATACTCTGGGTTCCACATGCATGTTTCAGCTGAAGGAAGAATCCCTTAAACCTGGAGAGTTGAGACCCGTGGAATGTGTAGCATGTAATATGACTTCAAAGGGTCATTCTTTGCTCACCGAACCTCTCAAATCCTATCACTGCTGCGTTTATGCCCCTGTACACATGCTTGATTCTCTTTCGGAGACATAACAATCCATAGGTTTTAAGATACTTACTAGTCAGGTACATTCTTAGGCGTTTAATATGGGGTGTTGAGTCCATTTCGTTGAATAAGGAGTAGCTCTTGTCTATTACATATTTGGCTTAAGGAACTTTATCTGTGTTCATTTCAATCTCTGGTTTTATGCTGCATCCCAACTCACCTTTCCCCTTAAGCAAGCATAAGTTGGTTTTCTAAATTTGAGACCCTGTTCTGTTTTGTAATTCAGTTCCTGTGTAGCCAAGTTTACATTCTGTGTATTAGTGATATCTTATGATGTTTCTTTTTCTGTGTGACTTATTTCAGTTAGAATCATCATACCTGAACCCACTCATTTTGTGCTACAGGCGTGTTGACATAGATTTCATTGCTGAGTGGTATTGCATTGTACGTAAGTACCACAACTTCTTTATCCATTTTTCATTTTCTGCGATATTGAACTTGTACCATAAACGAGGTTCTTGTAAACAGAGCCGTCCCAAACATTTGGGTGGCTGTGTCTTTTTGATTTTAATTTCCCTAAGCTATAGGACCATAAGTGGAAGTGCCCTAGGCTCTGTTGCTTTCTTTTTTAGATGTTTCAGGAAACACCATACACTTCTCCCGAGTGAATATATTCAGGAAAAAACGGATACGCCCTTTTTGTCCAAGTGCATCATTGTGGACGTTCTGCCTCTTTTCCTATGCTTTAAATACAATTCCAGTCTACCTCCTGAAATCGGTTTTCTGCAATTCTGCCCCGCTTTCAAGTCCTCTTGGCAGCCTTACTTCAGTATATTTTTGGACGATAGCTGTCATTTATAATTCTGCAGGTTTGTGAATTACAGGGGCCCTGAGCTCCTTTCTTCAACTCGCTTTCTTGTGAGCTGGCCGCAACACCGCAGGATTGCTTCAGGCCCTAATCTTGTTCCGGCACGGCACGCTGAGCCTTTGGTTAATTCCTCTTCCTGGTGGGAAATGAGAGTTAAATTTGCCCGTCCAGACACCTCCAGCTAGTCTCTCATTGGTCCTCCTTATTCCTGTTCATCTTCCGCAGAATTTGCAAACTGGGCCAAACAGGAGGTTAAAGGCACTGACTCTCCAAGTCGGGAGATTGTTAGTAAAGCGTCTGGAATGTTGCACCCGAGTACCAGGGGACGAAAACTGAGACATATTTGAACACGTCTCCTGATCACACGGTTGATCATACTCTGGGTTCCACATGCATGTTTCAGCTGAAGGAAGAATCCCTTAAACCTGGAGAGTTGAGACCCGTGGAATGGGTACCATGCAATATGACTTCAAAGGGTCCTCATTTGCTCACCGAACCTCTCCAATCCTATCACTGCTGCGTTTATGCCCCTGTACACACGCTTGATTCTCTTTCGGAGGCATAGCAATCCATAGGTTTTAAGATACTTACTAATCAGGTACATTCTTAGGCGTTTAATATGGTGTGTTGAGTCCATTTCGTTGAGCAAGGAGTAGCTCTTGTCTATTCCATATTTGGCTTAAGGAACTTTATCTGTGCTCATTTCAATCTCTGGTTTTATGCAGCACCCCAACTCACCTTTCCCCTTAAGCAAGCATACGTTGCTTTTCTACATTTGAGACCCTGTTCTGTTTTGTAATCCAGTTCCTGTGTAGCCAAGTTTACATTCCGTGTATTAGTGATATCTTATGTTGTTTCTTTTTCTGTGTGACTTATTTCAGTTAGAATCATCATACCTGAGCCCACTCATTTTCTGCTACAGGCCTGTTGACATAGATTTCATTGCTGAGTGATATTGCATTGTACGTAAGTACCACAACTTCTTTATCCATTTTGCGCTTTCTGCGATATTGAACTTGTACCGTAAAAGAGGTTCTTGTAAACAGAGCCGTCCCAAACTTTGGGGTGGCTGTGTCTTTTTTATTTTAATTTCCCTAAGCTATAGGACCATAAGTGGAATTGACCTAGGCTCTGTTGCTTTGTTTTTTAGATGTTTCAGGAAACACCATACACTTCTCCCGAGTGGCTGTTGGCAATTTACATCCCACCCATCAGCATAACAGGGCTCCCAGTTCTCCATGGCCTGTCCTGCCTTTCTGGATTTTACACTTTTTTCAGATGGCCCTTTTGACTGGGGGGAAGTGAGACTTCATTGTAGTGCAGATTTCCTTTGCAAGCTTGCTTAGTTGACCAAAAATGGTGTATGCGTTTTTTCCTGAATATATTCAGGAAAAAACGCATATGACATTTTTGGCCAAGTGCATCATTGTGGACGTTCTTCCTCTTTTCCTATGCTTTAAATGCAATTCCAGTCTACTCCTGAAATCGGTTTCCTGCAATTCTGCCCCGCTTTCAAGTCCTCTTGGCAGCCTTACTTCAGTATATTTTTGGACGGTAGCTGTCATTTATAACTCTGCAGGTTTGTGAATTACAGTGCCCCTGAGCTCCTTTCTTCAACTCGCTTTCTTGTGAGCTGGCCGCAACACCGCAGGATTGCTTCAGGCCCTAATCTGGTTCCGGCACGGCACGCTGAGCCTTTGGTTAATTCCTCTTCCTGGTGGGAAATGAGAGTTAAATTTGCCCGTCCAGACACCTCCAGCTAGTCTCTCATTGGTTCTCCCTATTCCTGTTCATCTTCCGCAGAAATTGCAAACTGGGCCAAACAGGACGTTAAAGGCACTGACTCTCCAAGTCGGGAGAGTGTTAGTAAAGTGTCTGGAATGTTACACCCGAGTACCAGGGGACGAGAACTGAGATATATTGGCACACGTCTCCCGATCACATGGTTGATCATACTCTGGGTTCCACATGCATGTTTTAGCTGAAGGAAGAATCCCTTAAACCTGGAGAGTTGAGACCCGTGGAATGGGTACCATGCAATATGATTTCAAAGGGTCTTCGTTTGCTCACCGAACCTCTCCAATCCTATCACTGCTGCGTTTATGCCCCTGTACACATGCAAGATTCTCTTTCGGAGACATAGCAATCCATAGGTTTTAAGATACTTACTAGTCAGGTACATTCTTAGGCGTTTAATATGGGGTGTTGAGTCCATTTCATTGAACAAGGAGTAGCACTTGTCTATTCCATATTTGGCTTAAGGAACTTTATCTGTGCTCATTTCAATCTCTGGTTTTATGCAGCGCCCAAACTCACCTTCCCCTTAAGCAAGCATAAGTTGGTTTTCTAAATTTGAGACCCTGTTCTGTTTTGTAATCCAGTTCCTGTGTAGCCAAGTTTACATTCCGTGTATTAGTGATATCTTATGATGTTTCTTTTTCTGTGTGACTTATTTCAGTTAGAATCATCATACCTGAACCCACTCATTTTCTGCTACAGGCCTGTTGACATAGATTTCATTGCTGAGTGATATTGCATTGTACGTAAGTACCACAACTGCTTTATCCATTTTTCGCTTTCTGCGATATTGAACTTGTACCATAAACGAGGTTCTTGTAAACAGAGCCATCCCAAACTTTGGGGTGGCTGTGTCTTTTTGATTTTAATTTCCCTAAGCTATAGGACCATAAGTGGAATTGACCTAGGCTCTGTTGCTTTCTTTTTTAGATGTTTCAGGAAACACCATACACTTCTCCCGAGTGAATATATTCAGGAAAAAACGCATACGCCCTGTTTGTCCAAGTGCATCATTGTGGACGTTCTGCCTCTTTTCCTATGCTTTAAATGCAATTCCAGTCTACCTCCGGAAATCTGTTTTCTGCAATTCTGCCCCGCTTTCAAGTCCTCTTGGCAGCCTTACTTCAGTATATTTTTGGACGATAGCTGTCATTTATAATTCTGCAGGTTTGTGAATTATAGGGCCCCTGAGCTCCTTTCTTCAACTCGCTTTCTTGTGAGCTGGCCGCAACACCGCAGGATTGCTTCAGGCCCTAATCTTGTTCCGGCACGGCACGCTGAGCCTTTGGTTAATTCCTCTTCCTGGTGGGAAATGAGAGTTAAATTTGCCCGTCCAGACACCTCCAGCTAGTCTCTCATTGGTTCTCCCTATTCCTGTTCATCTTCTGCAGAAATTGCAAACTGGGCCAAACAGGAGGTTAAAGGCACTGACTCTCCAAGTCGGGAGAGTGTTAGTAAAGCGTCTGGAATGTTGCACCCGAGTACCAGGGGACGAGAACTGAGACATATTGGAACACGTCTCCCGATCACACGGTTGATCATACTCTGGGTTCCACATGCATGTTTCAGCTGAAGGAAGATTCCCTTAAAGTTGGAGAGTTGAGACCCGTGGAATGGGTACCATGCAATATGACTTCAAAGGGTCTTCATTTGCTCACCGAACCTCTCCAATCCTAACACTTCTGCGTTTATGTCCCTGTACACACGCTTGATTCTCTTTCAGAGACATAGCAATCCATAGGTTTTAAGATACTTACTAGTCAGGTACATTCTTAGGCGTTTAATATGCGGTGTTGAGTACATTTCATTGAGCAAGTAGTAGCTCTTGTCTATTACATATTTGGCTTAAGGAACTTTATCTGTGCTCATTTCAATCTCTGGTTTTATGCAGCACCCCAACTCACCTTTCCCCTTAAGCAAGCATAAGTTGGTTTTCTAAATTTGAGACCCTGTTCTGTTTTTTAATCCAGTACCTGTCTAGCCAATTCTACATTCCGTGTATTAGTGATATCTTATGATGTTTCTTTTTCTGTGTGACTTATTTCAGTTAGAATCATCATACCTGAATCCACTCTATGCTGTTACGGGCCTGATGACGTAGATTTCATTGCTGAGTGATATTGCATTGTACGTAACTACCAGAACTTCTTTATCCATTTTTCACTTTCTGCGATATTGAACTTGTACCGTAAACGATGTTCTTGTAAACAGAGCCGTCCCAAACTTTGGGGTGGCTGTGTCTTTTTGATTTTAATTTCCCTAAGCTATAGGACTATAAGTGGAAGTGCCCTAGGCTCCGTTGCTTTGTTTTTTAGATGTTTCAGGAAACACCATACACTTCTCCTGAGTGGCTGTTGGCAATTTACATCCCGCCCATCAGCATAACAAGGCTCCCAGTTCTCCATGGACTCTCCTGCCTTTCTCGTTTTTACACTTTTTTCAGATGGCCCTTTTGACCGGGGGGAAGTGAGACTTCATTGTAGTGCAGATTTCCTTTGCAAGCTTGCTTGGTTAGCCAAAAATGGTGTATGCGTTTTTTCCTGAATATATTCAGGAAAAAACGCATACGACATTTTTGGCCAAGTGCATCATTTTGGACGTTCTTCCTCTTTTCCTATGCTTTAAATGCAATTCCAGTCTCCCTCCTGAAATCGGTTTCCTGCAATTCTGCCCCGCTTTCAAGTCCTCTTGGCAGCCTTACTTCAGTATATTTTTGGACGATAGCTGTCATTTATAACTCTGCAGGTTTGTGAATTACAGTGCCCCTGAGCTCCTTTCTTCAACTCGCTTTCTTGTGAGCGGGCCACAACACCGCAGGATTGCTTCAGGCCCTAATGTGGTTCTGGCACAGCACACTGAGCCTTTGGTTAATTCCTCTTCCTGGTGGGAAATGAGAGTTAAATTTGCCCGTCCAGACACCTCCAGCTAGTCTCTCATTGCTCCTACCTATTCCTGTTCATCTTCTGCAGAAATTGCAATCTGGGCCAAACAGGAGGTTAAAGGCACTGACTCTCCAAGTCAGGAGAGTGTTAGTAAAGCGTCTGGAATG
Source organism: Orcinus orca (assembly GCF_937001465.1). NCBI lineage: Eukaryota > Metazoa > Chordata > Mammalia > Artiodactyla > Delphinidae > Orcinus > Orcinus orca. The sequence continues at coordinate 437,369 of NW_026043758.1, forward strand.
TTGCACCCGAGTACCAGTGGATGAAAACTGAGACATATTTGAAAACGTCTCCTGATCACACGGTTGATCATACTCTGGGTTCCACATGCATGTTTCAGCTGAATGAAGAATCCCTTAAACCTGGAGAGTTGAGAACCGTGGAATTGGTAGCATGTAATATGACTTCAAAGGGTCATTCTTTGCTCACCGAACCTCTCAAATCCTATCACTGCTGCGTTTATGCCCCTGTACACATGCTTGATTCTCTTTCGGAGACATAGCAATCCATAGGTTTTAAGATACTTACTAGTCAGGTACATTCTTAGGCGTTTAATATGGGGTGTTGAGTCCATTTCGTTGAGCAAGGAGTAGCTCTTGTCTATTACATATTTGGCTTAAGGAACTTTATCTGTGCTCATTTCAATCTCTGGTTTTATGCAGCACCCCAACTCACATTTCCCCTTAAGCAAGCATAAGTTGTTTTTCTAAATTTGAGACCCTGTTCTCTTTTGTAATCCAGTTCCTGTGTAGCCAAGTTTACATTCCGTGTATTAGTGATATCTTATGTTGTTTCTTTTTCTGTGTGACTTATTTCAGTTAGAATCATCATACCTGAGCCCACTCATTTTCTGCTACAGGCCTGTTGACATAGATTTCATTGCTGAGTGATATTGCATTGTACGTAAGTACCACAACTTCTTTATCCATTTTTCACTTTCTGCGATATCGAACTTGTCCCGTAAAAGAGTTTCTTGTAAACAGAGCCGTCCCAAATTTTGGGGTGGCTGTGTCTTTTTGATTTTAATTTCCCTAAGCTATAGGACCATAAGTTGAAGTGCCCTAGGCTCTGTTGCTTTGTTTCTTAGATGTCTCAGGAAACACCATACACTTCTCCCCAGTGACTGTTGGCAATTTACATCCCGCCCATCAGCATAACAAGGCTCCCAGTTCTCCATGGCCTGTCCTGCCTTTTTGGATTTTACACTTTTTTCAGATGGCCCTTTTGACCGGGGGGAAGTGAGACTTCATTGTAGTGCAGATTTCCTTTGCAAGCTTGCTTGGTTGGCCAAAAAGTGCGTATGCATTTTTTCCTGAATATATTCAGGAAAAAACGCATACGCCCTTTTTGGCCAAGTGCATCATTGTCGACGTTCTGCCTCTTTTCCTATGCTTTAAATGCAATTCCTGTCTACCTCCTGAAATCGGTTTCCTGCAATTCTGCCCGGCTTTCAATTCCTCTTGGCAGCCTTACTTCAGTATATTTTTGGACGATAGCTGTCATTTATAACTCTGCAGGTTTGTGAATTACAGTGCCCCTGAGCTCGTTTCTTCAACTCGCTTTCTTGTGAGCTGGCCGCAACACCGCAGGATTGCTTCAGGCCCTAATCTTGTTCTAGCACGGCATGCTGAGCCTTTGGTTAATTCCTCTTCCTGGTGGGAAATGAGAGTTAAATTTGCCCGTCCAGACACCTCCAGCTAGTCTCTCATTGGTTCTCCCTATTCCTGTTCATCTTCCGCAGAAATTGCAAACTGGGCCAAACAGGAGGTTTAAGGCACTGACTCTACAAGTCGGGAGAGTGTTAGTAAAGCATCTGGAATGTTGCACCCGAGTACCAGGGGACGAGAACTGAGACATATTGGAACACGTCTCCCGATCACACGGTTGATCATACTCTGGGTTCCACATGCATGTTTTAGCTGAAGGAAGAATCCCTTAAACCTGGAGAGTTGAGACCCGTGGAATGGGTACCATGCAATATGATTTCAAAGGGTCTTCGTTTGCCCACCGAACCTCTCCAATCCTATCACTGCGGCCTTTATGCCCCTGTACACACGCTTGATTCTCTTTCGGAGACATAGCAATCCATAGGTTTTAAGATACTTACTAGTCAGGTACATTCTTAGGCGTTTAATATGGGGTGTTGAGTCCATTTCGTTGAGCAAGGATTAGCTCTTGTCTATTACATATTTGGCTTAAGGAACTTTATCTGTGCTCATTTCAATCTCTGTTTTTATGCAGCACCTCAACTCACCTTTCCCCTTAAGCAAGCATAAGTTGGTTTTCTAAATTTGAGACCCTGTTCTGTTTTGTAATTCAGTTAGTGTGTAGCCAAGTTTACATTCCGTGTATTAGTGATATCTTATTATGTTTCTTTTTCTGTGTGACTTATTTCAGTTAGAATCATCATACCTGAATCCACTCATTATGCTGCTACGGGCTTGATGACATAGATGTCATTGCTGAGTGATATTGCATTGTACGTAAATACCACAACTTCTTTATCCATTTTTCACTCTTTGCGATATTGATCTTGTACCGTAAATGAGGTTCTTGTAAACAGAGCCGTCCCAAACTTTGGGGTGGCTGTGTCTTTTTGATTTTAATTTCCCTAAGCTATAGGACCATAAGTGGAAGTGCCCTAGGCTCTGTTGCTTTGTTTCTTAGATGTCTCAGGAAACACCATACACTTCTCCCAAGTGGCTGTTGGCAATTTACATCCACCCATCAGCATAACAAGGCTCCCAGTTCTCCATGGCCTGTCCTGCCTTTCTGGATTTTACACTTTTTTCAGATGGCCCTTTTGACCGGGGGGAAGTGAGACTTCATTGTAATGCAGATTTCCTTTGCAAGCTTGCTTGGTTGGCCAAAAAGGGCGTATGCGTTTTTTCCTGAATATATTCAGGAAAAAACGCATACGCCCTTTTTGGCCAAGAGCATCATTGTCGACGTTCTGCCTCTTTTCCTATGCTTTAGATGCAATTCCAGTCTACCTCCTGAAATCGGTTTCCTGCAATTCTGCCCCGCTTTCAAGTCCTCTTGGCAGCCTTACTTCAGTATATTTTTGGACGATAGCTGTCATTTATAACTCTGCATGTTTGTGAATTACAGTGCCCGTGAGCTCCTTTCTTCAACTCGCTTTCTTGTGAGCTGGCCGCAACACTGCAGCATTGCTTCAGGCCCTAATCTAGTTCCGGCACGGCACGCTGAGCCTTTGGTTAATTCCTCTTCCTGGTGGGAAATGAGAGTTAAATTTGCCCGTCCAGACACCTCCAGCTAGTCTCTCATTGGTTCTCCCTATTCCTGTTCATCTTCCGCAGAAATTGCAAACTGGGCAAAACAGGAGGTTAAAGGCACTGACTCTCCAAGTCGGGAGAGTGTTAGTAAAGCGTCTGGAATGTTGCACCCGAGTACCAGGGGACGAAAACTGAGACATATTGGAACACGTCTCCCGATCACACGGTTGATCATACTCTGGGTTCCACATGCATGTTTTAGCTGAAGGAAGAATCCCTTAAACCAGGAGAGTTGAGACCCGTGGAATAGGTACCATGCAATATGACTTCAAAGGGTCTTCATTTGCTCACCGAACCTCACCAATCCTATCACTGCTGCGTTTATGCCCCTGTACACACGCTTGATTCTCTTTCGGAGACATAGCAATCCATAGGTTTTAAGATACTTACTAGTCAGGTACATTCTTAATCGTTTAATATGGGGTGTTGAGTCCATCTCGTTGAGCAAGGAGTAGCTCTTGTCTATTACATATTTGGCTTAAGGAACTTTATCTGTGCTCATTTCAATCTCTGGTTTTATGCAGCACCCCAACTCACCTTTCCCCTTAAGCAAGCATAAGTTGGTTTTCTAAATTTGAGAACCTGTTCTGTTTTGTAATTCAGTTCCTGTGTAGCCAAGTTTACATTCCGTGTATTAGTGATATCTTATGATGTTTCTTTTTCTGTGTGACTTATTTCAGTTAGAATCATCATACCTGAATCCACTCATTATGCTGCAACGGGCCTGATGACATAGATGTCATTGCTGAGTGATATTGCATTGTACGTAAGTACCACAACTTCTTTATCCATCTTTCGCTTTCTGCGATATTGAACTTGTACCGTAAACGAGGTTCTTGTAAACAGAGCCGTCCCAAACTTTGGGGTGGCTGTGTCTTTTTGACTTTAATATCCCTAAGCTATAGGACCATAAGTGGAAGTGCCCTAGGCTCTGTTGCTTTGTTTTTTCGATGTTTCAGGAAATACAATACACTTCTCCCGAGTGGCTGTTGGCAATTTATATCCCGCCCATCAGCATAACAAGGCTCCCAGTTCTCCATGGCCTGTCCTGCCTTTCTGGATTTTACACTTTTTTCAGATGGCCCTTTTGACTGGGGGGAAGTGAGATTTCATTGTAGTGCAGATTTCCTTTGCAAGCTTGCTTGGTTGGCCAAAAAGGGCGTATGCGTTTTTTCATGAATATATTCAGGAAAAAACGCATACGCCCTTTTTGGCCAAGTGCATCATTGTGGACGTTCTGCCTCTTTTCCTATGCTTTAAATGCAATTCCAGTCTACCTCCCGATATCGGTTTCCTGCAATTCTGCCCCGCTTTCAAGTCCTCTTGGCAGCCTTACTTCAGTATATTTTTGGACAATAGCTGTCATTTATAACTCTGCAGGTTTGTGAATTACAGTGCCCCTGAGCTCCTTTCTTCAACTCGCTTTCTTGTGAGCTGGCCGCAACACCGCAGGATTGCTTCAGGCCCTAATCTGGTTCCAGCACGGCACGCTGAGCCTTTGGTTAATTCCTCTTCCTGGTGGGAGATGAGAGTTAAATTTGCCCGTCCAGACACCTCCAGCTAGTCTCTCATTGGTTTTCCCTATTCCAGTTCATCTTCTGGAGAAACTGCAAACTGGGCCAAACAAGAGGTTAAAGGCACTGACTCTCCAAGTCGGGAGAGTGTTAGTAAACCGTCTGGAATGTTGCACCCGAGTACCAGGGGATGAAAACTGAGACATATTGGGATACGTCTCCCGATCACACGGTTTATCATACTCTGGGTTCCACATGCATGTTTTAGCTGAAGGAAGAATCCCTTAAACCTGGAGAGTTGAGACCCGTGGAAAGGGTACCATGCAATATGACTTCAAAGGGTCTTCATTTGCTCACCGAACCTCTCCAATCCTATCACTGCTGCGTTTATGCCCCTGTACACACGCTTGATTCTCTTTCGGAGACATAGCGATCCATAGGTTTTAAGATACTTACTAGTCAGGTACATTCTTAGGCGTTTAATATTGGGTGTTGAGTCCATTTCGTTGAGCAAGGAGTAGCTCTTGTCTATTACATATTTGGCTTAAGGAACTTTATCTGTGATCATTTCAATCTCTGGTTTTATGCAGCACCCCAACTCACCTTTCCCCTTAAGCAAGCATAAGTTGGTTTTCTAAATTTGAGACCCTGTTCTGTTTTGTAATCCAGTTCCTGTGTAGCCAAGTTTACATTCCGTGTATTAGTGATATCTTATGATGTTTCTTTTTCTGTGTGACTTCTTTCAGTTAGAATCATCATACCTGAATCCACTCATTATGCTGCCACGGGCCTGATGATATAGATGTCATTGCTGAGGGATATTGCATTGTACGTAAATACCACAACTTCTTTTCCCATTTTTCGCTTTCTGTGATATTGAACTTGTACCGTAAATGAGGTTCTTGTAAACAGAGCCGTCCCAAACTTTGGGGTGGCTGTGTCTTTTTGATTTTAATTTCCCTAAGCTATAGGACCATAAGTGGAAGTGCCCTAGGCTCTGTTGCTTTGTTTTTTAGATGTTTCAGGAAACACCATACACTTCTCCTGAGTGGCTGTTGGCAATTTACATCCGGCCCATCAGCCTAACAAGGCTCCCAGTTCTCCATGGCCTGTCCTGCCTTTCTGGATTTTACACTTTTTTCAGATGGCCCTTTTGACCGGGGGGAAGTGAGACTTCATTGTAGTGCAGATTTCCTTTGCAAGCTTGCTTGGTTGGCCAAAAAGGGCGTATGCGTTTTTTCCTGAATATATTCAGGAAAAAACGCATAAGTCCTCTTTGGCCAAGTGCATCATTGTCGACGTTCTGCCTCTTTTCCTATGCTTTAAATGCAATTCCAGTCTACCTCCTGAAATCGGTTTCCTGCAATTGTGCCTTGCTTTCAATGCCTCTTCATAGCCTTATCTCAATATATTTTTTGAAAATAGTTGGCCTTTATAACTCTGCAGGTTTTTGAATTGCAGTGGCCCTTAGCTCCATTTTTCAGCTCTTATTTTTGTGATCTTGCCTCATAACCACAGGATTCCTTCAGGCCCTATTCTTCTTCTGGGGCACCTTGCTGTGCCTTTGGTTTATTCTTCTTACTGATGTGAAATTAGAGTGACATGTGCCCATTGAAACTGCTACAGCTAGTTTCTCACTGGTTCCCCCTATTCCCATTCATCCTCCGCACTAACTGCAGACTGTGCGATACCAGAACTTAAAGGCATTGACTCTCCATGTGGGGATATTGTTAGTAAAGCGGCTGGAATGTCGATCTGGAGCCCCAGGAGAGGAAAAATGATGTGTGTTTTAGAAACCTTTCCTGATCATATGGTATACCAGTCGCTGGGTTTCCCAAGCATGGTTTAGCTGTAGGAAGATTCCCTTCAACCTGGATTGTTGGGACCCTTGGAATGAGTAGCATGAAGTATTGCATTAAACTTTTGGCAGTTGCTCACCAAAGCTCACCAATCCTCTCAGCCCCAAGTGTGCAGCCTTATGTCTTATCCAGCTGTGGGTTTATATGTGGTCAATCCAGGTTGCATCACAGCCCCTGAGCAAATTTTGTAAGAATTTTTCTCTCTTTCATTGTTTCTGCGTTTTGTTTTTAAAATTTATTTCTATAATGGGGTTTAGCTCATTTTCACTGCTGTGTTTGTGCCGCTCTGCACACACTTGATTCCCTTATGGAGATATATCAATACATGGGTTTTAAGATTCTTATTACTCAGATATATTTCTCTGCGGTGTATAGGGTGTGTTGAGGCCAGTTCATTGAGCAAGGTGTAGATCTTGTCTAATATCTATTTGGTTTATTGAACGGTATCTGTGCTAATTTCAAACTCTGGTTTTATGCATCACCCCACCTCTCCTTTCCCCTTAAGCTGACATAAGTGTGTTTTCTACATGTGAGACACTGTTCTGTTCTGTAATTCATTTCTTGTGCAGCCATATTTACCCTCCCTCTATAAGTGATATCTTATGATATGTTTCTTTTTCTGTTTGACTTATTTCAAGTAGTATTATCGGACCTAAATCCACTCTTTATCCTTCTACTAGCCTTATTACATTGATTTCATGGTGAAGAGATATTCCATTGTACATAAGTACCACATCTTCTTTATCCATTGTTCTCTTTCCTGGGATATTTAAGGTGTACTGAAGTTGAGGTTCTTGTAAACAGAGTAGCCCTAAACTGTGGTGTGCTTGTGTCTTGTTGATTTTTAGACTTCCCTAGATATACTCCCATGATTGGAAGTGTCCTATGCTCTGTAGCTGTTTTTTAGATGATTTGGGAACCACCATACACTTCTCCAGAGTGGCTCTCGGCAGTTCACACACTGCCCATCAGCGTATAAAGGCTCCCTGTTCTCCATGGCCTGTCCTGCATTTCTGGTTTTTACAATTTTTTAGGATGGCCCTTTTGACCGGTGGGAAATGAGACTTCTTTGTTGTGCACATTTGCATTGCTTGCTTGCTTCGTTGCCCATAAAGTGCGTATGCGTTTTTTCCTGGATATAATCAGGAAAAAACGCATACGCCCTTTTGGGCCAACTGCATCATTGTCGAAATTCTGCCACTTTTCATGTGCTTTAAAGACGAGTCCAATCTATCTCTTGAAATCTGTTTCTTGCAATTCTGTCTTTCATTCAGATCCTCTTCTTTGCCTTACCTCAACATAGTTTTGGACGTTAGTTTTCATTTATAACTCTGCAGGTTTGTGAATTGCAGTGACCCTGAGCTCCATTTTTTAAGTTGCTCTTTTGTGAGCTGGCCTCAAACCCGCAGGATTGCTTCAGGCCCTATTTTGGCTCCGCTGAGGCGAGCTGAGCCTTTTTTCAATTCTTATTCTTAATGGGAAATTAGAGTGATATGTGCCCGTCCAAACCCCTACAACTATTCTCTCATTGGTTCCCCCTTTTCCCGTTCATCCTCCTCACAATTTGCAAAATGTGTGAAACAGAAGTTGAAATGTGCTGATTCTCCAAGTGGGGAGATTCTAAGTAACGTGGCTGGAACGGTGAACAGGAGCACCAGGAGAGGATAAATGAGCTGCATTTTAGACACATCTCCCGATCACATGGTGTACAGTCCTCTGGGTTTTCCATGCATGTTTTAGCTGTAGGAAGATCCCTTGAACCTGCAGATTTGGGACCCATTGAATGGGTACCAGGTAGTATTACTTTAAAGGGTGTGCATTTCCTCACCCAACCTCACATTTCTCTTAGTGCAAACAGTTTCCAGCCTTATGTCTCATCCTGCTGTGGGTCTAGATGTGTTCAATCCATGTTGCATCACCGTCCCTGAGGAAAAGTTGTAAGAGGTTTTCTCTGTCTCTCTGTCGTTTATTTTTTTCAATTTATTACTATATTGGTTACAGCTGATTTTCAAAGCTCTGTTTCTTGCTGCTGTACATCCACTTGATTCACGTACAGAGAGACATCAGTAAATTCTTTTTCAGATTCTTACCAGTCGTATATATTCTTTTCCGGTGACTTGAGTGTGCTGAGTGCAGTTCTTTTAGCTACCGTGTAAGCCTTGTTGATTATCAGTTTGGTATTTGGAATGGTATCTTTGTTAATTTCAACTTCCTGGATGATGCCTCACCCCTGCCCACCTTTCCCGTTTAGCAGCCTTATGCGTGTTTCCTACATATTTGACTATGTTTTTGTTTTGTAATTTATTTCATGTGTAGCCATTTTGGATTCCACCTTTAAGTGATATCTTATGATATGTGTCTTTTTCTTTTTGAATTATGTCACTTAGAAAGATCATACGTAACTCCTCCGGAGTTGTTACAACTGGCCATATTTCATTGATTTCCAGGCTGAATAATATTCCACTCTACCTAAGTACCACATCTCTATCCATTTTTTCCCTCCAGAGACATTTAAGTTATATCCTAGTTGAGGATCTTTTAAACAGAGAGGGGGTAAACATTGGGGTGCCTGTGTCCTCTCAATTTTTGTTTTTCCCAAGATATACGCCCATGAGTGCAAGTGCCCTATGCTCTGTAGCTCATTTTTTAGATGCTTTAGTAAACACAATACACTTCTCCAGAATGGCCGTTGGCAATATACATTTCCACTATAAGTCTCACAGGGCTCCCTCTTCTCCTTGCCCTGTCCTGCATTTCTGTTGTTTACGCTTTATGAGGATGGCTCTTCTGACTGATGCGAAGTGATATCTTTTGTAGTATTGACTTCCAGTGCCCACCTGTTTGGTTGGCTAAAAAAGTGTATGCCCTTTTCTTGAATATATACAGAAAAAAACGCATACACCCTTTTTGGCCAACTGCAATGTTGGCAATGTTCAGCTCCTTTTCTTGTGCTTAATGGCGAGTCCTTTCTACCTCCTCAAATCCCTTTCCTGCCATTCTCCCTTGCTTACAAGTCCTTTTCTCTGACTTTCCTCAAGACATTTTTCAGTGATGGATATTTTCAACTCTGCAGTTTCATGAATTTTACTGTCCCTGAGTTCCATTGTTCAACTTGTGTTTATGGGAACTGGCCACAAAGCAGCGGGATTTCCTCAAGCCCTATACTGTTTCCATGGGCAATCCTAGCCTTTGGTCATTTCATCTTCCTGATTGGAAATTAAAGTGACATGTGCCTGTCTGAACACCTAGGACTTGTCTCTCATTGTTCCTCATCCTTCCGCTTCATCCTCTGGACAAATTCCAAACTGTACACAACAGGATGTTGACAGTGCTGACATCTCCAAGTGGGGAGACTGTTAGTAAAGACGCTGGAGGGGTGAACCCGAGCACCAGGAGATGAGGAGATGAGATGCCTTTTCCAAACTCTTCCCGATCAGACGGTATACCATCCTCTGGGTGTGACAGACATGTTTTAGCAGTAGGAAGAGTCCCATTCATGTAAGGAGAACACCAGGGCTTTTTCAAAATCAGTGTCTCCCCGAAACCCAAACTGGGGAATTTTTTAAGCTACGGCTACACATATGTTCATTAAGGGCCTTGGGAAGTAGGCAGAGTCCAAACTTTAGATGATTGAAGTCTTCAGGGTCAGAAGCACTCACCACAAGCTTCCCTTAGGTTACACTTTAACTGTCATTGATAGATGATGTCAATAAAAATATCTATTCTTTTTCAGATTATTTCCCCTTATAGGTTATAGCAAAATGTTGAGTGTAGTTCCCTGTGCTATACAGTAGTTCCTTGTTGATGATCTATTTTATACATAGCAGTGTGTATGTGTTAATCCCAAACTGTTAATTTATCCCTCCTCCCACCTTTCCCCTTTGGTAATAATAAATTATAAGATTTTATACTTCTCAGAAATGGGGGAGCTGAAAGAGAGGTATCATTTTCAATGGAAAAGCATTTAAAACAAGATTGAAGCTTTAACCAAGATTATTAGATGTACATCCTTGGAAAGAAATCACTTCGTTTCTCTAATATTGACCTGACAAATAAGACAAACCTTTTCACTGAACTTGCTTATAATAAAGTGATGGAAATATCAAATGGAAGTGTTAGAAACATCTTATTTTACCCGAGCCTTATACACTGTTCTATGTTAACTACAGTTTGGCTCACACATCTGTTCATTGAGGTTACAATAGTCTCAATTTCTGTTACTGATCCTCCAGAGTGGACCCCAACAAGTGTCCCCCTGCCCAGTGTCATTGGGGCCAACAGATCGAGACTGAGTTTGGTTCACAAGCAAAGGAAACTTTATATTTTGATCAGAGAATGGAGAGGTGAGAGCATGCACTACCCCGTGGGCTGTGGGCTGGGCTGCTGTGTAGAGATCCTGTCAGAGTCAGTGGGAGGGAGGGGGCGGAGCTCTCGAGGGCCGGGTTGGCTGCAGCTCAGGCTCTATATCGTGGAGTCTGCACTGGGCCCCAGGAGCTGAGGTGTCGTCCCAGCCATTCTGCACTAGGAAATCTGGTCTGAAGTGCCGGGTGTGGAACCTCTGCATGCGGGACCCTAGGAGCACATGAAATTAGACAAAGCACAAAGGATAAAAAAGGTTAGACTTGACTTTATTGCCCAGATTCTATTTTTATCTCCCAGGGATTTTTAATGGGCTTTGCTGGGGACAAACCCCTCCTCTGCCTTTTGTCCCGTTCCTCATTCTTGGAGTGCTGAGGGTGCAGACCCTTCTTCTGTAACTGCTGAGTGCTGAGTTGGGAGCCCTCATACCCGGGGGCGAGGGTCAGAGCTTCTCCCCAGCAGCCTCCAGGTGACGTTGATTGTCCCCAGGCCCCCTGCCTCCCTGCTCGTCCACCTGAGCACCAGCATTGGAAGTGTTATAGATTCTAATGACCTTTAAGGGTCCAGGAAAGAGATGTGCAGAGACGCTGTGGGGGCCGGTTTCACCCCGCCCCACATTTGTTCGGCCACTTTAGGCTGACCGTTTCTGCCAGCCTAGATGCTCTGACCAGTAGTCTGCGCTTTCTTCAATTAGGCCCCTGAATTAACGTACAAACAGCACCAGGTGTGAGAGCCCTGCCTGCTCAACTCCCAGACAGTCCAGGGTCAGTGGTGATCAAGGACCATGATGGCCACTGAGTCAACAGCCTTTTGAAGTAAACAGGAGTCCAGCCGGTCTTATTGGCTACCATCATCACGGTGTCTGTAGGCTTTTCTATGGTGACAGTGTGATATACGGTTCCCCCGCCAAGATTATTAGCTCCCCTCTGGGTGCAGTAAGTCCTGCAAGCAGTAGTCTACTCTTTTGGGACACACTCTTGTTGTTTTATGAGAGGAACTCCAGGTCAAGTGATGTTCACACAAGTCGTCATGGTGCCCTGTTGCCCCCGGTTATCTCTCTGGATGTTGGAGTTGGAGGGCCTCCTCACTCGAGGTTGGTGTGCCCACAGAGCGAACCCTGCAACTTCAGGGCATGGTTGGTGGTTAGGATCACCACGTGGGGTCCTTTTCCCTTAGGAGGGAGGTGGCCTTTGGGGCTGCTGATTTCCAGGTTTTTAGATACCGCCAGTATCTTGGCCAGATGTGGCAGTGGGCCAAGCCCCTTGGTGACCGTAGTTTATCCTACCTGGATGGCATTCTTGCATTGTTCCATTTCAAGTGGTCCCAGTTTTTGCACTAATTCTCCAATGGCGATTCACCTTTCACCGGGAATGTAAAGGTCAAAGGGTTTAGCTAAATTAGGGAGTTCCAGGGCAAGGGTCTGAATTGACTGCTCTTTCCATTCTTGAAAGGCCACTTCTGGATTCTATTCAAAAGGATCATCATCTTTTCCTTTCAGTGTTTCATATAGAGGCCCAGCTAGTAGACTGTAGTTAGGGATCCAGAAGCAGCAAACCCTGGCCTCCCCAGGAACCCCTAAGCTGTCTTCTAGTTTTAGAAAGGGGTAAGGCTGAAAATGGTTTCTTCCCTTTCCTGGGATGGGCTTCTCCGACCTTCTGTGAGAACGAAGCCCAGGCAGGTCACCGCAGTCTGTGATATTTGAGCTTTTTCTTGGACAACTTCTATCCTTTATTGGCTTGGTAGTTCAGAGGCCTCCTTAGTAGGGCTGGCGATCAGAATGTCGTCTGCGTACTGAAGGAGGGTTTCCTTTTCCAGAGGTAGAACTTTTAGGTCTTTAGCTAAGCTTTCCCCAAAGATGGTGTGGGAATTTTTGCACCCTTGGGGCAAGACGGCCCGGAAGTATTGTTTTAGTTGTATGTTGAGTCCTGCCACTCACAAGCCAAAATTTCTTGTGACTCTGGGACTAATGGAATACAAAAGAAGGCATCATTGAAGACTAATACAGAATACCATGTCCTGGTGGTTGGTAGAATGACCAGCAGGGTGTAGGAATTAGGAGCAGCTGGAGGTATATCCTCGGTGGCTTCACTGACTGTCCTGACATCCTTTACCAGGTCCCCAGCAGCCCATGGGGCTCTCGTGGTCAGACCAATCCCAGAATATGGAGCTCACCTGGGCAGGTACCCCACCCCCACCCCAGCCCACGGGGCTCTCGTGGTCAGGCCCCTCCCAGGATACAGAGCTACCCTTGCAGGTACCGTGGCAGGGCTGGGCACACAGGAACCGTGCACATAGCCCTCATTGCAGAGCACCCCCAGCTCACCTGTCGCTCAGAGCTGACACAGAGCACCTCAGAGCAGGACTGGAACTAACAAACAGCAGCTGCGACAGGTCTGTGACCCTGGGCATCACTCTGTGCGGTCTCCCTCCACCTGGTCTTCCAGAGACTTCCACTGCACCCGGGGCACCAGGCCTCTGTCTCCAACCACCACCCACCCCTCCTCTCCCTGACTCCTGGGTTCCTCTCATTAGGAGAGGGCTTTCTTGAAGTTGTCTCCCACTCATGGGCCAGATAAAATGATTAGAAAACAAGCCAAAGCTGCAGCCCCTTGTCTATCCTGACTCTCAGGAGCCCACACCTGTTCCTTGGACCTGGCCGGTTCAGCAAGTTCCATTTTCTGCAACTGTGAGCCCCTGAGGGGTGATGATTGGCTGACCTGGGCAGCCTTACCGTGCTGGCCAGCCCTCCCCAGGTGTGCCTGGGTTGAGATCAATATAAATACCACTCCAGGCAGCAAGAGCCCCTGCAGCCATGCCTGACGCCATTTTCTCTGCCCTGTCAGCAGTCTCGGGGCTGGGCTGGTGGGACGGAATGAGAGGCCACGGCTTTGTGGGTGGCCCAGTGTGAGTGGGGCTCTGCTGGACTTTCTGCAGCAGTTGCCAGGCTGCCAACTGCTAAAGAAGAGGATGTGTCACCCATACCTGCTGCTGGAATTTCTCCCTGGGCAGAGGTGAGGAAGGAAAAAAGCACTGGGGGCAGGGACAGGACGGGTATCTCAGGCAGGGAAATGGAAATCTTCCAGAAGATCACCCAGGGCCAGGACCATCCTGGCTGGCCTGCAGGCACCAAGTTGGCTGGCATGCTGTCACTCGTGTGGCTCTATGGCCCTTCCTCTAGGCTTTCAAGTCCTTGTATATATTCAGGTGTTTTACCTGGGACGGGTGGGAATAGTTCAGCAGCAACTGGCCTGGGGCTCAGCTCACGTTTACTCACAGATGCCTCGGCACGGTGCCTCAGCTTTGAAATGAGGACGCTTGTTGCATGGGGGCTGCTGGCTGAATGGGAGACGATTCCCCACCACTGACCAACTTCAGAATTGTTTACAACTGGAGCAAGTGCCCTGATACGGTTTTCCTCTCTGGAACTGGCGGGTTCTGTGTTTTTTTTCTCTTTTTCGTTTTTGGTTCAAGGTAGATTTTATTCCTCTTTTTTGTATTTACAGATATAAGCATGGAAATAATTTATTCATATAAATACATGTATGTGAAGGGAATAATTGTTTTTTCTGTTTTATTTTTAAATTTTATTTCTTTTTAATTTTGAATTTTATTTTATATTTTTATACAGCAGGTTCTTATTGGTTATCTATTTTATACATATAAATGTATACATGCCAATCCCAGTCTCTCAACTCCTCCCACCACCACCCCCCCAACAGCTTTCCCCCCTTGTTGTCCATACGTTTGTTGTCTACATGTGTTGCTCAATTTATGCCTTGCAAAATGGTTAACCTGTACAGTTTTTCTAGGTTCCACATATATGCATGAATACACAAGATTTGTTTTTCTCTTTCTGACTTACTTCACTCTGTATGACACTCTCTAGATCCATCGACGTCTCTACAAATGACCCAATTTCATTCCTTTTCATGGCTTACTAATATTCCATTTTATATATGTACCACAGCTTTATGCATTCGTCTGTCTGTGGGCATTTAGGTTGCTTCCATTACCTCGATATTGTAAAGAGTGAGGCAATGAACATTGCGGTGAATGTCTCTTTTTGATTTATGGTTTTGTCTGGGTATATGTCCAGAACTGGGATTGCTGTATCATATGGTAATTCTACTGTTAGTTTCTTAAGAAACTCCATATTGTTCTCCATAGTGACTGTATCAATTTATATTCCCAACAATAGTGGAAGAGGTTTCTTTTTCTCCACACCCTTTCCAGCATTTTTTGTTTGTAGATTTTCTGATGATGCCCATTCTACCAGGTGTGAGGTGATATCTCATTGTTGAGTCCATTTCCTTGAGCAAGGGGTAGGTCTTGTCTATTACATATTTAGCTTATGGAACGGTATCTGTGCTTATTTCAAACTCAGGTTTTGTGAAGCACCCAACTCACCTTCCCCCTTAAGAAAGCATAAGTTGGTTTTCTAAACATGAGACCCAGTTCTGTTTTGTAATTCAGTTCATGTGTAGCCAAGTTCTCATTCCATGTATTAGTGGTATCTTATGATGTTTTTTTTCTGTGTGACATTTTTTACTTAGAATCACCGTGCCTCAATCCACTCATTATGCTGGTACGGGCCTGGTGACATAGTTTTCATTGCTGAGAGGTATTCTGTTGTACGTTAGTACCGCAACTTCTTTATCCATTATTTGCTCTCTGGCATATTTGACTTGTTCTGCAGAAGAGGTTCCTGTAAACAGAGCCGTCCCAAACTTTGGGGTGGCTGTGTCTTTTTGATTTTAATTTCCATAACCTATAGGACCATAAGTGGAAGTGCCCTAGGCTCTGTTGCTTTGTTTTTTAGATGTTTCAGGAAACACCATACACTCCTCCAGAGTGGCTGTTGGCAATTTACATCCCGCCCATCAGTATAACAAGGCTCCCAGTTCTCCATGGCCTGTCCTGCCTTTCTGGATTTTACACTTTTTTCAGATGACCCTTTTGACCGGGGGGAAGTGAGACTTCATTGTAGTGCAGATTTCCTTTGCAAGCTTGCTTGGTTGGCCAAAAAGGGCGTATGCGTTTTTTCCTGAATATATTCAGGAAAAAACGCATACGCCCTTTGTGGCCAAGTGCATCATTGTCTATGTTCTGCCTCTTTTCCTATGCTTTAAATTCAATTCCAGTCTACCTTCTGAAATCGGTTGCCTGCAATTCTGCCCCGCTTTCAAGTCCTCTTGGCAGCCTTACTTCAGTATATTTTTGGACGATAGCTGTCATTTATAACTCTGCAGTTTGTGAATTACAGTGCCCCTGAGCTCCTTTCTTCAACTCGCTTTCTTGTGAGCTGGCCGCAACACCACAGGATTGCTTCAGGCCCTAATCTGGTTCCGGCACGGCACGCTGAGCCTTTGGTTAATTCCTCTTCCTGGTGGGAAATGAGAGTTAAATTTGCCCGTCCAGACACCTCCAGCTAGTCTCTCATTGGTCTTCCCTATTACTGTTCATCTTCCGAAGAATTTGCAAACTGGGCCAAACAGGAGGTTAAAGGCACTGACTCTCCAAGTCGGGAGAGTGTTAGTAAAGCATCTGGAATGTTGCACCCGAGTACCAGGGGACGAGGACGGAGACATATTTGAACACGTCTCCCGATCACACGGTTGATCATACTCTGGGTTCCACATGCATGTTTTAGCTGAAGGAGGAATCCCTTAAACATGGAAAGTTGAGACCCGTGGAATGGGTACCAAGCAATATGACTTCAAAGGGTCTTCATTTGCTCACCTAACCTCTCCAATCCTATCACTGCTGCGTTTATGCCCCTGTACACACGCTTGATTCTCTTTTGGAGACATAGCAATCCATACCTTTTAAGATACTTACTAGTCAGGTACATTCTTAAGCGTTTAATATGGGGTATTGAGTCCATTTCGTTGAGTAAGGAGTAGCTCTTGTCTATTACATATTTGGCTTAAGGAACTTTATCTGTGCTCATTTCAATCTCTGGTTTTATACAGCACCCCAACTCACCTTTCCCCTTAAGCAAGCATAAGTTGGTTTTCTAAATTTTTAGACCCTGTTCTGTTTTGTAATCCAGTTCCTGTGTAGCCAAGTTTACATTCCGTGTATTAGTGATATCTTACGATGTTTCTTTTTCTGTGTGACTTATTTCAGTTACAATCATCATACCTGAATCCACTCATTATGCTGCTACGGGCCTGATGACATAGATGTCATTGCTGAGTGATATTGCATTGTACGTAAGTACCAAAACTTCTTTATCCATTTTTCACTTTCTGCGATATTGAACTTGTACCGTAATCGAGGTTCTTGTAAACAGAGCCATCCCAAATTTTGGGGTGGCTGTGTCTTTTTGATTTTAATTTCCCTATGCTATAGGGCCATAAGTGGAAGTGCCCTAGGCTCTGTTGCTTTGTTTTTTAGATGTTTCAGGAAACACCATACACTTCTCCCGAGTGGCTGTTGGCAATATACATCCCGCCCATCAGCAAAACAAGGCTCCCAGTTCTCCATGGCCTGTCCTCCCTTTCTGGATTTTACAATTTTTTCAGTTGGCCCTTTTGACCGGGGGGAAGTGAGACTTCATTGTAGTGCAGATTTCCTTTGCAAGCTTGCTTGGTTGGCCAAAAAGGGCGTATGTGTTTTTTCCTGAATATATTCAGGAAAAAACGCATACGCCCTTTTTGGCCAAGTGCATCATTGTCGACGTTCTGCCTCTTTTCCTATGCTTTAAATGCAATTCCAGTCTACCTCCTGAAATCGGTTTCCTGCAATTCTGCCACGCTTTCAAGTCCTCTTGGCAGCCTTACTTCAGTATATTTTTGGACGATAGCTGTCATTTATAACTCTGCAGGTTTGTGAATTACAGTGCCCCTGAGCTCCTTTCTTCAACTCGCTTTCTTGTGAACTGGCCGCAACACCGCAGGATTGCTTCAGACCCTAATCTGGTTCCGGCACGGCACGCTGAGCCTTTGGTTAATTCCTCTTCCTGGTGGGAAATGAGAGTTAAATTTGCCCGTCCAGACACCTCCAGCTAGTCTCTCATTGGTTCTCCCTATTCCTGTTCATCTTCCGCGGAATTTGCAAACTGGGCCAAACAGGAGGTTAAAGGCACTGACTCTCCAAGTTGGGAGAGTGTTAGTAAAGCATCTGCAATGTTGCACCCGAGTACCAGGGGAAGAAAACTGAGACATATTTGAACACGTGTCCCGATCACACGGCTGATCATACTCTGGGTTCCACATGCATGTTTTAGCTGAAGGAAGATTCCCTTAAACCTGGAGAGTTGAGAACCGTGGAATGGGTATCATGCAATATGACTTCAAAAAGTCTTCATTTGCTCACCGAACCTCTCCAATCCTATCACTGCTGCGTTTATGCCCCTGTACACACGCTTGATTCTCTTTTGGAGACAAAGCAATCCATAGGTTTTAAGATACTTACTAGTCAGGTACATTCTTAGGCGTTTAATATGGGGTGTTGAGTCCATTTCGTTGAGCAAGGAGTAGCTCTTGTCTATTCCATATTTGGCTTAAGGAACTTTATCTGTGCTCATTTCAATCTCTGGTTTTATGCAGCACCCCAACTCACCTTTCCCCTTAAGCAAGCATAAGTTAGTTTTCTAAATTTGAGACCCTGTTCTGTTTTGTAATTCAGTTCCTGTGTAGCCAAGTTTACATTCCGTGTATTAGTGATATCTTATGATGTTTCTTTTTCTGTGTGACTTATTTCAGTTAGAATCATCATACCTGTATCCACTTATTATGCTGCTACGGGCCTGATGACATAGATTTCATTGCTGAGTGATATTTCATTGTACGTAAGTACCACAACTTGTTTATCCATTTTTCGCTTTCTGCGATATTGAACTTGTACCATAAACGAGGTTCTTGTAAACAGAGCCGTCCCAAATTTTGGGGTGGCTGTGTCTTTTTGATTTTAATTTCCCTAAACTATAGGACCATAAGTGGAATTGCCCTAGGCTCTGTTGCTTTGTTTTATAGATGTTTCAGGAAACACCATACACTTCTCCCCAGTGGCTGTTGGCAATTTACATCCTGCCCATCAGCATAACAAGGCTCCCATTTCTCCATGTCCTGTCCTGCCTTTCTGAATTTTACACTTTTATCAGATGGCCCTTTTGACCGGGGTGAAGTGAGACTTCATTGTAGTGCAGATTTCCTTTGCAAGCTTTCTTGGTTGGCCAAAAACGGCGTATGCATCTTTTCCTGAATATATTCAGGAAAAAACGCATACGCCCGTTTTGGCCAAGTGCATCATTGTCGACGTTCTGCCTCTTTTCCTATGCTTTAAATGCAATTCCAGTCTACCTCCTGAAATCGGATTCCTGTAAGTATGCCCCGCTTTCAATTCCTCTTGGCAGGCTTACTTCAGTATATTTTTGGATGATAGCTATGATTTGTAACTCTGCAGGTTTGTGATTACAATGCCCCTGAGCTCATTTCTTCAACTCGCTTTCTTGTGAGCTGGCTGCAACACCACAGAATTTCTTCAGGCCCTAATCTGGTTCCGGCACGGCACGCTGAGCCTTTGGTTAATTCCTCCTCCTGGGGGGAAATGACAGTTAAATTTGCCCGTCCGTACACCTCCAGCTAGTTTCTCATTGATTCTCCCTATTCCTGTTCATCTTTCGCACAAATTGCAAACTGGGCCAAACAGGAGGTTAAAGGCACTGACTCTCCAAGTCGGGAGAGTGTTAGTAAAGCATCTGGAATGTTGCACCCGAGTACCAGGGGATGAGAACTGAGATAAATTGGAACACGTCTCCCGATCACACGGTTGATCATACTCTGGGTTCCACATGCATGTTTTAGCTGAAGGAAGAATCCCTTAAACCTGGAGAGTTGAGACCCGTGGAATGGGTACCATGCAATATGACTTCAAAGGGTCTTCATTTGCTCACCGAACCTCTCCAATCCTATCACTGCTGCGTTTATGCCCCTGTACACACGCTTGATTCTCTTTCGGAGACATAGCAATCCATAGATTTTAAGATAATTACTGGTCAGGTACATTCTTAGGCATTTAATATGGGGTGTTGAGTCCATTTCGTTGAGCAAGGAGTAGCTCTTGTCTATTACATATTTGGCTTAAGGAACTTTATCTGTGCTCATTTCAATCTCTGGTTTTATGCAGCACCCCAACTCACCTTTCCCCTTAAGCAAGTATAAGTTGTTTTTCTAAATTTGAGACCCTGTTCTGTTTTGTAATTCAGTTCCTGTGTAGCCAAGTTTACATTCCGTGTATTAGTGATATCTTATGATGTTTCTTTTTCTGTGTGACTTATTTCAGTTAGAATCATCATACCTGAATCCACTCATTATGCTGCTACGGGCCTGATGACATAGATTTCATTGCTGAGTGATATTGTATTGTACGTAAGTACCAAAACTTCTTTATCCATTTTTCACTTTCTGCGATATTGAACTTGTACCATAAACGAGTTTCTTGTAAACAGAGCCGTCCCAAACGTTGGGATGGCTGTGTCTTTTTGATTTTAATTTCCCTAAGCTATAGGACCATAAGTGGAAGTGCCCTAGGCTCTGTTGCTTTGTTTCTTAGATGTTTCAGGAAACACCATACACTTGTCCCGAGTGGCTGTTGGCAATTTACATCCCGCCCATCAGCATAACAAGGCTCCCAGTTCTCCATGGCCTGTCCTGCCTTTCTGTATTTTACACTTTTTTCAGATGGCCCTTTTGACCTGGGAGAAATGAGACTTCATTGTAGTGCAGATTTCCTTTGCAAGCTTGCTTGGTTGGCCAAAAAGAACCTATGCCTTTTTTCTGAATATATTCAGGAAAAAACGCATATGCCCTTTTTGGCCAAGTGCATCATTGTCGACTTTCTGCCTCTTTTCCTATGCTTTAAATGCAATTCCAGTCTACCTCCTGAAATCGGCTTCCTGCAATTCTGCCCCGCTTTCAAGTCCTCTTGGCAGCCTTACTTCAGTATATTTTTGGATGATAGCTGTCATTTATAACTCTGCAGGTTTGTGAATTACAGTGCCCCTGAGCTCCTTTCTTCAACTCGCTTTCTTGTGAGCTGGCCGCAGCACCGCAGGATTGCTTCATGCCCTAATCTTTTTCTGGCATGGCCCACTGAGCCTTTGGTTAATTCCTCTTCCTGGTGGCAAATGAGAGTTAAATTTGCCCGTCCAGACACCTCCAGCTAGTCTCTCATTGGTCCTCCCTATTCCTGTTCATCTTCCGCAGAAATTGCAAACTGGGCCAAACAGGAGGTTAAAGGCACTGACTCTCCAAGTCGGGAGAGTGTTAGTAAAGCGTCTGGAATGTTGCACCCGAGTACCAGGGGACGAAAACTGAGACATATTGGAACACGTCTCCCGATCACATGGTTGATCATACTCTGGGTTCCACATGCATGCTTTAGCTGAAGGAAGAATCCCTTAAACCTGGAGAGTTGAGACCCGTGGAATGGGTACCATGCAAAATGATTTCAAATGGTCTTCATTTGCTCACCGAACCTCTCCAATCCTATCACTGCTGCGTTTATGCCCCTGTACACACGCTTGATTCTCTTTTGGAGACATAGCAATCCATAGGTTTTAAGATACTTACTAGTCAGGTACATTCTTAGGCGTTTAATATGGGGTGTTGAGTCCATTTCGTTGAGGAAGCCGTAGCTCTTGTGTATTACATATTTGGCTTAAGTAACTGTATCTGTCCTCATTTCAATCTCTGGTTTTATGCAGCACCCCAACTCACCTTTCCCCTTAAGCAAGCATATGTTGGTTTTCTAAATTTGAGACCCTGTTCTGTTTTGTAATCCAGTTCCTGTGTAGCCAAGTTTACATTCCGTGTATTAGTGATATCTTATGATGTGTCTTTTTCTTGTGACTTATTTCAGTTAGAATCATCATACCTGAATCCACTCATTATGCTGCTACGGGCCTGATGACATAGATTTCATTGCTGAGTGATATTGCATTGTACGTAAGTACCACAACTTCTTTATCCATTTTTTGCTTTCTGCGATATTGAACTTGTACAGTAAACAAGGTTCTTGTAAACAGAGCCATCCCAAACTTTGGGGTGGCTGTGTCTTTTTGATTTTAATTTCCCTAAGCTATAGGACCATAAGTGGAAGTGCCCTAGGCTCTGTTGCTTTGTTTCTTAGATGTTTCAGGAAACACCATACACTCCTCCAGAGTGGCTGTTGGCAATTTACATCCTGCCCATCAGTATAACAAGGCTCCCAGTTCTCCATGGCCTGTCCTGCCTTTCTGGATTTTACACTTTTTTCAGATGACCCTTTTGACCGGGGGGAAGTGAGACTTCATTGTAGTGCAGATTTCCTTTGCAAGCTTGCTTGGTTGGCCAAAAAGTGCGTATGCGTTTTTTCCTGAATATATTCAGGAAAAAACGCATACGCCCTTTGTGGTCAAGTGCATCATTGTCTATGTTCTGCCTCTTTTCCTATGCTTTAAATGCAATTCCAGTCTACCTTCTGAAATCGGTTGCCTGCAATTCTGCCCCGCTTTCAAGTCCTCTTGGCAGCCTTACTTCAGTATATTTTTGGACGATAGCTGTCATTTATAACTCTGCAGTTTGTGAATTACAGTGCCCCTGAGCTCCTTTCTTCAACTCGCTTTCTTGTGAGCTGGCCGCAACACCACAGGATTGCTTCAGGCCCTAATCTGGTTCCGGCACGGCACGCTGAGCCTTTGGTTAATTCCTCTTCCTGGTGGGAAATGAGAGTTAAATTTGCCCGCCCAGACACCTCCAGCTAGTCTCTCATTGGTCTTCCCTATTACTGTTCATCTTCCGAAGAATTTGCAAACTGGGCCAAACAGGAGGTTAAAGGCACTGACTCTCCAAGTCGGGAGAGTGTTAGTAAAGCATCTGGAATGTTGCACCCGAGTACCAGGGGATGAGAACTGAGACAAATTGGAACACGTCTCCCGATCACACGGTTGATCATACTCTGGGTTCCACATGCATGTTTTAGCTGAAGGAAGAATCCCTTAAACCTGGAGAGTTGAGACCCGTGGAATGGGTACCATGCAATATGACTTCAAAGGGTCTTCATTTGCTCACCGAACCTCTCCAATCCTATCACTGCTGCGTTTATGCCCCTGTACACACGCTTGATTCTCTTTCAGAGACATAGCAATCCATAGATTTTAAGATAATTACTGGTCAGGTACATTCTTAGGCGTTTAATATGGGGTGTTGAGTCCATTTCGTTGAGCAAGGAGTAGCTCTTGTCTATTACATATTTGGCTTAAGGAAATTTATCTGTGCTCATTTCAATCTCTGGTTTTATGCAGCACCCCAACTCACCTTTCCCCTTAAGCAAGTATAAGTTGGTTTTCTAAATTTGAGACCCTGTTCTGTTTTGTAATCCAGTTCCTGTGTAGCCAAGTTTACATTCCGTGTATTAGTGATATCTTATGATGTTTCTTTTTCTGTGTGACTTATTTCAGTTACAATCATCATACCTGAATCCACTCATTATGCTGCTACGGGCCTGATGACATAGATTTCATTGCTGAGTGATATTGTATTCTACGTAAGTACCAAAACTTCTTTATCCATTTTTCACTTTCTGCGATATTGAACTTGTACCATAAACGATTTTCTTGTAAACAGAGCAGTCCCAAACGTTGGGATGGCTGTGTCTTTTTGATTTTAATTTCCCTAAGCTATAGGACCATAAGTGGAAGTGCCCTAGGCTCTGTTGCTTTGTTTCTTAGATGTTTCAGGAAACACCATACACTTGTCCCGAGTGGCTGTTGGCAATTTACATCCCGCCCATCAGCGTAACAAGGCTCCCAGTTCTCCATGGCCTGTCCTGCCTTTCTGTATTTTACACTTTTTTCAGATGGCCCTTTTGACCTGGGAGAAATGAGACTTCATTGTAGTGCAGATTTCCTTTGCAAGCTTGCTTGGTTGGCCAAAAAGGACCTATGCCTTTTTTCTGAATATATTCAGGAAAAAACGCATATGCCGTTTTTGGCGAAGTGCATCATTGTCGACTTTCTGCCTCTTTTCCTATGCTTTAAATGCAATTCCAGTCTACCTCCTGAAATCGGCTTCCTGCAATTCTGCCCCGCTTTCAACTCCTCTTGGCAGCCTTACTTCAGTATATTTTTGGACGATAGCTGTCATTTATAACTCTGCAGTTTTGTGAATTACAGTGCCCCTGAGCTCCTTTCTTCAACTCGCTTTCTTGTGAGCTGGCCGCAACACCGCAGGATTGCTTCATGCCCTAATCTTTTTCTGGCATGGCCCACTGAGCCTTTGGTTAATTCCTCTTCCTGGTGGCAAATGAGAGTTAAATTTGCCCGTCCAGACACCTCCAGCTAGTCTCTCATTGGTTCTCCCTATTCCTGTTCATCTTCCGCAGAAATTGCAAACTGGGCCAAACAGGAGGTTAAAGGCACTGACTCTCCAAGTCGGGAGAGTGTTAGTAAAGCGTCTAGAATGTTGCACCCGAGTACCAGGGGACGAAAACTGAGACATATTGGAACACATCTCCCGATCACATGGTTGATCATACTCTGGGTTCCACATGCATGCTTTAGCTGAAGGAAGAATCCCTTAAACCTGGAGAGTTGAGACCCGTGGAATGGGTACCATGCAAAATGATTTCAAATGGTCTTCATTTGCTCACCGAACCTCTGCAATCCTATCACTGCTACGTTTATGCCCCTGTACACACGCTTGATTCTCTTTTGGAGACATAGCAATCCATAGGTTTTAAGATACTTACTAGTCAGGTACATTCTTAGGCGTTTAATATGGGGTGTTGAGTCCATTTCGTTGAGGAAGCCGTAGCTCTTGTGTATTACATATTTGGCTTAAGTAACTGTATCTGTCCTCATTTCAATCTCTGGTTTTATGCAGCACCCCAACTCACCTTTCCCATTAAGCAAGCATATGTTGGTTTTCTAAATTTGAGACCCTGTTCTGTTTTGTAATCCAGTTCCTGTGTAGCCAAGTTTACATTCCGTGTATTAGTGATATCTTATGATGTTTCTTTTTCTTGTGACTTATTTCAGTTAGAATCATCATACCTGAATCCACTCATTATGCTGCTACGGGCCTGATGACATAGATTTCATTGCTGAGTGATATTGCATTGTACGTAAGTACCACAACTTCTTTATCCATTTTTTGCTTTCTGCGATATTGAACTTGTACAGTAAACAAGGTTCTTGTAAACAGAGCCATCCCAAACTTTGGGGTGGCTGTGTCTTTTTGATTTTAATTTCCCTAAGCTATAGGACCATAAGTGGAAGTGCCCTAGGCTCTGTTGCTTTGTTTCTTAGATGTTTCAGGAAACACCATACACTTGTCCCGAGTGGCTGTTGGCAATTTACATCCCGCCCATCAGCATAACAAGGCTCCCAGTTCTCCATGGCCTGTCCTGCCTTTCTGGATTTTACACTTTTTTCAGATGGCCCTTTTGACCTGGGAGAAGTGAGACTTCATTGTAGTGCAGATTTCCTTTGCAAGCTTGCTTGGTTGGCCAAAAAGGACATATGCCTTTTTTCCTGAATATATTCAGGAAAAAACGCATATGCCCTTTTTGGCCAAGTGCATCATTGTCGACTTTCTGCCTCTTTTCCTATGCTTTAAATGCAATTCCAGTCTACCTCCTGAAATCGGCTTCCTGCAATTCTGCCCCGCTTTCAAGTCCTCTTGGCAGCCTTACTTCAGTATATTTTTGGACGATAGCTGTCATTTATAACTCTGCAGGTTTGTGAATTACAGTGCCCCTGAGCTCCTTTCTTCAACTCACTTTCTTGTGAGCTGGCCGCAACACCGCAGGATTGCTTCATGCCCTAATCTTTTTCTGGCATGGCCCACTGAGCCTTTGGTTAATTTCTCTTCCTGGTGGCAAATGAGAGTTAAATTTGCCCGTCCAGACACCTCCAGCTAGTCTCTCATTGGTCTTCCCTATCCCTGTTCATCTTCCGCAGAAATTTCAAACTGGGCCAAACAGGAGGTTAAAGGCACTGACTCTCCAAGTCGGGACAGTCTTGTAAAGCGTCTGGAATGTTGCACCCGAGTACCAGGGGACAAGAACTGAGACATATTTGAACCCGTCTCCCAATCACATGGTTGATCATACTCAGGGTTCCACATGCATGTTTTAGCTGAAGGAAGAATCCCTTAAACCTGGAGAGTTGAGACCCGTGGAATGGGTACCATGCAATATGACTTCAGAGGGTCTTCATTTGCTCACCGAACCTCTCCAATCCTATCACTGCTGCGTTTATGCCCCGGTACTCACGCTTGTTTCTCTTTCAGAGACATAGCAATCCATAGGTTTTAAGATACTTACTAGTCAGGTACATTATTAGGCGTTTAATATGGGGTTTTGAGTCCATTTCGTTGAGCAAGGAGTAGCTCTTGTCTATTCCATATTTGGCTTAAGGAACTTTATCTGTGCTCATTTCAATCTCTGGTTTTATGCAGCACCCCAACTCACCTTTCCCCTTAAACAAGCATAAGTTGGTTTTCTAAATTTGAGACCCTGTTCTGTTTTGTAATCCAGTTCCTGTGTAGCCAAGTTTACATTCCATGTATTAGTGGTATGTTATGATGTTTCTTTTTCTGTGTGACTTATTTCAGTTACAATCATCATACCTGAATCCACTCATTATGCTGCTATGGGCCAGATGACATAGATTTCATTGCTGAGTGATATTGCATTGTACGTAAGTACCACAACTTCTTTATCCATTTTTCACTTTCTGCGATATTGAACATGTACCGTAAACGAGGTTCTTGTAAACAGAGCCGTCCCAAACTTTGGTTTGGCTGTGTCTTTTTGATTTTAATTTCCCTAAGCTATAGGACCATAAGTGGAAGTGCCCTAGGCTCTGTTGCTTTGTTTTCTAGATGTTTCAGGAAACACCATACACTTCTCCCGAGTGGCTGTTGGCAATTTACATCCCGCCCATCAGCATAACAAGGCTCTCAGTTCTCCATGGCCTGTCCTGCCTTTCTGGATTTTACACTTTTTACAGATGGCCCTTTTGACCCGGGGGAAGTGAGACTTCATTGTAGTGCAGATTTCCTTTGCAAGCTTGCTTGGTTGGCCAAAAAGGGCATATGCGTTTTCTCTTGAATATATTCAGGAGAAAACGCATACACCCTTTTTGGCCAAGTGCATCATTGTGGACGTTCTGCCTCTTTTCCTATGCTTTAAATGAAATTCCAGTCTACCTCCTGAAATCAGATTCCTGCAATTCTGCCCCGCTTTCAAGTCCTCTTGGCAGCCTTACTTCAGTATATTTTTGGATGATAGCTGTCATTCATAACTCTGCAGGTTTGTGATAACAGTGCCCCTGAGCTCCTTTCTTCAACTCGCTTTCTTGTGAGCTGGCCGCAACACCGCAGGATTGCTTCAGGCCCTAATCTGGTTCCGGCACGGCACACTGAGCCTTTGCTTAATTGCTCTTCCTGGTGGGAAATGAGAGTTAAATTTGCCCGTCCAGACACCTCCAGCTTGTCTCTAATTGGTCCTCCTTATCCCTGTTCATCTTCCGCAGAAATTGCAAAATGGGCCAAGCAGGAGGTTAAAGGCACTGACTCTCCAAGTCGGGAGAGTGTTAGTAAAGCGTCTGGAATGTTCCACCTGAGTACCAGCGGACAAAAACTGAGACATATTTGAACACGTCTCCCAATCACACGGTTGAGCATACTCTGGGTTCCACATGCATGTTTCAGCTGAAGGAAGAATCCCTTAAAGCTGGAGAGTTGAGACCCGTGGAATGGGTACCATGCAATATGACTTCAAAGGGTCTTCATTTGCTCACCGAACCTCTCCAATCCTATCACTGCTGCGTTTATGCCCCTGTACACATGCTTGATTCTCTTTCAGAGACATAGCAATCCATAGGTTTTAAGATACTTACTAGTCAGGTACATTCTTAGGCGTTTAATATGGGGTGTTGAGTCCATTTCGTTGAGCAAGGAGTAGCTCTTGTCTATTCCATATTTGGCTTAAGGAACTTTATCTGTGCTCATTTCAATCTCTGGTTTTATGCAGCACCCCAACTCACCTTTCCCCTTAAGCAAGCATAAGTTGCTTTTCTACATTTGAGACCCTGTTTTGTTTTGTAATCCAGTTCCTGTGTAGCCAAGTTTACATTCCATGTATTAGTGATATCTTATAATGTTTCTTTTTCTGTGTGACTTATATCAGTTAGAATCATCATACCTGAATCCACTCTATGCTGCTACGGGCCTGATGACATAGATTTCATTGCTGAGTGATATTGCATTGTACGTAAGTACCACAACTTCTTTATCAATTTTTCACTTTCTGCGATATTGAACTTGTACCGTAAATGAGGTTCTTGTAAACAGAGCCGTCCTAAACTTTGGGGTGGTTGTGTCTTTTTGATTTTAATTTCCCTAAGCTATAGGACCATAAGTGGAATGCCCTAGGCTCTGTTGCTTTGTTTTTTAGATGTTTCAGGAAACACCATACACTTCTCCCGAGTGGCTGTTGGCAATGTACATCCGGCCCTTCAGCCTAACAAGGCTCCCAGTTCTCCATGGCCTGTCCTGCCTTTCTGGATTTTACACTTTTTTCAGATGGCCCTTTTGACCGGGGGGAAGTGAGACTTCATTGTAGTGCAGATTTCCTTTGCAAGCTTGCTTGGTTGGCCAAAAAGGGCATATGCGTTTTTTCCTGAATATATTCAGGAAAAAACGCATATGCCCTTTTTGGCCAAGTGCATCATTGTCGACGTTCTGCCTCTTTTCCTATGCTTTAAATGCAATTCCAGTCTACCTCCTGAAGTCGGTTTCCTGCAATTCTGCCCAGCTTTCAAGTCCTCTTGGCAGCCTTACTTCAGTATATTTTTGGACGATAGCTGTCATTCATAACTCTGCAGGTTTGTGAATTACAGTGCCCCTGAGCTCCTTTCTTCAACTCGCTTTCTTGTGAGCTGGCCGCAACACCGCAGGATTGCTTCAGGTCCTAATCTGGTTCTGGCACGGCACGCTGAGCCTTTGGTTAATTCCTCTTCCTGGTGGGAAATGAGAGTTAAATTTGCCCGTCCAGACACCTCCAGCTAGTCTCTCATTGGTCTTCCCTATCCCTGTTCATCTTCCACAGAAATTTCAAACTGGGCCAAACAGGAGGTAAAAGGCACTGACTCTCCAAGTCGGGACAGTCTTGTAAAGCATCTGGAATGTTGCACCCGAGTACCAGGGGACAAGAACTGAGAGATATTTGAACCCGTCTCCCGATCACATGGTTGATCATACTCAGGGTTCCACATGCATGTTTTAGCTGAAGGAAGAATCCCTTAAACCTGGAGAGTTGAGACCCGTGGAATGGGTACCATGCAATATGACTTCAAAGGGTCTTCATTTGCTCACCGAACCTCTCCAATCCTATCACTGCTGCGTTTATGCCCCGGTACTCACGCTTGTTTCTCTTTCAGAGACATAGCAATCCATAGGTTTTAAGATACTTACTAGTCAGGTACATTATTAGGCGTTTAATATGGGGTTTTGAGTCCATTTCGTTGAGCAAGGAGTAGCTCTTGTCTATTCCATATTTGGCTTAAGGAACTTTATCTGTGCTCATTTCAATCTCTGGTTTTATGCAGCACCCCAACTCACCTTTCCCCTTAAACAAGCATAAGTTGGTTTTCTAAATTTGAGACCCTGTTCTGTTTTGTAATCCAGTTCCTGTGTAGCCAAGTTTACATTCCGTGTATTAGTGGTATGTTATGATGTTTCTTTTTCTGTGTGACTTATTTCAGTTACAATCATCATACCTGAATCCACTCATTATGCTGCTATGGGCCAGATGACATAGATTTCATTGCTGAGTGATATTGCATTGTACGTAAGTACCACAACTTCTTTATCCATTTTTCACTTTCTGCGATATTGAACATGTACCGTAAACGAGGTTCTTGTAAACAGAGCCGTCCCAAACTTTGGTTTGGCTGTGTCTTTTTGATTTTAATTTCCCTAAGCTATAGGACCATAAGTGGAAGTGCCCTAGGCTCTGTTGCTTTGTTTTTTAGATGTTTCAGGAAACACCATACACTTCTCCCGAGTGGCTGTTGGCAATTTACATCCCGCCCATCAGCATAACAAGGCTCTCAGTTCTCCATGGCCTGTCCTGCCTTTCTGGATTTTACACTTTTTACAGATGGCCCTTTTGACCTGGGGGAAGTGAGACTTCATTGTAGTGCAGATTTCCTTTGCAAGCTTGCTTGGTTGGCCAAAAAGTGCGTATGCTTTTTTTCCTGAATATATTCAGGAAAAAACGCATATGCCCTTTTTGGCCTAGTGCATCATTGTCGACGTTCTGCCTCTTTTCCTATGCTTTAAATGCAATTCCAGTCTAACTCCTGAAATCGGATTCCTGCAATTCTGCCCCGCTTTCAAGTCCTCTTGGCAGCCTTACTTCAGTATATTTTTGGACGATAGCTGTCATTCATAACTCTGCAGGTTTGTGATAACAGTGCCCCTGAGCTCCTTTCTTCAACTCGCTTTCTTGTGAGCTGGCCGCAACACCGCAGGATTGCTTCAGGCCCTAATCTGGTTCTGGCACGGCACGCTGAGCCTTTGCTTAATTGCTCTTCCTGGTGGGAAATGAGAGTTAAATTTGCCCGTCCAGACACCTCCAGCTAGTCTCTCATTGGTCCTCCTTATCCCTGTACATCTTCCGCAGAAATTGCAAAATGGGCCAAACAGGAGGTTAAAGGCACTGACTCTCCAAGTCGGGAGAGTGTTAGTAAAGCGTCTGGAATGTTCCACCTGAGTACCAGCGGACAAAAACTGAGACATATTTGAACACGTCTCCCAATCACACGGTTGATCATACTCTGGGTTCCACATGCATGTTTCAGCTGAAGGAAGATTCCCTTAAACCTGGAGAGTTGAGACCCGTGGAATGGGTACCATGCAATATGACTTCAAAGGGTCTTCATTTGCTCACCGAACCTCTCCAATCCTATCACTGCTGCGTTTATGCCCCTGTACACACGCTTGATTCTCTTTCAGAGACATAGCAATCCATAGGTTTTAAGATACTTACTAGTCAGGTACATTCTTAGGCGTTTAATATGGGGTGTTGAGTCCATTTCGTTGAGCAAGGAGTAGCTCTTGTCTATTACATATTTGGCTTAAGGAACTTTATCTGTGCTCATTTCAATCTCTGGTTTTATGCAGCACCCCAACTCACCTTTCCCCTTAAGCAAGCATAAGTTGCTTTTCTACATTTGAGACCCTGTTCTGTTTTGTAATCCAGTTCCTGTGTAGCCAAGTTTACATTCTGTGTATTAGTGATATCTTATAATGTTTCTTTTTCTGTGTGACTTATATCAGTTAGAATCATCATACCTGAATCCACTCTATGCTGCTACGGGCCTGATGACATAGATTTCTTTGCTGAGTGATATTGCATTGTACGTAAGTACCACAACTTCTTTATCCATTTTTCACTTTCTGCGAAATTGAACTTGTGCCGTAAAGGAGTTCTTGTAAACAGAGCCGTCCCAAACATTGGGGTGGCTGTGTCTTTTTTATTTTAATTTCCCTAAGCTATAGGACCATAAGTGGAAGTGCCCTAGGCTCTGTTGCTTTGTTTTTTAGATGTTTCAGGAAACACCATACACTTCTCCCGAGTGGCTGTTGGCAATTTACATCCCGCCCATCAGCATAACAAGGCTCTCAGTTCTCCATGGCCTGTCCTGCCTTTCTGGATTTTACACTTTTTACAGATGGCCCTTTTGACCTGGGGGAAGTGAGACTTCATTGTAGTGCAGATTTCCTTTGCAAGCTTGCTTGGTTGGCCAAAAAGTGCGTATGCTTTTTTTCCTGAATATATTCAGGAAAAAACGCATATGCCCTTTTTGGCCTAGTGCATCATTGTCGACGTTCTGCCTCTTTTCCTATGCTTTAAATGCAATTCCAGTCTAACTCCTGAAATCGGATTCCTGCAATTCTGCCCCGCTTTCAAGTCCTCTTGGCAGCCTTACTTCAGTATATTTTTGGACGATAGCTGTCATTCATAACTCTGCAGGTTTGTGATAACAGTGCCCCTGAGCTCCTTTCTTGAACTCGCTTTCTTGTGAGCTGGCCGCAACACCGCAGGATTGCTTCAGGCCCTAATCTTTTTCCGGCACGGCACGCTGAGCCTTTGCTTAATTGCTCTTCCTGGTGGGAAATGAGAGTTAAATTTGCCCGTCCAGACACCTCCAGCTAGTCTCTCATTGGTCCTCCTTATCCCTGTTCATCTTCCGCAGAAATTGCAAAATGGGCCAAACAGGAGGTTAAAGGCACTGACTCTCCAAGTCGGGAGAGTGTTAGTAAAGCGTCTGGAATGTTCCACCTGAGTACCAGCGGACAAAAACTGAGACATATTTGAACACGTCTCCCAATCACACGGTTGATCATACTCTGGGTTCCACATGCATGTTTCAGCTGAAGG
This sequence comes from Orcinus orca, assembly GCF_937001465.1. NCBI lineage: Eukaryota > Metazoa > Chordata > Mammalia > Artiodactyla > Delphinidae > Orcinus > Orcinus orca. The sequence continues at coordinate 469,596 of NW_026043758.1, forward strand.
AAGAATCCCTTAAAGCTGGAGAGTTGAGACCCGTGGAATGGGTACCATGCAATATGACTTCAAAGGGTCTTCATTTGCTCACCGAACCTCTCCAATCCTATCACTGCTGCGTTTATGCCCCTGTACACACGCTTGATTCTCTTTCAGAGACATAGCAATCCATAGGTTTTAAGATACTTACTAGTCAGGTACATTCTTAGGCGTTTAATATGGGGTGTTGAGTCCATTTCGTTGAGCAAGGAGTAGCTCTTGTCTATTACATATTTGGCTTAAGGAAATTTATCTGTGCTCATTTCAATCTCTGGTTTTATGCAGAAGCCCAACTCACCTTTCCCCTTAAGCAAGCATAAGTTGCTTTTCTACATTTGAGACCCTGTTCTGTTTTGTAATCCAGTTCCTGTGTAGCCAAGTTTACATTCTGTGTATTAGTGATATCTTATAATGTTTCTTTTTCTGTGTGACTTATATCAGTTAGAATCATCATACCTGAATCCACTCTATGCTGCTACGGGCCTGATGACATAGATTTCTTTGCTGAGTGATATTGCATTGTACGTAAGTACCACAACTTCTTTATCCATTTTTCACTTTCTGCGAAATTGAACTTGTGCCGTAAAGGAGTTCTTGTAAACAGAGCCGTCCCAAACATTGGGGTGGCTGTGTCTTTTTTATTTTAATTTCCCTAAGCTATAGGACCATAAGTGGAAGTGCCCTAGGCTCTGTTGCTTTGTTTTTTAGATGTTTCAGGAAACACCATACACTTCTCCCACGTGACTGTTGGCGATTTACATGCCGCCCATCAGCATAACAAGGCTCCCAGTTCTCCATGACCTGTCCTGCCTTTCTGGATTTTACACTTTTTGCAGATGGTCCTTTTGACCGGGGGGGAAGTGAGACTTCAATGTAGTGCAGATTTCCTTTGCAAGCTTGCTTGGTTGGCCAAAAAGGGCGTATGCGTTTTCTCCTGAATATATTCAGGAGAAAACGCATACGCCCTTTTTGGCCAAGTGCATCATTGTGGACGTTCTGCCTCTTTTCCTATGCTTTAAATGCAATTCCAGTCTACCTCCTGAAATCGGATTCCTGCAATTCTGCCCCGCTTTCAAGTCCTCTTGGCAGCCTTACTTCAGTATATTTTTGGATGATAGCTGTCATTCATAACTCTGCAAGTTTGTGATAACAGTGCCCCTGAGCTCCTTTCTTCAACTCGCTTTCTTGTGAGCTGGCCGCAACACCACAGGATTGCTTCAGGCCCTAATCTGGTTCCGGCACGGCACACTGAGCCTTTGCTTAATTGCTCTTCCTGGTGGGAAATGAGAGTTAAATTTGCCAGTCCAGACACCTCCAGCTTGTCTCTCATTGGTCCTCCTTATCCCTGTTCATCTTCCGCAGAAATTGCAAAATGGGCCAAGCAGGAGGTTAAAGGCACTGACTCTCCAAGTCGGGAGAGTGTTAGTAAAGCGTCTGGAATGTTCCACCTGAGTACCAGCGGACAAAAACTGAGACATATTTGAACACGTCTCCCAATCACACGGTTGAGCATACTCTGGGTTCCACATGCATGTTTCAGCTGAAGGAAGAATCCCTTAAAGCTGGAGAGTTGAGACCCGTGGAATGGGTACCATGCAATATGACTTCAAAGGGTCTTCATTTGCTCACCGAACCTCTCCAATCCTATCACTGCTGCGTTTATGCCCCTGTACACATGCTTGATTCTCTTTCAGAGACATAGCAATACATAGGTTTTAAGATACTTACTAGTCAGGTACATTCTTAGGCGTTTAATATGGGGTGTTGAGTCCATTTCGTTGAGCAAGGAGTAGCTCTTGTCTATTCCATATTTGGCTTAAGGAACTTTATCTGTGCTCATTTCAATCTCTGGTTTTATGCAGCACCCCAACTCACCTTTCCCCTTAAGCAAGCATAAGTTGCTTTTCTACATTTGAGACCCTGTTTTGTTTTGTAATCCAGTTCCTGTGTAGCCAAGTTTACATTCCGTGTATTAGTGATATCCTATAATGTTTCTTTTTCTGTGTGACTTATATCAGTTAGAATCATCATACCTGAATCCACACTATGCTGCTACGGGCCTGATGACATAGATTTCATTGCTGAGTGATATTGCATTGTACGTAAGTACCACAACTTCTTTATCAATTTTTCACTTTCTGCGATATTGAACTTGTACCGTAAATGAGGTTCTTGTAAACAGAGCCGTCCCAAACTTTGGGGTGGTTGTGTCTTTTTGATTTTAATTTCCCTAAGCTATAGGACCATAAGTGGAAGTGCCCTAGGCTCTGTTGCTTTGTTTTTTAGATGTTTCCGGAAACACCATACACTTCTCCCAAGTGGCTGTTGGCAATTTACATCCCGCCCATCAACATAACAAGGCTCCCAGTTCTCCATGGCCTGTCCTGCCTTTCTGGATTTTACACTTTTTTCAGATGGCCCTTTTGACCGGGGGGAAGTGAGACTTCATTGTAGTGCAGATTTCCTTTGCAAGCTTGCTTGGTTGGCCAAAAAGGGCGTATGCGTTTTTTCCTGAATATATTCAGGAAAAAACGCATACGCCCTTTTTGGCCAAGTGCATCATTGTCGACGTTCTGCCTCTTTTCCTATGCTTTAAATGCAATTCCAGTCTACCTCCTGAAGTCGGTTTCCTGCAATTCTGCCCAGCTTTCAAGTCCTCTTGGCAGCCTTACTTCAGTATATTTTTGGACGATAGCTGTCATTTATAACTCTGCAGGTTTGTGAATTACAGTGCCCCTGAGCTCCTTTCTTCAACTCGCTTTCTTGTGAGCTGGCCGCAACACCGCAGGATTGCTTCAGGTCCTAATCTGGTTCTGGCACGGCACGCTGAGCCTTTGGTTAATTCCTCTTCCTGGTGGGAAATGAGAGTTAAATTTGCCCGTCCAGACACCTCCAGCTAGTCTCTCATTGGTCTTCCCTATCCCTGTTCATCTTCCGCAGAAATTTCAAACTGGGCCAAACAGGAGGTTAAAGGCACTGACTCTCCAAGTCGGGACAGTCTTGTAAAGCGTCTGGAATGTTGCACCCGAGTACCAGGGGACAAGAACTGAGACATATTTGAACCCGTCTCCCGATCACATGGTTGATCATACTCAGGGTTCCACATGCATGTTTTAGCTGAAGGAAGAATCCCTTAAACCTGGAGAGTTGAGACCCGTGGAATGGGTACCATGCAATATGACTTCAAAGGGTCTTCATTTGCTCACCGAACCTCTCCAATCCTATCACTGCTGCGTTTATGCCCCGGTACTCACGCTTGTTTCTCTTTCAGAGACATAGCAATCCATAGGTTTTAAGATACTTACTAGTCAGGTACATTATTAGGCGTTTAATATGTGGTTTTGAGTCCATTTCGTTGAGCAAGGAGTAGCTCTTGTCTATTCCATATTTGGCTTAAGGAACTTTATCTGTGCTCATTTCAGTCTCTGGTTTTATGCAGCACCCCAACTCACCTTTCCCCTTAAGCAAGCATAAGTTGCTTTTCTACATTTGAGACCCTGTTTTGTTTTGTAATCCAGTTCCTGTGTAGCCAAGTTTACATTCCGTGTATTAGTGATATCTTATAATGTTTCTTTTTCTGTGTGACTTATATCAGTTAGAATCATCATACCTGAATCCACTCTATGCTGCTACGGGCCTGATGACATAGATTTCATTGCTGAGTGATATTGCATTGTATGTAAGTACCACAACTTCTTTATCCATTTTTCACTTTCTGCGATATTGAACATGTACAGTAAACGAGGTTCTTGTAAACAGAGCCGTCCCAAACTTTGGTTTGGCTGTGTCTTTTTGATTTTAATTTCCCTAAGCTATAGGACCATAAGTGGAAGTGCCCTAGGCTCTGTTGCTTTGTTTTTTAGATGTTTCAGGAAACACCATACACTTCTCGCAAGTGGCTGTTGGCAATTTACATCCCGCCCATCAGCATAACAAGGCTCTCAGTTCTCCATGGCCTGTCCTGCCTTTCTGGATTTTACACTTTTTACAGATGGCCCTTTTGACCCGGGGGAAGTGAGACTTCATTGTAGTGCAGATTTCCTTTGCAAGCTTGCTTGGTTGGCCAAAAAGTGCGTATGCTTTTTTTCCTGAATATATTCAGGAAAAAACGCATATGCCCTTTTTGGCCTAGTGCATCATTGTCGACGTTCTGCCTCTTTTCCTATGCTTTAAATGCAATTCCAGTCTAACTCCTGAAATCGGATTCCTGCAATTCTGCCCCGCTTTCAAGTCCTCTTGGCAGCCTTACTTCAGTATATTTTTGGACGATAGCTGTCATTCATAACTGTGCAGGTTTGTGATAACAGTGCCCCTGAGCTCCTTTCTTCAACTCGCTTTCTTGTGAGCTGGCCGCAACACCGCAGGATTGCTTCAGGCCCTAATCTGGTTCCGGCACGGCACGCTGAGCCTTTGCTTAATTGCTCTTCCTGGTGGGAAATGAGAGTTAAATTTGCCCGTCCAGACACCTCCAACTAGACTCTCATTGGTCCTCCTTATCCCTGTTCATCTTCTGCAGAAATTGCAAAATGGGCCAAACAGGAGGTTAAAGGCACTGACTCTCCAAGTCGGGAGAGTGTTAGTAAAGCGTCTGGAATGTTCCACCTGAGTACCAGCGGACAAAAACTGAGACATATTTGAACACGTCTCCCAATCACACGGTTGATCATACTCTGGATTCCCCATGCATGTTTCAGCTGAAGGAAGAATCCCTTAAAGCTGGAGAGTTGAGACCGGTGGAATGGGTACCATGCAATATGACTTCAAAGGGTCTTCATTTGCTCACCGAACCTCTCCAATCCTATCACTGCTGCGTTTATGCCCCGGTACTCACGCTTGATTTTCTTTCAGAGACATAGCAATCCATAGGTTTTAAGATACTTACTAGTCAGGTACATTATTAGGCGTTTAATATGGGGTTTTGAATCCATTTCGTTGAGCAAGGAGTAGCTCTTGTCTATTCCATATTTGGCTTAAGGAACATTATCTGTGCTCATTTCAATCTCTGGTTTTATGCAGCACCCCAACTCACCTTTCCCCTTAAACAAGCATAAGTTGGTTTTCTAAATTTGGGACCACGTTCTGTTTTGAAATTCAGTTCCTGTGTAGCCAAGTTTACATTCCGTGTATTAGTGATATCTTATGATGTTTCTTTTTCTGTGTGACTTATTTCAGATAGAATCATCATACCTGAATGCACTCATTATGCTGCTATGGGCCTGATGACATAGATTTCATTGCTGAGTGATATTGCACTGTACGTAAGTACCACAACTGCTTTATCCATTTTTCACTTTCTGCGATATTGAACTTGTACCGTAAACGAGATTCTTGTAAACAGAGCCGTTCCAAACTTAGGGGTGGCTGTGTCTTTTTTATTTTAATTTCCCTAAGCTATAGGACCATATGTGGAAGTGCCCTAGGCTCTGTTGCTTTGTTTTTTAGATGTTTCAGGAAACACCATACACTTCTCCCCAGTGGCTGTTGGCAATTTACATTCCGCCCATCAGCATAACAAGGCTCCCAGTTCTCCATGGCCTGTCCTGCCTTTCTGGATTTTACACTTTTTTCAGATGGCCCTTTTGACCAGGGGGAAGTGAGACTTCATTGTAGTGCAGATTTCCTTTGCAAGCTTGCTTGGTTGGCCAAAAAGGGCGTATGCGTTTTTTCCTGAATATATTCAGGAAAAAACGCATACGCCCTTTTTGTCCCAGTGCATCATTGTCGAAGTTCTGCCTCTTTTCCTATGCTTTAAGTGCAATTCCAGTCTACCTCCTGAAATCGGTTTCCTGCAATTCTGCCCCGCTTTCAAGTCCTCTTGGCAGCCTTACTTCAGTATATTTTTGGACGATAGCTGTCATTTATAACTCTGCAGGTCTGTGAATTACAGTGCCCCTGAGGTCCTTTCTTCAACTCGCTTTGTTGTGAGCTGGCCGCAACACCGCACGATTGCTTCAGGCCCTAATCTGGTTCCGGCACGGCACGCTGAGCCTTTGGTTAATTCCTCTTCCTGGTGGGAAATGAGAGTTAAATTTGCCCGTCCAGACACCTCCAGCTAGTCTCTCATTGGTTCTCCTTATTCCTGTTCATCTTCCGCAGAAATTGCAAACTGGTCCAAACAGGAGGTTAAAGGGACTGACTATCCAAGTCGGGAGAGTGTTAGTAAAGCGTCTGGAATGTTGCACCCGAGTACCAGGGGACGAGAACTGAGACATATTGGAACACGTCTCCCGATCACACGGTTGATCATACTCTGGGTTCCACATGCATGCTTTAGCTGAAGGAAGAATCCCTTAAACCTGGAGAGTTGAGACCCGTGGAATGGGTACTATGCAATATGACTTCAAAGGGTCTTCATTTGCTCACCGAACCTCTCCAATCCTATCACTGCTGCGTTTATGCCCCTGTACACATGCTTGATTCTCTTTCGGAGACATAGCGATCCATAGCTTTTAAGATACTTACTAGTCAGGTACATTCTTAGGCGTTTAATATGGGGTGTTGAGTCCATTTCGTTGAGCAAGGAGTAGCTCTTGTCTATTATATATTTGGCTTAAGGAAATTTATCTGTGCTCATTTCAATCTCTGGTTTTATGCAGCACCCCAACTCACCTTTCCCCTTAAGCAAGCATAAGTTGGCTTTCTAAATTTGAGACCCTGTTCTGTTTTGTAATCCAATTCCTGTGTAGCCAAGTTTACATTCCGTGTATTAGTGATATCTTATGATGTTTCTTTTTCTGTGTGACTTATTTCAGTTAGAATCATCACACCTGAATCCACTCATTTTGCTGCTATGGGCCTGATGACATAGATTTCTTTGCTGAGTGATATTGCATTGTACGTAAGTACCAAAACTTCTTTATCCATTTTTCAATTTCTGCGATATTGAACTTCTACTGTAAATGAGGTTCTTGTAAACAGAGAGGTCCCAAACTTTGGGGTGGCTGTGTCTTTTTGATTTTAATTTCCCTAAGCTATAGGACTATAAGTGGAAGTGCCCTAGGCTCTGTTGTTTGGTTTTTTAGATGTTTCAGGAAACACCATACACTTCTCCTGAGTGGCTGTTGGCAATTTTCATCCCGCCCATCAGCATAACAAGGCTCCCAGTTCTCCATGGCCTGTCCTGCCTTTCTGCGTTTTACACTTTTTTCAGATGGCCCTTTTGACAGGGGGAATGTGAGACTTCATTGTAGTGCAGATTTCCTTTGCAAGCTTGCTTGGTTGGCCAAAAAGTGCGTATGCGTTGTTTCCTGAATATATTCAGGAAAAAACGCATACGCCCTTTTTGGCCAAGTGCATCATTGTGGACGTTCTGCCTCTTTTCCTATGCTTTAAATGCAATTCCAGTCTACCTCCTGAAATCGGTTTCCTGCAATTCTGCCCCGCTTTCAAGTCCTCTTGGCAGTGTTACTTCAGTATATTTTTGGACGATAGCTGACATTTATAACTCTGCAGGTTTGTGAATTACAGTGCCCCTGAGCTGCTTTCTTCAACTCACTTTCTTGTGAGCTGGCCGCAACACCACACGATTGCTTCAGGCCCTAATCTGGTTCCGGCACGGTATGCTGAGCCTTTGGTTAATTCCTCTTCCTGGTGGGAAATGAGAGTTAAATTTGCCCGTCCAGACACCTCCAGCTAGTCTCTCATTGGTTCTCCCTATTCCTGTTCATCTTCTGCAGAAATTGCAAACTGGGGCAAACAGGAGGTTAAAGGCATTGACTCTCCAAGTCGGGAGAGTGTTAGTAAAGCATCTGGAATGTTGCACCCGAGTACCAGGGGATGAAAACTGAGACATATTTGAACACGTCTCCCGATCACATGGTTTATCATAACCTGGTTTCCACATGTATGTTTTAGCTGAAGGAAGAATCCCTTAAAGCTGGAGAGTTGAGACCCGTGGAATGGGTACCATGCAATATGACTTCAAAGGGTCTTCGTTTGCTCACCGAACCTCTCCAATCCTATCACTGCTGCGTTTATGCCCCTGTACACACGCTTGATTCTCTTTTGGAGACATAGCAATCCATAGGTTTTAAGATACTTACTAGTCAGCTACATTCTTAGGCGTTTAATATGGGGTGTTGAGTCCATTTCGTTGAGCAAGTAGTAGCTCTTGTCTATTACATGTTTGGCTTAAGGAACTTTATTTGTGCTCATTTCAATCTCTGGTTTTATGCAGCACCCCAACTCACCTTTCCCCTTAAGCAAGCATAAGTTGGTTTTCTAAATTTGAGACCCTGTTCTGTTTTGTAATCCAGTTCGTGTGTAGCCAAGTTTACATTCCGTGTATTAGTGATATCTTATGATGTTTCTTTTTCTGTGTGACTTATTTCAGTTTGAATCATCATACCTGAATCCACTCATTATGCTGCTACGGGCCTGATGACATAGATTTCATTGCTGAGTGATATTGCATTGTACGTAAGTACCACAACTGCTTTATCCATTTTTCACTTTCTGTGATATTGAACTTGTACCGTAAACGAGGTTCTTGTAAACAGAGCCATCCCAAACATTGGGGTGGCTATGTCTTTTTGATTTTAATTTCCCTAAGCTATAGGACCATAAGTGGAAGTGCCCTAGGCTCTGTTGCTTTGTTTTTTAGATGTTTCAGGAAACACCATACACTTCTCCCTAGTGGCTGTTGGCAGTTTACATCCCTCCCATCAGCCTAACAAGGCTCCCAGTTCTCCATGGCCTGTCCTGCCTTTCTGGATTTTACACTTTTTTCAGATGGCCCTTTTGACCAGGGGGAAGTGAGACTTCATTGTAGTGCAGATTTCCTTTGCAAGCTTGCTTGGTTGGCCACAAAGGGCGTATGCGTTTTTTCCTGAATATATTCAGGAAAAAACGCATACGCCCTTTGTGGCCAAGTGCATCATTGTCGACGTTCTGCCTCTTTTCCTATGCTTTAAATGCAATTCCAGTCTACCTCCTGAAATCGGTTTCCTGCAATTCTGCCCCGCTTTCAAGTCCTCTTGGCAGGCTTACTTCAGTATATTTTTGGACGATAGCTGTCATTTATAACTCTGCAGGGTTGTGAATTACAGTTCCACTGAGCTCCTATCTTCAACTCGCTTTCATGTGAGCTGCCCGCAACACTGCAGGATTGCTTCGGGCCCTAATCTGGTTCCGGCACGGCATGCTGAGCCTTTGGTTAATTCCTCTTCTTATTGGGAAATGAGAGTTAAATTTGCCCGTCCAGACACCTCCAGCTAGTCTCTCATTGGTTCTCCCTATTCCTGTTCATCTTCTGCAGAAATTGCAAACTGGGCCAAACAGGAGATTAAAGGCACTGACTTTCCAATTCGGGAGAGTGTTAATAAAGCGTTTGGAATGTTGCACCCGAGTAACAGGGTACGAGAACTGAGACATATTTGAACACGTCTCCCGATCACATGGTTGATCATACTCTGGGTTCCACATGCCTGTTTTAGCTGAAGGAAGAATCCCTTAAACCTGGAGAGTTGAGACCCGTGGAATGGGTACCATGCAATGTGACTTCAAAGGGTCTTCATTTGCTCACCGAACCTCTCCAATCCTATCACTGCTGCGTTTATGCCCCTGTACACACGCTTGGTTCTCTTTCGGAGACATAGCAATCCATAGGTTTTAAGATACTTACTAGTCAGGTACATTCTTAGGCGTTTAATATGGGGTGTTGAGTCCATTTCGTTGAGCAAGGAGTAGCTCTTCTCTATTCCAAATTTGGCTTAAGGAACTTTATCTGTGCTCATTTCAATCTCTGGTTTTATGCAGCACCCCAACTCACCTTTCCCCTTAAGCAAGCATAAGTTGGTTTTCTAAATTTGAGACCCTCTTCTGTTTTGTAATCCAGTTCGTGTGTAGCCAAGTTTACATTCCGTGTATTAGTGATATCTTATGATGTTTCTTTTTCTGTGTGACTTATTTCAGTGAGAATCATCATACCTGAATCCAGTCGATGCTGCTACGGGCCTGATGATATAGATTTCATTGCTGAGTGATATTGCATTGTACGTAACTACCACAACTTCTTTATCTATTTTTCACTTTCTGCGATATTGAACTTCTACCGTAAATGGGGTTCTTGTCAACAGAGAGGTCCCAAACTTTGGGGTGGCTGTGTCTTTTTGATTTTAATTTCCCTAAGCTATAGGACTATAAGTGGAAGTGCCCTAGGCTCTGTTGCTTTGTTTTTTAGATGTTTCAGGAAACACCATACACTTCTCCTGAGTGGCTATTGGCAATTTTCATCCCGCCCATCAGCATAACAAGGCTCCCAGTTCTCCATGGCCTGTCCTTACTTTCTGGATTTTACACTTTTTTCACATGGCCCTTTTGACTGGGGGGAAGGGAGACTTCATTGTAGTGCAGATTTCCTTTGCAAGCTTGCTTGGTTGGCCAAAAAGGGCGTATGCGTTTTTTCCTGAATATATGCAGGAAAAAACGCATACGCCCTTTTTGGCCAAGTGCATCATTGTCGACGTTCTGCCTCTTTTCCTATGCTTAAATGCAATTCCAGTCTACCTCCTGAAATCGGATTCCTGTAATTCTGCCCCGCTTTCAAGTCCTCTTGGCAGCCTTACTTCAGTATATTTTTGGACGATAGCTGTCATTCATAACTCTGCAGGTTTGTGATAACAGTGCCCCTGAGCTCCTTTCTTCAACTCGCTTTCTTGTGAGCTGGCCGCAACACCGCAGGATTGCTTCAGGCCCTAATCTGGTTCCGGCACGGCACGCTGAGGCTTTGCTTAATTCCTCTTCCTGGTAGGAAATGAGAGTTAAATTTGCCCGTCCAGACACCTCCAGCTAGTCTCTCATTGGTTCTCCCTATTCCTGTTCATCTTCTGCGGAATTTGCAAACTGGGCCAAAAAGGAGGTTAAAGGCACTGACTCTCCAAGTTGGGAGAGTGTTAGTAAAGCGTCTGGAATTTTGCACCCGAGTACCAGGGGATGAGAACTGAGACATATTTGAACACGTCTCCCGATCACATGGTTGATCATACTCTGGGTTCCACATGCATGTTTTAGGTGAAGGAAGAATCCCTTAAACCTGGAGAGTTGAGACCCGTGGAATGGGTACCATGCAATATGACTTCAAAGGGTCTTCATTTGCTCACCGAACCTCTCCAATCCTATCACTGCTGCGTTTATGTCCCTGTACTCACGCTTGATTCTCTTTCAGAGACATAGCAATCCATAGGTTTTAAGATACTTACTAGTCAGGTACATTATTAGGCATTTAATATGGTGTTTTGAGTGCATTTCGTTGAGCAAGGAGTAGCTCTTGTGTATTCCATATTTGGCTTAAGGAACTTTATCTGTGCTCATTTCAATCTCTGGTTTTATGCAGCACCCCAACTCACCTTTCCCCTTAAGCAAGCATAAGTTGGTTTTCTAAATTTGAGACCCTGTTCTGTTTTGTAATCCAGTTCGTGTGTAGCCAAGTTTACATTCCGTGTATTAGTGATATCTTATGATGTTTCTTTTTCTGTGTGACTTATTTCAGTTAGAATCATCATACCTGAATCCACTCATTATGCTGCTACGGGCCTGATGACATAGATTTCATTGCTGAGTGATATTGCATTGTACGTAAGTACCACAACTGCTTTATCCATTTTTCACTTTCTGTGATATTGAACTTGTACCGTAAACGAGGTTCTTGTAAACAGAGCCATCCCAAACATTGGGGTGGCTATGTCTTTTTGATTTTAATTTCCCTAAGCTATAGGACCATAAGTGGAAGTGCCCTAGGCTCTGTTGCTTTGTTTTTTAGATGTTTCAGGAAACACCATACACTTCTCCCTAGTGGCTGTTGGCAGTTTACATCCCTCCCATCAGCCTAACAAGGCTCCCAGTTCTCCATGGCCTGTCCTGCCTTTCTGGATTTTACACTTTTTTCAGATGGCCCTTTTGACCAGGGGGAAGTGAGACTTCATTGTAGTGCAGATTTCCTTTGCAAGCTTGCTTGGTTGGCCAAAAAGTGCGTATGCGTTTTTTCCTGAATATATTCAGGAAAAAACGCATACGCCCTTTGTGGCCAAGTGCATCATTGTCGACGTTCTGCCTCTTTTCCTATGCTTTAAATGCAATTCCAGTCTACCTCCTGAAATGGGTTTCCTGCAATTCTGCCCCGCTTTCAAGTCCTCTTGGCAGGCTTACTTCAGTATATTTTTGGACGATAGCTGTCATTTATAACTCTGCAGGGTTGTGAATTACAGTTCCACTGAGCTCCTATCTTCAACTCGCTTTCATGTGAGCTGCCCGCAACACTGCAGGATTGCTTCGGGCCCTAATCTGGTTCCGGCACGGCATGCTGAGCCTTTGGTTAATTCCTCTTCTTATTGGGAAATGAGAGTTAAATTTGCCCGTCCAGACACCTCCAGCTAGTCTCTCATTGGTTCTCCCTATTCCTGTTCATCTTCTGCAGAAATTGCAAACTGGGCCAAACAGGAGATTAAAGGCACTGACTTTCCAATTCGGGAGAGTGTTAATAAAGCGTTTGGAATGTTGCACCCGAGTAACAGGGTACGAGAACTGAGACATATTTGAACACGTCTCCCAATCACATGGTTGATCATACTCTGGGTTCCACATGCCTGTTTTAGCTGAAGGAAGAATCCCTTAAACCTGGAGAGTTGAGACCCGTGGAATGGGTACCATGCAATGTGACTTCAAAGGGTCTTCATTTGCTCACCGAACCTCTCCAATCCTATCACTGCTGCGTTTATGCCCCTGTACACACGCTTGGTTCTCTTTCGGAGACATAGCAATCCATAGGTTTTAAGATACTTACTAGTCAGGTACATTCTTAGGCGTTTAATATGGGGTGTTGAGTCCATTTCGTTGAGCAAGGAGTAGCTCTTGTATATTACATATTTGGCTTAAGGAACTTTATCTGTGCTCATTTCAATCTCTGGTTTTATGCAGCACCCCAACTCACCTTTCCCCTTAAGCAAGCATAAGTTGGTTTTCTAAATTTGAGACCCTCTTCTGTTTTGTAATCCAGTTCGTGTGTAGCCAAGTTTACATTCCGTGTATTAGTGATATCTTATGATGTTTCTTTTTCTGTGTGACTTATTTCAGTGAGAATCATCATACCTGAATCCAGTCGATGCTGCTACGGGCCTGATGACATAGATTTCATTGCTGAGTGATATTGCATTGTACGTAACTACCACAACTTCTTTATCTATTTTTCACTTTCTGCGATATTGAACTTCTACCGTAAATGGGGTTCTTGTCAACAGAGAGGTCCCAAACTTTGGGGTGGCTGTGTCTTTTTGATTTTAATTTCCCTAAGCTATAGGACTATAAGTGGAAGTGCCCTAGGCTCTGTTGCTTTGTTTTTTAGATGTTTCAGGAAACACCATACACTTCTCCTGAGTGGCTGTTGGCAATTTTCATCCCGCCCATCAGCATAACAAGGCTCCCAGTTCTCCATGGCCTGTCCTGCCTTTCTGGATTTTACACTTTTTTCACATGGCCCTTTTGACTGGGGGGAAGGGAGACTTCATTGTAGTGCAGATTTCCTTTGCAAGCTTGCTTGGTTCGCCAAAAAGGGCGTATGCGTTTTTTCCTGAATATATGCAGGAAAAAACGCATACGCCCTTTTTGGCCAAGTGCATCATTGTCGACGTTCTGCCTCTTTTCCTATGCTTAAATGCAATTCCAGTCTACCTCCTGAAATCGGATTCCTGTAATTCTGCCCCGCTTTCAAGTCCTCTTGGCAGCCTTACTTCAGTATATTTTTGGACGATAGCTGTCATTCATAACTCTGCAGGTTTGTGATAACAGTGCCCCTGAGCTCCTTTCTTCAACTCGCTTTCTTGTGAGCTGGCCGCAACACCGCAGGATTGCTTCAGGCCCTAATCTGGTTCCGGCACGGCACGCTGAGGCTTTGCTTAATTCCTCTTCCTGGTGGGAAATGAGAGTTAAATTTGCCCGTCCAGACACCTCCAGCTAGTCTCTCATTGGTTCTCCCTATTCCTGTTCATCTTCTGCGGAATTTGCAAACTGGGCCAAAAAGGAGGTTAAAGGCACTGACTCTCCAAGTCGGGAGAGTGTTAGTAAAGCATCTGGAATGTTGCACCCGAGTACCAGGGGATGAGAACTGAGACATATTTGAACACGTCTCCCGATCACATGGTTGATCATACTCTGGGTTCCACATGCATGTTTTAGGTGAAGGAAGAATCCCTTAAACCTGGAGAGTTGAGACCCGTGGAATGGGTACCATGCAATATGACTTCAAAGGGTCTTCATTTGCTCACCGAACCTCTCCAATCCTATCACTGCTGCGTTTATGTCCCTGTACTCACGCTTGATTCTCTTTCAGAGACATAGCAATCCATAGGTTTTAAGATACTTACTAGTCAGGTACATTATTAGGCATTTAATATGGTGTTTTGAGTCCATTTCGTTGAGCAAGGAGTAGCTCTTGTGTATTCCATATTTGGCTTAAGGAACTTTATCTGTGCTCATTTCAATCTCTGGTTTTATGCAGCACCCCAACTCACCTTTCCCCTTAAGCAAGCATACGTTGCTTTTCTACATTTGAGACCCTGTTCTGTTTTGTAATCCAATTCCTGGGTAGCCAAGTTTACATTCCGTGTATTAGTGATATCTTATGATGTTTCTTTTTCTGTGTGACTTATTTCAGTTAGAATCATCATACCTGAATCCACTCTATGCTGCTACGGGCCTGATGACATAGATTTCATTGCTGAGTGATATTGCATTGTACGTAAGTACCACAACTTCTTTATCCATTTTCACTTTCTGCGATATTGAACTTGTACCGTAAACGAGGTTCTTGTAAACAGAGCCATCCCAAACTTTGGGGTGGCTGTGTCTTTTTGATTTTAATTTCCCTAAGCTATAGGACCATAAGTGGAAGTGCCCTAGGCTCTGTTGCTTTGTTTTTTAGATGTTTCAGGAAACACCATACACTTCTCCCCAGTGGCTGTTGGCAATTTACATCCCGCCCATCAGCATAACAAGGCTCCCAGTTCTCCATGGCCTGTCCTGCCTTTCTGGATTTTACACTTTTTTCAGATGGCCCTTTAGACCGGGGGGAAGTGAGACTTCATTGTAGTGCAGATTTCCTTTGCAAGCTTGCTTGGTTGGCCAAAAAGGGCGTATGCGTTTTTTCCTGAATATATTCAGGAAAAAATGCATACGCCCTTTTTGGCCAAGTGCATCATTTTGGACGTTCTGCCTCTTTTCCTATGCTTTAAATGCAATTCCAGTCTACCTCCTGAAATCGGTTTACTGCATTTCTGGCCCGCTTTCAAGTCCTCTTGGCAGCCTTACTTCAGTATACTTTTGGACGATAGCTGTCATTTATAACTCTGCAGGTTTGTGAATTACAGTGCCCCTGAGCTCCTTTCTTCAACTCGCTTTCTTGTGAGCTGGCCACAACACCGCAGGATTGCTTCACGCCCTAATCTGGTTCCGGCACGGCACGCTGAGCCTTTGCTTAATTGCTCTTCCTGGTGGGAAATGAGAGTTAAATTTGCCCGTTCAGACACCTCCAGCTAGTCTCTCATTGGTTCTCCCTATTCCTGTTCATCTTCCGCGGAAATTGCAAACTGGGCCAAACAGGAGGTTAAAGGCACTGACTCTCCAAGTCGGGAGAGTGTTAGTAAAGCGTGTGGAATGTTGCACCCGAGTACCAGGGGAGGAGAACTGAGACATATTTGAACACGTCTTCCGATCACACGGTTGATCATACTCTGGGTTTCACATGCATGTTACAGCTGCAGGAAGAATCCCATAAACCTGGAGAGTTGAGACCCGTGGAATGGGTACCATGCAATATGACTTCAAATGGTCTTCGTTTGCTCACCGAACCTCTCCAATCCTATCACTGCTGCGTTTATGCCCTTGTACACACGCTTGCTTCTCTTTTGGAGACATAGCAATCCATAGGTTTTAAGATACTAACTAGTGAGGTACACTCTTAGGCGTTTCATATGGGGTGTTGAGTCCATTTCGTTGAGCAAGGAATAGCTCTTGTCTATTACATGTTTGGCTTAAGGAACTTTATCTGTGCTCATTTCAATCTCTGGTTTTATGCAGCACCCCAACTCACCTTTCCCCTTAAGCAAGCATAAGTTGGTTTTCTAAATTTGAGACCCTGTTCTCTTTTGTAATCCTGTTCCTGTGTAGCCAAGTTTACATTCCGTGTATTAGTGATATCTTATGATGTTTCTTTTTCTGTGTGACTTATTTCAGTTAGAATAATCATACCTGAATCCACTCATTATGCTGCTACGGGCCTGATGACATAGATTTCATTGCTGAGTGATATTGCATTGTACGTAAGTACCACAACTGCTTTATCCATTTTTCACTTTCTGTGATATTGAACTTGTCCCGTAAACGAGATTCTTGTAAACAGAGCCGTTCCAAACTTAGGGGTGGCTGTGTCTTTTTGATTTTAATTTCCCTAAGCTATAGGACCATATGTGGAAGTGCCCTAGGCTCTGTTGCTTTGTTTTTTAGATGTTTCAGGAAACACCATACACTTCTCCCCAGTGGCTGTTGGCAATTTACATTCCGCCCATCAGCATAACAATGCTCCCAGTTCTCCATGGCCTGTCCTGCCTTTCTGGATTTTACACTTTTTTCAGATGGCCCTTTTGACCGGGGGGAAGTGAGACTTCATTGTAGTGCAGATTTCCTTTGCAAGCTTGCTTGGTTGGCCAAAAAGGGCGTATGCGTTTTTTCCTAAATATATTCAGGAAACAACGCATACGCCCTTTTTGGCCAAGTGCATCATTGTCTAAGTTCTGCCTCTTTTCCTATGCTTTAAATGCAATTCCAGTCTACCTCCTGAAATCGGTTTCCTGCAATTCTGCCCCGCTTTCAAGTCCTCTTGGCAGCCTTACTTCAGTATATTTTTGGACGATAGCTGTCATTTATAACTCTGCAGGTCTGTGAATTACAGTGCCCCTGAGATCCTTTCTTCAACTCGCTTTCTTGTGAGCTGGCCGCAACACCGCAGGATTGCTTCAGGCCCTAATGTGGTTCCGGCACGGCACGCTGAGCCTTTGGTTAATTCCTCTTCCTGGTGGGAAATGAGAGTTAAATTTGCCCGTCCAGAAACCTCCAGCTAGTCTCTCATTGGTTCTCCCTATTCCTGTTCATCTTCCGCAGAAATTGCAAACTGGGGCAAACAGGAGGTTAAATGCATTGACTCTCCAAGTCGGGAGAGTGTTAGTAAAGCGTCTGGAATGTTGCACCCGAATACCAGGGGATGAAAACTGAGACATATTTGAACACGTCTCCCGATCACATGGTTGATCATACCCTGGTTTCCACATGCATGTTTTAGCTGAAGGAAGAATCCCTTAAACCTGGAGAGTTGAGACCCGTGGAATGGGTACCATGCAATATGACTTCAAAGGGTCTTTATTTGCTCACCGAACCTCTCCAATCCTATCACAGCTGCGTTTATGCCCCTGTACACACGCTTGATTCTCTTTCGGAGACATAGCAATCCATAGGTTTTAAGATACTTACTAGTCAGGTACATTTTTAGGCGTTTAATATGGGGTGTTGAGTCCATTTCGTTGAGCAAGGAGTAGCTCTTCTCTGTTACATATTTGGCTTGAGGAACTTTATCTGTGCTCATTTCAATCTCTGGTTTTATGCAGCTCCCCAACTCACCTTTCCCCTTAAGCAAGCATAAGTTGGTTTTCTAAATTTGAGACCCTGTTCTGTTTTGTAATCCAGTTCTTGTGTAGCCAAGTTTACATTCCGTGTATTAGTGATATCTTATGATGTTTCTTTTTCTGTGTGACTTATTTCAGTTAGAATCATCATACCTGAACCCAGTCATTTTCTGCTACAGGCCTGATGACATAGATTTCATTGCTGAGTGATATTGCATTGTATGTAAGTACCACAAATTCTTTATCCATTTTTCACTTTCTGTGATATTGAACTTGTACCATAAACGAGGTTCTTGTAAACAGAGCCGTCCCAAACTTTGGGGTGGCTGTGTGTTTTTGATTTTAATTTCCCTAAGCTATAGGACCATAAGTGGAAGTGCCCTAGGCTCTGTTGCTTTGTTTTTTAGATGTTTCAGGAAACACCATACACTTCTCCCAAGTGGCTGTTGGCAATTTACATCCCGCCCATCAGCATAACAAGGCTCCCAGTTCTCCATTGCCTTTCCTGCCTTTCTGGATTTTACACTTTTTTCAGATGGTCCTTTTGACCAGGGGGGAAGTGAGACTTCAATGTAGTGCAGATTTCCTTTGCAAGCTTGCTTGGTTCGCCAAAAAGGGCGTATGCGTTTTTTCCTGAATATATTCAGGAAAAAACGCATACGCCCTTTTTGGCCAAGTGCATCATTGTCGACGTTCTGCCTCTTTTCCTATGCTTTAAATGCAATTCCAGTCTACCTCCTGAAATCGGGTTCCTGCAATTCTGCCCCGCTTTCAAGTCCTCTTGGCAGCATTACTTCAGTATATTTTTGGATGATAGCTGTCATTTATAACTCTGCAGGTTTGTGAATTACAGTGCCACTGAGCTCCTATCTTCAACTCGCTTTCTTGTGAGCTGGCCGCAACACCGCAGGATTGCTTCGGGCCCTAATCTGGTTCCGGCACGGCATGCTGAGCCTTTGGTTAATTCCTCTTCCTGGTGGGAAATGAGAGTTAAATTTGCCCGTCCAGACACCTCCAGCTAGTCTCTCATTGGTTCTCCCTATTCCTGTTCATCTTCCGCAGAAATTGCAAACTGGTCCAAACAGGAGATTAAAGGCACTGACTTTCCAATTCGGGAGAGTGTTAATAAAGCGTTTGGAATGTTGCACCCGAGTAACAGGGTACGAGAACTGAGACATATTTGAACACGTCTCCCGATCACACGGTTGATCATACTCTGGGTTCCACATTCATGTTTCAGCTGAAGGAAGAATCCCTTAAACCTGGAGAGTTGAGACCCGTGGAATGGGTACCATGCAATGTGACTTCAAAGGGTCTTCATTTGCTCACCGAACCTCTGCAATCCTATCACTGCTGCGTTTATGCCCCTGTACACACGCTTGGTTCTCTTTCGGAGACATAGCAATCCATAGGGTTTAAGATACTTAGTAGTCAGGTACATTCTTAGGCGTTTAATATGGGGTGTTGAGTCCATTTCGTTGAGCAAGGAGTAGCTCTTGTATATTCCATATTTGGCTTAAGGAACTTTATCTGTGCTCATTTCAATCTCTGGTTTTATGCAGCACCCCACCTCACCTTTCCCCTTAAGCAAGCATAAGTTGGTTTTCTAAATTTGAGACCCTGTTTTGTTTTGTAATTCAGTGCCTGTGTAGCCAAGTTTACATTCCGTGTATTAGTGATATCTTATGACGTTTCTTTTTCTGTGTGACTTATTTCAGTTAGAATCATCATACCTGAATCCACTCATTATGCTGCTACGGGAATGATGACATAGATTTCATTGCTGAGTGATATTGCATTGTACGTAAGTACCACAGCTTCTTTATCCATTTTTCGCTTTCTGCGATATTGAACTTGTACCGTAAACGAGGTTCTTGTAAACAGAGCCATCCCAAACTTTGGGGTGGCTGTGTCTTTTTGATTTTAATTTCCCTAAGCTATATGACAATAAGTGGAAGTGCCCTAGGCTCTGTTGCTTTGTTTTTTAGATGTTTCAGGAAACACCATACACTTCTCCTGAGTGGCTATTGGCAATTTACATCCCGCCCATCAGCATAACAAGGCTCCCAGTTCTCCATGGCCGGTCCTGCCTTTCTGGATTTTACACTTTTTTCAGATGGCCCTTTTGACCTGGGGGAAGTGAGACTTCATTGTAGTGCAGATTTCCTTTGCAAGCTTGCTTGGTTGGCCAAAAAGGGCGTATGCGTTTTTTCCTGAATATATTCAGGAAACAACGCATACGCCCTTTTTGGCCAAGTGCATCATTGTCGACGTTCTGCCTCTTTTCCTATGCTTTAAATGCAATTCCAGTCTACCTCCTGAAATTGGTTTCCTGCAATTCTGCCCCGCTTTCAAGTCCTCGTGGCAGCCTTACTTCAGTATATTTTTGGACGATAGCTGTCATTTATAACTCTGCAGGTTTGTGAATTACAGTGCCCCTGAGCTCCTTTCTTCAACTCGCTTTCTTGTGAGGTGGCCGCAACACCGCACGATTGCTTCAGGCCCTAATCTGGTTCCGGCACGGCACGCTGAGCCTTTGCTTAATTGCTCTTCCTGGTGGGAAATGAGAGTTAAATTTGCCCGTCCAGACACCTCCAGCTAGTCTCTCATTGGTCCTCCATATCCCTGTTCATCTTCCGCAGAAATTGCAAACTGGGCCAAGCAGGAGGTTAAAGGCACTGACTCTCCAAGTTGGGAGAGTGTTAGTAAAGCATCTGGAATGTTGCAGCTGAGTACCAGCGGTCGAAAACTGAGACATATTTGAACACGTCTCCCAATCACATGGTTGATCATACTCTGGGTTCCACATGCATGTTTCAGCTGAAGGAAGAATCCCTTAAAGCTGGAGAGTTGAGACCCGTGGAATGGGTATCATGCAATATGACTTCAAAGGGTCTTCATTTGCTCACCGAACCTCTCCAATCCTATCACTGCTGCGTTTATGCCCCTGTACACACGCTTGATTCTGTTGCGGAGACATAGCAATCCATAGGTTTTAAGATACTTACTAGTCAGGTACATTCTTAGGCGTTTAATATGGGGTGTTGAGTCCATTTCGTTGAGCAAGGAGTAGCTCTTGTCTATTCCATATTTGGCTTAAGGAACTTTATCTGTGCTCATTTCAATCTCTGGTTTTATGCAGCACCCCAACTCACCTTTCCCCTTAAACAAGCATAAGTTGGTTTTCTAAAGTTGAGACCCTGTTCTGTTTTGTAATCCAGTTCCTATGTAGCCAAGTTTACATTCCGTGTATTAGTGATATCTTATGACGTTTCTTTTTCTGTGTGACTTATTTCAGTTAGAATCATCATACCTGAATCCACTCATTATGCTGCTACGGGAATGATGACATAGATTTCATTGCTGAGTGATATTGCATTGTACGTAAGTACCACAAATTCTTTATCCATTTTTCGCTTTCTGCGATATTGAACTTGTACCGTAAACGAGGTTCTTGTAAACAGAGCCATCCCAAACTTTGGGGTGGCTGTGTCTTTTTGATTTTAATTTCCCTAAGCTATAGGACCATAAGTGGAAGTGCCCTAGGCTCTGTTGCTTTGTTTTTTAGATGTTTCAGGAAACACCATACACTTCTCCTGAGTGGCTATTGGCAATTTACATCCCGCCCATCAGCATAACAAGGCTCCCAGTTCTCCATGGCCGGTCCTGCCTTTCTGGATTTTACACTTTTTTCAGATGGCCCTTTTGACCTGGGGGAAGTGAGACTTCATTGTAGTGCAGATTTCCTTTGCAAGCTTGCTTGGTTGGCCAAAAAGGGCGTATGCATTTTTTCCTGAATATATTCAGGAAACAACGCATACGCCCTTTTTGGCCAAGTGCATCATTGTCGACGTTCTGCCTCTTTTCCTATGCTTTAAATGCAATTCCAGTCTACCTCCTGAAATTGGTTTCCTGCAATTCTGCCCCGCTTTCAAGTCCTCGTGGCAGCCTTACTTCAGTATATTTTTGGACGATAGCTGTCATTTATAACTCTGCAGGTTTGTGAATTACAGTGCCCCTGAGCTCCTTTCTTCAACTCGCTTTCTTGTGAGGTGGCCGCAACACCGCACGATTGCTTCAGGCCCTAATCTGGTTCCGGCACGGCACGCTGAGCCTTTGCTTAATTGCTCTTCCTGGTGGGAAATGAGTGTTAAATTTGCCCGTCCAGACACCTCCAGCTAGTCTCTCATTGGTCCTCCCTATCCCTGTTCATCTTCCGCAGAAATTGCAAACTGGGCCAAGCAGGAGGTTAAAGGCACTGACTCTCCAAGGTGGGAGAGTGTTAGTAAAGCATCTGGAATGTTGCACCTGAGTACCAGCGGTCGAAAACTGAGACATATTTGAACACGTCTCCCAATCACACGGTTGATCATACTCTGGGTTCCACATGCATGTTTCAGCTGAAGGAAGAATCCCTTAAAGCTGGAGAGTTGAGACCCGTGGAATGGGTACCATGCAATATGACTTCAAAGGGTCTTCATTTGCTCACCGAACCTCTCCAATCCTATCACTGCTGCGTTTATGCCCCTGTACACACGCTTGATTCTGTTTCGGAGACATAGCAATCCATAGGTTTTAAGATACTTATTGTCAGGTACATTCTTAGGCGTTTAATATGGGGTGTTGAGTCCATTTCGTTGAGCAAGGAGTAGCTCTTGTCTATTCCATATTTGGCTTAAGGAACTTTATCTGTGCTCATTTCAATCTCTGGTTTTATGCAGCACCCCAACTCACCTTTCCCCTTAAACAAGCATAAGTTGGTTTTCTAAATTTGAGACCCTGTTCTGTTTTGTAATCCAGTTCCTGTGTAGCCAAGTTTACATTCCGTGTATTAGTGATATCTTATGACGTTTCTTTTTCTGTGTGACTTATTTCAGTTAGAATCATCATACCTGAATCCACTCATTATGCTGCTACGGGAATGATGACATAGATTTCATTGCTGAGTGATATTGCATTGTACGTAAGTACCACAAATTCTTTATCCATTTTTCGCTTTCTGCGATATTGAACTTGTACCGTAAACGAGGTTCTTGTAAACAGAGCCATCCCAAACTTTGGGATGGCTGTGTCTTTTTGATTTTAATTTCCCTAAGCTATAGGACCATAAGTGGAAGTGCCCTAGGCTCTGTTGCTTTGTTTTTTAGATGTTTCAGGAAACACCATACACTTCTCCCCAGTGACTGTTGGCAATTTACATCCCGCCCATCAGCATAACAAGGCTCCCAGTTCTCCATGGCCTGTCCTGCCTTTCTGGATTTTACACTTTTTTCAGATGGTCCTTTTGACCGGGAGGGAAGTGAGACTTCAATGTAGTGCAGATTTCCTTTGCAAGCTTGCTTGGTTGGCCAAAAAGGGCGTATGCGTTTTTTCGTGAATATATTCAGGAAAAAACGCATACGCCCTTTTTGGCCAAGTGCATCATTGTCGACGTTCTGCCTCTTTTCCTATGCTTTAAATGCAATTCCAGTCTACCTCCTGAAATCGGTTTCCTGCAATTCTGCCCCGCTTTCAAGTCCTCTTGGCAGCCTTACTTCAGTATATTTTTGGACGATAGCTGTTATTTATAACTCTACAGGTTTGTGAATTACAGTGTCCCTGAGCTCCTTTCTTCAACTCGCTTTCTTGTGAGCTGGCCGCAACACCGCACGATTGCTTCAGGCTCTAAACTGGTTCCGGCACGGCACGCTGAGCCTTTGCTTAATTGCTATTCCTGGTGGGAAATGAGAGTTAAATTTGCCTGTCCAGACACCTCCAGCTAGTCTCTCATTGGTCCTCCCTATCCCTGTTCATCTTCCGCAGAAATTGCAAACTGGGCCAAGCAGGAGTTTAAAGGCACTATCTCTCCAAGTCGGGAGAGTGTTCGTAAAGCGTCTGGAATGTTGCACCTGAGTACTAGCAGACGAAAACTGAGACATATTTGAACACGTCTCCCGATCACACGGTTGATCATACTCTGGGTTCCACATGCATGTTTCAGCTGAAGGAAGAATCCCTTAAAGCTGGAGAGTTGAGACCCGTGGAATGGGTACCATGCAATATGACTTCAAAGGGTCTTCATTTGCTCACCGAACCTCTCCAATCCTATCACTGCTGCGTTTATGCCCCTGTACACACGCTTGATTCTGTTTCGGAGACATAGCAATCCATAGGTTTTAAGATACTTACTAGTCAGGTACATTATTAGGCGTTTAATATGGGGTGTTGAGTCCATTTCGTTGAGCAAGGAGTAGCTCTTGTCTATTCCATATTTGGCTTAAGGAACTTTATCTGTGCTCATTTCAATCTCTGGTTTTATGCAGCACCCCAACTCACCTTTCCCCTTAAACAAGCATAAGTTGGTTTTCTAAATTTGGGACCCCGTTCTGTTTTGTAATCCAGTTCCTGTGTAGCCAAGTTTACATTCCGTGTATTAGTGATATCTTATGACGTTTCTTTTTCTGTGTGACTTATTTCAGTTAGAATCATCATACCTGAATCCACTCATTATGCTGCTACGGGAATGATGACATAGATTTCATTGCTGAGTGATATTGCATTGTACGTAAGTACCACAAATTCTTTATCCATTTTTCGCTTTCTGCGATATTGAACTTGTACCGTAAACGAGGTTCTTGTAAACAGAGCCATCCCAAACTTTGGGGTGGCTGTGTCTTTTTGATTTTAATTTCCCTAAGCTATAGGACCATAAGTGGAAGTGCCCTAGGCTCTGTTGCTTTGTTTTTTAGATGTTTCAGGAAACACCATACACTTCTCCTGAGTGGCTGTTGGCAATTTACATCCCGCCCATCAGCATAACAAGGCTCCCAGTTCTCCATGGCCGGTCCTGCCTTTCTGGATTTTACACTTTTTTCAGATGGCCCTTTTGACCTGGGGGAAGTGAGACTTCATTGTAGTGCAGATTTCCTTTGCAAGCTTGCTTGGTTGGCCAAAAAGGGCGTATGCGTTTTTTCATGAATATATTCAGGAAAAAACGCATACGCCGTTTTTGGCCAAGTGCATCATTGTCGACCTTCTGCCTCTTTTCCTATGCTTTAAATGCAATTCCAGTCTACCTCCTGAAATCGGTTTCCTGCAATTCTGCCCCGCTTTCAAGTCCTCGTGGCAGCCTTACTTCAGTATATTTTTGGACGATAGCTGTCATTTATAACTCTGCAGGTTTGTGAATTACAGTGCCCCTGAGCTCCTTTCTTCAACTCGCTTTCTTGTGAGCTGGCCGCAACACCGCACGATTGCTTCAGGCCCTAATCTGGTTCCGGCACGGCACGCTGAGCCTTTGGTTAATTCCTCTTCCTGGTGGGAAATGAGAGTTAAATTTGCCCGTCCAGACACCTCCAGCTAGTCTCTCATTGGTCCTCCCTATCCCTGTTCATCTTCCTCAGAAATTGCAAACTGGGCCAAGCAGGAGGTTAAAGGCACTGACTCTCCAAGTTGGGAGAGTGTTAGTAAAGCATCTGGAATGTTGCACCTGAGTACCAGCGGTCGAAAACTGAGACATATTTGAACACGTCTCCCGATCACACGGTTGATCATACTCTGGGTTCCACATGCATGTTTCAGCTGAAGGAAGAATCCCTTAAAGCTGGAGAGTTGAGACCCGTGGAATGGGTACCATGCAATATGACTTCAAAGGGTCTTCATTTGCTCACCGAACCTCTCCAATCCTCTCACTGCTGCGTTTATGCCCCTGTACACACGCTTGATTCTCTTTCGGAGACATAGCAATCCATAGGTTTTAAGATACTTACTAGTCAGGTACATTTTTAGGCGTTTAATATGGGGTGTTGAGTCCATTTCGTTGAGCAAGGAGTAGCTCTAGTCTATTCCATATTTGGCTTAAGGAACTTTATCTGTGCTCATTTCAATCTCTGGTTTTATGTAGCACCCCAACTCACCTTTCCCCTTAAGCAAGCATAAGTTGGTTTTCTAAATTTGAGACCCCGTTCTGTTTTGTAATCCAGTTCCTGTGTAGCCAAGTTTACAATCCGTGTATTAGTGATATCTTATGATGTTTCTTTTTCTGTGTGACTTATTTCAGTGAGAATCATCATACCTGAATCCAGTCTATGCTGCTACGGGCCTGATGACATAGATTTCATTGCTGAGTGATATTGCATTGTACGTAACTACCACAACTTCTTTATCCATTTTTCACTTTCTGCGATATTGAACTTCTACCGTAAATGAGGTTCTTGTAAACAGAGAGGTCCCAAACTTTGGTTTGGCTGTGTCTTTTTGATTTTAATTTCCCTAAGCTATAGGACTATAAGTGGAAGTGCCCTAGGCTCTGTTGCTTTGTTTTTTAGATGTTTCAGGAAACACCATACACTTCTCCCGAGTGGCTGTTGGCAATTTACATCCCGCCCATCAGCATAACAAGGCTCCCAGTTCTGCATGGCCTGTTCTGCCTTTCTAGATTTTACACTTTTTTCAGATGGCCCTTTTGACCGGGGGGAAGTGAGACTTCATTGTAGTGCAGATTTCCTTTGCAAGCTTGCTTGGTTGGCCAAAAAGGGCGTATGCGTTTTTTCCTGAATATATTCAGGAAAAAACGCATACGCCCTTTTTGGCCAAGTGCATCATTGTCGACGTTCTGCCTCTTTTCCTATGCTTTAAATGCAATTCCAGTCTACCTCCTGAAATCGGTTTCCTGCAATTCTGCCCCGCTTTCAAGTCCTCTTGGCAGCCTTACTTCAGTATATTTTTGGACGATAGCTGTCATTTATAACTCTGCAGGTTTGTGAATTACAGTGCCCCTGAGCTCCTTTCTTCAACTCGCTTTCTTGTGAGCTGGTCGCAACACCGCACGATTGCTTCAGGCCCTAATCTGGTTCCGGCACGGCACGCTGAGCCTTTGCTTAGTTGCTCTTCCTGGTGGGAAATGAGAGTTAAATTTGCCCGTCCAGACACCTCCAGCTAGTCTCTCATTGGTCCTCCCTATCCCTGTTCATCTTCCGCAGAATTTGAAAACTGGGCCAAGCAGGAGGTTAAAGGCACTGACTCTCCAAGTCGGGAGAGTGTTAGTAAAGCGTCTGGAATGTTGCACCTGAGTACCAGCGGACGAAAACTGAGATATATTTGAACACGTCTCCCAATCACACGGTTGATCATACTCTGGGTTCCACATGCATGTTTCAGCTGAAGGAAGAATCCCTTAAAGCTGGAGCGTTGAGACCCGTGGAATGGGTACCATGCAATATGACTTCAAAGGGTATTCATTTGCTCACCGAACCTCTCCAATCCTATCACTGCTGCGTTTATGCCCCTGTACACACGCTTGATTCTCTTTTGGAGACATAGCAATCCATAGGTTTTAAGATACTTACTAGTCAGGTACATTCTTAGGCGTTTAATATGGGGTGTTGAGTCCATTTCGTTGAGCAAGGAGTAGCTCTTGTATATTACATATTTGGCTTAAGGAACTTTATCTGTGCTCATTTCAATCTCTGGTTTTATGCAGCACCCCAACTCACCTTTCCCCTTAAGCAAGCATAAGTTGGTTTTCTAAATTTGGGACCATGTTCTGTTTTGAAATTCAGTTCCTGTGTAGCCAAGTTTACATTCCGTGTATTAGTGATATCTTATGATGTTTCTTTTTCTGTGTGACTTATTTCAGTTAGAATCATCATACCTGAATCCACTCATTATGCTGCTATGGGCCTGATGACATAGATGTCATTGCTGAGTGATATTGCATTGTACGTAAGTACCACAACTTCTTTATCCATTTTTCGCTTTATGCGATATTGAACTTGTACCGTAAACGAGGTTCTTGTAAACAGAGCCGTCCCAAACTTTGGGGTGGCTGTGTCTTTTTGATTTTAATTTCCCTAAGCTATAGGACCATAAGTGGAAGTGCCCTAGGCTCTGTTGCTTTGTTTTTTAGATGTTTCAGGAAACACCATACACTTCTCCCGAGTGGCTGTTGGCAATTTACATCCCGCCCATCAGCATAACAAGGCTCCCAGTTCTCCATGGCCTGTCCTGCCTTTCTGGATTTTACACTTTTTTCAGATGGCCCTTTTGACGGGGGGGAAGTGAGACTTCATTGTAGTGCAGATTTCCTTTGCAAGCTTGCTTGGTTGGCCAAAAAGGGCGTATGCGTTTTTTCCTGAATATATTCAGGAAAAAACGCATACGCCCTTTTTGGCCAAGTGCATCATTGTCGACCTTCTGCCTCTTTTCCTATGCTTTAAATGCAATTCCAGTCTACCTCCTGAAATCGGTTTCCTGCAATTCTGCCCGGCTTTCAAGTCCTCTTGGCAGCCTTACTTCAGTATATTTTTGGATGATAGCTGTCATTTATAACTCTGCAGGTTTGTGAATTACAGTGCCCCTGAGCTCCTTTCTTCAACTCGTTTTCTTGTGAGCTGGCCGCAACACCGCAGGATTGCTTCAGGCCCTAATCTGGTTCCGGCAGGGCACGCTGAGCCTTTGGTTAATTCCTCTTCCTGGTGGGAAATGAGAGTTAAATTTTCCCGTCCAGACACCTCCAGCTAGTCTCTCATTGGTTCTCCCTATTCCTGTTCATCTTCCGCGGAATTTGCAAACTGGGCCAAACAGGAGGTTAAAGGCACTGACTCTCCAAGTCGGGAGAGTGTTAGTAAAGCATCTGGAATGTTGCACCCGAGTACCAGGGGACGAGAACTGAGACATATTTGAACACGTCTCCCGATCACACGGTTGATCATACTCTGGGTTCCACATGCATGTTTTAGCTGAAGGAAGAATCCCTTAAACCTGGAGAGTTGAGACCCGTGGAATGGGTACCATGCAATATGACTTCAAAGGGTCTTCATTTGCTCACCAAAACTCTCCAATCCTATCACTGCTGCGTTTTTGCCCCTGTACTCACGATTGATTCACTTTCAGAGACATAGCAATCCATAGGTTTTAAGATACTTACTAGTCAGGTACATTATTAGGCGTTTAATATGGGGTTTTGAGTCCATTTCGTTGAGCAAGGAGTAGCTCTTGTCTATTACATATTTGGCTTAAGGAACTTTATCTGTGCTCATTTCAATCTCTGGTTTTATGCAGCACCCCAACTCACCTTTCCCCTTAAGCAAGCATAAGTTGATTTTCTAAATTTGGGACCATGTTCTGTTTTGAAATTCAGTTCCTGTGTAGCCAAGTTTACATTCCGTGTATTAGTGATATCTTATGATGTTTCTTTTTCTGTGTGACTTATTTCAGTTAGAATCATCATACCTGAATCCACTCATTATGCTGCTATGGGCCTGATGACATAGATGTCATTGCTGAGTGATATTGCATTGTACGTAAGTACCACAACTTCTTTATCCATTTTTCGCTTTATGCGATATTGAACTTGTACCGTAAACGAGTTTCTTGTAAACAGAGCCATCCCAAACTTTGGGGTGGCTGTGTCTTTTTGATTTTAATTTCCCTAAGCTATAGGACCATAAGTGGAAGTGCCCTAGGCTCTGTTGCTTTGTTTTTTAGATGTTTCAGGAAACACCATACACTTCTCCCGAGTGGCTGTTGGCAATTTACATCCCGCCCATCAGCATAACAAAGCTCCCAGTTCTCCATGGCCTGTCCTGCCTTTCTGGATTTTACACTTTTTTCAGATGGCCCTTTTGACGGGGGGAAGTGAGACTTCATTGTAGTGCAGATTTCCTTTGCAAGCTTGCTTGGTTGGCCAAAAAGGGCGTATGCGTTTTTTCCTGAATATATTCAAGAAAAAACGCATACGCCCTTTTTGGCCAAGTGCATCATTGTCGACCTTCTGCCTCTTTTCCTATGCTTTAAATGCAATTCCAGTCTACCTCCTGAAATCGGTTTCCTGCAATTCTGCCCGGCTTTCAAGTCCTCTTGGCAGCCTTACTTCAGTATATTTTTGGATGATAGCTGTCATTTATAACTCTGCAGGTTTGTGAATTACAGTGCCCCTGAGCTCCTTTCTTCAACTCGCTTTCTTGTGAGCTGGCCGCAACACCGCAGGATTGCTTCAGGCCCTAATCTGGTTCCGGCATGGCACGCTGAGCCTTTGGTTAATTCCTCTTCCTGGTGGGAAATGAGAGTTAAATTTTCCCGTCCAGACACCTCCAGCTAGTCTCTCATTGGTTCTCCCTATTCCTGTTCATCTTCCGCGGAATTTGCAAACTGGGCCAAACAGGAGGTTAAAGGCACTGACTCTCCAAGTCGGGAGAGTGTTAGTAAAGCATCTGGAATGTTGCACCCGAGTGCCAGGGGACGAGAACTGAGACATATTTCAACACGTCTCCCGATCACACGGTTGATCATACTCTGGGTTCCACATGCATGTTTTAGCTGAAGGAAGAATCCCTTAAACCTGGAGAGTTGAGACCCGTGGAATGGGTACCATGCAATATGACTTCAAAGGGTCTTCATTTGCTCACCAAAACTCTCCAATCCTATCACTGCTGCGTTTTTGCCCCTGTACTCACGATTGATTCACTTTCAGAGACATAGCAATCCATAGGTTTTAAGATACTTACTAGTCAGGTACATTATTAGGCGTTTAATATGGGGTTTTGAGTCCATTTCGTTGAGCAAGGAGTAGCTCTTGTCTATTACATATTTGGCTTAAGAAACTTTATCTGTGCTCATTTCAATCTCTGGTTTTATGCAGCACCCCAACTCACCTTTCCCCTTAAGCAAGCATAAGTTGGTTTTCTAAATTTGGGACCATGTTCTGTTTTGAAATTCAGTTCCTGTGTAGCCAAGTTTACATTCCGTGTATTAGTGATATCTTATGATGTTTCTTTTTCTGTGTGACTTATTTCAGTTAGAATCATCATACCTGAATCCACTCATTATGCTGCTATGGGCCTGATGACATAGATGTCATTGCTGAGTGATATTGCATTGTACGTAATTACCACAACTTCTTTATCCATTTTTCGCTTTATTCGATATTGAACTTGCACCGTAAACGAGTTTCTTGTAAACAGAGCCATCCCAAACTTTGGGGTGGCTGTGTCTTTTTGATTTTAATTTCCCTAAGCTACAGGACCATAAGTGGAAGTGCCCTAGGCTCTGTTGCTTTGTTTTTTAGATGTTTCAGGAAACACCATACACTTCTCCCGAGTGGCTGTTGGCAATGTACATCCCGCCCATCAGCATAACAAGGCTCCCAGTTCTCCATGGCCTGTCCTGCCTTTCTGGATTTTACACTTTTTTCAGATGGCCCTTTTGACGGGGGGAAGTGAGACTTCATTGTAGTGCAGATTTCCTTTGCAAGCTTGCTTGGTTGGCCAAAAAGGGCGTATGCGTTTTTTCCTGAATATATTCAGGAAAAAACGCATACGCCCTTTTTGGCCAAGTGCATCATTGTCGACCTTCTGCCTCTTTTCCTATGCTTTAAATGCAATTCCAGTCTACCTCCTGAAATCGGTTTCCTGCAATTCTGCCCGGCTTTCAAGTCCTCTTGGCAGCCTTACTTCAGTATATTTTTGGATGATAGCTGTCATTTATAACTCTGCAGGTTTGTGAATTACAGTGCCCCTGAGCTCCTTTCTTCAACTCGCTTTCTTGTGAGCTGGCCGCAACACCGCAGGATTGCTTCAGGCCCTAATCTGGTTCCGGCATGGCACGCTGAGCCTTTGGTTAATTCCTCTTCCTGGTGGGAAATGAGAGTTAAATTTTCCCGTCCAGACACCTCCAGCTAGTCTCTCATTGGTTCTCCCTATTCCTGTTCATCTTCCGCGGAATTTGCAAACTGGGCCAAACAGGAGGTTAAAGGCACTGACTCTCCAAGTCGGGAGAGTGTTAGTAAAGCATCTGG
This sequence comes from Orcinus orca, assembly GCF_937001465.1. Lineage (NCBI taxonomy): Eukaryota > Metazoa > Chordata > Mammalia > Artiodactyla > Delphinidae > Orcinus > Orcinus orca. Next base: position 501,063 of record NW_026043758.1, read on the forward strand.
AATGTTGCACCCGAGTACCAGGGGACGAGAACTGAGACATATTTCAACACGTCTCCCGATCACACGGTTGATCATACTCTGGGTTCCACATGCATGTTTTAGCTGAAGGAAGAATCCCTTAAACCTGGAGAGTTGAGACCCGTGGAATGGGTACCATGCAATATGACTTCAAAGGGTCTTCATTTGCTCACCAAAACTCTCCAATCCTATCACTGCTGCGTTTTTGCCCCTGTACTCACGATTGATTCACTTTCAGAGACATAGCAATCCATAGGTTTTAAGATACTTACTAGTCAGGTACATTATTAGGCGTTTAATATGGGGTTTTGAGTCCATTTCGTTGAGCAAGGAGTAGCTCTTGTCTATTACATATTTGGCTTAAGGAACTTTATCTGTGCTCATTTCAATCTCTGGTTTTATGCAGCACCCCAACTCACCTTTCCCCTTAAGCAAGCATAAGTTGATTTTCTAAATTTGGGACCATGTTCTGTTTTGAAATTCAGTTCCTGTGTAGCCAAGTTTACATTCCGTGTATTAGTGATATCTTATGATGTTTCTTTTTCTGTGTGACTTATTTCAGTTAGAATCATCATACCTGAATCCACTCATTATGCTGCTATGGGCCTGATGACATAGATGTCATTGCTGAGTGATATTGCATTGTACGTAAGTACCACAACTTCTTTATCCATTTTTCGCTTTATGCGATATTGAACTTGTACTGTAAACGAGTTTCTTGTAAACAGAGCCATCCCAAACTTTGGGGTGGCTGTGTCTTTTTGATTTTAATTTCCCTAAGCTATAGGACCATAAGTGGAAGTGCCCTAGGCTCTGTTGCTTTGTTTTTTAGATGTTTCAGGAAACACCATACACTTCTCCCGAGTGGCTGTTGGCAATTTACATCCCGCCCATCAGCATAACAAGGCTCCCAGTTCTCCATGGCCTGTCCTGCCTTTCTGGATTTTACACTTTTTTCAGATGGCCCTTTTGACGGGGGGGGGGAAGTGAGACTTCATTGTAGTGCAGATTTCCTTTGCAAGCTTGCTTGGTTGGCCAAAAAGGGCGTATGCGTTTTTTCCTGAATATATTCAGGAAAAAACGCATACGCCCTTTTTGGCCAAGTGCATCATTGTCGACCTTCTGCCTCTTTTCCTATGCTTTAAATGCAATTCCAGTCTACCTCCTGAAATCGGTTTCCTGCAATTCTGCCCGGCTTTCAAGTCCTCTTGGCAGCCTTACTTCAGTATATTTTTGGATGATAGCTGTCATTTATAACTCTGCAGGTTTGTGAATTACAGTGCCCCTGAGCTCCTTTCTTCAACTCGCTTTCTTGTGAGCTGGCCGCAACACCGCAGGATTGCTTCAGGCCCTAATCTGGTTCCGGCACGGCACGCTGAGCCTTTGGTTAATTCCTCTTCCTGGTGGGAAATGAGAGTTAAATTTTCCCGTCCAGACACCTCCAGCTAGTCTCTCATTGGTTCTCCCTATTCCTGTTCATCTTCCGCGGAATTTGCAAACTGGGCCAAACAGGAGGTTAAAGGCACTGACTCTCCAAGTCGGGAGAGTGTTAGTAAAGCATCTGGAATGTTGCACCCGAGTACCAGGGGACGAGAACTGAGACATATTTCAACACGTCTCCCGATCACACGGTTGATCATACTCTGGGTTCCACATGCATGTTTTAGCTGAAGGAAGAATCCCTTAAACCTGGAGAGTTGAGACCCGTGGAATGGGTACCATGCAATATGACTTCAAAGGGTCTTCATTTGCTCACCAAAACTCTCCAATCCTATCACTGCTGCGTTTTTGCCCCTGTACTCACGATTGATTCACTTTCAGAGACATAGCAATCCATAGGTTTTAAGATACTTACTAGTCAGGTACATTATTAGGCGTTTAATATGGGGTTTTGAGTCCATTTCGTTGAGCAAGGAGTAGCTCTTGTCTATTACATATTTGGCTTAAGGAACTTTATCTGTGCTCATTTCAATCTCTGGTTTTATGCAGCACCCCAACTCACCTTTCCCCTTAAGCAAGCATAAGTTGATTTTCTAAATTTGGGACCATGTTCTGTTTTGAAATTCAGTTCCTGTGTAGCCAAGTTTACATTCCGTGTATTAGTGATATCTTATGATGTTTCTTTTTCTGTGTGACTTATTTCAGTTAGAATCATCATACCTGAATCCACTCATTATGCTGCTATGGGCCTGATGACATAGATGTCATTGCTGAGTGATATTGCATTGTACGTAAGTACCACAACTTCTTTATCCATTTTTCGCTTTATGCGATATTGAACTTGTACCGTAAACGAGTTTCTTGTAAACAGAGCCATCCCAAACTTTGGGGTGGCTGTGTCTTTTTGATTTTAATTTCCCTAAGCTATAGGACCATAAGTGGAAGTGCCCTAGGCTCTGTTGCTTTGTTTTTTAGATGTTTCAGGAAACACCATACACTTCTCCCGAGTGGCTGTTGGCAATTTACATCCCGCCCATCAGCATAACAAGGCTCCCAGTTCTCCATGGCCTGTCCTGCCTTTCTGGATTTTACACTTTTTTCAGATGGCCCTTTTGACGGGGGGGGGGGGAAGTGAGACTTCATTGTAGTGCAGATTTCCTTTGCAAGCTTGCTTGGTTGGCCAAAAAGGGCGTATGCATTTTTTCCTGAATATATTCAGGAAAAAACGCATACGCCCTTTTTGGCCAAGTGCATCATTGTCGACCTTCTGCCTCTTTTCCTATGCTTTAAATGCAATTCCAGTCTACCTCCTGAAATCGGTTTCCTGCAATTCTGCCCGGCTTTCAAGTCCTCTTGGCAGCCTTACTTCAGTATATTTTTGGATGATAGCTGTCATTTATAACTCTGCAGGTTTGTGAATTACAGTGCCCCTGAGCTCCTTTCTTCAACTCGCTTTCTTGTGAGCTGGCCGCAACACCGCAGGATTGCTTCAGGCCCTAATCTGGTTCCGGCACGGCACGCTGAGCCTTTGGTTAATTCCTCTTCCTGGTGGGAAATGAGAGTTAAATTTTCCCGTCCAGACACCTCCAGCTAGTCTCTCATTGGTTCTCCCTATTCCTGTTCATCTTCCGCGGAATTTGCAAACTGGGCCAAACAGGAGGTTAAAGGCACTGACTCTCCAAGTCGGGAGAGTGTTAGTAAAGCATCTGGAATGTTGCACCCGAGTACCAGGGGACGAGAACTGAGACATATTTCAACACGTCTCCCGATCACACGGTTGATCATACTCTGGGTTCCACATGCATGTTTTAGCTGAAGGAAGAATCCCTTAAACCTGGAGAGTTGAGACCCGTGGAATGGGTACCATGCAATATGACTTCAAAGGGTCTTCATTTGCTCACCAAAACTCTCCAATCCTATCACTGCTGCGTTTTTGCCCCTGTACTCACGATTGATTCACTTTCAGAGACATAGCAATCCATAGGTTTTAAGATACTTACTAGTCAGGTACATTATTAGGCGTTTAATATGGGGTTTTGAGTCCATTTCGTTGAGCAAGGAGTAGCTCTTGTCTATTACATATTTGGCTTAAGGAACTTTATCTGTGCTCATTTCAATCTCTGGTTTTATGCAGCACCCCAACTCACCTTTCCCCTTAAGCAAGCATAAGTTGATTTTCTAAATTTGGGACCATGTTCTGTTTTGAAATTCAGTTCCTGTGTAGCCAAGTTTACATTCCGTGTATTAGTGATATCTTATGATGTTTCTTTTTCTGTGTGACTTATTTCAGTTAGAATCATCATACCTGAATCCACTCATTATGCTGCTATGGGCCTGATGACATAGATGTCATTGCTGAGTGATATTGCATTGTACGTAAGTACCACAACTTCTTTATCCATTTTTCGCTTTATGCGATATTGAACTTGTACTGTAAACGAGTTTCTTGTAAACAGAGCCATCCCAAACTTTGGGGTGGCTGTGTCTTTTTGATTTTAATTTCCCTAAGCTATAGGACCATAAGTGGAAGTGCCCTAGGCTCTGTTGCTTTGTTTTTTAGATGTTTCAGGAAACACCATACACTTCTCCCGAGTGGCTGTTGGCAATTTACATCCCGCCCATCAGCATAACAAAGCTCCCAGTTCTCCATGGCCTGTCCTGCCTTTCTGGATTTTACACTTTTTTCAGATGGCCCTTTTGACGGGGGGAAGTGAGACTTCATTGTAGTGCAGATTTCCTTTGCAAGCTTGCTTGGTTGGCCAAAAAGGGCGTATGCGTTTTTTCCTGAATATATTCAGGAAAAAACGCATACGCCCTTTTTGGCCAAGTGCATCATTGTCGACCTTCTGCCTCTTTTCCTATGCTTTAAATGCAATTCCAGTCTACCTCCTGAAATCGGTTTCCTGCAATTCTGCCCGGCTTTCAAGTCCTCTTGGCAGCCTTACTTCAGTATATTTTTGGATGATAGCTGTCATTTATAACTCTGCAGGTTTGTGAATTACAGTGCCCCTGAGCTCCTTTCTTCAACTCGCTTTCTTGTGAGCTGGCCGCAACACCGCAGGATTGCTTCAGGCCCTAATCTGGTTCTGGCACGGCACGCTGAGCCTTTGCTTAATTCCTCTTTCTGGTGGGAAATGAGAGTTAAATTTTCCCGTCCAGACACCTCCAGCTAGTCTCTCATTGGTTCTCCCTATTCCTGTTCATCTTCCGCGGAATTTGCAAACTGGGCCAAACAGGAGGTTAAAGGCACTGACTCTCCAAGTCGGGAGAGTGTTAGTAAAGCATCTGGAATGTTGCACCCGAGTACCAGGGGACGAGAACTGAGACATATTTCAACACGTCTCCCGATCACACGGTTGATCATACTCTGGGTTCCACATGCATGTTTTAGCTGAAGGAAGAATCCCTTAAACCTGGAGAGTTGAGACCCGTGGAATGGGTACCATGCAATATGACTTCAAAGGGTCTTCATTTGCTCACCAAAACTCTCCAATCCTATCACTGCTGCGTTTTTGCCCCTGTACTCACGATTGATTCACTTTCAGAGACATAGCAATCCATAGGTTTTAAGATACTTACTAGTCAGGTACATTATTAGGCGTTTAATATGGGGTTTTGAGTCCATTTCGTTGAGCAAGGAGTAGCTCTTGTCTATTACATATTTGGCTTAAGAAACTTTATCTGTGCTCATTTCAATCTCTGGTTTTATGCAGCACCCCAACTCACCTTTCCCCTTAAGCAAGCATAAGTTGGTTTTCTAAATTTGGGACCATGTTCTGTTTTGAAATTCAGTTCCTGTGTAGCCAAGTTTACATTCCGTGTATTAGTGATATCTTATGATGTTTCTTTTTCTGTGTGACTTATTTCAGTTAGAATCATCATACCTGAATCCACTCATTATGCTGCTATGGGCCTGATGACATAGATGTCATTGCTGAGTGATATTGCATTGTACGTAATTACCACAACTTCTTTATCCATTTTTCGCTTTATGCGATATTGAACTTGCACCGTAAACGAGTTTCTTGTAAACAGAGCCATCCCAAACTTTGGGGTGGCTGTGTCTTTTTGATTTTAATTTCCCTAAGCTATAGGACCATAAGTGGAAGTGCCCTAGGCTCTGTTGCTTTGTTTTTTAGATGTTTCAGGAAACACCATACACTTCTCCCGAGTGGCTGTTGGCAATGTACATCCCGCCCATCAGCATAACAAGGCTCCCAGTTCTCCATGGCCTGTCCTGCCTTTCTGGATTTTACACTTTTTTCAGATGGCCCTTTTGACGGGGGGAAGTGAGACTTCATTGTAGTGCAGATTTCCTTTGCAAGCTTGCTTGGTTGGCCAAAAAGGGCGTATGCGTTTTTTCCTGAATATATTCAGGAAAAAACGCATACGCCCTTTTTGGCCAAGTGCATCATTGTCGACTTTCTGCCTCTTTTCCTATGCTTTAAACGCAATTCCAGTCTACCTCCTGAAATCGGTTTCCTGCAATTCTGCCCGGCTTTCAAGTCCTCTTGGCAGCCTTACTTCAGTATATTTTTGGATGATAGCTGTCATTTATAACTCTGCAGGTTTGTGAATTACAGTGCCCCTGAGCTCCTTTCTTCAACTCGCTTTCTTGTGAGCTGGCCGCAACACCGCAGGATTGCTTCAGGCCCTAATCTGGTTCCGGCATGGCACGCTGAGCCTTTGGTTAATTCCTCTTCCTGGTGGGAAATGAGAGTTAAATTTTCCCGTCCAGACACCTCCAGCTAGTCTCTCATTGGTTCTCCCTATTCCTGTTCATCTTCCGCGGAATTTGCAAACTGGGCCAAACAGGAGGTTAAAGGCACTGACTCTCCAAGTCGGGAGAGTGTTAGTAAAGCATCTGGAATGTTGCACCCGAGTACCAGGGGACGAGAACTGAGACATATTTCAACACGTCTCCCGATCACACGGTTGATCATACTCTGGGTTCCACATGCATGTTTTAGCTGAAGGAAGAATCCCTTAAACCTGGAGAGTTGAGACCCGTGGAATGGGTACTATGCAATATGACTTCAAAGGGTCTTCATTTGCTCACCAAAACTCTCCAATCCTATCACTGCTGCGTTTTTGCCCCTGTACTCACGATTGATTCACTTTCAGAGACATAGCAATCCATAGGTTTTAAGATACTTACTAGTCAGGTACATTATTAGGCGTTTAATATGGGGTTTTGAGTCCATTTCGTTGAGCAAGGAGTAGCTCTTGTCTATTACATATTTGGCTTAAGGAACTTTATCTGTGCTCATTTCAATCTCTGGTTTTATGCAGCACCCCAACTCACCTTTCCCCTTAAGCAAGCATAAGTTGGTTTTCTAAATTTGGGACCATGTTCTGTTTTGAAATTCAGTTCCTGTGTAGCCAAGTTTACATTCCGTGTATTAGTGATATCTTATGATGTTTCTTTTTCTGTGTGACTTATTTCAGTTAGAATCATCATACCTGAATCCACTCATTATGCTGCTATGGGCCTGATGACATAGATGTCATTGCTGAGTGATATTGCATTGTACGTAAGTACCACAACTTCTTTATCCATTTTTCGCTTTATGCGATATTGAACTTGTACCGTAAACGAGTTTCTTGTAAACAGAGCCATCCCAAACTTTGGGGTGGCTGTGTCTTTTTGATTTTAATTTCCCTAAGCTATAGGACCATAAGTGGAAGTGCCCTAGGCTCTGTTGCTTTGTTTTTTAGATGTTTCAGGAAACACCATACACTTCTCCCGAGTGGCTGTTGGCAATGTACATCCCGCCCATCAGCATAACAAGGCTCCCAGTTCTCCATGGCCTGTCCTGCCTTTCTGGATTTTACACTTTTTTCAGATGGCCCTTTTGACGGGGGGGGGGGGAAGTGAGACTTCATTGTAGTGCAGATTTCCTTTGCAAGCTTGCTTGGTTGGCCAAAAAGGGCGTATGCGTTTTTTCCTGAATATATTCAGGAAAAAACGCATACGCCCTTTTTGGCCAAGTGCATCATTGTCGACCTTCTGCCTCTTTTCCTATGCTTTAAATGCAATTCCAGTCTACCTCCTGAAATCGGTTTCCTGCAATTCTGCCCGGCTTTCAAGTCCTCTTGGCAGCCTTACTTCAGTATATTTTTGGATGATAGCTGTCATTTATAACTCTGCAGGTTTGTGAATTACAGTGCCCCTGAGCTCCTTTCTTCAACTCGCTTTCTTGTGAGCTGGCCGCAACACCGCAGGATTGCTTCAGGCCCTAATCTGGTTCCGGCACGGCACGCTGAGCCTTTGGTTAATTCCTCTTCCTGGTGGGAAATGAGAGTTAAATTTTCCCGTCCAGACACCTCCAGCTAGTCTCTCATTGGTTCTCCCTATTCCTGTTCATCTTCCGCGGAATTTGCAAACTGGGCCAAACAGGAGGTTAAAGGCACTGACTCTCCAAGTCGGGAGAGTGTTAGTAAAGCATCTGGAATGTTGCACCCGAGTACCAGGGGACGAGAACTGAGACATATTTCAACACGTCTCCCGATCACACGGTTGATCATACTCTGGGTTCCACATGCATGTTTTAGCTGAAGGAAGAATCCCTTAAACCTGGAGAGTTGAGACCCGTGGAATGGGTACCATGCAATATGACTTCAAAGGGTCTTCATTTGCTCACCAAAACTCTCCAATCCTATCACTGCTGCGTTTTTGCCCCTGTACTCACGATTGATTCACTTTCAGAGACATAGCAATCCATAGGTTTTAAGATACTTACTAGTCAGGTACATTATTAGGCGTTTAATATGGGGTTTTGAGTCCATTTCGTTGAGCAAGGAGTAGCTCTTGTCTATTACATATTTGGCTTAAGGAACTTTATCTGTGCTCATTTCAATCTCTGGTTTTATGCAGCACCCCAACTCACCTTTCCCCTTAAGCAAGCATAAGTTGATTTTCTAAATTTGGGACCATGTTCTGTTTTGAAATTCAGTTCCTGTGTAGCCAAGTTTACATTCCGTGTATTAGTGATATCTTATGATGTTTCTTTTTCTGTGTGACTTATTTCAGTTAGAATCATCATACCTGAATCCACTCATTATGCTGCTATGGGCCTGATGACATAGATGTCATTGCTGAGTGATATTGCATTGTACGTAAGTACCACAACTTCTTTATCCATTTTTCGCTTTATGCGATATTGAACTTGTACCGTAAACGAGTTTCTTGTAAACAGAGCCATCCCAAACTTTGGGGTGGCTGTGTCTTTTTGATTTTAATTTCCCTAAGCTATAGGACCATAAGTGGAAGTGCCCTAGGCTCTGTTGCTTTGTTTTTTAGATGTTTCAGGAAACACCATACACTTCTCCCGAGTGGCTGTTGGCAATTTACATCCCGCCCATCAGCATAACAAGGCTCCCAGTTCTCCATGGCCTGTCCTGCCTTTCTGGATTTTACACTTTTTTCAGATGGCCCTTTTGACGGGGGGGGGGGGGGAAGTGAGACTTCATTGTAGTGCAGATTTCCTTTGCAAGCTTGCTTGGTTGGCCAAAAAGGGCGTATGCGTTTTTTCCTGAATATATTCAGGAAAAAACGCATACGCCCTTTTTGGCCAAGTGCATCATTGTCGACCTTCTGCCTCTTTTCCTATGCTTTAAATGCAATTCCAGTCTACCTCCTGAAATCGGTTTCCTGCAATTCTGCCCGGCTTTCAAGTCCTCTTGGCAGCCTTACTTCAGTATATTTTTGGATGATAGCTGTCATTTATAACTCTGCAGGTTTGTGAATTACAGTGCCCCTGAGCTCCTTTCTTCAACTCGCTTTCTTGTGAGCTGGCCGCAACACCGCAGGATTGCTTCAGGCCCTAATCTGGTTCCGGCACGGCACGCTGAGCCTTTGGTTAATTCCTCTTCCTGGTGGGAAATGAGAGTTAAATTTTCCCGTCCAGACACCTCCAGCTAGTCTCTCATTGGTTCTCCCTATTCCTGTTCATCTTCCGTGGAATTTGCAAACTGGGCCAAACAGGAGGTTAAAGGCACTGACTCTCCAAGTCGGGAGAGTGTTAGTAAAGCATCTGGAATGTTGCACCCGAGTACCAGGGGACGAGAACTGAGACATATTTCAACACGTCTCCCGATCACACGGTTGATCATACTCTGGGTTCCACATGCATGTTTTAGCTGAAGGAAGAATCCCTTAAACCTGGAGAGTTGAGACCCGTGGAATGGGTACCATGCAATATGACTTCAAAGGGTCTTCATTTGCTCACCAAAACTCTCCAATCCTATCACTGCTGCGTTTTTGCCCCTGTACTCACGATTGATTCACTTTCAGAGACATAGCAATCCATAGGTTTTAAGATACTTACTAGTCAGGTACATTATTAGGCGTTTAATATGGGGTTTTGAGTCCATTTCGTTGAGCAAGGAGTAGCTCTTGTCTATTACATATTTGGCTTAAGGAACTTTATCTGTGCTCATTTCAATCTCTGGTTTTATGCAGCACCCCAACTCACCTTTCCCCTTAAGCAAGCATAAGTTGATTTTCTAAATTTGGGACCATGTTCTGTTTTGAAATTCAGTTCCTGTGTAGCCAAGTTTACATTCCGTGTATTAGTGATATCTTATGATGTTTCTTTTTCTGTGTGACTTATTTCAGTTAGAATCATCATACCTGAATCCACTCATTATGCTGCTATGGGCCTGATGACATAGATGTCATTGCTGAGTGATATTGCATTGTACGTAAGTACCACAACTTCTTTATCCATTTTTCGCTTTATGCGATATTGAACTTGTACTGTAAACGAGTTTCTTGTAAACAGAGCCATCCCAAACTTTGGGGTGGCTGTGTCTTTTTGATTTTAATTTCCCTAAGCTATAGGACCATAAGTGGAAGTGCCCTAGGCTCTGTTGCTTTGTTTTTTAGATGTTTCAGGAAACACCATACACTTCTCCCGAGTGGCTGTTGGCAATTTACATCCCGCCCATCAGCATAACAAGGCTCCCAGTTCTCCATGGCCTGTCCTGCCTTTCTGGATTTTACACTTTTTTCAGATGGCCCTTTTGACGGGGGGAAGTGAGACTTCATTGTAGTGCAGATTTCCTTTGCAAGCTTGCTTGGTTGGCCAAAAAGGGCGTATGCGTTTTTTCCTGAATATATTCAGGAAAAAACGCATACGCCCTTTTTGGCCAAGTGCATCATTGTCGACCTTCTGCCTCTTTTCCTATGCTTTAAATGCAATTCCAGTCTACCTCCTGAAATCGGTTTCCTGCAATTCTGCCCGGCTTTCAAGTCCTCTTGGCAGCCTTACTTCAGTATATTTTTGGATGATAGCTGTCATTTATAACTCTGCAGGTTTGTGAATTACAGTGCCCCTGAGCTCCTTTCTTCAACTCGCTTTCTTGTGAGCTGGCCGCAACACCGCAGGATTGCTTCAGGCCCTAATCTGGTTCTGGCACGGCACGCTGAGCCTTTGCTTAATTCCTCTTCCTGGTGGGAAATGAGAGTTAAATTTTCCCGTCCAGACACCTCCAGCTAGTCTCTCATTGGTTCTCCCTATTCCTGTTCATCTTCCGCGGAATTTGCAAACTGGGCCAAACAGGAGGTTAAAGGCACTGACTCTCCAAGTCGGGAGAGTGTTAGTAAAGCATCTGGAATGTTGCACCCGAGTACCAGGGGACGAGAACTGAGACATATTTCAACACGTCTCCCGATCACACGGTTGATCATACTCTGGGTTCCACATGCATGTTTTAGCTGAAGGAAGAATCCCTTAAACCTGGAGAGTTGAGACCCGTGGAATGGGTACCATGCAATATGACTTCAAAGGGTCTTCATTTGCTCACCAAAACTCTCCAATCCTATCACTGCTGCGTTTTTGCCCCTGTACTCACGATTGATTCACTTTCAGAGACATAGCAATCCATAGGTTTTAAGATACTTACTAGTCAGGTACATTATTAGGCGTTTAATATGGGGTTTTGAGTCCATTTCGTTGAGCAAGGAGTAGCTCTTGTCTATTACATATTTGGCTTAAGAAACTTTATCTGTGCTCATTTCAATCTCTGGTTTTATGCAGCACCCCAACTCACCTTTCCCCTTAAGCAAGCATAAGTTGGTTTTCTAAATTTGGGACCATGTTCTGTTTTGAAATTCAGTTCCTGTGTAGCCAAGTTTACATTCCGTGTATTAGTGATATGTTATGATGTTTCTTTTTCTGTGTGACTTATTTCAGTTAGAATCATCATACCTGAATCCACTCATTATGCTGCTATGGGCCTGATGACATAGATGTCATTGCTGAGTGATATTGCATTGTACGTAATTACCACAACTTCTTTATCCATTTTTCGCTTTATGCGATATTGAACTTGCACCGTAAACGAGTTTCTTGTAAACAGAGCCATCCCAAACTTTGGGGTGGCTGTGTCTTTTTGATTTTAATTTCCCTAAGCTATAGGACCATAAGTGGAAGTGCCCTAGGCTCTGTTGCTTTGTTTTTTAGATGTTTCAGGAAACACCATACACTTCTCCCGAGTGGCTGTTGGCAATGTACATCCCGCCCATCAGCATAACAAGGCTCCCAGTTCTCCATGGCCTGTCCTGCCTTTCTGGATTTTACACTTTTTTCAGATGGCCCTTTTGACGGGGGGAAGTGAGACTTCATTGTAGTGCAGATTTCCTTTGCAAGCTTGCTTGGTTGGCCAAAAAGGGCGTATGCGTTTTTTCCTGAATATATTCAGGAAAAAACGCATACGCCCTTTTTGGCCAAGTGCATCATTGTCGACTTTCTGCCTCTTTTCCTATGCTTTAAATGCAATTCCAGTCTACCTCCTGAAATCGGTTTCCTGCAATTCTGCCCGGCTTTCAAGTCCTCTTGGCAGCCTTACTTCAGTATATTTTTGGATGATAGCTGTCATTTATAACTCTGCAGGTTTGTGAATGACAGTGCCCCTGAGCTCCTTTCTTCAACTCGCTTTCTTGTGAGCTGGCCGCAACACCGCAGGATTGCTTCAGGCCCTAATCTGGTTCCGGCATGGCACGCTGAGCCTTTGGTTAATTCCTCTTCCTGGTGGGAAATGAGAGTTAAATTTTCCCGTCCAGACACCTCCAGCTAGTCTCTCATTGGTTCTCCCTATTCCTGTTCATCTTCCGCGGAATTTGCAAACTGGGCCAAACAGGAGGTTAAAGGCACTGACTCTCCAAGTCGGGAGAGTGTTAGTAAAGCATCTGGAATGTTGCACCCGAGTACCAGGGGACGAGAACTGAGACATATTTCAACACGTCTCCCGATCACACGGTTGATCATACTCTGGGTTCCACATGCATGTTTTAGCTGAAGGAAGAATCCCTTAAACCTGGAGAGTTGAGACCCGTGGAATGGGTACCATGCAATATGACTTCAAAGGGTCTTCATTTGCTCACCAAAACTCTCCAATCCTATCACTGCTGCGTTTTTGCCCCTGTACTCACGATTGATTCACTTTCAGAGACATAGCAATCCATAGGTTTTAAGATACTTACTAGTCAGGTACATTATTAGGCGTTTAATATGGGGTTTTGAGTCCATTTCGTTGAGCAAGGAGTAGCTCTTGTCTATTACATATTTGGCTTAAGAAACTTTATCTGTGCTCATTTCAATCTCTGGTTTTATGCAGCACCCCAACTCACCTTTCCCCTTAAGCAAGCATAAGTTGATTTTCTAAATTTGGGACCATGTTCTGTTTTGAAATTCAGTTCCTGTGTAGCCAAGTTTACATTCCGTGTATTAGTGATATCTTATGATGTTTCTTTTTCTGTGTGACTTATTTCAGGTAGAATCATCATACCTGAATCCACTCATTATGCTGCTATGGGCCTGATGACATAGATGTCATTGCTGAGTGATATTGCATTCTACGTAATTACCACAACTTCTTTATCCATTTTTCGCTTTATGCGATATTGAACTTGTACCGTAAACGAGGTTCTTGTAAACAGAGCCATCCCAAACTTTGGGGTGGCTGTGTCTTTTTGATTTTAATTTCCCTAAGCTATAGGACCATAAGTGGAAGTGCCCTAGGCTCTGTTGCTTTGTTTTTTAGATGTTTCAGGAAACACCATACACTTCTCCCGAGTGGCTGTTGGCAATTTACATCCCGCCCATCAGCATAACAAAGCTCCCAGTTCTCCATGGCCTGTCCTGCCTTTCTGGATTTTACACTTTTTTCAGATGGCCCTTTTGACGGGGGGGGGGGGGGGAAGTGAGACTTCATTGTAGTGCAGATTTCCTTTGCAAGCTTGCTTGGTTGGCCAAAAAGGGCGTATGCGTTTTTTCCTGAATATATTCAGGAAAAAACGCATACGCCCTTTTTGGCCAAGTGCATCATTGTCGACCTTCTGCCTCTTTTCCTATGCTTTAAATGCAATTCCAGTCTACCTCCTGAAATCGGTTTCCTGCAATTCTGCCCGGCTTTCAAGTCCTCTTGGCAGCCTTACTTCAGTATATTTTTGGATGATAGCTGTCATTTATAACTCTGCAGGTTTGTGAATTACAGTGCCCCTGAGCTCCTTTCTTCAACTCGCTTTCTTGTGAGCTGGCCGCAACACCGCAGGATTGCTTCAGGCCCTAATCTGGTTCCGGCACGGCACGCTGAGCCTTTGGTTAATTCCTCTTCCTGGTGGGAAATGAGAGTTAAATTTTCCCGTCCAGACACCTCCAGCTAGTCTCTCATTGGTTCTCCCTATTCCTGTTCATCTTCCGCGGAATTTGCAAACTGGGCCAAACAGGAGGTTAAAGGCACTGACTCTCCAAGTCGGGAGAGTGTTAGTAAAGCATCTGGAATGTTGCACCCGAGTACCAGGGGACGAGAACTGAGACATATTTCAACACGTCTCCCGATCACACGGTTGATCATACTCTGGGTTCCACATGCATGTTTTAGCTGAAGGAAGAATCCCTTAAACCTGGAGAGTTGAGACCCGTGGAATGGGTACCATGCAATATGACTTCAAAGGGTCTTCATTTGCTCACCAAAACTCTCCAATCCTATCACTGCTGCGTTTTTGCCCCTGTACTCACGATTGATTCACTTTCAGAGACATAGCAATCCATAGGTTTTAAGATACTTACTAGTCAGGTACATTATTAGGCGTTTAATATGGGGTTTTGAGTCCATTTCGTTGAGCAAGGAGTAGCTCTTGTCTATTACATATTTGGCTTAAGGAACTTTATCTGTGCTCATTTCAATCTCTGGTTTTATGCAGCACCCCAACTCACCTTTCCCCTTAAGCAAGCATAAGTTGATTTTCTAAATTTGGGACCATGTTCTGTTTTGAAATTCAGTTCCTGTGTAGCCAAGTTTACATTCCGTGTATTAGTGATATCTTATGATGTTTCTTTTTCTGTGTGACTTATTTCAGTTAGAATCATCATACCTGAATCCACTCATTATGCTGCTATGGGCCTGATGACATAGATGTCATTGCTGAGTGATATTGCATTGTACGTAAGTACCACAACTTCTTTATCCATTTTTCGCTTTATGCGATATTGAACTTGTACCGTAAACGAGTTTCTTGTAAACAGAGCCATCCCAAACTTTGGGGTGGCTGTGTCTTTTTGATTTTAATTTCCCTAAGCTATAGGACCATAAGTGGAAGTGCCCTAGGCTCTGTTGCTTTGTTTTTTAGATGTTTCAGGAAACACCATACACTTCTCCCGAGTGGCTGTTGGCAATTTACATCCCGCCCATCAGCATAACAAGGCTCCCAGTTCTCCATGGCCTGTCCTGCCTTTCTGGATTTTACACTTTTTTCAGATGGCCCTTTTGACGGGGGGGGGGGGGGAAGTGAGACTTCATTGTAGTGCAGATTTCCTTTGCAAGCTTGCTTGGTTGGCCAAAAAGGGCGTATGCGTTTTTTCCTGAATATATTCAGGAAAAAACGCATACGCCCTTTTTGGCCAAGTGCATCATTGTCGACCTTCTGCCTCTTTTCCTATGCTTTAAATGCAATTCCAGTCTACCTCCTGAAATCGGTTTCCTGCAATTCTGCCCGGCTTTCAAGTCCTCTTGGCAGCCTTACTTCAGTATATTTTTGGATGATAGCTGTCATTTATAACTCTGCAGGTTTGTGAATTACAGTGCCCCTGAGCTCCTTTCTTCAACTCTCTTTCTTGTGAGCTGGCCGCAACACCGCAGGATTGCTTCAGGCCCTAATCTGGTTCCGGCACGGCACGCTGAGCCTTTGGTTAATTCCACTTCCTGGTGGGAAATGAGAGTTAAATTTTCCCGTCCAGACACCTCCAGCTAGTCTCTCATTGGTTCTCCCTATTCCTGTTCATCTTCCGCGGAATTTGCAAACTGGGCCAAACAGGAGGTTAAAGGCACTGACTCTCCAAGTCGGGAGAGTGTTAGTAAAGCATCTGGAATGTTGCACCCGAGTACCAGGGGACGAGAACTGAGACATATTTCAACACGTCTCCCGATCACACGGTTGATCATACTCTGGGTTCCACATGCATGTTTTAGCTGAAGGAAGAATCCCTTAAACCTGGAGAGTTGAGACCCGTGGAATGGGTACCATGCAATATGACTTCAAAGGGTCTTCATTTGCTCACCAAAACTCTCCAATCCTATCACTGCTGCGTTTTTGCCCCTGTACTCACGATTGATTCACTTTCAGAGACATAGCAATCCATAGGTTTTAAGATACTTACTAGTCAGGTACATTATTAGGCGTTTAATATGGGGTTTTGAGTCCATTTCGTTGAGCAAGGAGTAGCTCTTGTCTATTACATATTTGGCTTAAGGAACTTTATCTGTGCTCATTTCAATCTCTGGTTTTATGCAGCACCCCAACTCACCTTTCCCCTTAAGCAAGCATAAGTTGATTTTCTAAATTTGGGACCATGTTCTGTTTTGAAATTCAGTTCCTGTGTAGCCAAGTTTACATTCCGTGTATTAGTGATATCTTATGATGTTTCTTTTTCTGTGTGACTTATTTCAGTTAGAATCATCATACCTGAATCCACTCATTATGCTGCTATGGGCCTGATGACATAGATGTCATTGCTGAGTGATATTGCATTGTACGTAAGTACCACAACTTCCTTATCCATTTTTCGCTTTATGCGATATTGAACTTGTACCGTAAACGAGTTTCTTGTAAACAGAGCCATCCCAAACTTTGGGGTGGCTGTGTCTTTTTGATTTTAATTTCCCTAAGCTATAGGACCATAAGTGGAAGTGCCCTAGGCTCTGTTGCTTTGTTTTTTAGATGTTTCAGGAAACACCATACACTTCTCCCGAGTGGCTGTTGGCAATTTACATCCCGCCCATCAGCATAACAAAGCTCCCAGTTCTCCATGGCCTGTCCTGCCTTTCTGGATTTTACACTTTTTTCAGATGGCCCTTTTGACGGGGGGAAGTGAGACTTCATTGTAGTGCAGATTTCCTTTGCAAGCTTGCTTGGTTGGCCAAAAAGGGCGTATGCGTTTTTTCCTGAATATATTCAGGAAAAAACGCATACGCCCTTTTTGGCCAAGTGCATCATTGTCGACCTTCTGCCTCTTTTCCTATGCTTTAAATGCAATTCCAGTCTACCTCCTGAAATCGGTTTCCTGCAATTCTGCCCGGCTTTCAAGTCCTCTTGGCAGCCTTACTTCAGTATATTTTTGGATGATAGCTGTCATTTATAACTCTGCAGGTTTGTGAATTACAGTGCCCCTGAGCTCCTTTCTTCAACTCGCTTTCTTGTGAGCTGGCCGCAACACCGCAGGATTGCTTCAGGCCCTAATCTGGTTCTGGCACGGCACGCTGAGCCTTTGGTTAATTCCTCTTCCTGGTGGGAAATGAGAGTTAAATTTTCCCGTCCAGACACCTCCAGCTAGTCTCTCATTGGTTCTCCCTATTCCTGTTCATCTTCCGCGGAATTTGCAAACTGGGCCAAACAGGAGGTTAAAGGCACTGACTCTCCAAGTCGGGAGAGTGTTAGTAAAGCATCTGGAATGTTGCACCCGAGTACCAGGGGACGAGAACTGAGACATATTTCAACACGTCTCCCGATCACACGGTTGATCATACTCTGGGTTCCACATGCATGTTTTAGCTGAAGGAAGAATCCCTTAAACCTGGAGAGTTGAGACCCGTGGAATGGGTACCATGCAATATGACTTCAAAGGGTCTTCATTTGCTCACCAAAACTCTCCAATCCTATCACTGCTGCGTTTTTGCCCCTGTACTCACGATTGATTCACTTTCAGAGACATAGCAATCCATAGGTTTTAAGATACTTACTAGTCAGGTACATTATTAGGCGTTTAATATGGGGTTTTGAGTCCATTTCGTTGAGCAAGGAGTAGCTCTTGTCTATTACATATTTGGCTTAAGAAACTTTATCTGTGCTCATTTCAATCTCTGGTTTTATGCAGCACCCCAACTCACCTTTCCCCTTAAGCAAGCATAAGTTGGTTTTCTAAATTTGGGACCATGTTCTGTTTTGAAATTCAGTTCCTGTGTAGCCAAGTTTACATTCCGTGTATTAGTGATATGTTATGATGTTTCTTTTTCTGTGTGACTTATTTCAGTTAGAATCATCATACCTGAATCCACTCATTATGCTGCTATGGGCCTGATGACATAGATGTCATTGCTGAGTGATATTGCATTGTACGTAATTACCACAACTTCTTTATCCATTTTTCGCTTTATGCGATATTGAACTTGCACCGTAAACGAGTTTCTTGTAAACAGAGCCATCCCAAACTTTGGGGTGGCTGTGTCTTTTTGATTTTAATTTCCCTAAGCTATAGGACCATAAGTGGAAGTGCCCTAGGCTCTGTTGCTTTGTTTTTTAGATGTTTCAGGAAACACCATACACTTCTCCCGAGTGGCTGTTGGCAATGTACATCCCGCCCATCAGCATAACAAGGCTCCCAGTTCTCCATGGCCTGTCCTGCCTTTCTGGATTTTACACTTTTTTCAGATGGCCCTTTTGACGGGGGGAAGTGAGACTTCATTGTAGTGCAGATTTCCTTTGCAAGCTTGCTTGGTTGGCCAAAAAGGGCGTATGCGTTTTTTCCTGAATATATTCAGGAAAAAACGCATACGCCCTTTTTGGCCAAGTGCATCATTGTCGACCTTCTGCCTCTTTTCCTATGCTTTAAATGCAATTCCAGTCTACCTCCTGAAATCGGTTTCCTGCAATTCTGCCCGGCTTTCAAGTCCTCTTGGCAGCCTTACTTCAGTATATTTTTGGATGATAGCTGTCATTTATAACTCTGCAGGTTTGTGAATTACAGTGCCCCTGAGCTCCTTTCTTCAACTCGCTTTCTTGTGAGCTGGCCGCAACACCGCAGGATTGCTTCAGGCCCTAATCTGGTTCCGGCATGGCACGCTGAGCCTTTGGTTAATTCCTCTTCCTGGTGGGAAATGAGAGTTAAATTTTCCCGTCCAGACACCTCCAGCTAGTCTCTCATTGGTTCTCCCTATTCCTGTTCATCTTCCGCGGAATTTGCAAACTGGGCCAAACAGGAGGTTAAAGGCACTGACTCTCCAAGTCGGGAGAGTGTTAGTAAAGCATCTGGAATGTTGCACCCGAGTACCAGGGGACGAGAACTGAGACATATTTCAACACGTCTCCCGATCACACGGTTGATCATACTCTGGGTTCCACATGCATGTTTTAGCTGAAGGAAGAATCCCTTAAACCTGGAGAGTTGAGACCCGTGGAATGGGTACCATGCAATATGACTTCAAAGGGTCTTCATTTGCTCACCAAAACTCTCCAATCCTATCACTGCTGCGTTTTTGCCCCTGTACTCACGATTGATTCACTTTCAGAGACATAGCAATCCATAGGTTTTAAGATACTTACTAGTCAGGTACATTATTAGGCGTTTAATATGGGGTTTTGAGTCCATTTCGTTGAGCAAGGAGTAGCTCTTGTCTATTACATATTTGGCTTAAGGAACTTTATCTGTGCTCATTTCAATCTCTGGTTTTATGCAGCACCCCAACTCACCTTTCCCCTTAAGCAAGCATAAGTTGATTTTCTAAATTTGGGACCATGTTCTGTTTTGAAATTCAGTTCCTGTGTAGCCAAGTTTACATTCCGTGTATTAGTGATATCTTATGATGTTTCTTTTTCTGTGTGACTTATTTCAGTTAGAATCATCATACCTGAATCCACTCATTATGCTGCTATGGGCCTGATGACATAGATGTCATTGCTGAGTGATATTGCATTGTACGTAAGTACCACAACTTCTTTATCCATTTTTCGCTTTATGCGATATTGAACTTGTACCGTAAACGAGTTTCTTGTAAACAGAGCCATCCCAAACTTTGGGGTGGCTGTGTCTTTTTGATTTTAATTTCCCTAAGCTATAGGACCATAAGTGGAAGTGCCCTAGGCTCTGTTGCTTTGTTTTTTAGATGTTTCAGGAAACACCATACACTTCTCCCGAGTGGCTGTTGGCAATGTACATCCCGCCCATCAGCATAACAAGGCTCCCAGTTCTCCATGGCCTGTCCTGCCTTTCTGGATTTTACACTTTTTTCAGATGGCCCTTTTGACGGGGGGAAGTGAGACTTCATTGTAGTGCAGATTTCCTTTGCAAGCTTGCTTGGTTGGCCAAAAAGGGCGTATGCGTTTTTTCCTGAATATATTCAGGAAAAAACGCATACGCCCTTTTTGGCCAAGTGCATCATTGTCGACATTCTGCCTCTTTTCCTATGCTTTAAATGCAATTCCAGTCTACCTCCTGAAATCGGTTTCCTGCAATTCTGCCCGGCTTTCAAGTCCTCTTGGCAGCCTTACTTCAGTATATTTTTGGATGATAGCTGTCATTTATAACTCTGCAGGTTTGTGAATTACAGTGCCCCTGAGCTCCTTTCTTCAACTCGCTTTCTTGTGAGCTGGCCGCAACACCGCAGGATTGCTTCAGGCCCTAATCTGGTTCCGGCATGGCACGCTGAGCCTTTGGTTAATTCCTCTTCCTGGTGGGAAATGAGAGTTAAATTTTCCCGTCCAGACACCTCCAGCTAGTCTCTCATTGGTTCTCCCTATTCCTGTTCATCTTCCGCGGAATTTGCAAACTGGGCCAAACAGGAGGTTAAAGGCACTGACTCTCCAAGTCGGGAGAGTGTTAGTAAAGCATCTGGAATGTTGCACCCGAGTACCAGGGGACGAGAACTGAGACATATTTCAACACGTCTCCCGATCACACGGTTGATCATACTCTGGGTTCCACATGCATGTTTTAGCTGAAGGAAGAATCCCTTAAACCTGGAGAGTTGAGACCCGTGGAATGGGTACCATGCAATATGACTTCAAAGGGTCTTCATTTGCTCACCAAAACTCTCCAATCCTATCACTGCTGCGTTTTTGCCCCTGTACTCACGATTGATTCACTTTCAGAGACATAGCAATCCATAGGTTTTAAGATACTTACTAGTCAGGTACATTATTAGGCGTTTAATATGGGGTTTTGAGTCCATTTCGTTGAGCAAGGAGTAGCTCTTGTCTATTACATATTTGGCTTAAGGAACTTTATCTGTGCTCATTTCAATCTCTGGTTTTATGCAGCACCCCAACTCACCTTTCCCCTTAAGCAAGCATAAGTTGGTTTTCTAAATTTGGGACCATGTTCTGTTTTGAAATTCAGTTCCTGTGTAGCCAAGTTTACATTCCGTGTATTAGTGATATCTTATGATGTTTCTTTTTCTGTGTGACTTATTTCAGTTAGAATCATCATACCTGAATCCACTCATTATGCTGCTATGGGCCTGATGACATAGATGTCATTGCTGAGTGATATTGCATTGTACGTAAGTACCACAACTTCTTTATCCATTTTTCGCTTTATGCGATATTGAACTTGTACCGTAAACGAGTTTCTTGTAAACAGAGCCATCCCAAACTTTGGGGTGGCTGTGTCTTTTTGATTTTAATTTCCCTAAGCTATAGGACCATAAGTGGAAGTGCCCTAGGCTCTGTTGCTTTGTTTTTTAGATGTTTCAGGAAACACCATACACTTCTCCCGAGTGGCTGTTGGCAATTTACATCCCGCCCATCAGCATAACAAGGCTCCCAGTTCTCCATGGCCTGTCCTGCCTTTCTGGATTTTACACTTTTTTCAGATGGCCCTTTTGACGGGGGGGGGAAGTGAGACTTCATTGTAGTGCAGATTTCCTTTGCAAGCTTGCTTGGTTGGCCAAAAAGGGCGTATGCGTTTTTTCCTGAATATATTCAGGAAAAAACGCATACGCCCTTTTTGGCCAAGTGCATCATTGTCGACCTTCTGCCTCTTTTCCTATGCTTTAAATGCAATTCCAGTCAACCTCCTGAAATCGGTTTCCTGCAATTCTGCCCGGCTTTCAAGTCCTCTTGGCAGCCTTACTTCAGTATATTTTTGGATGATAGCTGTCATTTATAACTCTGCAGGTTTGTGAATTACAGTGCCCCTGAGCTCCTTTCTTCAACTCGCTTTCTTGTGAGCTGGCCGCAACACCGCAGGATTGCTTCAGGCCCTAATCTGGTTCCGGCATGGCACGCTGAGCCTTTGGTTAATTCCTCTTCCTGGTGGGAAATGAGAGTTAAATTTTCCCGTCCAGACACCTCCAGCTAGTCTCTCATTGGTTCTCCCTATTCCTGTTCATCTTCCGCGGAATTTGCAAACTGGGCCAAACAGGAGGTTAAAGGCACTGACTCTCCAAGTCGGGAGAGTGTTAGTAAAGCATCTGGAATGTTGCACCCGAGTACCAGGGGACGAGAACTGAGACATATTTCAACACGTCTCCCGATCACACGGTTGATCATACTCTGGGTTCCACATGCATGTTTTAGCTGAAGGAAGAATCCCTTAAACCTGGAGAGTTGAGACCCGTGGAATGGGTACCATGCAATATGACTTCAAAGGGTCTTCATTTGCTCACCAAAACTCTCCAATCCTATCACTGCTGCGTTTTTGCCCCTGTACTCACGATTGATTCACTTTCAGAGACATAGCAATCCATAGGTTTTAAGATACTTACTAGTCAGGTACATTATTAGGCGTTTAATATGGGGTTTTGAGTCCATTTCGTTGAGCAAGGAGTAGCTCTTGTCTATTACATATTTGGCTTAAGAAACTTTATCTGTGCTCATTTCAATCTCTGGTTTTATGCAGCACCCCAACTCACCTTTCCCCTTAAGCAAGCATAAGTTGGTTTTCTAAATTTGGGACCATGTTCTGTTTTGAAATTCAGTTCCTGTGTAGCCAAGTTTACATTCCGTGTATTAGTGATATCTTATGATGTTTCTTTTTCTGTGTGACTTATTTCAGGTAGAATCATCATACCTGAATCCACTCATTATGCTGCTATGGGCCTGATGACATAGATGTCATTGCTGAGTGATATTGCATTCTACGTAATTACCACAACTTCTTTATCCATTTTTCGCTTTATGCGATATTGAACTTGTACCGTAAACGAGGTTCTTGTAAACAGAGCCATCCCAAACTTTGGGGTGGCTGTGTCTTTTTGATTTTAATTTCCCTAAGCTATAGGACCATAAGTGGAAGTGCCCTAGGCTCTGTTGCTTTGTTTTTTAGATGTTTCAGGAAACACCATACACTTCTCCCGAGTGGCTGTTGGCAATTTACATCCCGCCCATCAGCATAACAAAGCTCCCAGTTCTCCATGGCCTGTCCTGCCATTCTGGATTTTACACTTTTTTCAGATGGCCCTTTTGACGGGGGGAAGTGAGACTTCATTGTAGTGCAGATTTCCTTTGCAAGCTTGCTTGGTTGGCCAAAAAGGGCGTATGCGTTTTTTCCTGAATATATTCAGGAAAAAACGCTTACGCCCTTTTTGGCCAAGTGCATCATTGTCGACCTTCTGCCTCTTTTCCTATGCTTTAAATGCAATTCCAGTCTACCTCCTGAAATCGGTTTCCTGCAATTCTGCCCGGCTTTCAAGTCCTCTTGACAGCCTTACTTCAGTATATTTTTGGATGATAGCTGTCATTTATAACTCTGCAGGTTTGTGAATTACAGTGCCCCTGAGCTCCTTTCTTCAACTCGCTTTCTTGTGAGCTGGCCGCAACACCGCAGGATTGCTTCAGGCCCTAATCTGGTTCCGGCATGGCACGCTGAGCCTTTGGTTAATTCCTCTTCCTGGTGGGAAATGAGAGTTAAATTTTCCCGTCCAGACACCTCCAGCTAGTCTCTCATTGGTTCTCCCTATTCCTGTTCATCTTCCGCGGAATTTGCAAACTGGGCCAAACAGGAGGTTAAAGGCACTGACTCTCCAAGTCGGGAGAGTGTTAGTAAAGCATCTGGAATGTTGCACCCGAGTACCAGGGGACGAGAACTGAGACATATTTCAACACGTCTCCCGATCACACGGTTGATCATACTCTGGGTTCCACATGCATGTTTTAGCTGAAGGAAGAATCCCTTAAACCTGGAGAGTTGAGACCCGTGGAATGGGTACCATGCAATATGACTTCAAAGGGTCTTCATTTGCTCACCAAAACTCTCCAATCCTATCACTGCTGCGTTTTTGCCCCTGTACTCACGATTGATTCACTTTCAGAGACATAGCAATCCATAGGTTTTAAGATACTTACTAGTCAGGTACATTATTAGGCGTTTAATATGGGGTTTTGAGTCCATTTCGTTGAGCAAGGAGTAGCTCTTGTCTATTACATATTTGGCTTAAGAAACTTTATCTGTGCTCATTTCAATCTCTGGTTTTATGCAGCACCCCAACTCACCTTTCCCCTTAAGCAAGCATAAGTTGATTTTCTAAATTTGGGACCATGTTCTGTTTTGAAATTCAGTTCCTGTGTAGCCAAGTTTACATTCCGTGTATTAGTGATATCTTATGATGTTTCTTTTCTGTGTGACTTATTTCAGTTAGAATCATCATACCTGAATCCACTCATTATGCTGCTATGGGCCTGATGACATAGATGTCATTGCTGAGTGATATTGCATTGTACGTAAGTACCACAACTTCTTTATCCATTTTTCGCTTTATGCGATATTGAACTTGTACCGTAAACGAGTTTCTTGTAAACAGAGCCATCCCAAACTTTGGGGTGGCTGTGTCTTTTTGATTTTAATTTCCCTAAGCTGCAGGACCATAAGTGGAAGTGCCCTAGGCTCTGTTGCTTTGTTTTTTAGATGTTTCAGGAAACACCATACACTTCTCCCGAGTGGCTGTTGGCAATTTACATCCCGCCCATCAGCATAACAAGGCTCCCAGTTCTCCATGGCCTGTCCTGCCTTTCTGGATTTTACACTTTTTTCAGATGGCCCTTTTGACAGGGGGGAAGTGAGACTTCATTGTAGTGCAGATTTCCTTTGCAAGCTTGCTTGGTTGGCCAAAAAGGGCGTATGCGTTTTTCCCTGAATATATTCAGGAAAAAACGCATACGCCCTTTTTGGCCAAGTGCATCATTGTCGACCTTCTGCCTCTTTTCCTATGCTTTAAATGCAATTCCAGTCTACCTCCTGAAATCGGTTTCCTGCAATTCTGCCCGGCTTTCAAGTCCTCTTGGCAGCCTTACTTCAGTATATTTTTGGATGATAGCTGTCATTTATAACTCTGCAGGTTTGTGAATTACAGTGCCCCTGAGCTCCTTTCTTCAAGTCGCTTTCTTGTGAGCTGGCCGCAACACCGCAGGATTGCTTCAGGCCCTAATCTGGTTCCGGCATGGCACGCTGAGCCTTTGGTTAATTCCTCTTCCTGGTGGGAAATGAGAGTTAAATTTTCCCGTCCAGACACCTCCAGCTAGTCTCTCATTGGTTCTCCCTATTCCTGTTCATCTTCCGCGGAATTTGCAAACTGGGCCAAACAGGAGGTTAAAGGCACTGACTCTCCAAGTCGGGAGAGTGTTAGTAAAGCATCTGGAATGTTGCACCCGAGTACCAGGGGACGAGAACTGAGACATATTTCAACACGTCTCCCGATCACACGGTTGATCATACTCTGGGTTCCACATGCATGTTTTAGCTGAAGGAAGAATCCCTTAAACCTGGAGAGTTGAGACCCGTGGAATGGGTACCATGCAATATGACTTCAAAGGGTCTTCATTTGCTCACCAAAACTCTCCAATCCTATCACTGCTGCGTTTTTGCCCCTGTACTCACGATTGATTCACTTTCAGAGACATAGCAATCCATAGGTTTTAAGATACTTACTAGTCAGGTACATTATTAGGCGTTTAATATGGGGTTTTGAGTCCATTTCGTTGAGCAAGGAGTAGCTCTTGTCTATTACATATTTGGCTTAAGGAACTTTATCTGTGCTCATTTCAATCTCTGGTTTTATGCAGCACCCCAACTCACCTTTCCCCTTAAGCAAGCATAAGCTGATTTTCTAAATTTGGGACCATGTTCTGTTTTGAAATTCAGTTCCTGTGTAGCCAAGGTTACATTCCGTGTATTAGTGATATCTTATGATGTTTCTTTTTCTGTGTGACTTATTTCAGTTAGAATCATCATACCTGAATCCACTCATTATGCTGCTATGGGCCTGATGACATAGATGTCATTGCTGAGTGATATTGCATTGTACGTAAGTACCACAACTTCTTTATCCATTTTTCGCTTTATGCGATATTGAACTTGTACCGTAAACGAGTTTCTTGTAAACAGAGCCATTCCAAACTTTGGGGTGGCTGTGTCTTTTTGATTTCAATTTCCCTAAAGTATAGGACCATAAGTGGAAGTGCCCTAGGCTCTGTTGCTTTGTTTTTTAGATGTTTCAGGAAACACCATACACTTCTCCCGAGTGGCTGTTGGCAATTTACATCCCGCCCATCAGCATAACAAGGCTCCCAGTTCTCCATGGCCTGTCCTGCCTTTCTGGATTTTACACTTTTTTCAGATGGCCCTTTTGATGGGGGGGAAGTGAGACTTCATTGTAGTGCAGATTTCCTTTGCAAGCTTGCTTGGTTGGCCAAAAAGGGCGTATGCGTTTTTTCCTGAATATATTCAGGAAAAAACGCATACGCCCTTTTTGGCCAAGTGCATCATTGTCGACCTTCTGCCTCTTTTCCTATGCTTTAAATGCAATTCCAGTCTACCTCCTGAAATCGGTTTCCTGCAATTGTGCCTTGCTTTCAATGCCTCTTCATAGCCTTATCTCAATATATTTTTTGAAAATAGTTGGCCTTTATAACTCTGCAGGTTTGTGAATTGCAGTGACCCTGAGCTCCATTTTTTAAGTTGCTCTTTTGTGAGCTGGCCTCAAACCCGCGGGATTGCTTCAGGCCCTATTTTGGCTCCGGCGAGGCGGGCTGAGCCTTTTTTCAATTCTTATTCTTAATGGGAAATTAGAGTGATATGTGCCCGTCCAAACCCCTACAACTATTCTCTCATTGGTTCCCCCTCTTCCCATTCATCCTCCTCACAATTTGCAAAATGTGTGAAACAGAAGTTGAAATGTGCTGATTCTCCAAGTGGGGAGATTCTAAGTAACGTGGCTGGAATGGTGAACAGGTGCACCAGGAGAGGATAAATGAGCTGCATTTTAGACACATCTCCCGATCACATGGTGTACAGTCCTCTGGGTTTTCCATGCATGTTTTAGCTGTAGGAAGATCCCTTGAACCTGCAGATTTGGGACCCATTGAATGGGTACCAGGTAGTATTACTTTAAAGGGTGTGCATTTCCTCACCCAACCTCACATTTCTCTTAGTGCAAACAGTTTCCAGCCTTATGTCTCATCCTGCTGTGGGTCTAGATGTGTTCAATCCATGTTGCATCACCGTCCCTGAGGAAAAGTTGTAAGAGGTTTTCTCTGTCTCTCTGTCGTTTATTTTTTTCAATTTATTACTATATTGGTTACAGCTGATTTTCAAAGCTCTGTTTCTTGCTGCTGTACATCCACTTGATTCACGTACAGAGAGACATCAGTAAATTCTTTTTCAGATTCTTACCAGTCGTATATATTCTTTTCCGGTGACTTGAGTGTGCTGAGTGCAGTTCTTTTAGCTACCGTGTGGGCCTTGTTGATTATCAGTTTGGTATTTGGAATGGTATCTTTGCTAATTTCAACCTCCTGGATGATGCCTCACCCCTCCCCACCTTTCCCGTTTAGCAGCCTTATGCGTGTTTTCTACATATTTGACTATGTTTTTGTTTTGTATTTTATTTCATGTGTAGCCATTTTGGATTCCACCTTTAAGTGATATCTTATGATATGTGTCTTTTTCTTTTTGAATTATGTCACTTAGAAAGATCATACGTAACTCCTCCGGAGTTGTTACAACTGGCCATATTTCATTGATTTCCAGGCTGAATAATATTCCACTCTACCTAAGTACCACATCTCTATCCATTTTTTCCCTCCAGAGACATTTAAGTTATATCCTAGTCGAGGATCTTTTAAACAGAGAGGGGGTAAACATTGGGGTGCCTGTGTCCTCTCAATTTTTGTTTTTCCCA
Organism: Orcinus orca; assembly: GCF_937001465.1. NCBI lineage: Eukaryota > Metazoa > Chordata > Mammalia > Artiodactyla > Delphinidae > Orcinus > Orcinus orca. Next base: position 528,912 of record NW_026043758.1, read on the forward strand.
AGATATACGCCCATGAGTGCAAGTGCCCTATGCTCTGTAGCTCATTTTTTAGATGCTTTAGTAAACACAATACACTTCTCCAGAATGGCCGTTGGCAATATACATTTCCACTATAAGTCTCACAGGGCTCCCTCTTCTCCTTGCCCTGTCCTGCATTTCTGTTGTTTACGCTTTATGAGGATGGCTCTTCTGACTGATGCGAAGTGATATCTTTTGTAGTATTGACTTCCAGTGCCCACCTGTTTGCTTGGCTAAAAAAGTGTATGCCCTTTTCTTGAATATATACAGAAAAAAACGCATACACCCTTTTTGGCCAACTGCAATGTTGGCAATGTTCAGCTCCTTTTCTTGTGCTTAATGGCGAGTCCTTTCTACCTCCTCAAATCCCTTTCCTGCCATTCTCCCTTGCTTACAAGTCCTTTTCTCTGACTTTCCTCAAGACATTTTTCAGTGATGGATATTTTCAACTCTGCAGTTTCATGAATTTTACTGCCCCTGAGTTCCATTGTTCAACTTGTGTTTATGGGAACTGGCCACAAAGCAGCGGGATTTCCTCAAGCCCTATACTGTTTCCATGGGCAATCCTAGCCTTTGGTCAGTTCATCTTCCTGATTGGAAATTAGAGTGACATGTGCCTGTCTGAACACCTAGGACTTGTCTCTCATTGTTCCTCATCCTTCTGCTTCATCCTCTGGACAAATTCCAAACTGTACACAACAGGATGTTGACAGTGCTGACATCTCCAAGTGGGGAGACTGTTAGTAAAGACGCTGGAGGGGTGAACCTGAGCACCAGGAGATGAGGAGATGAGATGTCTTTTCCAAACTCTTCCCGATCAGACGGTATATCATCCTCTGGGTGTGACAGACATGTTTTAGCAGTAGGAAGAGTCCCATTCATGTAAGGAGAACACCAGGGCTTTTTCAAAATCAGTGTCTGCCCGAAACCCAAACTGGGGAATTTTTTAAGCTACGGCTACACATATGTTCATTAAGGGCCTTGGGAAGTAGGCAGAGTCCAAACTTTAGATGATTGAAGTCTTCAGGGTCAGAAGCACTCACCACCAGCTTCCCTTAGGTTACACTTTAACTGTCATTGATAGATGATGTCAATAAAAATATCTATTCTTTTTCAGATTATTTCCCCTTATAGCTTATTGCAAAATGTTGAGTGTAGTTCCCTGTGCTATACAGTAGTTCCTTGTTGATGATCTATTTTATACATGGCAGTGTGTATGTGTTAATCCCAAACTGTTAATTTATCCCTCCTCCCACCTTTCCCCTTTGGTAATAATAAATTATAAGATTTTATACTTCTCAGAAATGGGGGAGCTGAAAGAGAGGTATCATTTTCAATGGAAAAGCATTTAAAACAAGATTGAAGCTTTAACCAAGATTATTAGATGTACATCCTTGGAAAGAAATCACTTCGTTTCTCTAATATTGACCTGACAAATAAGACAAACCTTTTCACTGAACTTGCTTATAATAAAGTGATGGAAATATCAAATGGAAGTGTTAGAAACATCTTATTTTACCTGAGCCTTATACACTGTTCTATGTTAACTACAGTTTGGCTCACACATCTGTTCATTGAGGTTACAATAGTCTCAATTTCTGTTACTGATCCTCCAGAGTGGACCCCAACAAGTGACCCCTGCCCAGTGTCATTGGGGCCAACAAATCGAGACTGAGTTTGGTTCACAAGCAAAGGAAACTTTATATTTTGATCAGAGAATGGAGAGGTGAGAGCATGCACTACCCCGTGGGCTGTGGGCTGGGCTGCTGTGTAGAGATCCTGTCAGAGTCAGTGGGAGGGAGGGGGCGGAGCTCTCGAGGGCCGGGTTGGCTGCAGCTCAGGCTCTATATCGCGGAGTCTGCACTGGGCCCCAGGAGCTGAGGTGTCGACCCAGCCATTCTGCACTAGGAAATCTGGTCTGAAGTGCCGGGTGTGGAACCTCTGCATGCGGGACCCTAGGAGCACATGAAATTAGACAAAGCACAAAGGATAAAAACGGTTAGACTTGACTTTATTGCCCAGATTCTATTTTTATCTCCCAGGGATTTTTAATGGGCTTTGCTGGGGACAAACCCCTCCTCTGCCTTTTGTCCCGTTCCTCATTCTTGGAGTGCTGAGGGTGCAGACCCTTCTTTTGTAACTGCTGAGTGCTGAGTTGGGAGCCCTCATACCCGGGGGCGAGGGTCAGAGCTTCTCCCCAGCAGCCTCCAGATGACGTTGATTGTCCCCAGGCCCCCTGCCTCCCTGCTCGTCCACCTGAGCACCAGCATTGCAAGTGTTATAGATTCTAATGACCTTTAAGGGTCCAGGAAAGAGATGTGCAGAGACGCTGTGGGGACCGGTGTCACCCCGCCCCACATTTGTTCGGCCACCTTAGGCTGAGCGTTTCTGCCAGCCTAGATGCTCTGACCAGTAGTCTGCGCTTTCTTCAATTAGGCCCCTGAATTAACGTACAAACAGCACCAGGTGTCAGAGCCCTGCCCGCTCAACTCCCAGACAGTCCAGGGTCAGTGCTGATCAAGGACCATGATGGCCACTGAGTCAACAGCCTTTTTTTTTTTGAACAGTAAATTAAAGGACCATTTTGGGGTTTTTTTTGTATTTATTTAATTGTTGGCTATGCTAGGTCATTTCTGTGTGAGGGCTTTCCCTATTTGCGGCAAGCGGGGGCCACTCCTCATCGCGGTGCGCAGGCCTCTCACTATCGCGGCCTCTCTTGTTGTGGAGCACAGGCTCCAGACGCGCAGGCTCAGCAGTTGTGGCTCACGGGCCTAGTTGCTCCGCGGCATGGAGGATCCTCCCAGACCAAGTCTCGAACCCGCGTCCCCTGCATTGGCAGGCAGACTCTCAACCACTGCGCCACCAGGGAAGCCCACCTCAACAGCCTTTTGAAGTAAACAGGAGTCCAGCCAGTCTCATTGGCCACCATCATCACGGTGTCTGTAGGCTTTTCTATGGTGACAGTGTGATATACGGTTCCCCCGCCAAGATTATTAGCTCCCCTCTGGGTGCAGTAAGTCCTGCAAGCAGTAGTCTACTCTTTTGGGACACACTCTTGTTGTTTTATGAGAGAAACTCCAGGTCAAGTGATGTTCACATGAGTCGTCATGGTGCCCTGTTGCCCCGGGTTATCTCTCTGGATGTTGGAGTTGGAAGGCCTCCTCACTCGAGGTTGGTGTGCCCACAGAGCGAACCCTGCAACTTCAGAGCATGGTTGGTGGTTAGGATCACCATGTGGGGTCCTTTTCCCTTAGGAGGGAGGTGGCCTTTGGGGATGCTGATTTCCAGGTTTTTAGATACCGCCAGTATCTTGGCCAGATGTGGCAGTGGGCCAAGCCCCTTGGTGACCGTAGTTTATCCTACCTGGATGGCATTCTTGCATTGTTCCATTTCAAGTGGTCCCAGTTTTTGCACTAATTCTCCAATGGCGATTCACCTTTCACCGGGAATGTAAAGGTCAAAGGGTTTAGCTAAATTAGGGAGTTCCGGGGCAAGGGTCTGAATTGACTACTCTTTCCATTCTTGAAAGGCCACTTCTGGATTCTATTCAAAAGGATCATCAACTTTTCCTTTCAGTGTTTCATATAGAGGCCCAGCTAGTAGACTGTAGTTAGGGATCCAGAAGCAGCAAACCCTGGCCTCCCCAGGAACCCCTAAGCTGTCTTCTAGTTTTAGAAAGGGGTAAGGCTGAAAATGGTTTCTTTCCTTTCCTGGGATGGGCTTCTCCGACCTTCTGTGAGAATGAAGCCCAGGCAGGTCACCGCAGTCTGTGATATTTGAGCTTTTTCTTGGACAACTTCTATCCTTTATTGGCTTGGTAGTTCAGAGGCCTCCTTAGTAGGGCTGGCGATCAGAATGTCGTCTGCGTACTGAAGGAGAGTTTCCTTTTCCAGAGGTAGAACTTTTAGGTCTTTAGCTAAGCTTTCCCCAAAGATGGTGTGGGAATTTTTGCACCCTTGGGGCAAGACGGCCCAGAAGTATTGTTTTAGTTGTATGTTGAGTCCTGCCACTCACAAGCCAAAATTTCTTGTGACTCTGGGACTAATGGAATACAAAAGAAGGCATCATTGAAGACTAATACAGAATACCATGTCCTGGTGGTTGGTAGAATGACCAGCAGGGTGTAGGAATTAGGAGCAGTTGGAGGTATATCCTCGGTGGCTTCACTGACTGTCCTGACATCATTTACCAGGTCCCCAGCTCCCAGTGGGCTCTCGTGGTCAGACCAATCCCAGAATATGGAGCTCACCTGGGCAGGTACCCCACCCCCACACCAGCCCACGGGGCTCTCGTGGTCAGGCCCCTCCCAGGATACAGAGCTACCCTTGCAGGTACCGTGGCAGGGCTGGGCACACAGGAACCGTGCACATAGCCCTCATTGCAGAGCACCCCCAGCTCACCTGTCACTCAGAGCTGACACAGACCACCTCAGAGCAGGACTGGAACTAACAAACAGCAGCTGCGACAGGTCTGAGACCCTGGGCATCACTCTGTGCGGCCTCCCTCCACCTGGTCTTCCAGAGACTTCCACTGCACCCGGGGCACCAGGCCTCTGTCTCCAACCACCACCCACCCCTCCTCTCCCTGACTCCTGGGTTCCTCTCATTAGCAGAGGGTTTTCTTGAAGTTGTCTCCCACTCATGGGCCAGATAAAATGATTAGAAAACAAGCCAAAGCTGCAGCCCCTTGTCTATCCTGACTCTCAGGAGCCCACACCTGTTCCTTGGACCTGGCCGGTTCAGCAAGTTCCATTTTCTGCAACTGTGAGCCCCTGAGGGGTGATGATTGGCTGACCTGGGCAGCCTTACCGTGCCGGCCAGCCCTCCCCAGGTGTGCCTGGGTTGAGATCAATATAAATACCACTCCAGGCAGCAAGAGCCCCTGCAGCCATGCCTGACGCCATTTTCTCTGCCCTTTCAGCAGTCTCGGGGCTGGGCTGGTGGGAGGGAGTGAGAGGCCACGGCTTTGTGGGTGGCCCAGTGTGAGTGGGGCTCTGCTGGACTTTCTGCAGCAGTTGCCAGGCTGCCACCTGCTAAAGAAGAGGATGTGTCACCCATACCTGCTGCTGGAATTTCTCCCTGGGCAGAGGTGAGGAAGGAAAAAAGCAGTGGGGGCAGGGACAGAAAGGGTATCTCAGGCAGGGAAATGGAAATCTTCCAGAAGAGCACCCAGGGCCAGGACCATCCTGGCTGGCCTGCAGGCACCAAGTCGGCCAGCATGCTGTCACTCGTGTGGCTCTATGGCCCTTCCTCTAGGCTTTCAAGTCCTTGTATATATTCAGGTGTTTTACCTGGGACGGGTGGGAATAGTTCAGCAGCAACTGGCCTGGGGCTCAGCTCACGTTTACTCACAGATGCCTCGGCACGGTGCCCCAGCTTTGCAATGAGGACGCTTGTTGCGTGGGGGCTGCTGGCTGAATGGGAGACGATTCCCCACCACTGACCAACTTCAGAATTGTTTACAACTGGAGCAAGTGCCCTGATACGGTTTTCCTCTGTGGAACTGGTGGGTTCTGTGATTTTTTTCTCTTTTTCGTTTTTGGTTCAAGGTAGATTTTATTCCTCTTTTTTGTATTTACAGATATAAGCATGGAAATAATTTATTCATATAAATACATGTATGTGAAGGGAATAATTGTTTTTTCTGTTTTATTTTTTAAATTTTATTTCTTTTTAATTTTGAATTTTATTTTATATTTTTATACAGCAGGTTCTTATTGGTTATCTATTTTATACATATAAATGTATACATGCCAATCCCAGTCTCTCAACTCCTCCCACCACCACCACCCCAACAGCTTTCCCCCCTTGTTGTCCATACGTTTGTTGTCTACATCTGTTGCTCTATTTATGCCTTGCAAAATGGTTAACCTGTACAGTATTTCTAGGTTCCACATATATGCATGAATATACAAGATTTGTTTTTCTCTTTCTGACTTACTTCACTCTGTATGACACTCTCTAGATCCATCGACGTCTCTACAAATGACCCAATTTCATTCCTTTTCATGGCTTACTAATATTCCATTTTATATATGTACCACAGCTTTATGCATTCGTCTGTCTGTGGGCATTTAGGTTGCTTCCATTACCTCGATATTGTAAAGAGTGAGGCAATGAACATTGCGGTGAATGTCTCTTTTTGATTTATGGTTTTGTCTGGGTATATGTCCAGAACTGGGATTGCTGTATCATATGGTAATTCTACTGTTAGTTTCTTAAGAAACTCCATATTGTTCTCCATAGTGACTGTATCAATTTATATTCCCAACAATAGTGGAAGAGGGTTCCTTTTCTCCACACCCTTTCCAGCATTTTTTGTTTGTAGATTTTCTGATGATGCCCATTCTACCAGGTGTGAGGTGATATCTCATTGTTGAGTCCATTTCCTTGAGCAAGGGGTCGGTCTTGTCTATTACATATTTAGCTTATGGAACGGTATCTGTGCTAATTTCAAACTCAGGTTTTATGCAGCACCCCAACTCACGTTCCCCCTTAAGCAAGCATAAGTTGGTTTTCTAAACATGAGACCCTGTTCTGTTTTGTAATTCAGTTCATGAGTAGCCAAGTTCTCATTCCATGTATTAGTGGTACCTTATGATGTTTTTTTTCTGTGTGACATTTTTCACTTAGAATCACCGTGCCTCAATCCACTCATTATGCTGGTACGGGCCTGGTGACATAGTTTTCATTGCTGAGAGGTATTCTGTTGTACGTAAGTACCGCAACTTCTTTATCCATTATTTGCTCTCTGAAATATTTAACTTGTGCTGCAGAAGAGGTTCCTGTAAACAGAGCCGTCCCAAATTTTGGGGTGGATGTGTCTTTTTGATTTTAATTTCCCTAAGCTATAGGACCATAAGTGGAAGTGCCCTAGGCTCTGTTGCTTTGTTTTTTAGATGTTTCAGGAAACACCATACACTTCACCCGAGTGGCTGTTGGCAATTTACATCCCGCCCATCAGCATAACAAGGCTCCCAGTTCTCCATGGCCTGTCCTGCCTTTCTGGATTTTACACTTTTTTCAGATGGCCCTTTTGACCGGGGGGAAGTGAGACTTCATTGTAGTGCAGATTTCCTTTGCAAGCTTGCTTGGTTGGCCAAAAAGGGCGTATGCGTTTTTTCCTGAATATATTCAGGAAAAAACGCATACGTCCTTTTTGGCCAAGTGCATCATTGTGGACGTTCTGCCTCTTTTCCTATGCTTTAAATGCAATTCCAGTCTACCTCCTGAAATCGGCTTCCTGCAATTCTGCCCCGCTTTCAAGTCCTCTTGGCAGCCTTACTTCAGTATATTTTTGGACGACAGCTGTCATTTATAACTCTGCAGGTTTGTGAATTACAGTGCCCCTGAGCTCCTTTCTTCAACTCGCTTTCTTGTGAGCTGGCCGCAACACCGCAGGATTGCTTCAGGCCCTAATCTGGTTCTGGCACAGCAGGCTGAGCCTTTGGTTAATTCCTCTTCCTGGTGGGAAATGAGAGTTAAATTTGCCCGTCCAGACACCTCCAGCTAGTCTCTCATTGGTTCTCCCTATTCCTGTTCATCTTCCGCGGAATTTGCAAACTGGGCCAAACAGGAGGTTAAAGGCACTGACTCTCCAAGTTGGGAGAGTGTGAGTAAAGTGTCTGGAATGTTGCACCCGAGTACCAGGGGATGAGAACTGAGACATATTTGAACATGACTCACGATCACACGGTTGATCATAGTCTGGGTTCCACATGCATGTTTAGCTGCAGGTAGAATCCCTTAAACCTGGAGAGTTGAGACCCGTGGAATGGGTACCATGCAATATGACTTCAAAGGGTCTTCATTTGCTCACCAAACCTCTCCAATCCTATCACTGCTGCGTTTATGCCCCTGTACTCACGCTTGATTCTCTTTCAGAGACATAGCAATCTATAGGTTTTAAGATACTTACTAGTCAGGTACATTCTTAGGCGTTTAATATGGGGTTTTGAGTCCATTTCGTTGAGCAAGGAGTAGCTCTTTTCTATTCCATATTTGGCTTAAGGAACTTTATCTGTGCTCATTTCAATCTCTGGATTTATGCAGCACCCCAACTCACCTTTCCCCTTAAGCAAGCATAAGTTGGTTTTCTAAATTTGAGACCCTGTTCTGTTTTGTAATCCAGTTCCTGTGTAGCCAAGTTTACATTCCGTGTATTAGTGATATCTTATGATGTTTCTTTTTCTGTGTGACTTATTTCAGGTAGAATCATCATACCTGAATCCACTCATTATGCTGCTACGTGCCTGATGGCATAGATTTCTTTGCTGAGTGATATTGCATTGTACGTAAGTACCAACTTCTTTATCCATTTTTCACTTTCTGCGATATTGAAATTGTACCGTAAATGAGGTTCTTCTAAACAGAGCCGTCCCAAATTTTGGGGTGGCTGTGTCTTTTTGATTTTAATTTCCCTAAGCTGTAGGACCATAAGTGGAAATGCCCTAGGCTCTGTTGCTTTGTTTTTTAGATGTTTCAGGAAACACCATACACTTCTCCCAAGTGGCTGTTGGCAATTTACATCCCACCCATCAGCATAACAAGGCTCCCAGTGCTCCATGGCCTGTCCTGCCTTTCTGGATTTTACACTTTTTTCAGATGGCCCTTTTGACCGGGGGGAAGTGACACTTCATTGTAGTGCAGATTTCCTTTGCAAGCTTGCTTGGTTGGCCAAAAAGTGCGTATGCATTTGTTCCTGAATATATTCAGGAAAAAACGCATACGCCCTTTTTGGCCAAGTGCATCATTGTCGACGTTCTGCCTCTTTTCCTATGCTTTAAATGCAATTCCAGTCTACCTCCTGAAATCGGTTTCCTGCAATTCTGCCCCGCTTTCAAGTCCTCTTGGCAGCCTTACTTCAGTATATTTTTGGACGATAGCTGTCATTTATAACTCTGCAGGTTTGTGAATTACAGTGCCCCTGAGCTCCTTTCTTCAACTCGCTTTCTTGTGAGCTGGCCGCAACACCGCAGGATTGCTTCAGGCCCTAATCTGGTTCCGGCACGGCACGCTGAGCCTTTGGTTAATTCCTCTTCCTGGTGGGAAATGAGAGTTAAATTTGCCCGTCCAGACACCTCCAGCTAGTCTCTCATTGGTTCTCCCTATTCCCGTTCATCTTCCACTGAAATTGCAAACTGAGCAAAACAAGAGGTTAAAGGCACTGACTCTCCAAGTCGGGAGAGTGTTAGTAAAGCGTCTGGAATGTTGCACCCGAGTACCAGGGGACGAGAACTGAGACATATTGGAACACGTCTCCCGATCACACGGTTGATCATACTCTGGGCTCCTCATGCATGTTTTAGCTGAAGGAAGAATCCCTTAAACCTGGAGAGTTGAGACTTGTGGAATGGGTACAATGCAATATGACCTCCAAGGGTCTTCATTTGCTCAGCGAACCTCTCCAATCCTATCACTGCTGCGTTTATGTCCCTGTACACACACTTGATTCTCTTTCGGAGACATAGAAATCCATAGGTTTTCAGATACTTACTAGTCAAGTACATTCTTAGGCGTTTAATATGGGGTGTTGAGTCCATTTCGTTGAGCAAGGAGTAGCTCTTGTCTATTCCATATTTGGCTTAAGGAACTTTATCTGTGCTCATTTCAATCTCTGGTTTTATGCAGCACCCCAACTCACCTTTCCCCTTAAGCAAACGTAAGTTGGTTTTCTAAATTTGAGACCCTCTTCTGTTTTGTAATCCAGTTCCTCTGTAGCCAAGTTTACATTCCGTGTATTAGTGATATCTTATGTTTCTTTTTCTGTGTGACTTATTTCAGTTAGAATCATCATACCTGAATCCACTCATTATGCTGCTACGGGCCTGATGACATAGATTTCATTGCTGAGTGATATTGCATTGTACGTAAGTACCACAACTTCTTTATCCATTTTTCGCTTTCTGCGATATTGAAGTTGTACCGTAAACGAGGTTCTTGTAAACAGAGCCGTCCCAAACTTTGGGGTGGCTGTGTCTTTTTGATTTTAATTTCCCTAAGCTATAGTACCATAAGTGGAAGTGCCCTTGGCTCTGTTGCTTTGTTTTTTACATGTTTCAGGAAACACCATACACTTCTCCAGAGTGGCTGTTGGCAACTTACATCCCGCCCATCAGCATAACAAGGCTCCCAGTTCTCCATGGCCTGTCCTGCCTTTCTGGATGTTACACTTTTTTCAGATGGCCCTTTTGACCAGGGGGAAGTGAGACTTCATTGTAGTGCAGATTTCCTTTGCAAGCTTGCTTGGTTGGCCAAAAAGGGCGTATGCGTCTTTTCCTGAATATATTCAGGAGAAAATGCATACGCCCATTTTGGCCAAGTGCATCATTGTCGACGTTCTGCCTCTTTTCCTATGCTTTAAATGCAATTCCAGTCTACCTCCTGAAATCGGATTCCTGCAATTATGCCCTGTTTTCAACTCCTCTTGGCAGCCTTACTTCAGTATATTTTTGGACGATAGCTGTCATTTATAACTCTGCAGGTTTGTGATTACAGTGCCCCTGAGCTCCTTTCCTCAACTCGCTTTCTTGTTAGCTGGCCGCAACACCGCAGGATTTCTTCAGGCCCTAATCTGGCTCCGGCATGGCACGCTGAGCCTTTGGTTAATTCTTCCTCCTGGGGGGAAATGAGAGTTAAATTTGCCCGTCCAGACACCTCCAGCTAGTCTCTCATTGGTTCTCCCTATTCCTGTTCATCTTCCGCGGAATTTGCAAACTGGGCCAAACAGGAGGTTAAAGGCACTGACTCTCCAAGTCGGGAGAGTGTTAGTAAAGCATCTGGAATGTTGCACCCGAGTACCAGGGGACGAGAACTGAGACATATTTCAACACGTCTCCCGATCACACGGTTGATCATACTCTGGGTTCCACATGCATGTTTTAGCTGAAGGAAGAATCCCTTAAACCTGGAGAGTTGAGACCCGTGGAATGGGTACCATGCAATATGACTTCAAAGGGTCTTCATTTGCTCACCAAAACTCTCCAATCCTATCACTGCTGCGTTTTTGCCCCTGTACTCACGATTGATTCACTTTCAGAGACATAGCAATCCATAGGTTTTAAGATACTTACTAGTCAGGTACATTATTAGGCGTTTAATATGGGGTTTTGAGTCCATTTCGTTGAGCAAGGAGTAGCTCTTGTCTATTACATATTTGGCTTAAGGAACTTTATCTGTGCTCATTTCAATCTCTGGTTTTATGCAGCACCCCAACTCACCTTTCCCCTTAAGCAAGCATAAGTTGATTTTCTAAATTTGGGACCATGTTCTGTTTTGAAATTCAGTTCCTGTGTAGCCAAGTTTACATTCCGTGTATTAGTGATATCTTATGATGTTTCTTTTCTGTGTGACTTATTTCAGTTAGAATCATCATACCTGAATCCACTCATTATGCTGCTATGGGCCTGATGACATAGATGTCATTGCTGAGTGATATTGCATTGTACGTAAGTACCACAACTTCTTTATCCATTTTTCGCTTTATGCGATATTGAACTTGTACCGTAAACGAGTTTCTTGTAAACAGAGCCATCCCAAACTTTGGGGTGGCTGTGTCTTTTTGATTTTAATTTCCCTAAGCTGCAGGACCATAAGTGGAAGTGCCCTAGGCTCTGTTGCTTTGTTTTTTAGATGTTTCAGGAAACACCATACACTTCTCCCGAGTGGCTGTTGGCAATTTACATCCCGCCCATCAGCATAACAAGGCTCCCAGTTCTCCATGGCCTGTCCTGCCTTTCTGGATTTTACACTTTTTTCAGATGGCCCTTTTGACAGGGGGGAAGTGAGACTTCATTGTAGTGCAGATTTCCTTTGCAAGCTTGCTTGGTTGGCCAAAAAGGGCGTATGCGTTTTTTCCTGAATATATTCAGGAAAAAACGCATACGCCCTTTTTGGCCAAGTGCATCATTGTCGACCTTCTGCCTCTTTTCCTATGCTTTAAATGCAATTCCAGTCTACCTCCTGAAATCGGTTTCCTGCAATTCTGCCCGGCTTTCAAGTCCTCTTGGCAGCCTTACTTCAGTATATTTTTGGATGATAGCTGTCATTTATAACTCTGCAGGTTTGTGAATTACAGTGCCCCTGAGCTCCTTTCTTCAACTCGCTTTCTTGTGATCTGGCCGCAACACCGCAGGATTGCTTCAGGCCCTAATCTGGTTCCGGCATGGCACGCTGAGCCTTTGGTTAATTCCTCTTCCTGGTGGGAAATGAGAGTTAAATTTTCCCGTCCAGACACCTCCAGCTAGTCTCTCATTGGTTCTCCCTATTCCTGTTCATCTTCCGCGGAATTTGCAAACTGGGCCAAACAGGAGGTTAAAGGCACTGACTCTCCAAGTCGGGAGAGTGTTAGTAAAGCATCTGGAATGTTGCACCCGAGTACCAGGGGACGAGAACTGAGACATATTTCAACACGTCTCCCGATCACACGGTTGATCATACTCTGGGTTCCACATGCATGTTTTAGCTGAAGGAAGAATCCCTTAAACCTGGAGAGTTGAGACCCGTGGAATGGGTACCATGCAATATGACTTCAAAGGGTCTTCATTTGCTCACCAAAACTCTCCAATCCTATCACTGCTGCGTTTTTGCCCCTGTACTCACGATTGATTCACTTTCAGAGACATAGCAATCCATAGGTTTTAAGATACTTACTAGTCAGGTACATTATTAGGCGTTTAATATGGGGTTTTGAGTCCATTTCGTTGAGCAAGGAGTAGCTCTTGTCTATTACATATTTGGCTTAAGGAACTTTATCTGTGCTCATTTCAATCTCTGGTTTTATGCAGCACCCCAACTCACCTTTCCCCTTAAGCAAGCATAAGCTGATTTTCTAAATTTGGGACCATGTTCTGTTTTGAAATTCAGTTCCTGTGTAGCCAAGGTTACATTCCGTGTATTAGTGATATCTTATGATGTTTCTTTTTCTGTGTGACTTATTTCAGTTAGAATCATCATACCTGAATCCACTCATTATGCTGCTATGGGCCTGATGACATAGATGTCATTGCTGAGTGATATTGCATTGTACGTAAGTACCACAACTTCTTTATCCATTTTTCGCTTTATGCGATATTGAACTTGTACCGTAAACGAGTTTCTTGTAAACAGAGCCATCCCAAACATTAGGGTGGCTGTGTCTTTTTGATTTCAATTTCCCTAAAGTATAGGACCATAAGTGGAAGTGCCCTAGGCTCTGTTGCTTTGTTTTTTAGATGTTTCAGGAAACACCATACACTTCTCCCGAGTGGCTGTTGGCAATTTACATCCCGCCCATCAGCATAACAAGGCTCCCAGTTCTCCATGGCCTGTCCTGCCTTTCTGGATTTTACACTTTTTTCAGATGGCCCTTTTGATGGGGGGGAAGTGAGACTTCATTGTAGTGCAGATTTCCTTTGCAAGCTTGCTTGGTTTGCCAAAAAGGGCGTATGCGTTTTTTCCTGAATATATTCAGGATAAAACGCATACGCCCTTTTTGGCCAAGTGCATCATTGTCGACCTTCTGCCTCTTTTCCTATGCTTTAAATGCAATTCCAGTCTACCTCCTGAAATCGGTTTCCTGCAATTGTGCCTTGCTTTCAATGCCTCTTCATAGCCTTATCTCAATATATTTTTTGAAAATAGTTGGCCTTTATAACTCTGCAGGTTTGTGAATTGCAGTGACCCTGAGCTCCATTTTTTAAGTTGCTCTTTTGTGAGCTGGCCTCAAACCCGCAGGATTGCTTCAGGCCCTATTTTGGCTCCGGCGAGGCGGGCTGAGCCTTTTTTCAATTCTTATTCTTAATGGGAAATTAGAGTGATATGTGCCCGTCCAAACCCCTACAACTATTCTCTCATTGGTTCCCCCTCTTCCCATTCATCCTCCTCACAATTTGCAAAATGTGTGAAACAGAAGTTGAAATGTGCTGATTCTCCAAGTGGGGAGATTCTAAGTAACGTGGCTGGAATGGTGAACAGGTGCACCAGGAGAGGATAAATGTGCTGCATTTTAGACACATCTCCCGATCACATGGTGTACAGTCCTCTGGGTTTTCCATGCATGTTTTAGCTGTAGGAAGATCCCTTGAACCTGCAGATTTGGGACCCATTGAATGGGTACCAGGTAGTATTACTTTAAAGGGTGTGCATTTCCTCACCCAACCTCACATTTCTCTTAGTGCAAACAGTTTCCAGCCTTATGTCTCATCCTGCTGTGGGTCTAGATGTGTTCAATCCATGTTGCATCACCGTCCCTGAGGAAAAGTTGTAAGAGGTTTTCTCTGTCTCTCTGTCGTTTATTTTTTTCAATTTATTACTATATTGGTTACAGCTGATTTTCAAAGCTCTGTTTCTTGCTGCTGTACATCCACTTGATTCACGTACAGAGAGACATCAGTAAATTCTTTTTCAGATTCTTACCAGTCGTATATATTCTTTTCCGGTGACTTGAGTGTGCTGAGTGCAGTTCTTTTAGCTACCGTGTAGGCCTTGTTGATTATCAGTTTGGTATTTGGAATGGTATCTTTGCTAATTTCAACCTCCTGGATGATGCCTCACCCCTCCCCACCTTTCCCGTTTAGCAGCCTTATGCGTGTTTTCTACATATTTGACTATGTTTTTGTTTTGTATTTTATTTCATGTGTAGCCATTTTGGATTCCACCTTTAAGTGATATCTTATGATATGTGTCTTTTTCTTTTTGAATTATGTCACTTAGAAAGATCATACGTAACTCCTCCGGAGTTGTTACAACTGGCCATATTTCATTGATTTCCAGGCTGAATAATATTCCACTCTACCTAAGTACCACATCTCTATCCATTTTTTCCCTCCAGAGACATTTAAGTTATATCCTAGTCGAGGATCTTTTAAACAGAGAGGGGGTAAACATTGGGGTGCCTGTGTCCTCTCAATTTTTGTTTTTCCCAAGATATACGCCCATGAGTGCAAGTGCCCTATGCTCTGTAGCTCATTTTTTAGATGCTTTAGTAAACACAATACACTTCTCCAGAATGGCCGTTGGCAATATACATTTCCACTATAAGTCTCACAGGGCTCCCTCTTCTCCTTGCCCTGTCCTGCATTTCTGTTGTTTACGCTTTATGAGGATGGCTCTTCTGACTGATGCGAAGTGATATCTTTTGTAGTATTGACTTCCAGTGCCCACCTGTTTGCTTGGCTAAAAAAGTGTATGCCCTTTTCTTGAATATATACAGAAAAAAACGCATACACCCTTTTTGGCCAACTGCAATGTTGGCAATGTTCAGCTCCTTTTCTTGTGCTTAATGGCGAGTCCTTTCTACCTCCTCAAATCCCTTTCCTGCCATTCTCCCTTGCTTACAAGTCCTTTTCTCTGACTTTCCTCAAGACATTTTTCAGTGATGGATATTTTCAACTCTGCAGTTTCATGAATTTTACTGCCCCTGAGTTCCATTGTTCAACTTGTGTTTATGGGAACTGGCCACAAAGCAGCGGGATTTCCTCAAGCCCTATACTGTTTCCATGGGCAATCCTAGCCTTTGGTCAATTCGTCTTCCTGATTGGAAATTAGAGTGACATGTGCCTGTCTGAACACCTAGGACTTGTCTCTCATTGTTCCTCATCCTTCTGCTTCATCCTCTGGACAAATTCCAAACTGTACACAACAGGATGTTGACAGTGCTGACATCTCCAAGTGGGGAGACTGTTAGTAAAGACGCTGGAGGGGTGAACCCGAGCACCAGGAGATGAGGAGATGAGATGTCTTTTCCAAACTCTTCCCGATCAGACGGTATATCATCCTCTGGGTGTGACAGACATGTTTTAGCAGTAGGAAGAGTCCCATTCATGTAAGGAGAACACCAGGGCTTTTTCAAAATCAGTGTCTCCCCGAAACCCAAACTGGGGAATTTTTTAAGCTACGGCTACACATATGTTCATTAAGGGCCTTGGGAAGTAGGCAGAGTCCAAACTTTAGATGATTGAAGTCTTCAGGGTCAGAAGCACTCACCACCAGCTTCCCTTAGGTTACACTTTAACTGTCATTGATAGATGATGTCAATAAAAATATCTATTCTTTTTCAGATTATTTCCCCTTATAGCTTATTGCAAAATGTTGAGTGTAGTTCCCTGTGCTATACAGTAGTTCCTTGTTGATGATCTATTTTATACATGGCAGTGTGTATGTGTTAATCCCAAACTGTTAATTTATCCCTCCTCCCACCTTTCCCCTTTGGTAATAATAAATTATAAGATTTTATACTTCTCAGAAATGGGGGAGCTGAAAGAGAGGTATCATTTTCAATGGAAAAGCATTTAAAACAAGATTGAAGCTTTAACCAAGATTATTAGATGTACATCCTTGGAAAGAAATCACTTCGTTTCTCTAATATTGACCTGACAAATAAGACAAACCTTTTCACTGAACTTGCTTATAATAAAGTGATGGAAATATCAAATGGAAGTGTTAGAAACATCTTATTTTACCTGAGCCTTATACACTGTTCTATGTTAACTACAGTTTGGCTCACACATCTGTTCATTGAGGTTACAATAGTCTCAATTTCTGTTACTGATCCTCCAGAGTGGACCCCAACAAGTGACCCCTGCCCAGTGTCATTGGGGCCAACAAATCGAGACTGAGTTTGGTTCACAAGCAAAGGAAACTTTATATTTTGATCAGAGAATGGAGAGGTGAGAGCATGCACTACCCCGTGGGCTGTGGGCTGGGCTGCTGTGTAGAGATCCTGTCAGAGTCAGTGGGAGGGAGGGGGCGGAGCTCTCGAGGGCCGGGTTGGCTGCAGCTCAGGTTCTATATCGCGGAGTCTGCACTGGGCCCCAGGAGCTGAGGTGTCGACCCAGCCATTCTGCACTAGGAAATCTGGTCTGAAGTGCCGGGTGTGGAACCTCTGCATGCGGGACCCTAGGAGCACATGAAATTAGACAAAGCACAAAGGATAAAAACGGTTAGACTTGACTTTATTGCCCAGATTCTATTTTTATCTCCCAGGGATTTTTAATGGGCTTTGCTGGGGACAAACCCCTCCTCTGCCTTTTGTCCCGTTCCTCATTCTTGGAGTGCTGAGGGTGCAGACCCTTCTTTTGTAACTGCTGAGTGCTGAGTTGGGAGCCCTCATACCCGGGGGCAAGGGTCAGAGCTTCTCCCCAGCAGCCTCCAGATGACGTTGATTGTCCCCAGGCCCCCTGCCTCCCTGCTCGTCCACCTGAGCACCAGCATTGCAAGTGTTATAGATTCTAATGACCTTTAAGGGTCCAGGAAAGAGATGTGCAGAGACGCTGTGGGGACCGGTGTCACCCCGCCCCACATTTGTTCGGCCACCTTAGGCTGAGCGTTTCTGCCAGCCTAGATGCTCTGACCAGTAGTCTGCGCTTTCTTCAATTAGGCCCCTGAATTAACGTACAAACAGCACCAGGTGTCAGAGCCCTGCCCGCTCAACTCCCAGACAGTCCAGGGTCAGTGCTGATCAAGGACCATGATGGCCACTGAGTCAACAGCCTTTTTTTTTTTGAACAGTAAATTAAAGGACCATTTTGGGGTTTTTTTTGTATTTATTTAATTGTTGGCTATGCTAGGTCATTTCTGTGTGAGGGCTTTCCCTATTTGCGGCAAGCGGGGGCCACTCCTCATCGCGGTGCGCAGGCCTCTCACTATCGCGGCCTCTCTTGTTGTGGAGCACAGGCTCCAGACGCGCAGGCTCAGCAGTTGTGGCTCATGGGCCTAGTTGCTCCGCGGCATGGAGGATCCTCCCAGACCAAGGCTCGAACCCGCGTCCCCTGCATTGGCAGGCAGACTCTCAACCACTGCGCCACCAGGGAAGCACACCTCAACAGCCTTTTGAAGTAAACAGGAGTCCAGCCAGTCTCATTGGCCACCATCATCACGGTGTCTGTAGGCTTTTCTATGGTGACAGTGTGATATACGGTTCCCCCGCCAAGATTATTAGCTCCCCTCTGGGTGCAGTAAGTCCTGCAAGCAGTAGTCTACTCTTTTGGGACACACTCTTGTTGTTTTATGAGAGAAACTCCAGGTCAAGTGATGTTCACATGAGTCGTCATGGTGCCCTGTTGCCCCGGGTTATCTCTCTGGATGTTGGAGTTGGAAGGCCTCCTCACTCGAGGTTGGTGTGCCCACAGAGCGAACCCTGCAACTTCAGAGCATGGTTGGTGGTTAGGATCACCATGTGGGGTCCTTTTCCCTTAGGAGGGAGGTGGCCTTTGGGGATGCTGATTTCCAGGTTTTTAGATACCGCCAGTATCTTGGCCAGATGTGGCAGTGGGCCAAGCCCCTTGGTGACCGTAGTTTATCCTACCTGGATGGCATTCTTGCATTGTTCCATTTCAAGTGGTCCCAGTTTTTGCACTAATTCTCCAATGGCGATTCACCTTTCACCGGGAATGTAAAGGTCAAAGGGTTTAGCTAAATTAGGGAGTTCCGGGGCAAGGGTCTGAATTGACTGCTCTTTCCATTCTTGAAAGGCCACTTCTGGATTCTATTCAAAAGGATCATCAACTTTTCCTTTCAGTGTTTCATATAGAGGCCCAGCTAGTAGACTGTAGTTAGGGATCCAGAAGCAGCAAACCCTGGCCTCCCCAGGAACCCCTAAGCTGTCTTCTAGTTTTAGAAAGGGGTAAGGCTGAAAATGGTTTCTTTCCTTTCCTGGGATGGGCTTCTCCGACCTTCTGTGAGAATGAAGCCCAGGCAGGTCACCGCAGTCTGTGATATTTGAGCTTTTTCTTGGACAACTTCTATCCTTTATTGGCTTGGTAGTTCAGAGGCCTCCTTAGTAGGGCTGGCGATCAGAATGTCGTCTGCGTACTGAAGGAGAGTTTCCTTTTCCAGAGGTAGAACTTTTAGGTCTTTAGCTAAGCTTTCCCCAAAGATGGTGTGGGAATTTTTGCACCCTTGGGGCAAGACGGCCCAGAAGTATTGTTTTAGTTGTATGTTGAGTCCTGCCACTCACAAGCCAAAATTTCTTGTGACTCTGGGACTAATGGAATACAAAAGAAGGCATCATTGAAGACTAATACAGAATACCATGTCCTGGTGGTTGGTAGAATGACCAGCAGGGTGTAGGAATTAGGAGCAGTTGGAGGTATATCCTCGGTGGCTTCACTGACTGTCCTGACATCATTTACCAGGTCCCCAGCTCCCAGTGGGCTCTCGTGGTCAGACCAATCCCAGAATATGGAGCTCACCTGGGCAGGTACCCCACCCCCACACCAGCCCACGGGGCTCTCGTGGTCAGGCCCCTCCCAGGATACAGAGCTACCCTTGCAGGTACCGTGGCAGGGCTGGGCACACAGGAACCGTGCACATAGCCCTCATTGCAGAGCACCCCCAGCTCACCTGTCACTCAGAGCTGACACAGAGCACCTCAGAGCAGGACTGGAACTAACAAACAGCAGCTGCGACAGGTCTGAGACCCTGGGCATCACTCTGTGCGGCCTCCCTCCACCTGGTCTTCCAGAGACTTCCACTGCACCCGGGGCACCAGGCCTCTGTCTCCAACCACCACCCACCCCTCCTCTCCCTGACTCCTGGGTTCCTCTCATTAGCAGAGGGTTTTCTTGAAGTTGTCTCCCACTCATGGGCCAGATAAAATGATTAGAAAACAAGCCAAAGCTGCAGCCCCTTGTCTATCCTGACTCTCAGGAGCCCACACCTGTTCCTTGGACCTGGCCGGTTCAGCAAGTTCCATTTTCTGCAACTGTGAGCCCCTGAAGGGTGATGATTGGCTGACCTGGGCAGCCTTACCGTGCGGCCAGCCCTCCCCAGGTGTGCCTGGGTTGAGATCAATATAAATACCACTCCAGGCAGCAAGAGCCCCTGCAGCCATGCCTGACGCCATTTTCTCTGCCCTTTCAGCAGTCTCGGGGCTGGGCTGGTGGGAGGGAGTGAGAGGCCACGGCTTTGTGGGTGGCCCAGTGTGAGTGGGGCTCTGCTGGAGTTTCTGCAGCAGTTGCCAGGCTGCCACCTGCTAAAGAAGAGGATGTGTCACCCATACCTGCTGCTGGAATTTCTCCCTGGGCAGAGGTGAGGAAGGAAAAAAGCAGTGGGGGCAGGGACAGAACGGGTATCTCAGGCAGGGAAATGGAAATCTTCCAGAAGAGCACCCAGGGCCAGGACCATCCTGGCTGGCCTGCAGGCACCAAGTCGGCCAGCATGCTGTCACTCGTGTGGCTCTATGGCCCTTCCTCTAGGCTTTCAAGTCCTTGTATATATTCAGGTGTTTTACCTGGGACGGGTGGGAATAGTTCAGCAGCAACTGGCCTGGGGCTCAGCTCACGTTTACTCACAGATGCCTCGGCACGGTGCCCCAGCTTTGCAATGAGGTCGCTTGTTGCGTGGGGGCTGCTGGCTGAATGGGAGACGATTCCCCACCACTGACCAACTTCAGAATTGTTTACAACTGGAGCAAGTGCCCTGATACGGTTTTCCTCTGTGGAACTGGTGGGTTCTGTGATTTTTTTCTCTTTTTCGTTTTTGGTTCAAGGTAGATTTTATTCCTCTTTTTTGTATTTACAGATATAAGCATGGAAATAATTTATTCATATAAATACATGTATGTGAAGGGAATAATTGTTTTTTCTGTTTTATTTTTTAAATTTTATTTCTTTTTAATTTTGAATTTTATTTTATATTTTTATACAGCAGGTTCTTATTGGTTATCTATTTTATACATATAAATGTATACATGCCAATCCCAGTCTCTCAACTCCTCCCACCACCACCACCCCAACAGCTTTCCCCCCTTGTTGTCCATACGTTTGTTGTTTACATCTGTTGCTCTATTTATGCCTTGCAAAATGGTTAACCTGTACA
Organism: Orcinus orca; assembly: GCF_937001465.1. NCBI lineage: Eukaryota > Metazoa > Chordata > Mammalia > Artiodactyla > Delphinidae > Orcinus > Orcinus orca. The sequence goes on from NW_026043758.1 coordinate 549,725, forward strand.
GTATTTCTAGGTTCCACATATATGCATGAATATACAAGATTTGTTTTTCTCTTTCTGACTTACTTCACTCTGTATGACACTCTCTAGATCCATCGACGTCTCTACAAATGACCCAATTTCATTCCTTTTCATGGCTTACTAATATTCCATTTTATATATGTACCACAGCTTTATGCATTCGTCTGTCTGTGGGCATTTAGGTTGCTTCCATTACCTCGATATTGTAAAGAGTGAGGCAATGAACATTGCGGTGAATGTCTCTTTTTGATTTATGGTTTTGTCTGGGTATATGTCCAGAACTGGGATTGCTGTATCATATGGTAATTCTACTGTTAGTTTCTTAAGAAACTCCATATTGTTCTCCATAGTGACTGTATCAATTTATATTCCCAACAATAGTGGAAGAGGGTTCCTTTTCTCCACACCCTTTCCAGCATTTTTTGTTTGTAGATTTTCTGATGATGCCCATTCTACCAGGTGTGAGGTGATATCTCATTGTTGAGTCCATTTCCTTGAGCAAGGGGTCGGTCTTGTCTATTACATATTTAGCTTATGGAACGGTATCTGTGCTAATTTCAAACTCAGGTTTTATGCAGCACCCCAACTCACGTTCCCCCTTAAGCAAGCATAAGTTGGTTTTCTAAACATGAGACCCTGTTCTGTTTTGTAATTCAGTTCATGAGTAGCCAAGTTCTCATTCCATGTATTAGTGGTACCTTATGATGTTTTTTTTCTGTGTGATATTTTTCACTTAGAATCACCGTGCCTCAATCCACTCATTATGCTGGTACGGGCCTGGTGACATAGTTTTCATTGCTGAGAGGTATTCTGTTGTACGTAAGTACCGCAACTTCTTTATCCATTATTTGCTCTCTGAAATATTTAACTTGTGCTGCAGAAGAGGTTCCTGTAAACAGAGCCATCCCAAATTTTGGGGTGGATGTGTCTTTTTGATTTTAATTTCCCTAAGCTATAGGACCATAAGTGGAAGTGCCCTAGGCTCTGTTGCTTTGTTTTTTAGATGTTTCAGGAAACACCATACACTTCACCCGAGTGTCTGTTGGCAATTTACATCCCGCCCATCAGCATAACAAGGCTCCCAGTTCTCCATGGCCTGTCCTGCCTTTCTGGATTTTACACTTTTTTCAGATGGCCCTTTTGACCGGGGGGAAGTGAGACTTCATTGTAGTGCAGATTTCCTTTGCAAGCTTGCTTGGTTGGCCAAAAAGGGCGTATGCGTTTCTTCCTGAATATATTCAGGAAAAAACGCATACGTCCTTTTTGGCCAAGTGCATCATTGTGGACGTTCTGCCTCTTTTCCTATGCTTTAAATGCAATTCCAGTCTACCTCCTGAAATCGGCTTCCTGCAATTCTGCCCCGCTTTAAAGTCCTCTTGGCAGCCTTACTTCAGTATATTTTTGGACGATAGCTGTCATTTATAACTCTGCAGGTTTGTGAATTACAGTGCCCCGAGCTCCTTTCTTCAACTCACTTTCTTGTGAGCTGGCCGCAACACCGCAGGATTGCTTCAGGCCCTAATCTGGTTCTGGCACAGCAGGCTGAGCCTTTGGTTAATTCCTCTTCCTGGTGGGAAATGAGAGTTAAATTTGCCCGTCCAGACACCTCCAGCTAGTTTCTCATTGGTTCTCCCTATTCCTGTTCATCTTCCGCGGAATTTGCAAACTGGGCCAAACAGGAGGTTAAAGGCACTGACTCTCCAAGTTGGGAGAGTGTTAGTAAAGCGTCTGGAATGTTGCACCCGAGTACCAGGGGATGAGAACTGAGACATATTTGAACATGACTCACGATCACACGGTTGATCATAGTCTGGGTTCCACATGCATGTTTAGCTGAAGGTAGAATCCCTTAAACCTGGAGAGTTGAGACCCGTGGAATGGGTACCATGCAATATGACTTCAAAGGGTCTTCATTTGCTCACCAAACCTCTCCAATCCTATCACTGCTGCGTTTATGCCCCTGTACTCACGCTTGATTCTCTTTCAGAGACATAGCAATCTTTAGGTTTTAAGATACTTACTAGTCAGGTACATTCTTAGGCGTTTAATATGGGGTTTTGAGTCCATTTCGTTGAGCAAGGAGTAGCTCTTTTCTATTCCATATTTGGCTTAAGGAACTTTATCTGTGCTCATTTCAATCTCTGGATTTATGCAGCACCCCAACTCACCTTTCCCCTTAAGCAAGCATAAGTTGGTTTTCTAAATTTGAGACCCTGTTCTGTTTTGTAATCCAGTTCCTGTGTAGCCAAGTTTACATTCCGTGTATTAGTGATATCTTATGATGTTTCTTTTTCTGTGTGACTTATTTCAGTTAGAATCATCATACCTGAATCCACTCATTATGCTGCTACGTGCCTGATGGCATAGATTTCTTTGCTGAGTGATATTGCATTGTACGTAAGTACCAACTTCTTTATCCATTTTTCACTTTCTGCGATATTGAAATTGTACCGTAAATGAGGTTCTTCTAAACAGAGCCGTCCCAAATTTTGGGGTGGCTGTGTCTTTTTGATTTTAATTTCCCTAAGCTGTAGGACCATAAGTGGAAGTGCCCTAGGCTCTGTTGCTTTGTTTTTTAGATGTTTCAGGAAACACCATACACTTCTCCCAAGTGGCTGTTGGCAATTTACATCCCACCCATCAGCATAACAAGGCTCCCAGTGCTCCATGGCCTGTCCTGCCTTTCTGGATTTTACACTTTTTTCAGATGGCCCTTTTGACCGGGGGGAAGTGACACTTCATTGTAGTGCAGATTTCCTTTGCAAGCTTGCTTAGTTGGCCAAAAAGTGCGTATGCATTTGTTCCTGAATATATTCAGGAAAAAACGCATACGCCCTTTTTGGCCAAGTGCATCATTGTCGATGTTCTGCCTCTTTTCCTATGCTTTAAATGCAATTCCAGTCTACCTCCTGAAATCGGTTTCCTGCAATTCTGTCCCGCTTTCAAGTCCTCTTGGCAGCCTTACTTCAGTATATTTTTGGACGATAGCTGTCATTTATAACTCTGCAGGTTTGTGAATTACAGTGCCCCTGAGCTCCTTTCTTCAACTCGCTTTCTTGTGAGCTGGCCGCAACACCACAGGATTGCTTCAGGTCCTAATCTGGTTCCGGCACGGCACGCTGAGCCTTTGGTTAATTCCTCTTCCTGGTGGGAAATGAGAGTTAAATTTGCCCGTCCAGACACCTCCAGCTAGTCTCTCATTTGTTCTCCCTATTCCTGTTCATCTTCCGCAGAAATTGCAAACTGGGCCAAACAGGAGGTTAAAGGCACTGACTCTCCAAGTTGGGAGAGTGTTAGTAAAGCATCTGGAATGTTGCACCTGAGTACCAGGGGAGGAAAACTGAAATATATTTGAACACGTGTCCCGATCACACGGCTGATCATACTCTGGGTTCCACATGCATGTTTTAGCTGAAGGAAGAATCCCTTAAACCTGGAGAGTTGAGACCCGTGGAATGGGTACCATGCAATATGACTTCAAAGGGTCTTCATTTGCTCACCAAAACTCTCCAATCCTATCACTGCTGCGTTTATGCCCCTGTACACACGCTTGATTCTCTTTCGGAGACATAGCAATCCATAGGTTTTAAGATACTTACTAGTTAGGTACATTCTTAGGCGTTTAATATGGGGTGTTGAGTCCATTTCGTTGAGCAAGGAGTAGCTCTTGCCTGTTACATATTTGGCTTAAGGAAATTTATCTGTGCTCATTTCAATCTCTGGTTTTATGCAGCACCCCAACTCCCCTTTCCCCTTAAGCAAGCATAAGTTGGTTTTCTAAATTTGAGACCCTCTTCTGTTTTGTAATCAGGTTCCTGTGTAGCCAAGTTTACATTCCGTGTATTACTGATATCTTATGATGTTTCTTTTTCTGTGTGACTTATTTCAGTTAGAATCATCATACCTGAATCCACTCATTATGCTGCTACTGGCCTGATGACATAGATTTCATTGCTGAGTGATATTGCTTTGTACGTAAGTACCACAACTTCTTTATCCATTTTTCGCTTTCTGCGATATTGAACTTGTACCATAAACGAGGTTCTTGTAAACAGAGCCATCCCAAATTTTGGGGTGGCTGTGTCTTTTTTATTTTAATTTCCCTAAGCTATAGGACCATAATTGGAAGTGCCCTAGGCTCTGTTGCTTTGTTTTTTAGATGTTTCAGGAAACACCATACATATCTCCCGATTGGCTGTTGGCAATTTACATCCCGCCGATCAGCATAACAACGCTCCCAGTTCTCCATGGCCTGTCCTGCCTTTCTGGATTTTACACTTTTTTCAGATGGCCCTTTTGACCGGGGGGAAGTGAGACTTCATTATAGTGTAGATTTCCTTTTCAAGCTTCCTTGGTTGGCCTAAAAGGGCGTATGTGTTTTTTCCTGAATATATTCAGGAAAAAACACATACGCCCTTTTTTGCCAAGTGTATCATTGTCGACGTTCTGCCTCTTTTCCTATGCTTTAAATGCAATTGCAGTCTACCTCCTGAAATCGGTTTCCTGCAATTTTGCCCCGCTTTGAAATCCTCTTGGCAGCCATTCTTCAGTATATTTTTGGATGATTGCTGTCATTTATAACTCTGCAGGTTTGTGAATTACAGTGCCCCTGAGCTCCTTTCTTCAACTCACTTGCTTGTAAGCTGGCCGCACCACCACAGGATTGCTTCAGGCCCTAATCTTGTTCTGGCACGGCAAGCTGAGCCTTTGGTTAATTCCTCTTCCTGGTGGGAAATGAGAGTTAAATTTGCCCATCCAGACACCTCCAGCTAGTCTCTCATTGGTTCTCCCTATTCCGGTTCATCTTCCGCTGAAATTGCAAACTGAGCAAAACAAGAGGTTAAAGGCACTGACTCTCCAAGTCGGGAGAGTGTTAGTAAAGCGTCTAGAATGTTGCAACCGAGTACCAGGGGACGAGAACTGAGACATATTGGAACACGTCTCCCGATCACACGGTTGATCATACTCTGGGCTCCTCATGCATGTTTTAGCTGAAGGAAGAATCCCTTAAACCTGGAGAGTTGAGACTTGTGGAATGGGTACAATGCAATATGACCTCCAAGGGTCTTCATATGCTCAGCGAACCTCTCCAATCCTATCACTGCTGCGTTTATGTCCCTGTACACACACTTGATTCTCTTTCGGAGACATAGAAATCCATAGGTTTTCAGATACTTACTAGTCAAGTACATTCTTAGGCGTTTAATATGGGGTGTTGAGTCCATTTCGTTGAGCAAGGAGTAGCTCTTGTCTATTCCATATTTGGCTTAAGGAACTTTATCTGTGCTCATTTCAATCTCTGGTTTTATGCAGCACCCCAACTCAACTTTCCCCTTAAGCAAACGTAAGTTGGTTTTCTAAATTTGAGACCCTCTTCTGTTTTGTAATCCAGTTCCTCTGTAGCCAAGTTTACATTCCGTGTATTAGTGATATCTTATGTTTCTTTTTCTGTGTGACTTATTTCAGTTAGAATCATCATACCTGAATCCACTCATTATGCTGCTACGGGCCTGATGACATAGATTTCATTGCTGAGTGATATTGCATTGTACGTAAGTACCACAACTTCTTTATCCATTTTTCGCTTTCTGCGATATTGAAGTTGTACCGTAAACGAGGTTCTTGTAAACAGAGCCGTCCCAAACTTTGGGGTGGCTGAGTCTTTTTGATTTTAATTTCCCTAAGCTATAGGACCATAAGTGGAAGTGCCCTTGGCTCTGTTGCTTTGTTTTTTACATGTTTCAGGAAACACCATACACTTCTCCAGAGTGGCTGTTGGCAACTTACATCCCGCCCATCAGCATAACAAGGCTCCCAGTTCTCCATGGCCTGTCCTGCCTTTCTGGATGTTACACTTTTTTCAGATGGCCCTTTTGACTGGGGGGAAGTGAGACTTCATTGTAGTGCAGATTTCCTTTGCAAGCTTGCTTGGTTGGCCAAAAAGGGCGTATGCGTCTTTTCCTGAATATATTCAGGAGAAAATGCATACGCCCATTTTGGCCAAGTGCATCATTGTCGACGTTCTGCCTCTTTTCCTATGCTTTAAATGCAATTCCAGTCTACCTCCTGAAATCGGATTCCTGCAATTATGCCCCGCTTTCAACTCCTCTTGGCAGCCTTACTTCAGTATATTTTTGGACGATAGCTGTCATTTATAACTCTGCAGGTTTGTGATTACAGTGCCCCTGAGCTCCTTTCCTCAACTCGCTTTCTTGTTAGCTGGCCGCAACACCGCAGGATTTCTTCAGGCCCTAATCTGGCTCCGGCATGGCACGCTGAGCCTTTGGTTAATTCTTCCTCCTGGGGGGAAATGAGAGTTAAATTTGCCCGTCCAGACACCTCCAGCTAGTCTCTCATTGATTCTCCCTATTCCTGTTCATCTTTCGCAGAAATTGAAAACTGGGCCAAACAGGAGGTTAAAGGCACTGACTCTCCAAGTCGGGAGAGTGTTAGTAAAGCATCTGGAATGTTGCACCCAAGTACCAGGGGACGAGAACTGAGACATATTTCAACACGTCTCCCGATCACACGGTTGATCATACTCTGGGTTCCACATGCATGTTTTAGCTGAAGGAAGAATCCCTTAAACCTGGAGAGTTGAGAACCATGGAATGGGTACCATGCAATATGACTTCAAAGGGTCTTCATTTGCTCACCGAACCTCTGCAATCCTATCACTGCTGCGTTTATGCCCCTGTACACACTCTTGATTCTCTTTTGGAGACATAGCAATACATAGGTTTTAAGATACTTACTAGTCAGGTACATTCTTAGGTGTTTAATATGGGGTGTTGAGTCCATTTCGTTGAGCAAGGAGTAGCTCTTGTCTGTTACATATTTGGCTTAAGGAAATTTATCTGTGCTCATTTCAATCTCTGGTTTTATGCAGCACCCCAACTCCCCTTTCCCCTTAAGCAAGCATAAGTTGGTTTTCTAAATTTGAGACCCTCTTCTGTTTTGTAATCAGGTTCCTGTGTAGCCAAGTTTACATTCCGTGTATTACTGATATCTTATGATGTTTCTTTTTCTGTGTGACTTATTTCACTTAGAATCATCATACCTGAATCCACTCATTATGCTGCTACGGGCCTGATGACATAGATTTCATTGCTGAGTGATATTGCTTTGTACGTAAGTACCACAACTTCTTTATCCATTTTTCGCTTTCTGCGATATTGAACTTGTACCATAAACGAGGTTCTTGTAAACAGAGCCATCCCAAATTTTGGGGTGGCTGTGTCTTTTTTATTTTAATTTCCCTAAGCTATAGGACCATAATTGGAAGTGCCCTAGGCTCTGTTGCTTTGTTTTTTAGATGTTTCAGGAAACACCATACATATCTCCCGATTGGCTGTTGGCAATTTACATCCCGCCGATCAGCATAACAACGCTCCCAGTTCTCCATGGCCTGTCCTGCCTTTCTGGATTTTACACTTTTTTCAGATGGCCCTTTTGACCGGGGGGAAGTGAGACTTCATTATAGTGTAGATTTCCTTTTCAAGCTTCCTTGGTTGGCCTAAAAGGGCGTATGTGTTTTTTCCTGAATATATTCAGGAAAAAACACATACGCCCTTTTTTGCCAAGTGTATCATTGTCGACGTTCTGCCTCTTTTCCTATGCTTTAAATGCAATTGCAGTCTACCTCCTGAAATCGGTTTCCTGCAATTCTGCCCCGCTTTGAAATCCTCTTGGCAGCCATTCTTCAGTATATTTTTGGATGATTGCTGTCATTTATAACTCTGCAGGTTTGTGAATTACAGTGCCCCTGAGCTCCTTTCTTCAACTCACTTGCTTGTAAGCTGGCCGCAACACCACAGGATTGCTTCAGGCCCTAATCTTGTTCTGGCACGGCAAGCTGAGCCTTTGGTTAATTCCTCTTCCTGGTGGGAAATGAGAGTTAAATTTGCCCATCCAGACACCTCCAGCTAGTCTCTCATTGGTTCTCCCTATTCCCGTTCATCTTCCGCTGAAATTGCAAACTGCGCAAAACAAGAGGTTAAAGGCACTGACTCTCCAAGTCGGGAGAGTGTTAGTAAAGCGTCTGGAATGTTGCACCCGAGTACCAGGGGACGAGAACTGAGACATATTGGAACACGTCTCCCGATCACACGGTTGATCATACTCTGGGCTCCTCATGCATGTTTTAGCTGAAGGAAGAATCCCTTAAACCTGGAGAGTTGAGACCCGTGGAATGGGTACCATGCAATATGACTTCAAAGGGTCTTCATTTGCTCACCGAACCTCTCCAATCCTATCACTGCTGCGTTTATGCCCCTGTACACACGTTTGATTCTCTTTTGGAGACATAGCAATCCATAGGTTTTAAGATGCTTACTAGTCAGGTACATTCATAGGCGTTTAATATGGGGTGTTGAGTCCATTTCGTTGAGCAAGGAGTAGCTCTTGTCTATTCCATATTTGGCTTAAGGAACTTTATCTGTGCACATTTCAATCTCTGGTTTTATGCAGCACCCCAACTCACCTTTCCCCTTAAGCAAGCATAAGTTGGTTTTCTAAATTTGAGACCCAGTTCTGTTTTGTAATCCAGTTCCTGTGTAGCCAAGTTTACATTCCGTGTATTAGTGATATCTTATGGTGTTTCTTTTTCTGTGTGACTTATTTCAGTTAGAATCATCATACCTGAACCCACTCATTTTCTGCTACAGGCCTGTTGACATAGATTTCATTGCTGAGTGATATTGCGTTGTACGTAAGTACCACAACTTCTTTATCCATTTTGCGCTTTCTGCGATATTGAACTTGTACCGTAAAAGAGGTTCTTGTAAACAGAGCCGTCCCAAACTTTGGGGTGGCTGTGTCTTTTTGATTTTAATTTCCCTAAGCTATAGGACCATAAGTGGAATTGACATAGGCTCTGTTGCTTTGTTTTTCAGATGTTTCAGGAAACACCATACACTTCTCCCTAGTGGCTGTTGGCAATTTACATCCTGCACATCAGCATAACAAGGCTCCCAGTTCTCCATGGCCTGTCCTGCCTTTCTGGATTTTACACTTTTTTCAGATGGCCCTTTTGACCGGTGGGAAGTGAGACTTCATTGTAGTGCAGATTTCTTTTGCAAGCTTGCTTGGTTGGCCAAAAAGGGCGTATGCGTTTTTTCCTGAATATATTCAGGAAAAAACGCATACGCCCTTTTTGGCCAAGTGCATCATTGTCGACGTTCTGCCTCTTTTCCTATGCTTTAAATGCAATTCCAGTCTACCTCCTGAAATCGGTTTCCTGCAATTCTGTCCCGCTTTCAAGTCCTCTTGGCAGCCTTACTTCAGTATATTTTTGGACGATAGCTGTCATTTATAACTCTGCACGTTTGTGAATTACAGTGCCCCTGAGCTCCTTTCTTCAACTCGCTTTCTTGTGAGCTGGCCGCAACACCGCAGGATTGCTTCAGGCCCTAATCTGGTTATGGCACGGCACGCTGAGCCTTTGGTTAATTCCTCTTCCTGGTGGGAAATGAGAGTTAAATTTGCCCGTCCAGACACCTCCAGCTAGTCTCTCATTGGTTCTCCCTATTCCTGTTTATCTTCCGCGGAAATTGCAAACTGGGCCAAACAGGAGGTTAAAGGCACTGACTCTCCAAGTTGGGAGAGAGTTAGTAATGCGTCTGGAATGTTGCACCCGAGTACCAGGGGACGAGAACTGAGACATATTGGAACACGTCTCCCGATCACACGGTTGATCATACTCTGGGTTCCACATGCATGTTTTAGCTGAAGGAAGAATCCCTTAAACCTGGAGAGTTGAGACCCGTGGAATGGGTACCATGCAATATGACTTCAAAGGGTCTTCATTTGCTCACCGAACCTCTCCAATCCTATCACTGCTGCGTTTATGCCCCTGTACACACGCTTGATTCTCTTTCAGAGACATAGCAATCCATAGGTTTTAAGATACTTACTAGTCAGGTACATTCTTAGGCGTTTAATATGGGGTGTTGAGTCCATTTCGTTGAGCAAGGAGTAGCTCTTGTCTATTCCATATTTGGCTTAAGGAAGTTTATCTCTGCTCATTTCAATCTCTGGTTTTATGCATCACCCCAACTCACGTTTCCCCTTAAGCAAGCATAAGTTGGTTTTCTAAATTTGAGACCCACTTCTGTTTTGTAATCCAGTTCCTGTGTAGCCAAGTTTACATTCCGTGTATTAGTGATATCTTATGTTTCTTTTTCTGTGTGACTTATTTCAGTTAGAATCATCATACCTGAACCCACTCATTTTCTGCTACAGGCCTGTTGACATAGATTTCATTGCTGAGTGATATTGCATTGTACGTAAGTACCACAACTTCTTTATCCATTTTGCGCTTTCTGCGATATTGAACTTGTACCGTAAAAGAGGTTCTTGTAAACAGAGCCGTCCCAAACTTTGGGGTGGCTGTGTCTTTTTGATTTTAATTTCCCTACGCTATAGGACCATAAGTGGAATTGACCTAGGCTCTGTTGCTTTGTTTTTTAGATGTTTCAGGAAACACCATACACTTCTCCCGAGTGCCTGTTGGCAATTTACAACCTGCCCATCAGCATAACAAGGCTCCCAGTTCTCCATGGCCTGTCCTGCCTTTCTGGATTTTACACTTTTTTCAGATGGCCCTTTTGACCGGGGGAAAGTGAGACTTCATTGTAGTGCAGATTTCCTTTGCAAGCTAGCTTGGTTGGCCAAAAAGGGCGTATGCGTTTTTTCCTGAATATATTCAGGAAAAAACGCATACGCCCTTTTTGGCCAAGTGCATCATTGTGGACGTTCTGCCTCTTTTCCTATGCTTTAAATGCAATTCCAGTCTCCCTCCTGATATCGGTTTCCTGCAATTCTGCCCCACGTTCAAGTCCTCTTGGCAGCCTTACTTCAGTATATTTTTGGACGATAGCTGTCATTTATAACTCTGCAGGTTTGTGAATTACAGTGCCCCTGAGCTCCTTTCTTCAACTCGCTTTCTTGTGAGCTGGCCGCAACACCGCAGGATTGCTTCAGGCCCTAATCTGGTTCCCCACGGCATGCTGAGACTTTAGTTAATTCCTCTTCCTGGTGGGAAATGAGAGTTAAATTTGCCCGTCCAGACACCTCCAGGTAGTCTCTCATTGGTCCTCCCTATTCCTATTCATGTTCCGCAGAAATTGCAAACTGGGCCAAAGCGGAGGTTAAAAGCACTGACTCTCCAAGTCGGGAGAGTGTTAGTAAAGCGTCTGGAATGTTGCACCCGAGTACCAGGGGAGGAGAACTGAGACATATTTGAACACGTCTCCCGATCACACGGTTGATCATACTCTGGGTTCCACATGCATGTTTTAGCTGAAGGAAGAATCCCTTAAACCTGGAGAGTTGAGACCCGTGGAATGGGTACCATGCAATATGACTTCAAAGGGTCTTCATTTGCTCACCGAACCTCTCCAATCCTATCACTGCTGCGTTTATGTCCCTGTACACACACTTGATTGTCTTTCGGAGACATAGCAATCCATGGGTTTTAAGATACTTACTAGTCACGTACATACTTAGGTGTTTAATATGGGGTGTTGAGTCCATTTCGTTGAGCAAGGAGTAGCTCTTGTCTGTTACATATTTGGCTTAAGGAACTTTATCTGTGCTCATTTCAATCTCTGGTTTTATGCAGCACCCCAACTCACCTTTCCCCTTAAGCAAGCATAAGTTGGTTTTCTAAATTTGAGACCCTGTTCTGTTTTGTAATCCAGTTCCTGTGTAGCCAAGTTTACATTCCGTGTATTAGTGATATCTTATGATGTTTCTTTTTCTGTGTGACTTATTTCAGTTAGAATCATCATACCTGAATCCACTCATTATGCTGCTATGGGCCTGATGTCATAGATTTCATTGCTGAGTGATATTGCATTGTACGTAAGTACCACAACTTCTTTATCCATTTTTTACTTTCTGCGATATTGAACTTGTACCGTAAACGAGGTTCTTGTAAACAGAGCCATCCCAAACTTTGGGGTGGCTGTGTCTTTTTGATTTTAATTTCCCTAAGCTATAGGACCATAAGTGGAATTGACATAGGCTCTGTTGCTTTGTTTTTCAGATGTTTCAGGAAACACCATACACTTCTCCCTAGTGGCTGTTGGCAATTTACATCCTGCACATCAGCATAACAAGGCTCCCAGTTCTCCATGGCCTGTCCTGCCTTTCTGGATTTTACACTTTTTTCAGATGGCCCTTTTGACCGGGGGGAAGTGAGACTTCATTGTAGTGCAGATTTCCTTTGCAAGCTTGCTTGGTTGGCCAAAAAGGGTGTATGCGTTTTTTCCTGAATATATTCAGGAAAAAACGCATACGCACTTTTTGGCCAAGTGCATCATTGTCGACGTTCTGCCTCTTTTCCTATGCTTTAAATGCAATTCCAGTCTACCTCCTGAAATCGGTTTCATGCAATTCTGTCCCGCTTTCAAGTCCTCTTGGCAGCCTTACTTCAGTATATTTTTGGACGATAGCTGTCATTTATAACTCTGCAGGTTTGTGAATTACAGTGCCCCTGAGCTCCTTTCTTCAACTCTCTTTCTTGTGAGCTGGCCGCAACACCACAGGATTGCTTCAGGCCCTAATCTGGTTATGGCACGGCACGCTGAGCCTTTGGTTAATTCCTCTTCCTGGTGGGAAATGAGAGTTAAATTTTCCCGTCCAGACACCTCCAGCTAGTCTCTCATTGGTTCTCCCTATTCCTGTTCATCTTCCGCGGAAATTGCAAACTGGGCCAAACAGGAGGTTAAAGGCACTGACTCTCCAAGTTGGGAGAGAATTAGTAATGCCTCTGGAATGTTGCACCCGAGTACCAGGGGACGAGAACTGAGACATATTGGAACACGTCTCCCGATCACACGGTTGATCATACTCTGGGTTCCACATGCATGTTTTAGCTGAAGGAAGAATCCCTTAAACCTGGAGAGTTGAGACCCGTGGAATGGGTACCATGCAATATGACTTCAAAGGGTCTTCATTTGCTCACCAAACCTCTCCAATCCTATCACTGCTGCGTTTATGCCCCTGTACACACGCTTGATTCTCTTTCAGAGACATAGCAATCCATAGGTTTTAAGATACTTACTAGTCAGGTACATTCTTAGGCGTTTAATATGGGGTGTTGAGTCCATTTCGTTGAGCAAGGAGTAGCTCTTGTCTATTCCATATTTGGCTTAAGGAAGTTTATCTGTGCTCATTTCAATCTCTGGTTTTATGCATCACCCCAACTCACGTTTCCCCTTAAGCAAGCATAAGTTGGTTTTCTAAATTTGAGACCCTCTTCTGTTTTGTAATCCAGTTCCTGTGTAGCCAAGTTTACATTCCGTGTATTAGTGATATCTTATGTTTCTTTTTCTGTGTGACTTATTTCAGTTAGAATCATCATACCTGAACCCACTCATTTTCTGCTACAGGCCTGTTGACATAGATTTCATTGCTGAGTGATATTGCATTGTACGTAAGTACCACAACTTCTTTATCCATTTTGCGCTTTCTGCGATATTGAACTTGTACCGTAAAAGAGGTTCTTGTAAACAGAGCCGTCCCAAACTTTGGGGTGGCTGTGTCTTTTTGATTTTAATTTCCCTAAGCTATAGGACCATAAGTGGAATTGACCTAGGCTCTGTTGCTTTGTTTTTTAGATGTTTCAGGAAACACCATACACTTCTCCCAAGTGGCTGTTGGCAATTTACAACCTGCCCATCAGCATAACAAGGCTCCCAGTTCTCCATGGCCTGTCCTGCCTTTCTGGATTTTACACTTTTTTCAGATGGCCCTTTTGACCGGGGGGAAGTGAGACTTCATTGTAGTGCAGATTTCCTTTGCAACTTTGCTTGGTTGGCCAAAAAGGGCGTATGCGTTTTTCCCTGAATATATTCAGGAAAAAACGCATACGCCCTTTTTGGCCAAGTGCATCATTGTCGACGTTTTGCCTCTTTTCCTATGCTTTAAATGCAATTCCAGTCTACCTCCTGAAATTGGTTTCCTGCAATTCTGCCCCGCTTTCAAGTCCTCTTGGCAGCCTTACTTCAGTATATTTTTGGACGATAGCTGTCATTTATAACTCTGGAGGTTTGTGAATTACAGTGCCCCTGAGCTCCTTTCTTCAACTCGCTTTCTTGTGAGCTGGCCGCAACACCGCAGGATTGCTTCAGGCCCTAATCTGGTTCCGGCACGGCACGCTGAGCCTTTGCTTAATTCCTCTTTCTGGTGGGAAATGAGAGTTAAGTTTGCCCGTCCAGACACCTCCAGCTAGTCTCTCATTGGTTCTCCCTATTCCTGTTCATCTTCCGCAGAAATTGCAAACTGGCCCAAACAGGAGGTTAAGGGACTGACTCTTCAAGTCGGGAGAGTGTTAGTAAAGCATCTGGAATGTTGCACCCGAGTACCAGGGGACGAGAACTGAGACATATTGGAACACGTCTCCCGATCACACGGTTGATCATACTCTGGGTTCCACATGCATGCTTTAGCTGAAGGAAGAGTCCCTTAAACCTGGAGAGTTGAGACCCGTGGAATGGGTACCATGCAATATGACTTCAAAGGGTCTTCATTTGCTCACCGAACCTCTCCAATCCTATCACTGCTGCGTTTATGCCCCTGTACACACGTTTGATTCTCTTTTGGAGACATAGCAATCCATAGGTTTTAAGATGCTTACTAGTCAGGTACATTCATAGGCGTTTAATATGGGGTGTTGAGTCCATTTCGTTGAGCAAGGAGTAGCTCTTGTCTATTCCATATTTGGCTTAAGGAACTTTATCTGTGCACATTTCAATCTCTGGTTTTATGCAGCACCCCAACTCACCTTTCCCCTTAAGCAAGCATAAGTTGGTTTTCTAAATTTGAGACCCTGTTCTGTATTGTAATCCAGTTCCTGTGTAGCCAAGTTTACATTCCGTGTATTAGTGATATCCTATGATGTTTCTTTTTCTGTGTGACTTATTTCAGATAGAATCATCATACCTGAATCCACTCATTTTCTGCTATAGGCCTGTTGACATAGATTTCATTGCTGAGTGATATTGCATTGTACGTAAGTACCACAACTTCTTTATCCATTTTGCGCTTTCTGCGATATTGAACTTGTACCGTAAAAGAGGTTCTTGTAAACAGAGCCGTCCCAAACTTTGGGGTGGCTGTGTCTTTTTGATTTTAATTTCCCTACGCTATAGGACCATAAGTGGAATTGACCTAGGCTCGGTTGCTTTGTTTTTTAGATGTTTCAGGAAACACCATACACTTCTCCCGAGTGCCTGTTGGCAATTTACAACCTGCCCATCAGCATAACAAGGCTCCCAGTTCTCCATGGCCTGTCCTGCCTTTCTGGATTTTACACTTTTTTCAGATGGCCCTTTTGACCGGGGGAAAGTGAGACTTCATTGTAGTGCAGATTTCCTTTGCAAGCTAGCTTGGTTGTCCAAAAAGGGCGTATGCGTTTTTTCCTGAATATATTCAGGAAAAAACGCATACGCCCTTTTTGGCCAAGTGCATCATTGTGGACGTTCTGCCTCTTTTCCTATGCTTTAAATGCAATTCCAGTCTCCCTCCTGATATCGGTTTCCTGCAATTTTGCCCCACGTTCAAGTCCTCTTGGCAGCCTTACTTCAGTATATTTTTGGACGATAGCTGTCATTTATAACTCTGCAGGTTTGTGAATTACAGTGCCCCTGAGCTCCTTTCTTCAACTCGCTTTCTTGTGAGCTGGCCGCAACACCGCAGGATTGCTTCAGGCCCTAATCTAGTTCCCCACGGCATGCTGAGACTTTGGTTAATTCCTCTTCCTGGTGGGAAATGAGAGTTAAATTTGCCCGTCCAGACACCTCCAGGTAGTCTCTCATTGGTCCTCCCTATTCCTGTTCATGTTCCGCAGAAATTGCAAACTGGGCCAAAGAGGAGGTTAAAAGCACTGACTCTCCAAGTCGGGAGAGTGTTAGTAAAGCGTCTGGAATGTTGCACCCGAGTACCAGGGGAGGAGAACTGAGACATATTTGAACACGTCTCCCGATCACACGGTTGATCATACTCTGGGTTCCACATGCATGTTTTAGCTGAAGGAAGAATCCCTTAAACCTGGAGAGTTGAGACCCGTGGAATGGGTACCATGCAATATGACTTCAAAGGGTCTTCATTTGCTCACCGAACCTCTCCAATCCTATCACTGCTGCGTTTATGTCCCTGTACACACGCTTGATTGTCTTTCGGAGACATAGCAATCCATGGGTTTTAAGATACTTACTAGTCACGTACATACTTAGGTGTTTAATATGGGGTGTTGAGTCCATTTCGTTGAGCAAGGAGTAGCTCTTGTCTGTTACATATTTGGCTTAAGGAACTTTATCTGTGCTCATTTCAATCTCTGGTTTTATGCAGCACCCCAACTCACCTTTCCCCTTAAGCAAGCATAAGTTGGTTTTCTAAATTTGAGACCCTGTTCTGTTTTGTAATCCAGTTCCTGTGTAGCCAAGTTTACATTCCGTGTATTAGTGATATCTTATGATGTTTCTTTTTCTGTGTGACTTATTTCAGTTAGAATCATCATACCTGAATCCACTCATTATGCTGCTATGGGCCTGATGTCATAGATTTCATTGCTGAGTGATATTGCATTGTACGTAAGTACCACAACTTCTTTATCCATTTTTTACTTTCTGCGATATTGAACTTGTACCGTAAACGAGGTTCTTGTAAACAGAGCCGTCCCAAACTTTGGGGTGGCTGTGTCTTTTTGATTTTAATTTCCCTAAGCTATAGGACCATAAGTGGAATTGACATAGGCTCTGTTGCTTTGTTTTTCAGATGTTTCAGGAAACACCATACACTTCTCCCTAGTGGCTGTTGGCAATTTACATCCTGCACATCAGCATAACAAGGCTCCCAGTTCTCCATGGCCTGTCCTGCCTTTCTGGATTTTACACTTTTTTCAGATGGCCCTTTTGACCGGGGGGAAGTGAGACTTCATTGTAGTGCAGATTTCTTTTGCAAGCTTGCTTGGTTGGCCAAAAAGGGTGTATGCGTTTTTTCCTGAATATATTCAGGAAAAAACGCATACGCACTTTTTGGCCAAGTGCATCATTGTCCACGTTCTGCCTCTTTTCCTATGCTTTAAATGCAATTCCAGTCTACCTCCTGAAATCGGTTTCCTGCAATTCTGTCCCGCTTTCAAGTCCTCTTGGCAGCCTTACTTCAGTATATTTTTGGACGATAGCTGTCATTTATAACTCTGCAGGTTTGTGAATTACAGTGCCCCTGAGCTCCTTTCTTCAACTCTCTTTCTTGTGAGCTGGCCGCAACACCGCAGGATTGCTTCAGGCCCTAATCTGGTTATGGCACGGCACGCTGAGCCTTTGGTTAATTCCTCTTCCTGGTGGGAAATGAGAGTTAAATTTTCCCGTCCAGACACCTCCAGCTAGTCTCTCATTGGTTCTCCCTATTCCTGTTCATCTTCCGCGGAAATTGCAAACTGGGCCAAACAGGAGGTTAAAGGCACTGACTCTCCAAGTTGGGAGAGAGTTAGTAATGCGTCTGGAATGTTGCACCCGAGTACCAGGGGACGAGAACTGAGACATATTGGAACACGTCTCCCGATCACACGGTTGATCATACTCTGGGTTCCACATGCATGTTTTAGCTGAAGGAAGAATCCCTTAAACCTGGAGAGTTGAGACCCGTGGAATGGGTACCATGCAATATGACTTCAAAGGGTCTTCATTTGCTCACCGAACCTCTCCAATCCTATCACTGCTGCGTTTATGCCCCTGTACACACGCTTGATTCTCTTTCAGAGACATAGCAATCCATAGGTTTTAAGATACTTACTAGTCAGGTACATTCTTAGGCGTTTAATATGGGGTGTTGAGTCCATTTCGTTGAGCAAGGAGTAGCTCTTGTCTATTCCATATTTGGCTTAAGGAAGTTTATCTGTGCTCATTTCAATCTCTGGTTTTATGCATCACCCCAACTCACGTTTCCCCTTAAGCAAGCATAAGTTGGTTTTCTAAATTTGAGACCCTCTTCTGTTTTGTAATCCAGTTCCTGTGTAGCCAAGTTTACATTCCGTGTATTAGTGATATCTTATGTTTCTTTTTCTGTGTGACTTATTTCAGTTAGAATCATCATACCTGAACCCACTCATTTTCTGCTACAGGCCTGTTGACATAGATTTCATTGCTGAGTGATATTGCATTGTACGTAAGTACCACAACTTCTTTATCCATTTTGCGCTTTCTGCGATATTGAACATGTACCGTAAAAGAGGTTCTTGTAAACAGAGCCGTCCCAAACTTTGGGGTGGCTGTGTCTTTTTGATTTTAATTTCCCTAAGCTATAGGACCATAAGTGGAATTGACCTAGGCTCTGTTGCTTTGTTTTTTAGATGTTTCAGGAAACACCATACACTTCTCCCAAGTGGCTGTTGGCAATTTACAACCTGCCCATCAGCATAACAAGGCTCCCAGTTCTCCATGGCCTGTCCTGCCTTTCTGGATTTTACACTTTTTTCAGATGGCCCTTTTGACCGGGGGGAAGTGAGACTTCATTGTAGTGCAGATTTCCTTTGCAAGCTAGCTTGGTTGGCCAAAAAGGGCGTATGCGTTTTTTCCTGAATATATTCAGGAAAAAACGCATACGCCCTTTTTGGCCAAGTGCATCATTGTGGACGTTCTGCCTCTTTTCCTATGCTTTAAATGCAATTCCAGTCTCCCTCCTGATATCGGTTTCCTGCAATTCTGCCCCACGTTCAAGTCCTCTTGGCAGCCTTACTTCAGTATATTTTTGGACGATAGCTGTCATTTATAACTCTGCAGGTTTGTGAATTACAGTGCCCCTGAGCTCCTTTCTTCAACTCGCTTTCTTGTGAGCTGGCCGCAACACCGCAGGATTGCTTCAGGCCCTAATCTGGTTCCGGCACGGCACGCTGAGCCTTTGGTTAATTCCTCTTCCTGGTGGGAAATGAGAGTTAAATTTGCCCGTCCAGACACCTCCAGCTAGTCTCTCATTGGTTCTCCCTATTCCTGTTCATCTTCCGCAGAAATTGCAAACTTGGCCAAACAGGAGGTTAAAGGCACTGACTCTCCAAGTCGGGAGAGTGTTAGTAAAGCGTCTGGAATGTTGCACCCGAGTACCAGGGGACGAGAACTGAGACATATTTGAACACGTCTCCCGATCACACGGTTGAACATACTCTGGGTTCCACATGCATGTTTTAGCTGAAGGAAGAATCCCTTAAACCTGGAGAGTTGAGACCCGTGGAATGGGTACCATGCAATATGACTTCAAAGGGTCTTCATTTGCTCACCGAACCTCTCCAATCCTATCAGTGCTGCGTTTATGTCCCTGTACACACGCTTGATTTTCTTTCGTAGACATAGCAATCCATGGGTTTTAAGATACTTACTAGTCACGTACATACTTAGGTGTTTAATATGGGGTGTTGAGTCCATTTCGTTGAGCAAGGAGTAGCTCTTGTCTGTTACATATTTGGCTTAAGGAACTTTATCTGTGCTCATTTCAATCTCTGGTTTAATGCAGCACCCCAACTCACCTTTCCCCTTAAGCAAGCATAAGTTGGTTTTCTAAATTTGAGACCCTGTTCTGTTTTGTAATCCAGTTCCTGTGTAGCCAAGTTTACATTCCGTGTATTAGTGATATCTTATGATGTTTCTTTTTCTGTGTGACTTATTTCAGTTAGAATCATCATACCTGAATCCACTCATTATGCTGCTATGGGCCTGATGTCATAGATTTCATTGCTGAGTGATATTGCATTGTACGTAAGTACCACAACTTCTTTATCCATTTTTTACTTTCTGCGATATTGAACTTGTACCGTAAACGAGGTTCTTGTAAACAGAGCCGTCCCAAACTTTGGGGTGGCTGTGTCTTTTTGATTTTAATTTCCCTAAGCTATAGGACCATAAGTGGAATTGACATAGGCTCTGTTGCTTTGTTTTTCAGATGTTTCAGGAAACACCATACACTTCTCCCTAGTGGCTGTTGGCAATTTACATCCTGCACATCAGCATAACAAGGCTCCCAGTTCTCCATGGCCTGTCCTGCCTTTCTGGATTTTACACTTTTTTCAGATGGCCCTTTTGACCGGGGGGAAGTGAGACTTCATTGTAGTGCAGATTTCTTTTGCAAGCTTGCTTGGTTGGCCAAAAAGGGTGTATGCGTTTTTTCCTGAATATATTCAGGAAAAAACGCATACGCACTTTTTGGCCAAGTGCATCATTGTCGACGTTCTGCCTCTTTTCCTATGCTTTAAATGCAATTCCAGTCTACCTCCTGAAATCGGTTTCCTGCAATTCTGTCCCGCTTTCAAGTCCTCTTGGCAGTCTTACTTCAGTATATTTTTGGACGATAGCTGTCATTTATAACTCTGCAGGTTTGTGAATTACAGTGCCCCTGAGCTCCTTTCTTCAACTCTCTTTCTTGTGAGCTGGCCGCAACACCGCAGGATTGCTTCAGGCCCTAATCTGGTTCCGGCACGGCACGCTGAGCCTTTGCTTAATTCCTCTTTCTGGTGGGAAATGAGAGTTAAATTTGCCCGTCCAGACACCTCCAGCTAGTCTCTCATTGGTTCTCCCTATTCCTGTTCATCTTCCGCAGAAATTGCAAACTGGCCCAAACAGGAGGTTAAGGGACTGACTCTTCAAGTCGGGAGAGTGTTAGTAAAGCATCTGGAATGTTGCACCCGAGTACCAGGGGACGAGAACTGAGACATATTGGAACACGTCTCCCGATCACACGGTTGATCATACTCTGGGTTCCACATGCATGCTTTAGCTGAAGGAAGAGTCCCTTAAACCTGGAGAGTTGAGACCCGTGGAATGGGTACCATGCAATATGACTTCAAAGGGTCTTCATTTGCTCACCGAACCTCTCCAATCCTATCACTGCTGCGTTTATGCCCCTGTACACACGCTTGATTCTCTTTCAGAGACATAGCAATCCATAGGTTTTAAGATGCTTACTAGTCAGGTAAATTCATAGGAGTTTAATATGGGGTGTTGAGTCCATTTCGTTGAGCAAGGAGTAGCTCTTGTCTATTACATATTTGGCTTAAGGAAATTTATCTGTGCTCATTTCAATCTCTGGTTTTATGCAGCACCCCAACTCACCTTTCCCCTTAAGCAAGCATAAGTTGGGTTTCTAAATTTGAGACCCAGTTCTGTTTTGTAATCCAGTTCCTGTGTAGCCAAGTTTACATTCCGTGTATTAGTGATATCTTATGGCGTTTCTTTTTCTGTGTGACTTATTTCAGTTAGAATCATCATACCTGAACCCACTCATTTTCTGCTACAGGCCTGTTGACATAGATTTCATTGCTGAGTGATATTGCATTGTACGTAAGTACCACAACTTCTTTATCCATTTTGCGCTTTCTGCGATATTGAACTTGTACCGTAAAAGAGGTTCTTGTAAACAGAGCCGTCCCAAACTTTGGGGTGGCTGTGTCTTTTTGATTTTAATTTCCCTACGCTATAGGACCATAAGTGGAATTGACCTAGGCTCTGTTGCTTTGTTTTTTAGATGTTTCAGGAAACACCATACACTTCTCCCGAGTGCCTGTTGGCAATTTACAACCTGCCCATCAGCATAACAAGGCTCCCAGTTCTCCATGGCTTGTCCTGCCTTTCTGGATTTTACACTTTTTTCAGATGGCCCTTTTGACCGGGGTAAAGTGAGACTTCATTGTAGTGCAGATTTCCTTTGCAAGCTAGCTTGGTTGGCCAAAAAGGGCGTATGCGTTTTTTCCTGAATATATTCAGGAAAAAACGCATACGCCCTTTTTGGCCAAGTGCATCATTGTGGACGTTCTGCCTCTTTTCCTATGCTTTAAATGCAATTCCAGTCTACCTCCTGAAATCGGTTTCCTGCAATTCTGCCCCGCTTTCAAGTCCTCTTCGCAGCCTTACTTCAGTATATTTTTGGACGATAGCTGTCATTTATAACTCTGGAGGTTTGTGAATTACAGTGCCCCTGAGCTCCTTTCTTCAACTCGCTTTCTTGTGAGCTGGCCGCAACACCGCATGATTGCTTCAGGCCCTAGTCTGGTTCCGGTATGGCAGGCTGAGCCTTTGGTTAATTCCTCTTCCTGGTGGGAAATGAGAGTTAAGTATGCCCGTCCAGACACCTCCATCTTGTCTCTCATTGGTTCTCCCTATTCCTGTTCATCTTCCGCAGAAATTGCAAACTGGGCCAAACAGGAGGTTAAATTCACTGACTTTCCAAGTCGGGAGAGTGTTAGTAAAGCGTCTGGAATGTTGCACCCGAGTACCAGGGGACGAACACTGAGACATATTTGAACACGTCTCCCAATCACACGGTTGATCATACTCTGGGTTCCGCATGCGTGTTTTAGCTGAAGGAAAAATCCCTTAAACCTGGAGAGTTGAGACCCGTGGAATGGGTACCATGCAATATGACTTCAAAGGGTCTTCATTTGCTCACTGAACCTCTCCAATCCTATCAGTGCTGCTTTTATGTCCCTGTACACACGCTTGATTGTCTTTCAGAGACATAGCAATCCATGGGTTTTAAGATACTTACTAGTCACGTACATACTTAGGTGTTTAATATGGGGTGTTGAGTCCATTTCGTTGAGCAAGGAGTAGCTCTTGTCTGTTACATATTTGGCTTAAGGAACTTTATCTGTGCTCATTTCAATCTCTGGTTTTATGCAGCACCCCAACTCACCTTTCCCCTTAAGCAAGCATAAGTTGGTTTTCTAAATTTGAGACCCTGTTCTGTTTTGTAATCCAGTTCCTGTGTAGCCAAGTTTACATTCCGTGTATTAGTGATATCTTATGATGTTTCTTTTTCTGTGTGACTTATTTCAGTTAGAATCATCATACCTGAATCCACTCATTATGCTGCTACAGGCCTGATGTCATAGATTTCATTGCTGAGTGATATTGCATTGTACGTAAGTACCACAACTTCTTTATCCATTTTTTACTTTCTGCGATATTGAACTTGTACCGTAAACGAGGTTCTTGTAAACAGAGCCGTCCCAAACTTTGGGGTGGCTGTGTCTTTTTGATTTTAATTTCCCTAATCTATAGGACCATAAGTGGAATTGACATAGGCTCTGTTGCTTTGTTTTTCAGATGTTTCAGGAAACACCATACACTTCTCCCTAGTGGCTGTTGGCAATTTACATCCTGCACATCAGCATAACAAGGCTCCCAGTTCTCCATGGCCTGTCCTGCCTTTCTGGATTTTACACTTTTTTCAGATGGCCCTTTTGACCGGGGGGAAGTGAGACTTCATTGTAGTGCAGATTTCTTTTGCAAGCTTGCTTGGTTGGCCAAAAAGGGTGTATGCGTTTTTTCCTGAATATATTCAGGAAAAAACGCATACGCACTTTTTGGCCAAGTGCATCATTGTCAACGTTCTGCCTCTTTTCCTATGCTTTAAATGCAATTCCAGTCTACCTCCTGAAATCGGTTTCCTGCAATTCTGTCCCGCTTTCAAGTCCTCTTGGCAGCCTTACTTCAGTATATTTTTGGACGATAGCTGTCATTTATAACTCTGCAGGTTTGTGAATTACAGTGCCCCTGAGCTCCTTTCTTCAACTCTCTTTCTTGTGAGCTGGCCGCAACACCGCAGGATTGCTTCAGGCCCTAATCTGGTTATGGCACGGCACGCTGAGCCTTTGGTTAATTCCTCTTCCTGGTGGGAAATGAGAGTTAAATTTTCCCGTCCAGACACCTCCAGCTAGTCTCTCATTGGTTCTCCCTATTCCTGTTCATCTTCCGCGGAAATTGCAAACTGGGCCAAACAGGAGGTTAAAGGCACTGACTCTCCAAGTTGGGAGAGAGTTAGTAATGCGTCTGGAATGTTGCACCCGAGTACCAGGGGACGAGAACTGAGACATATTGGAACACGTCTCCCGATCACACGGTTGATCATACTCTGGGTTCCACATGCATGTTTTAGCTGAAGGAAGAATCCCTTAAACCTGGAGAGTTGAGACCCGTGGAATGGGTACCATGCAATATGACTTCAAAGGGTCTTCATTTGCTCACCGAACCTCTCCAATCCTATCACTGCTGCGTTTATGCCCCTGTACACACGCTTGATTCTCTTTCAGAGACATAGCAATCCATAGGTTTTAAGATACTTACTAGTCAGGTACATTCTTAGGCGTTTAATATGGGGTGTTGAGTCCATTTCGTTGAGCAAGGAGTAGCTCTTGTCTATTCCATATTTGGCTTAAGGAACCTTATCTGTGCTCATTTCAATCTCTGGTTTTATGCATCACCCCAACTCACGTTTCCCCTTAAGCAAGCATAAGTTGGTTTTCTAAATTTGAGACCCTCTTCTGTTTTGTAATCCAGTTCCTGTGTAGCCAAGTTTACATTCCGTGTATTAGTGATATCTTATGTTACTTTTTCTGTGTGACTTATTTCAGTTAGAATCATCATACCTGAACCCACTCATTTTCTGCTACAGGCCTGTTGACATAGATTTCATTGCTGAGTGATATTGCGTTGTACGTAAGTACCACAACTTCTTTATCCATTTTGCGCTTTCTGCGATATTGAACTTGTCCCGTAAACGAGTTTCTTGTAAACAGAGCCGTCCCAAACTTTGGGGTGGCTGTGTCTTTTTGATTTTAATTTCCCTAAGCTATAGGACCATAAGTGGAATTGACCTCGGCTCTGTTGCTTTGTTTTTTAGATGTTTCAGGAAACACCATACACTTCTCCCAAGTCGCTGTTGGCAATTTACAACCTGCCCATCAGCATAACAAGGCTCCCAGTTCTCCATGGCCTGTCCTGCCTTTCTGGATTTTACACTTTTTTCAGATGGCCCTTTTGACCGGGGGGAAGTGAGACTTCATTGTAGTGCAGATTTCCTTTGCAAGCTTGCTTGGTTGGCCAAAAAGGGCGTATGCGTTTTTCCCTGAATATATTCAGGAAAAAATGCATACGCCCTTTTTGGCCAAGTGCATCATTGTCGACGTTTTGCCTCTTTTCCTATGCTTTAAATGCAATTCCAGTGTACCTCCTGAAATTGGTTTCCTGCAATTCTGCCCCGCTTTCAAGTCCTCTTGGCAGCCTTACTTCAGTATATTTTTGGACGATAGCTGTCATTTATAACTCTGGAGGTTTGTGAATTACAGTGCCCCTGAGCTCCTTTCTTCAACTCGCTTTCTTGTGAGCTGGCCGCAACACCGCAGGATTGCTTCAGGCCCTAATCTGGTTCCGGCACGGCACGCTGAGCCTTTGCTTAATTCCTCTTTCTGGTGGGAAATGAGAGTTAAATTTGCCCGTCCAGACACCTCCAGCTAGTCTCTCATTGGTTCTCCCTATTCCTGTTCATCTTCCGCAGAAATTGCAAACTGGCCCAAACAGGAGGTTAAGGGACTGACTCTTCAAGTCGGGAGAGTGTTAGTAAAGCATCTGGAATGTTGCACCCGAGTACCAGGGGACGAGAACTGAGACATATTGGAACACGTCTCCCGATCACACGGTTGATCATACTCTGGGTTCCACATGCATGCTTTAGCTGAAGGAAGAGTCCCTTAAACCTGGAGAGTTGAGACCCGTGGAATGGGTACCATGCAATATGACTTCAAAGGGTCTTCATTTGCTCACCGAACCTCTCCAATCCTATCACTGCTGCGTTTATGCCCCTGTACACACGTTTGATTCTCTTTTGGAGACATAGCAATCCATAGGTTTTAAGATGCTTACTAGTCAGGTACATTCATAGGCGTTTAATATGGGGTGTTGAGTCCATTTCGTTGAGCAAGGAGTAGCTCTTGTCTATTCCATATTTGGCTTAAGGAACTTTATCTGTGCACATTTCAATCTCTGGTTTTATGCAGCACCCCAACTCACCTTTCCCCTTAAGCAAGCATAAGTTGGTTTTCTAAATTTGAGACCCTGTTCTGTTTTGTAATCCAGTTCCTGTGTAGCCAAGTTTACATTCCGTGTATTAGTGATATCTTATGATGTTTCTTTTTCTGTGTGACTTATTTCAGATAGAATCATCATACCTGAATCCACTCATTTTCTGCTACAGGCCTGTTGACATAGATTTCATTGCTGAGTGATATTGCATTGTACGTAAGTACCACAACTTCTTTATCCATTTTGCGCTTTCTGCGATATTGAACTTGTACCGTAAAAGAGGTTCTTGTAAACAGAGCCGTCCCAAACTTTGGGGTGGCTGTGTCTTTTTGATTTTAATTTCCCTACGCTATAGGACCATAAGTGGAATTGACCTAGGCTCTGTTGCTTTGTTTTTTAGATGTTTCAGGAAACACCATACACTTCTCCCGAGTGCCTGTTGGCAATTTACAACCTGCCCATCAGCATAACAAGGCTCCCAGTTCTCCATGGCCTGTCCTGCCTTTCTGGATTTTACACTTTTTTCAGATGGCCCTTTTGACCGGGGGAAAGTGAGACTTCATTGTAGTGCAGATTTCCTGTGCAAGCTAGCTTGGTTGGCCAAAAAGGGCGTATGCGTTTTTTCCTGAATATATTCAGGAAAATACGCATACGCCCTTTTTGGCCAAGTGCATCATTGTGGACGTTCTACCTCTTTTCCTATGCTTTAAATGCAATTCCAGTCTCCCTCCTGATATCGGTTTCCTGCAATTCTGCCCCACGTTCAAGTCCTCTTGGCAGCCTTACTTCAGTATATTTTTGGACGATAGCTGTCATTTATAACTCTGCAGGTTTGTGAATTACAGTGCCCCTGAGCTCCTTTCTTCAGCTCGCTTTCTTGTGAGCTGGCCGCAACACCGCAGGATTGCTTCAGGCCCTAATCTGGTTCCCCACGGCATGCTGAGACTTTGGTGAATTCCTCTTCCTGGTGGGAAATGAGAGTTAAGTTTGCCCGTCCAGACACCTCCAGGTAGTCTCTCATTGGTCCTCCCTATTCCTGTTCATGTTCCGCAGAAATTGCAAACTGGGCCAAAGAGGAGGTTAAAAGCACTGACTCTCCAAGTCGGGAGAGTGTTAGTAAAGCGTCTGGAATGTTGCACCCGAGTACCAGGGGAGGAGAACTGAGACATATTTGAACACGTCTCCCGATCACACGGTTGATCATACTCTGGGTTCCACATGCATGTTTTAGCTGAAGGAAGAATCCCTTAAACCTGGAGAGTTGAGACCCGTGGAATGGGTACCATGCAATATGACTTCAAAGGGTCTTCATTTGCTCACCGAACCTCTCCAATCCTATCACTGCTGCGTTTATGTCCCTGTACACACGCTTGATTGTCTTTCGGAGACATAGCAATCCATGGGTTTTAAGATACTTACTAGTCACGTACATACTTAGGTGTTTAATATGGTGTGTTGAGTCCATTTCGTGGAGCAAGGAGTAGCTCTTGTCTGTTACATATTTGGCTTAAGGAACTTTATCTGTGCTCATTTCAATCTCTGGTTTTATGCAGCACCCCAACTCACCTTTCCCCTTAAGCAAGCATAAGTTGGTTTTCTAAATTTGAGACCCTGTTCTGTTTTGTAATCCAGTTCCTGTGTAGCCAAGTTTACATTCCGTGTATTAGTGATATCTTATGATGTTTCTTTTTCTGTGTGACTTATTTCAGTTAGAATCATCATACCTGAATCCACTCATTATGCTGCTATGGGCCTGATGACATAGATGTCATTGCTGAGTGATATTGCATTGTACGTAAGTACCACAACTTCTTTATCCATTTTTTACTTTCTGCGATATTGAACTTGTACCGTAAAAGAGTTTCTTGTAAACAGAGCCATCCCAAACTTTGGGGTGGCTGTGTCTTTTTGATTTTAATTTCCCTAAGCTATAGGACCATAAGTGGAATTGACCTAGGCTCTGTTGCTTTGTTTTTTAGATGTTTCAGGAAACACCATACACTTCTCCCGAGTGGCTGTTGGCAATTTACAACCTGCCCATCAGCATAACAAGGCTCCCAGTTCTCCATGGCCTGTCCTGTCTTTCTGGATTTTACACTTTTTTCAGATGGCCCTTTTGACCGGGGGGAAGTGAGACTTCATTGTAGTGCAGATTTCCTTTGCAAGCTTGCTTGGTTGGCCAAAAAGGGCGTATGCGTTTTTTCCTGAATATATTCAGGAAAAAACGCATACGCCCTTTTTGGCCAAGTGCATCATTGTGGACGTTCTGCCTCTTTTCCTATACTTTAAATGCAATTCCAGTCTCCCTCCTAATATCGGTTTCCTGCAATTCTGCCCCACGTTCAAGTCCTCTTGGCAGCCTTACTTCAGTATATTTTTGGACGATAGCTGTCATTTATAACTCTGGAAGTTTGTGAATTATCGTGCCCCTGAGCTCCTTTCTTCAACTCGCTTTCTTGTGAGCTGGCCGCAACACCGCAGGATTGCTTCAGGCCCTAATCTGGTTCCGGCACGGCACGCTGAGCCTTTGGTTAATTCCTCTTCCTGGTGGGAAATGAGAGTTAAATTTGCCCGTCCAGACACCTCCAGCTAGTCTCTCATTGGTTCTCCCTATTCCTGTTCATCTTCCGCAGAAATTGCAAACTGGGCCAAACAGGAGGTTAAAGGCACTGACTCTCCAAGTCGGGAGAGTGTTAGTAAAGTGTCTGGAATGTTGCACCCGAGTACCAGGGGACGAGAACTGAGATATATTGGCACACGTCTCCCGATCACACGGTTGATCATACTCTGGGTTCCACATGCATGTTTTAGCTGAAGGAAGAATCCCTTAAACCTGGAGAGTTGAGACCCATGGAATGGGTACCATGCAATATGATTTCAAAGGGTCTTCGTTTGCTCACTGAACCTCTCCAATCCTATCACTGCTGCGTTTATGCCCCTGTACACATGCTTGATTCTCTTTCGGAGACATAGCAATGCATAGGTTTTAAGATACTTACTAGTCAGGTACATTCTTAGGCGTTTAATATGGGGTGTTGAGTCCATTTCGTTGAGCAAGGAGTAGCTCTTGTCTATTACATATTTGGCTTAAGGAACTTTATCTGTGCTCATTTCAATCTCTGGTTTTATGCAGCACCCCAACTCACCTTTCCCCTTAAGCAAGCATAAGTTGGGTTTCTAAATTTGAGACCCAGTTCTGTTTTGTAATCCAGTTCCTGTGTAGCCAAGTTTACATTCCGTGTATTAGTGATATCTTATGGTGTTTCTTTTTCTGTGTGACTTATTTCAGTTAGAATCATCATACCTGAACCCACTCATTTTCTGCTACAGGCCTGTTGACATAGATTTCATTGCTGAGTGATATTGCATTGTACGTAAGTACCACAACTTCTTTATCCATTTTGCGCTTTCTGCGATATTGAACTTGTACCGTAAAAGAGGTTCTTGTAAACAGAGCCGTCCCAAACTTTGGGGTGGCTGTGTCTTTTTGATTTTAATTTCCCTACACTATAGGACCATAAGTGGAATTGACCTAGGCTCTGTTGCTTTGTTTTTTAGATGTTTCAGGAAACACCATACACTTCTCCCGAGTGCCTGTTGGCAATTTACAACCTGCCCATCAGCATAACAAGGCTCCCAGTTCTCCATGGCTTGTCCTGCCTTTCTGGATTTTACACTTTTTTCAGATGGCCCTTTTGACCGGGGTAAAGTGAGACTTCATTGTAGTGCAGATTTCCTTTGCAAGCTAGCTTGGTTGGCCAAAAAGGGCGTATGCGTTTTTTCCTGAATATATTCAGGAAAAAACGCATACGCCCTTTTTGGCCAAGTGCATCATTGTGGACGTTCTGCCTCTTTTCCTATGCTTTAAATGCAATTCCAGTCTACCTCCTGAAATCGGTTTCCTGCAATTCTGCCCCGCTTTCAAGTCCTCTTGGCAGCCTTACTTCAGTATATTTTTGGACAATAGCTGTCATTTATAACTCTGCAGGTTTGTGAATTACAGTGCCCCTGAGCTCCTTTCTTCAACTCGCTTTCTTGTGAGCTGGCCGCAACACCGCAGGATTGCTTCAGGCCCTAATCTGGTTCCGGCACGGCACGCTGAGCCTTTGGTTAATTCCTCTTCCTGGTGGGAAATGAGAGTTAAATTTGCCCGTCCAGACACCTCCAGCTAGTCTCTCTTTGGTTCTCCCTATTCCTGTTCATCTTCCACAGAAATTGCAAACTGGGCCAAACAGGAGGTTAAAGGCACTGACTCTCCAAGTCGGGAGAGTGTTAGTAAAGCGTCTGGAATGTTGCACCCGAGTACCAGGGGAGAAAACTGAGACATATTGGAACACGTCTCCCGATCACACGGTTGATCATACTCTGGGTTCCACATGCATGTTTTAGCTGAAGGAAGAATCCCTTAAACCTGGAGAGTTGAGACCCGTGGAATGGGTACCATGCAATATGATTTCAAAGGGTCTTCATTTGCTCACCGAACCTCTCCAATCCTATCACTGCTGCGTTTATGCCCCTGTACACACGCTTGATTCTCTTTCGGAGACATAGAAATCCATAGGTTTTAAGATACTTACTAGTCAGGTACATTCTTAGGCGTTTAATATGGGGTGTTGAGTCCATTTCGTTGATCAAGGAGTAGCTCTTGTCTATTACACATTTGGCTTAAGGAACTTTATCTGTGATCATTTCAATCTCTGTTTTTATGCACCACCCCAACTCACCTTTCCCCTTAAGCAAGCATAAGTTGGTTTTCTAAATTTGAGACCCTCTTCTGTTTTGTAATTAAGTTAGTGTGTAGCCAAGTTTACATTCCGTGTATTAGTGATATCTTATGATGTTTCTTTTTCTGTGTGACTTATTTCACTTAGAATCATCATACCTGAATCCACTCATTATGCTGCTACGGGCCTGATGACATAGATGTCATTGCTGAGGGATATTGCATTGTACGTAAATACCACAACATCTTTATCCATTTTTCGCTTTCTGTGATATTGAACTTGTACTGTAAACGAGGTTCTTGTAAACAGAGCCATCCCAAACTTTGGGGTGGCTGTGTCTTTTTGATTTTAATTTCCCTAAGCTATAGGACCATAAGTGGAAGTGCCCTAGGCTCGGTTGCTTTGTTTTTTAGATGTTTCAGGAAACACCATACACTTCTCCCGAGTGGCTGTTGGCAATTTACATCCGGCCCATCAGCATAACAAGGCTCCCAGTTCTCCATGGCCTGTCCTGCCTTTCTGGATTTTACACTTTTTTCAGATGGCCCTTTTGACCGGGGGGAAGTGATACTTCATTGTAGTGCAGATTTCCTTTGCAAGCTTGCTTGGTTGGCCAAAAAGTGCGTATGCGTTTTTTCCTGAATATATTCAGGAAAGAACGCATACGCCCTTTTTGGCCAAGTGCATCATTATCGACGTTCTGCCTCTTTTCCTATGCTTTAAATGCAATTCCAGTCTACCTACTGAAATTGGTTTCCTGCAATTCTGCCCCGCTTTCAAGTCCTCTTGGCAGCCTTACTTCAGTATATTTTTGGACGATACCTGTCATTTATAACTCTGCAGGTTTGTGAATTACAGTGCCCCTGAGCTCCTTTCTTCAACTCGCTTTCTTGTGAGCTGGCCGCAACACCGCAGGATTGCTTCAGGCCCTAATCTGGTTCCGGCACGGCACGCTGAGCCTTTGGTTAATTCCTCTTCCTGGTGGGAAATGAGAGTTAAGTTTGCCCGTCCAGACACCTCCAGCTAGTCTCTCATTGGTTCTCCCTATTCCTGTTCATCTTCTGCAGAAATTGCAAACTGGGCCAAACAGGAAGTTAAAGGGACTGACTCTCCAAGTCGGGAGAGTGTTAGTAAAGTGTCTGGAATGTTGCACCCGAGTACCAGGGGATGAGAACTGAGATATATTGGCACACATCTTCCGATCACACGGTTGATCATACTCTGGGTTCCACATGCATGTTTTCGCTGAAGGAAGAATCCCTTAAACCTGAAGAGTTGAGACCCGTGGAATGGGTACCATGCAATATGACTTCAAAGGGTCTTCGTTTGCTCACCGAACCTCTCCAATCCTATCACTGCTGCGTTTATGCCCCTGTACACATGCTTGATTCTCTTTCGGAGACATAGCAATCCATAGGTTTTAAGATACTTACTAGTCAGGTACATTCTTAGTCTTTTAATATGGGGTGTTGAGTCCATTTCGTTGAGCAAGGAGTAGCTCTTGTCTATTACATATTTGGCTTAAGGAACTTTATCTGTGCTCATTTCAATCTCTGGTTTTATGCAGCACCCCAACTCACCTTTCCTCTTAAGCAAACATAAGTTGGTTTTCTAAATTTGAGACCTTGTTCTGTTTTGTAATTCAGTTCCTCTGTAGCCAAGTTTACATTCTGTGTATTAGTGATATCTTATGATGTTTCTTTTTCTGTGTGACTTATTTCAGTTAGAATCATCATACCTGAACCCACTCATTTTCTGCTACAGGCCTGTTGACATAGATTTCATTGCTGAGTGATATTGCATTGTACATAAGTACCACAACTTCTTTATCCATTTTTTGCTTTCTGCGATATTGAACTTGTACCGTAAACGAGGTTCTAGAAAACAGAGCCGTCCCAAACTTTGGGGTGGCTGTGTCTTTTTGATTTTAATTTCCCTAAGCTATAGGACCATAAGTGGAATTGACCTAGGCTCTGTTGCTTTGTTTTTTAGATGTTTCAGGAAACACCATACACTTCTCCCGAGTGGCTGTTGGCAATTTACATCCCGCTCATCAGCATAACAAGGCTCCCAGTTCTCCATGGCCTGTCCTGCCTTTCTGGATTTTACACTTTTTTCAGATGGCCCTTTTGACCGGGGAGAAGTGAGACTTCATTGTAGTGCAGATTTCCTTTACAAGCTTGCTTGGTTGGCCAAAAAGGGCGTATGCGTTTTTTCATGAATATATTCAGGAAAAAACGCATATGCACTTTTTGGCCAAGTGCATCATTGTGGACGTTCTGCCTCTTTTCCTATGCTTTAAATGGAATTCCAGTCTACCTCACGATAGCAGTTTCCTGCAATTGTGACCCACTTTCAAGTCCTCTTGGCAGGCTTACTTCAGTATATTTTTGGACGATAGCTGTGATTTATAACTCTGCAGGTTTGTTAATTACAGTGCCCCTGAGCTCCTTTCTTCAACTCGCTTTCTTGTGAGCTGGCCGCAACACCGCAGGATTGCTTCAGGCCCTAATCTGGTTCCGGCACGGCACGCTGAGCCTTTGGTTAATTCCTCTTCCTGGTGGGAAATGAGAGTTAAATTTGCCCGTCCAGGCACCTCCAGCTAGTCTCTCATTGGTCCTCCCTATTCCTGTTCATCTTCCGCAGAAATTGCAAACTGGGCCAAACAGGAGGTTAAAGGCACTGACTCTCCAAGTCGGGAGAGTGTTACTAAAGCGTCTGGAATGTTGCACCCGAGTACCAGGGGACGAGAACTGAGACATATTTGAACACGTCTCCTGATCACACGGTTGATCATACTCTGGGTTCCACATGCATGTTTCAGCTGAAGGAAGAATCCCTTAAACCTGGAGAGTTGAGACCCGTGGAATGGGTACCATGCAATATGACTTCAAAGGGTCTTCATTTGCTCACCGAACCTCTCCAATCCTATCACTGCTGCGTTTATGCCCCTCTACACACGCTTGATTCTCTTTTGGAGACATAGCAATCCATAGGTTTTAAGATACTTACTAGTCAGGTACATTCTTAGGCGTTTAAGATGGGGTGTTGAGTCCATTTCGTTGAGCAAGGAGTAGCTCTTGTCTATTCCATATTTGGCTTAAGGAACTTTATCTGTGCTCATTTCAATCTCTGGTTTTATGCAGCACCCCAACTCACCTTTCCCCTTAAGCAAGCATAAGTTGGTTTTCTAAATTTGAGACCCTGTTCTATTTTGTAATTCAGTTCCTGTGTAGCCAAGTTTACATTCCGTGTATTAGTGATATCTTATGATGTTTCTTTTTCTGTGTGACTTATTTCAGTTAGAATCATCATACCTGAACCCACTCAATATGCTCCTGCGGGCCTCATGACATAGATTTCATTGCTGAGTGATATTGCATTGTACGTAAGTACCACAACTTCTTTATCCATTTTTCACTTTCTGCGATATTGAACTTGTACCGTAAACGAGGTTCTTGTAAACAGAGCCGTCCGAAACTTTGGGGTGGCTGTGTCTTTTTGATTTTAATTTCCCTAAGCTATAGGACCATAAGTGGAAGTACCCTAGGCTCTGTTGCTTTGTTTTTTAGATGTTTCAGGAATCACCATACACTTCTCCCGAGTGGCTCTTGGCAATGTA
Organism: Orcinus orca; assembly: GCF_937001465.1. Classification (NCBI taxonomy): domain Eukaryota; kingdom Metazoa; phylum Chordata; class Mammalia; order Artiodactyla; family Delphinidae; genus Orcinus; species Orcinus orca. Next base: position 583,939 of record NW_026043758.1, read on the forward strand.
CATCCCGCCCATCAGCATAACAAGGCTCCCAGTTCTCCATGGCCTGTCCTGCCTTTCTGGATTTTACACTTTTTTGAGATGGCCCTTTTGACCGGGGGGAAGTGAGACTTCATTGTAGTGCAGATTTCCTTTGCAAGCTTGCTTGGTTGGCCAAAATGTGTGTATGCATTTTTTCCTGAATATATTCAGGAAAAAACGCATACACACTTTTTGGGCAAGTGCATCATTGTCGACGTTCTGCCTCTTTTCCTATGCTTTAAATGCAATTCCAGTCTACCTCCTGAAATCGGGTTCCTGCAATTCTGCCCCGCTTTCAAGTCCTCTTGGCAGCCTTACTTCAGTATATTTTTGGACGATAGCTGTCATTTATAACTCTGCAGCTTTGTGAATTACAGTGCCCCTGAGCTCCTTTCTTCAACTCGCTTACTTGTGAGCTGGGCGCAACACCGCAGGATTGCTTCAGGCCCTAATCTGGTTCCGGCACGGCATGCTGAACCTTTGGTTAATTCCTCTTCCTGGTGGGAAATGAGAGTTAAATTTGCCCGTCCAGACACCTCCAGCTAGACTCTCATTGGTTCTCCCTATTCCTTTTCATCTTCTGCAGAAATTGCAAACTGGGCCAAACAGGAAGTTAAAGGCACTGACTCTCCAAGTCGGGAGAGTGTTAGTAAAGTGTCTGGAATGTTGCACCCGAGTACCAGGGGATGAGAACTGAGATATATTGGCACACATCTTCGATCACACGGTTGATCATACTCTGGGTTCCACATGCATGTTTCAGCTGAAGGAAGAATCCCTTAAACCTGGAGAGTTGAGACCCGTGGAATGGGTACCATGCAATATGACTTCAAAGGGTCTTCGTTTGCTCACCAAACCTCTCCAATCCTATCACTGCTGCGTTTATGCCCCTGTACACATGCTTGATTCTCTTTTGGAGACATAGCCATCCATAGGTTTTAAGATACTTACTAGTCAAGTACATTCTTAGTCTTTTAATATGGGGTGTTGAGTCCATTTCGTTGAGCAAGGTGTAGCTCTTGTCTATTACATATTTGGCTTAAGGAACTTTATCTGTGCTCATTTCAATCTCTGGTTTTATGCAGCACCCCAACTCACCTTTCCTCTTAAGCAAGCATAAGTTGGTTTTCTAAATTTGAGACCCTGTTCTGTTTTGTAATTCAGTTCCTCTGTAGCCAAGTTTACATTCTGTGTATTAGTGATATCTTATGATGTTTCTTTTTCTGTGTGACTTATTTCAGTTAGAATGATCATACCTGAACCCACTCATTTTCTGCTACAGGCCTGTTGACATAGATGTTATTGCTGAGTGATATTGCATTGTACATAAGTACCACAACTTCTTTATCCATTTTTTGCTTTCTGCGATATTGAACTTGTACCGTAAACGAGGTTCTATAAAACAGAGCCGTCCCAAACTTTGGGGTGGCTGTGTCTTTTTGATTTTAATTTCCCTAAGCTATAGGACCATAAGTGGAAGTGCCCTAGGCTCTGTTGCTTTGTTTTTTAGATGTTTCAGGAAACACCATACACTTCTCCCGAGTGGCTGTTGGCAATTTACATCCGGCCCATCAGCATAACAAGGCTCCCAGTTCTCCATGGCCTGTCCTGCTTTTCTGGATTTTACACTTTTTTCAGATGGCCCTTTTGACCGGGGGGAAGTGAGACTTCATTGTAGTGCAGATTTCCTTTGCAAGCTTGCTTGGTTGGCCAAAAAGTGCGTATGCGATTTTCCTGAATATATTCAGGAAAAAACGCATACGCCCTTTTTGGCCAAGTGCATCATTGTCGACGTTCTGCCTCTTTTCCTATGCTTTAAATGCAATTCCAGTCTACCTCCTGAAACCGGTTTCCTGCAATTCTGCCCGGCTTTCAAGTCCTCTTGGCAGCCTTACTTCAGTATATTTTTGGACGATAGCTGTCATTTATAACTCTGCAGGTTTGTGAATTACAGTGCCCCTGAGCTCCTTTCTTCAACTCGCTTTCTTGTGAGCTGGCCGCAACACCGCAGGATTGCTTCAGGCCCTAATCTGGTTCCGGCACGGCACGCTGAGCCTTTGGTTAATTCCTCTTCCTGGTGGGAAATGAGAGTTAAATTTGCCTGTCCAGACACCTCCAGCTAATCTCTCATTGGTCCACCCTATTCCTGTTCATCTTCCGCAGAAATTGCAAACTGGGCCAAACAGGAGGTTAAAGGCACTGACTCTCCAATTCGGGAGAGTGTTAGTAAAGCGTCTGGAATGTTGCACCCGAGTACCAGGGAACGAGAACTGAGACATATTTCAACACGTCTCCCGATCACATGGTTGATCATACTCTGGGTTCCACATGCCTGTTTTAGCTGAAGGAAGAATCCCTTAAACCTGGAGAGTTGAGACCCGTGGAATGGGTACCATGCAATATGACTTCAAAGGGTCTTCATTTGCTCACCGAACCTCTCCAATCCTATCACTGCTGCGTTTATGCCCCTGTACACACGCTGGATTCTCTTTCGGAGACATAGCAATCCATAGGTTTTAAGATACTTACTAGTCAGGTACATTCTTAGGCGTTTAATATGGGGTGTTGAGTCCATTTCGTTGAGCAAGGAGTAGCTCTTGTCTATTACATATTTGGCTTAAGGAACTTTATCTGTGCTCATTTCAATCTCTGGTTTTATGCAGCACCCAACTCACCTTTCCCCTTAAGCAAGCATAAGTTGGTTTTCTAAATTTGACACCCTGTTCTGTTTTGTAATCCAGTTCCTGTGTAGCCATGTTTACATTCCGTGTATTTGTGATATCTTATGATGTTTATTTTTCTGTGTGACTTATTTCAGTTAGAATCATCATACCTGAATCCACTCATTATGCTACTACGGGCCTCATGACATAGATTTAATTGCTGAGTGATATTGCATTGTACGTAAGTACCACAACTTCTTTATCCATTTTGCGCTTTCTGCGATATTGAACTTGTACCCTAAATGAGGTTCTTGTAAACAGAGCCGTCCCAAACTTTGGGTTGGCTGTGTCTTTTTGATTTTAATTTCCCTAAGGTCTAGGACCATAAGTGGAAGTGCCCTAGGCTGTGTTGCTTTGTTTTTTATATGTTTCAGGAAACACCATACACTTCTCCCGAGGGGCTGTTGGCAATTTACATCCCACCCATCAGCATAACAGGGCTCCCAGTTCTCCATGGACTGTCCTGCCTTTCTGGATTTTACACTTTATTCAGATGGCCCTTTTGACCGGGGGGAAGGGAGACTTCATTGTAGTGCAGATTTCCTTTGCAAGCTTGCTTGGTTGGCCAAAAAGTGCGTATGCGTTTTGTCCTGAATATATTCAGGAAAAAATTCATACGCCCTTTTTGGCCAAGTGCATCATTGTCGACGTTCTGCCTCTTTTCCTATGCTTTAAATGCAATTCCAGTCCACCTCCTGAAACCGGTTTCCTGCAATTCTGCCCCGCTTTCAAGTCCTCTTGGCAGCCTTACTTCAGTATATTTTTGGACGATTGCTGTCATTTATAACTCTGCAGGTTTGTGAATTACAGTGCCCCTGAGCTCCTTTCTTCAACTCGCTTTCTTGTGAGCTGGCCGCAACACCGCAGGATTGCTTCAGGCCGTAATCTTGTTCTGGAACAGCATGCTGAGCCTTTGGTTAATTCCTCTTCCTGGTGGGAAATGAGAGTTAAATTTGCCTGTCCAGACACCTCCAGCTAGTCTCTCATTGGTTCTCCCTATTCCTGTTCATCTTCCGCAGAAATTGCAAACTGGGCCAAACAGGAGGTTAAAGGCACTGACTCTCCAAGTCGGGAGAGTGTTAGTAAAGCGTCTGGAATGTTGCACCCGAGTACCAGTGTACGAGAACTGAGACATATTGGAACACGTCTCCCGATCACATGGTTGATCATACTCTGGATTCCACATGCATGATTTAGCTGAAGGAAGAATCCCTTAAACCTGGAGAGTTGAGACCCGTGGAATGGGTACCATGCAATATGACTTCAAAGGGTCTTCATTTGCTCACCGAACCTCTCCAATCCTATCACTGCTGCGTTTATGCCCCTGTACACATGCTTGATTCTCTTTCGGAGACAGAGCGATCCATAGGTTTTAAGATACTTACTAGTCAGGTACATACTTAGGCGTTTAATATGGGGTGTTGAGTCCATTTCATTGAGCAAGGAGTAGCTCTTGTCTATTCCATATTTGGCTTAAGGAACTTTATCTGTGCTCATTTCAATCTCTGGTTTTATGCAGCACCCCAACTCACCTTTCCCCTTAAGCAAGCATAAGTTGATTTTCTAAATTTGAGACCCTGTTCTCTTTTGTAATCCAGTTCCTGTGTAGCCAAGTTTACATTCCGTGTATTAGTGATATCTTATGATGTTTCTTTTTCTGTGTGACATATTTCAGTTAGAATCATCATACCTGAATCCACTCATTATGCTGCTACGGGCCTGATGACATAGATTTCATTGCTGAGTGATATTGCATTGTACGTAAGTACCACAACTTCTTTATCCATTTTTCACTTTCTGCGATATTCAACTAGTCCCTTAAACGAGTTTCTTGTAAACAGAGCCGTCCCAAACTTTGGGGTGGCTGTGTCTTTTTGATTTTAATTTCCCTAAGCTATAGGACCATAAGTGGAAGTGCCCTAGGCTGTGTTGGTTTGTTTTTTAGATGATTCAGGAAACACCATACACTTCTCCCGAGTGGCTGTTGGAAATTTACATGCCGCCCATCAGCATAACAAGGCTCCCAGTTCTCCATGGCCTGTCCTGCCTTTCTGGATTTTACACTTTTTCCAGATGGCCCTTTTGACCGGGGGAAAGTAAGACTTCATTGTAGTGCAGATTTCCTTTGCAAGCTTGCTTGGTTGGCCAGAAAGGGCGTATGCGTTTTGTCCTGAATATATTCAGGAAAAAACGCATACGCCCTTTTTGGCCAAGTGCATCATTGTCGACGTTCTGCCTCTTTTCCTATGCTTTAAATGCAATTCCAGTCTACCTCCTGAAATTGGTTTCCTGCAATTCTGCCCCGCTTTCAAGTCCTCTTGGCAGGCTTACTTCAGTATATTTTTGGACGATAGCTGTCATTTATAACTCTGCAGGTTTGTGAATTACAGTGCCCCTGAGCTCCTTTCTTCAACTCGCTTTCTTGTGAGCTGGCCGCAACACCACAGGATTGCTTCAGGCCCTAATCTGGTTCCGGCACGGCACGCTGAGCCTTTGGTTAATTCCTCTTCCTGGTGGGAAATGAGAGTTAAATTTGCCCGTCCAGACACCTCCAGCTGGTCTCTCATTGGTTCTCCCTATTCCTGTTCATCTTCCGCAGAAATTGCAAACTGGGCCAAACAGGAGGTTAAAGGCACTGACTCTCCAAGTCGGGAGAGTGTTAGTAAAGCGTCTGGAATGTTGCACACGAGAACCAGGGTTTGAAAACTGAGACATATTTGAACACGTCTACCGATCACACGGTTGATCATACTCTGGGTTCCACAAGCATGTTTTAGCTGAAGGAAGAATCCCTTAACCCTGGAGAGTTGAGACCCGTGGAATGGGTACCATGCAATATGACTTCAAAGGGTCTTCATTTGCTCACCGAACCTCTCCAATCCTATCACTGCTGCGTTTATGCCCCTGTACACACGCTTGATTCTCTTTTGGAGACATAGCAATCCATAGGTTTTAACATACTTACAAGTCAGGTACATTCTTAGTCGTTTATTATGGGGTGTTCAGCCCATTTCTTTGAGCAAGGAGTAACTCTTGTCTGTTACATGTTTGGCTTAAGGAACTTTATCTGTGCTCATTTCAATCTCTGGTTTATGCAGCACCCCAACTCACCTTTCCCCTTAAGCAAGCATAAGTTGTTTTCTAAATTTGAGACCCTGTTCTGTTTTGTAATCCAGTTCCTGTGTAGCCAAGTTTACATTCCGTGTATTAGTGATATCTTATGATGTTTCTTTTTCTGTGTGACTTATTTCAGTTAGAATCATCATACCTGAATCCACTCTATGCTGCTACGGGCCTGATGACATAGATTTCATTGCTGAGTGATATTGCATTGTACGTAAGTACCACAACTTCTTTATCCATTTTTCACTTTCTGCGATATTGAACTTGTACCGTAAAAGAGGTTCTTGTAAACAGAGCCGTCCCAAACTTTGGGGTGGCTGTGTCTTTTTGATTTTAATTTCCCTAAGCTATAGGACCATAAGTGGAAGTGCCCTAGGCTCTGTTCCTCTGTTTTTTAGATGTTTCAGGAAACACCATACACTTCTAACCAGTGGCTGTTGGTAATTTACATCCCGCCCATCAGCATAACAAGGCTCCCAGTTCTCCATGGCCTGTCCTGCCTTTCTGGATTTTACACTTTTTTCAGATGGCCCTTTTGACCGGGGGGAAGTGAGACTTCATTGTAGTGCAGATTTCCTTTGCAGGCTTGCTTGGTTGGCCAAAAAGTGCGTATGCGTTTTTTCCTGAATATATTCAGGAAAAAACGCATACGCCCTTTTTGGCCAAGTGCATCATTGTGGACGTTCTGCCTCTTTTCCTATGCTTTAAATGCAATTCCAGTCTACCTCCTGAAATTGGATTCCTGCAATTCTGCCCCGCTTTCAAGTCCTCTTGGCAGCCTTACTTCAGTATATTTTTGGACGATAGCTGTCATTTATAACTCTGCAGGTTTGTGAATTACAGTGCCCCTGAGCTCCTTTCTTCAACTCGCTTTCTTGTGAGCTGGCCGCAACACCACAGGATTGCTTCAGGCCCTAATCTGGTTCCGGCATGGCACGCTGAGCCTTTGGTTAATTCCTCTTCCTGGTGGGAAATGAGAGTTAAATTTGCCCGTCCAGACACCTCCAGCTAGTCTCTCATGGGTTCTCCCTATTCCTGTTCATCTTCCGCAGAAATTGCAAACTGGGCCAAACAGGAGGTTAAAGGCACTGACTCTCCAAGTCGGGAGAGTGTTAGTAAAGCGTCTGGAATGTTGCACACGAGTACCAGGGGTTGAAAACTGAGACATATTTGAACACGTCTCCCGATCACACGGTTGATCATACTCTGGGTTCCACATGCATGTTTTAGCTGAAGGAAGAATCCCTTAAACCTGGAGAGTTGAGACCCGTGGAATGGGTACCATGCAATATGACTTCAAAGGGTCTTCATTTGCTCACCGAACATCTCCAATCCTATCACTGCTGCGTTTATGCCCCTGTACACACGCTTGATTCTCTTTCAGAGACATAGCAATCCATAGGTTTTAAGATACTTACAAGTCAGCTACATTTTTAGTCGTTTATTATGGGGTGTTGAGCCCATTTCTTTGAGCAAGGAGTAGCTCTTGTCTATTACATGTTTGGCTTAAGGAACTTTATCTGTGCTCATTTCAATCTCTGGTTTTATGCAGCACCCCAACTCACCTTTCCCCTTAAGCAAGCATAAGTTGTTTTCTAAATTTGAGACCCTGTTCTGCTTTGTAATCCAGTTCCTGTGTAGCCAAGTTTACATTCCGTGTATTAGTGATATCTTATGATGTTTCTTTTTCTGTGTGACTTATTTCAGTTAGAATCATCATACCTGAATCCACTCATTATGCTGCTATGGGCCTGATGACATAGATTTCATTGCTGTGTGATATTGCATTGTACATAAGTACCACAACTTCTTTATCCATTTTTCGCTTTCTGCGATATTGAACTTGTTCCGTAAATGACGTTATTGTAGACAGAGCTATCCCAAACTTTGGGGTGGCTGTGTCTTTTTGATTTTAATTTCCCTAAGCTATAGGACCATAAGTGGAAGTGCCTTATGCTCTGTTGCTTTGTTTTTTAGATGTTTCAGGAAACAGCATACACTTCTCCCCAGTGGCTGTTGGCAATTTACATCCGGCCCATCAGCATAACAAGTCTCCCAGTTCTCCATGGCCTGTCCTGCCTTTCTGGATTTTACACTTTTTTCAGATTGCCCTTTTGACCGGGGGAAAGTGAGATTTCATTGTAGTGCAGATTTCCTTTTCAAGCTTGCTTGGTTGGCCAAAAAGTGCGTAGACGTTTTTTCCTGAATGCATTCAGGAAAAAACACATACGCCCTTTTTTGCCAAGTGTATCATTGTCGACGTTCTGCCTCTTTTCCTATGCTTTAAATGCAATTCTAATCTACCTCCTGAAATCGGTTTCCTGCAATTCTGCCCTGCTTTCAAGTACTCTTGGCAGGCTTACTTCAGTATATTTTTGGACGATAGCTGTCATTTATAACTCTGCAGGTTTGTGAATTACAGTGCCCCTGAGCTCCTTTTTTCAACTCGCTTTCTTGTGAGATGGCCGCAACACCGCAGGATTGCTTCAGGCCCTAATCTGGTGCCGGCACGGCACACTGAGCCTTTGTTTAATTCCTCTTCCTGGTGGGAAATGAGAGTTAAATTTGCCCGTACAGACACCTCCAGCTGGTCTCTCATTGGTTCTCCCTATTCCTGTTCATCTTCCGCAGAAATTGCAAACTGGGCCAAACAGGAGGTTAAAGGCACTGACTCTCCAAGTCGGGAGAGTGTTAGTAAAGCGTCTGGAATGTTGCACACGAGAACCAGGGTTTGAAAACTGAGACATATTTGAACACGTCTCCCGATCACACGGTTGATCATACTCTGGGTTCCACGTGCATGTTTTAGCTGAAGGAAGAATCCCTTAAACCTGGAGAGTTGAGACCCGTGGAATGGGTACCATGCAATATGACATCAAAGGGTCTTCATTTGCTCACCGAACCTCTCCAATCCTATCACTGCTGCGTTTATGTCCCTGCACACATGCTTGATTCTCTTTCGGAGACATAGCAATCCATAGGTTTTAAGATACTTACTTGTCAGGTACATTCTTAGGTGTTTAATATGGGGTGTTCAGTCCATTTCGTTGAGCAAGGAGTAGCTCTTGTCTATTACATATTTGGCTTAAGGAACTTTATCTGTGCTCATTTCAATCTGTGGTTTTATGCAGCACCCCAACTCACCTTTCCCCTTAAGCAAGCATAAGTTGGTTTTCTAAATTTGAGACCCTCTTCGTCTTTGTAAACCAGTTCCTGTGTAGCCAAGTTTACATTCCGTGTATTAGTGATATCTTATGATGTTTCTTTTTCTGTGTGACTTATTTCAGTTAGAATCATCATACCTGAATCCACTCATTATGCTGCTATTGGCCTGATGACATAGATTTAATTGCTGGGTGATATTGCATTGTACATAAGTACCACAACTTCTTTATCCATTTTCCACTTTCTGCGATATTGAACTTGTACCATAAATGCGGTTCTTGTAAACAGAGCCGTCCCAAACTTTGGGGTGGCTGTGTCTTTTTTATTTTAATTTCCCTAAGCTATAGTACCATAAGTGGAAGTGCCCTAGGCTCTGTTGCTTTGTTTTTTAGATGTTTCAGGAAACACCATACACTTCTCCCGAGTGGCTGTTGGCAATTTACATCCTGCCCATCAGCATAACAAGGCTCTCAGTTCTCCATGGCCTGTCCTGCCTTTCTGGATTTTACACTTTTTTCAGATGGCCCTTTTGACTGGTGGGAAGTGAGACTTCATTGTAGTGCAGATTTCCTTTGCAAGCTTGCTTGGTTGGCCAAAAAGGGCGTATGCGCTTTTTCCTGAATATATTCAGGAAAAAACGGATACGCCCATTTTGGCCAAGTGCATCATTGTCGACGTTCTGCCTCTTTTCCTATGCTTTAAATGCAATTCCAGTCTACCTCCTGAAATCGGTTTCCTGCAATTCTGCCCCGCTTTCAAGTCCTCTTGGCAGCCTTACTTCAGTATATTTTTGAACGATAGCTGTCCTTTATAACTCTGCAGGTTTGTGAATTACAGTGCCCCTGAGCTCCTTTCTTCAACTCGCTTTCTTGTGAGCTGGCTGCAACACCGCAGCATTGCTTCAGGCCCTAATCTGGTTCCGGCACGGCCCGCTGAGCCTTTGGTAAATTCCTCTAACTGGTGGGAAATGAGAGTTAAATTTGCCCGTCCAGACACCTCCAGCTAGTCTCTAACTGGTTCTCCCTGTTCCTGTTCATCTTCCACAGAAATTGCAATCTGGGCCAATCAAGAGGTTTAAGGCACTGAGTCTCCAAGTTGGGAGAGTGTTAGTAAAGCATCTGGAATGTTGCACCCGAGTACCAGGGGATGAGAACTGAGATATATTGGCACACATCTTCGATCACACGGTTGATCATACTCTGGGTTCCACATGCATGTTTTAGCTGAAGGAAGAATCCCTTAAACCTGGAGAGTTGAGACCCGTGGAATGGGTACCATGCAATATGACTTCAAAGGGTCTTCGTTTGCTCACCAAACCTCTCCAATCCTATCACTGCTGCGTTTATGCCCCTGTACACATGCTTGATTCTCTTTTGGAGACATAGCCATCCATAGGTTTTAAGATACTTACTAGTCAAGTACATTCTTAGTCTTTTAATATGGGGTGTTGAGTCCATTTCGTTGAGCAAGGTGTAGCTCTTGTCTATTACATATTTGGCTTAAGGAACTTTATCTGTGCTCATTTCAATCTCTGGTTTTATGCAGCACCCCAACTCACCTTTCCTCTTAAGCAAGCATAAGTTGGTTTTCTAAATTTGAGACCCTGTTCTGTTTTGTAATTCAGTTCCTCTGTAGCCAAGTTTACATTCTGTGTATTAGTGATATCTTATGATGTTTCTTTTTCTGTGTGACTTATTTCAGTTAGAATCATCATACCTGAACCCACTCATTTTCTGCTACAGGCCTGTTGACATAGATTTCATTGCTGAGTGATATTGCATTGTACGTAAGTACCACAACTTGTTTATCCATTTTTTGCTTTCTGCGATATTGAACTTGTACCGTAAATGAGGTTCTAGAAAACAGAGCCGTCCCAAACATTGGGGTGGCTGTGTCTTTTTGATTTTAATTTCCCTAAGCTATAGGACCATAAGTGGAATTGACCTAGGCTCTGTTGCTTTGTTTTTTAGATGTTTCAGGAAACACCATACACTTCTCCCGAGTGGCTGTTGGCAATTTACATCCCGCCCATCAGCATAACAAGGCTCCCAGTTCTCCATGGCCTGTCCTGCCTTTCTGGATTTTACACTTTTTTCAGATGGCCCTTTTGACCGGGGAGAAGTGAGACTTCATTGTAGTGCAGATTTCCTTTGCAAGCTTGCTTGGTTGGCCAAAAAGGGCGTATGCGTTTTTTCCTGAATATATTCAGGAAAAAACGCATATGCACTTTTTGGCCAAGTGCATCATTGTGGACGTTCTGCCTCTTTTCCTATGCTTTAAATGGAATTCCAGTCTACCTCCCGATAGCAGTTTCCTGCAATTCTGCCCCACTTTCAAGTCCTCTTGGCAGGCTTACTTCAGTATATTTTTGGACGATAGCTGTCATTTATATCTCTGCAGGTTTGTTAATTACAGTGCCCCTGAGCTCCTTTCTTCAACTCGCTTTCTTGTGAGCTGGCCACAACACCGCAGGATTGCTTCAGGCCCTAATCTGGTTCCGGCACGGCACGCTGAGCCTTTGGTTAATTCCTCTTCCTGGTGGGAAATGAGAGTTAAATTTGCCCGTCCAGACACCTCCAGCTAGTCTCTCATTGTTTCTCCCTATTCCTGTTCATCTTCCGCAGAAATTTCAAACTGGGCCAAACAGGAGGTTAAAGGCACTGACTCTCCAGGTCGGGAGAGTGTTAGTAAAGGGTCTGGAATGTTGCACCCGAGTACAAGGGGACGAGAACTGAGACATATTTCAACACGTCTCCCGATCACACGGTTGATCATACTCTGGGTTCCACATGCATGTTTCAGCTGAAGGAAGAATCCCTTAAACCTGGAGAGTTGAGACCCGTGGAATGGGTACCATGCAATATGACTTCAAAGGGTCTTCATTTGCTCACCGAACCTCTCCAATCCTATCACTGCTGCGTTTATGCCCCTCTACACATGCTTGATTCTCTTTTGGAGACATAGCAATCCATAGGTTTTAAGATACTTACTAGTCAGGTACATTCTTAGGCGTTTAAGATGGGGTGTTGAGTCCATTTCGTTGAGCAAGGAGTAGCTCTTGTCTATTCCATATTTGGCTTAAGGAACTTTATCTGTGCTCATTTCAATCTCTGGTTTTATGCAGCACCCCAACTCACCTTTCCCCTTAAGCAAGCATAAGTTGGTTTTCTAAATTTGAGACCCTGTTCTGTTTTGTAATTCAGTTCCTGTGTAGCCAAGTTTACATTCCGTGTATTAGTGATATCTTATGATGTTTCTTTTTCTGTGTGACTTATTTCAGTTAGAATCATCATACCTGAATCCACTCATTATGCTGCTACGGGCCTGATGACATAGATGTCATTGCTGAGGGATATTGCATTGTACGTAAATACCACAACATCTTTATCCATTTTTCACTTTCTGTGATGTTGAACTTGTACCGTAAACGAGGTTCTTGTAAACAGAGCCATCCCAAATTTTTGGGTGGCTGTGTCTTTTTGATTTTAATTTCCCTAAGCTATAGGACCATAAGTGGAAGTGCCCTAGGCTCTGTTGCTTTGTTTTTTAGATGTTTCAGGAAACACCATACACTTCTCCCGAGTGGCTGTTGGCAATTTACATCCGGCCCATCAGCATAATAAGGCTCCCAGTTCTCCATGGCCTGTCCTGCCTTTCTGGATTTTACACTTTTTTCAGATGGCCCTTTTGACCGGGGGGAAGTGAGACTTCATTGTAGTGCAGATTTCCTTTGCAAGCTTGCTTGGTTGGCCAAAAAGTGCGTATGCGATTTTCCTGAATATATTCAGGAAAAAACGCATACGCCCTTTTTGGCCAAGTGCATCATTGTCGACGTTCTGCCTCTTTTCCTATGCTTTAAATGCAATTCCAGTCTACCTCCTGAAACCGGTTTCCTGCAATTCTGCCCCGCTTTCAAGTGCTCTTGGCAGCCTTACTTCAGTATATTTTTGGACGATAGCTGTCATTTATAACTCTGCAGGTTTGTGAATTACAGTGCCCCTGAGCTCCTTTCTTCAACTCGCTTTCTTGTGAGCTGGCCGCAACACCGCAGGATTGCTTCAGGCCCTAATCTGGTTCCGGCACGGCACGCTGAGCCTTTGGTTAATTCCTCTTCCTGGTGGGAAATGAGAGTTAAATTTGCCTGTCCAGACACCTCCAGCTAATCTCTCATTGGTCCACCCTATTCCTGTTCATCTTCCGCAGAAATTGCAAACTGGGCCAAACAGGAGGTTAAAGGCACTGACTCTCCAAGTCGGGAGAGTGTTAGTAAAGCGTCTGGAATGTTGCACCCGAGTACCAGGGGACGAGAACTGAGACATATTGGAACACGTCTCCCGATCACACGGTTGATCATACTCTGGGTTCCACATGCATGCTTTAGCTGAAGGAAGAGTCCCTTAAACCTGGAGAGTTGAGACCCGTGGAATGGGTACCATGCAATATGACTTCAAAGGGTCTTCATTTGCTCACCGAACCTCTCCAATCCTATCACTGCTGCGTTTATGCCCCTGTACACACGCTTGATTCTCTTTCGGAGACATAGTGATCCATAGGTTTTAAGATACTTACTACTCAGGTACATTCTTAGGCGTTTAATATGGGGTGTTGAGTCCATTTCGTTGAGCAAGGAGTAGCTCTTGTCTATTACATATTTGGCTTAAGGAACTTTATCTGTGCTCATTTCAATCTCTGGTTTTATGCAGCACCCCAACTCACCTTTCCTCTTAAGCAAGCATAAGTTGGTTTTCTAAATTTGAGACCCTGTTCTGTTTTGTAATCCAGTTCCTGTGTAGCCATGTTTACATTCCGTGTATTTGTGATATCTTATGATGTTTATTTTTCTGTGTGACTTATTTCAGTTAGAATCATCATACGTGAATCCACTCATTATGCTACTACGGGCCTCATGACATAGATTTAATTGCTGAGTGATATTGCATTGTACGTAAGTACCACAACTTCTTTATCCATTTTTCACTTTCTGCGATATTGAACTTGTACCCTAAATGAGGTTCTTGTAAACAGAGCTGTCCCAAACTTTGGGTTGGCTGTGTCTTTTTGATTTTAATTTCGCTAAGGTCTAGGACCATAAGTGGAAGTGCCCTAGGCTGTGTTGCTTTGTTTTTTAGATGTTTCAGGAAACACCATACACTTCTCCCGAGGGGCTGTTGGCAATTTACATCCCACCCATCAGCATAACAGGGCTCCCAGTTCTCCATGGACTGTCCTGCCTTTCTGGATTTTACACTTTATTCAGATGGCCCTTTTGACCGGGGGGAAGGGAGACTTCATTGTAGTGCAGATTTCCTTTGCAAGCTTGCTTGGTTGGCCAAAAAGTGCGTATGCGTTTTGTCCTGAATATATTCAGGAAAAAATTCATACGCCCTTTTTGGCCAAGTGCATCATTGTCGACGTTCTGCCTCTTTTCCTATGCTTTAAATGCAATTCCTGTCTACCTCCTGAAACTGGTTTCCTGCAATTCTGCCCCGCTTTCAAGTCCTCTTGGCAGCCTTACTTCAGTATATTTTTGGACGATTGCTGTCATTTATAACTCTGCAGGTTTGTGAATTACAGTGCCCCTGAGCTCCTTTCTTCAACTCGCTTTCTTGTGAGCTGGCCGCAACACCCCAGGATTGCTTCAGGCCCTAATCTTGTTCTGGAACAGCACGCTGAGCCTTTGGTTAATTCCTCTTCCTGGTGGGAAATGAGAGTTAAATTTGCCTGTCCAGACACCTCCAGCTAGTCTCTCATTGGTTCTCCCTATTCCTGTTCATCTTCCGCAGAAATTGCAAACTGGGCCAAACAGGAGGTTAAAGGCACTGACTATCCAAGTCGGGAGAGTGTTAGTAAAGCGTCTGGAATGTTGCACCCGAGTACCAGTGTACGAGAACTGAGACATATTGGAACACGTCTCCCGATCACATGGTTGATCATACTCTGGGTTCCACATGCATGATTTAGCTGAAGGAAGAAACCCTTAAACCTGGAGAGTTGAGACCCGTGGAATGGGTACCATGCAATATGACTTCAAAGGGTCTTCATTTGCTCACCGAACCTCTCCAATCCTATCACTGCTGCGTTTATGCCCCTGTACACATGCTTGATTCTCTTTCGGAGACAGAGCGATCCATAGGTTTTAAGATACTTACTAGTCAGGTACATACTTAGGCATTTAATATGGGGTGTTGAGTCCATTTCATTGAGCAAGGATTAGCTCTTGTCTATTCCATATTTGGCTTAAGGAACTTTATCTGTGCTCATTTCAATCTCTGGTTTTATGCAGCACCCCAACTCACCTTTCCCCTTAAGCAAGCATAAGTTGATTTTCTAAATTTGACACCCTGTTCTCTTTTGTAATCCAGTTCCTGTGTAGCCAAGTTTACATTCCGTGTATTAGTGATATCTTATGATGTTTCTTTTTCTGTGTGACATATTTCAGTTAGAATCATCATACCTGAATCCACTCATTATGCTGCTACGGGCCCGATGACATAGATTTCATTGCTGAGTGATATTGCATTGTACGTAAGTACCACAACTTCTTTATCCATTTTTCACTTTCTGCGATATTCAACTAGTCCCTTAAACGAGTTTCTTGTAAACAGAGCCGTCCCAAACTTTGGGGTGGCTGTGTCTTTTTGATTTTAATTTCCCTAAGCTATAGGACCATAAGTGGAAGTGCCCTAGGCTGTGTTGGTTTGTTTTTTAGATGTTTCAGGAAACACCATACACTTCTCCCGAGTGGCTGTTGGCAATTTACATGCCGCCCATCAGCATAACAAGGCTCCCAGTTCTCCATGGCCTGTCCTGCCTTTCTGTATTTTACACTTTTTCCAGATGGCCCTTTTGACCGGGGGAAAGTAAGACTTCATTGTAGTGCAGATTTCCTTTGCAAGCTTGCTTGGTTGGCCAGAAAGGGCGTATGCGTTTTGTCCTGAATATATTCAGGAAAAAACGCATACGCCCTTTTTGGCCAAGTGCATCATTGTCGACGTTCTGCCTCTTTTCCTATGCTTTAAATGCAATTCCAGTC